>NC_141101.1:38629829-39347329 GCF_041138505.1 Cibotium barometz | reverse complement strand
CTCGTTGGAAAGAGGTGGAACTCTTCACCACCACCTCCACTTTCAAATGGTTGCCCGTATACTCTCTACATCCATTATTTCAGTTGGCAAAACTGTAAAGCAATATTTAATGTGGAACATTAACAAATCACCAGGGGGCATTGTCATGTGCCATACATTACGTCAGATCAAAATGCATACATTTGAGGGTGTGGTAGGATAATGTCTAAAGGATTTGCATAAACCTCACTTCCACTTCCATGCCCATAACGTTTCCGCTGAAGAGATGTCTAGAGGTAGAACTTTGTACGCACAGTTCGGTCAGGGTGATATGAAGAATCAAGTGTGTCTAACTTCGGTGAACGTATTTGAAAGGGCTTTTGTGTATATGGAAAATTATATATTAAACAAATGGACCGTAACACTTGGCGTCACGCTTCTGAAGATGATGAGGAGTGGTAAGTATTTTCCCAATGCACAATGGATAATTCCAAAAGCCAATAACGGCACGGACTCCAGTAGAGCCCGTATCGTGTGGAAATTCTTGAAGACACCAGAGTTTGCTAGCATCTATGACATAAGGAACGAGATCATTACATTGAGGGTGAATCTGCCAAATACTCTCCCAAGATGACAATCCTAAAGGAGATCAAGAAGAGCCTCTCTTTAACAATAAAAATGATGAGGTTCCGAAAGGTGACCGTGAGAATCCAATCCTTGTGGAGGAAAGCCGGCCCGATGTAGATCCTCATGAGCCGTACATAAACTCCTCCGAAGAAAAAGCTGCAGAGTTCTTGGGAGCAATCAGTGAGGGAGATGACTTTATACATGTGCCTCCATGACATGACTTTAGTCATGTAGAGCTTCTTTCACTTTTGTAATAAACCAACAGTATATATGCTCGACTGTACATAATAAAACTTTTTGTGAAATAAAATTTTTTGGTTTTTTCTAGTAACCTTTTAATTGCGTTGTGGACTTTTCACCTTATATCATGCATTGACATAGGCTTATGTAAGGTCTTCCCCTTGATTAATTAATGCCCACGACAGTGGGCATTAATTAGTTAGCATCCTAACAACAAAATTGTGAATATGCACCCTCAACGAATGTGTATAAGATCTTTATCTTGCGTCTATATGCATCTCTCTCTCATAGTTTTGGTTGTGCATCAGCGCGGCGAGACGAGAGGTTGGGACTTGTTGGGGCCTTTCTGCGGACAACAGATGTGGGCTCTAGGGTTTGCATTCAGAGGCAACGTTGAACGTACGCCCAGGATTAGGGTTTATGTGGGGGTACTCTGAAGATGCTAGAGGTATCTGTGACCATCGGCATTGGCAATGATGACATTGATACCTCTCTTTGGGACAACCTTGTGGAGTTTGCCACCAATGTACACAAGCTGTCTTTTCCCTTGAAAGAGGTGAAACCCTTCACCATTTGCACTTTCAAATGGTTGCTCGAATCGCCTCTACATTGATCATTGTTGTTGGCAAGTCTGTGAAAAGCAGCACCTCATGTGGAATGTAAACAAGCCCTTGGGGGCCATTGTGATGTGCCACGTACTCCGTCAAATCAAAGTCACCCAGGCCAAATTGTGCGTACAAAGTCCTGTCTCTAGAGATCTCATCTACAAACACGTTATAAGCATGAAATCGAAAACGAGGTTTGTGTAAATCCTTGAGACAATAGCCCACCCTGCCCTCCTGAAGATGATGAGAAGCCGGAAGTATTTCCCAAGTGCACAGTGGATAAACCCAAAGTTAGCAATGGCATGGATTCTGGAAGGGCTCGGGTAGTTTGGAAATGCTTGAAGACTCCCGACCTTGCTAGTATCTCTGACATTAGAAAGGTGTTCTTTAGAGACCATTACATAGAAGGCAAATGTGCAAAGGTATTTTCTTGGCCATTGTGAACAGAAAGATGAGCAACCAAAGGAGGAAGAGGCACACTTGGAGGATAGAAATGATGCACACTTGGAGGATAGAAATGATGACCTTGCAGCCAGTTAGGAAGGTGCTAAGACAAACCCCAGAATGATTGAAGAAAGCCCACCCAATGTGGATCCAAATGAACCTTACATAAACTCCTCTCTCTTTGATGTGGATCCAAATGAACCTTACATAAAGTACTCCTCCTCCAAAGAGAGAGTTGCAGAATTTCTGCCAGCTATCAGCGAAGGTGATGACTTGATACTTGTGTCTCCACGACATGATCTCAGCGGCGGGCGAGGCGTTTGCGTAGTCGTTCCTTCCTTCCAGAAAATAGCATGAGTGTGTTGATGAGTGCAATCCAGTAAATGCCTTCCACGTGTGTGGTTGACGTCGTGCTGTAATATAACAACCATAGTGTTTTTCGCTCTAATATAACAACCATAGTGCTTTCTCAAAATGTTTTTCTGCTTGATCTTCAACTTCCTCGTTTCTATTTGCTCTACATTTCCTTAGCTTTAGCTACATGTGGATTCATGCTGTCGTGGGCATGAATCCATATGTGACATGTGCATTAAACGAATTTTCTCAATATATACATAATCAAAATACCATACCAAGATACATAGGTACCTTTGGGTATTAATTAATGCTTGTAGTGTGAATACCAAGTTAGGGTTAGGGTTAGACTTCACTTTCTCTCACTTGTCTTTTCTGATATTCTGCTTTGGCAATCATGATAAGAAGCGTGTGGATGGAACTGGACGATATGAGGGACCATAGGACCCTCTGGTTCAACCACAGTTGTAGATGGAACTTTGGAGTAGGGCATGTTCCATAGGATGGACGACAGAGACCTTTTGCACTCTGTGGGAGACATAGAAGGACACATGACATTTTCACATGATGCCATCCAGTATGGGTTTGGCCAACCACCACCACACATGGCAGGAGCAGCTGCCCTTCCCTTTGAGAGCTCTAGCTTTCTCTTCTCCCTTAGCATGGCCCCAAGAACAAAGCCCCACCTCAGAAATGCATGAAACTGAGGGGAGACGGACAAGGCAAAGCAATACTAATTCACTTATCTGAAGGAGGTGTTGCAGAAACTCCCACAAATGACCAAAGGGTATCGGCCCCAACATATGTAGGGTGATGTAATCAATCTTGTCGAGGAGGTTCTCCACAAAGTGGACATGGTAAGCTCTTTGTTTTTGTCTCGGTTCATCTTATTCAGGATTGGCCATAAACGTACCAGGCAAGAGTCTCCACCCCAACGAAGAACCTAAAGAAGAGGATAACCAGAATTTTAGTTAGTAGGAAAGAAACTTCACAATAATAACATAAACTCAATAGCCAAAAAATAGGCCAGTGGACCTAACAGACTCCACTCAGTCAGATGACTCCCCAAAGTCAGATGACTCCCCAAAACAACAGGAGTGAAGATGAAGAGAAAACACCCAACTACAAGATAATATGCTTGAAAAAGAGGTAGAGGAGATGGACTTTCACTTTAGCTAACCTAGAGAGAGGGACATCCCAAGCGGAAGATGAATCAGAGGAGAAAAAAAATCATTAGGAGATCTTTGGACATCTTTTAGGCCTTGTAAGGATTCCTAATTTTTAGGGATTAAGGCTAATTTTGTGCTTTCTTGAGGAGATAAGGTCAATTAAGAGGCCCACTTGGAGCCTATAATTTGAGCTTTCTAGCCCATAACTTCCCTACAAAAATAGGGTCTAATGTTGTTATCTCTATCCTCTTCTCTTTCTAGCAAGCTTGTAACTAGGGGGGAAGCAAAATGGATAATTTTTTTTCTTCCATTTTGCAAGTTTTATACTTTGAAACTGACGCCAGATCCATATATATGTAAAACTTTCAATTTTTAACCTTGATTTCTCCCTAAAACCCACTCTATCTCATCATTGAATGCCTCCACCTTTTTCTCCTTCATTTAATACCTCCACTTTTCCACCAAATCAACCAAATGAGTGTGGAAAGTGTTAAGGTCTCTTGTCACTTTCCATATCATCAATCTTGCAACTAAGGGGGGCTAAAAATAGTGGTTCTTTTTTTCTCATTCTTGAACCTTTTTACTTTAAAAGTTATCACAAACCCATATATATATGTTAAAAAATCATTTTCAACCTCTTTTTTTTCCCAAAATTGAACCAACTCTCTCTCTCTCTCTCTCTCTCATCTTTCTACTGTGAGCTTGGTCTACATAGCCTTACTCTATCCCTCTCTCTACAATTCTCTCATCTACTCCCAACTCTCCCTTTCTCTCTTTACTGTGAGCTAATGGCCTGCAAACACACTCTCTCTCTCTCTCTCTCTCTCTCTCTCTCTCTCTCTTGTGACTACATCCTCGCTCTCTCTAATCTCAACTCCTTGGAATATCTCTCTCCATTGTGAGATTGGCCTGCATTGCCTCACTCAATCTACTCCCAACTCTCCCTTTCTCTCTCTACTATGAGTTAATGGCATGCAAACACACACACACACATTGTGAGATCCCATTGCCCCCTCCGCGCACCGGATTCCCGACTGCTGGCAGCGGAAGCAGCTCCCTCTTGCATGAGGCAGGGTTTCCCACTTGGGGCCTCGCCCTCGAATGGCCGGGCACGAGACTAAGCTGGTGCTCATTCCGAAAACCGAAACCGGGAAAATTTTCCATGCCCAGAAAACGGGGACGATTCCACCAATTTGAATTTCTTAACGAATTTTTCTAACGAGATCAAGATACTGAACTAACCTTCATCCGAATAAACCAGATAGAAGGGAAACTATTACAGACTTAACTTGAAAGAATCAACGCTTTTTTCCTAATTGAATTAGGCACAGCCGCCGTTGATCTATTCATTTGAGAAGTCTTCAGGTTATTATTTAACTATTCGAGTTCTAAGCGTATTCCTATTCATCAATTTTATTATTAAAACTCTACTGATTCTAGCCTAACTCTATCCGACCCATGGGTTAGCCACCGCCCAACCACTGGAATTGGTAGAACCAGACAAGTACTCACCCACCCATAATTGAATGCCTTTCTTAACTTTTGCTTTAGAATACAGATATGCACACACTCCTCTTTAAACTTTAATTTATAAAACAATCCATTGACAAACAATTATTGGTTACAGATGTCATAACTCAAAATTTCCATTCAATCCTTGCTTCTCACAAAACAGTATCACTCTGGACTCTTCGTTGAGACCAGTAGGTCAACAACCAGATCCAGTAAGATTACAATAATTTTCTTGTCCAATCATACATATATATATATCTTCCACGACATACGCATGGGTGTCCTAAGCACCACGAGCCCGTGCATCGCCTGGTCAGAACCCTCCAAGATCCTCCTTAGGTGTCCTGGCACTTCACTCAGGGACCGCTTCTTCGTCGGCCCTCACCCATCGTACGGAAGCACATCATTTTACACCATACCTAGGCTGGTCAAGACCAAGGCAGGTTTTTGCTGCGTGAGTCGTCCTTTGAACACTCCCCGCCGCCAGCTGCTGTTGCAACCGAACTTCCCTTAAAAAACACATATACCAAATGCTCCCTCTAGCATTCTAGCATAAATTAGTCCTTTAAGAAAACAGGGTTTTTATGCAAGTTTTTAATTTTGATTTTCTTTTGAATATAATGAGTATATCTTAATTCTGTATCCCAAGACTTCTAGATCACATGTCTGGATTCCCAAGCAGAATTCCTTGAATTCTGAATTCTTGATCTTTAGATCAAAATCAAAGGTCTCAACTTAGTTTCAGATTCGGTGTGATTTGAGTGTAGATTACTGAACTGGTCACATCGTCTTTTCTTGAACTTAGTTTCAGATTCGGTGTGATTTGAGTGTAGATTACTAAACTGGTCACATCGTCTTTTCTTGAAACTGACGAAGGAGTTACGTCTTGGTCATAGTCTGATTCACGGTTTGAGTCTGGAAAGGTTCTCCCTGAACTATCTTTCTCGAAGGGTAATATTTCAATTACTACTTTACTGAATTTCATTCATTGAGTATTTTGCTTAACTGAATTCAAAACTAGTCACGAATTCCTATGAGAGAAATAAATTAATCATTTATCTAAAATTTTGACTTCGATAGTTAATCTAAATTTTCTCATTACCATCCTAGAGAATATGAAACGGTATAATTTTCCTTCACTAAGTATTTACTTATTCATTTTCCAATATTCATGGGATTTAAACATAAGATTAAAGAGAACTTTTATTTTGATATATAAAAATTATGTATGCATCTATTTATGCATAAAATCCAACTTCTATGGAAATAACACTTTTATATAAAAGAAAAATCCTTTTATGCATCTATTTATACATTTAAAAAAATTAATTTTGATGAAAGTAACACTTTTATAATTAAAAAAATTCTTTTATGCATAAAAATTAATATTGGTGAAAATAACACTTTTAAATTTAAAAAAATCTTTTATGCATCATTTTATGCATAAAAATCAATATTATGCATCATTTTATGCATAAAAATTAATATTGGTGAAAGTAACACTTTGATAATAAAAAAAATATCCAATATACATCTTTCTATGTATAGAATTTAAATCTAATGGAAATCACTCTTTTATAATTTAAAAAACATCAATATGCATGTTTCTATGCATAGAATTTAAATCTAATGAAAATCACTCTTTTATAATAATAAAAAATAGTCAATATACATCTTTCTATGCATAGAATTTAAATCTAATGAAAATCACTCTTTTGTAATTAAAAAAATAATCAATATGCATCTTTCTATGCATAGAATTTAAATCTAATGAAAATTACTCTTTTATAATTAAAAAAATCAATATGCATCTTTCTATGCATAGAATTTAAATCTAATAAAAATCACTCTTAAAAAAAATAAAAATCAATATATATCTTTCTATGCATAGAATTCAAATATAATAAAAATCACTCTGTTATAATAAAAAATAATTAATATGTATCTTTCTATGCATAAAATTTAATTTTAATAAAAATAACACTTTTATAATAAAAATATTTCTACTATGTATTTTTCTATGCCTAGAATGAAAATAATACTTTTAGAATACACAAACAATGGGGATTACTCTTTTTGAATAATAAAAGATAAAACTTATTTTACAAAATTTAAGAAAATTTTACCGGATTTCTAACTTACATGAATTTCTGGGAGCTTTCCTTTGGCTTGATGGTTTGAGGGATCTACTCTTGTTTGCAACAAGAGTGGCCACCAATTCTTTAGAAGAGAAAATGGTCAAAAACTAATGAATTATTAATAAATGCACAGTTTTTGGCTCTCGAAGGAGTAGAGTAACAGTGCATAAAACACTATTAAGCTTCAACAAAGGGGGAGGCTTCTATTTACATGAAAAAGTGAGCTTCTAACCAAGCAAACTGATTCTAAAATTTTTCAGATCAGTTTGGTCAATTTTTGATCATTTTTGGGTCAGTTTAGCTTACTTTTTGGAACTAGACTTGAATTAGGAGAGAGGAGAGATGAAATATCTCAATTTTTGGGAATTTAAAACTCCTCACTCTCTCTAATCTCAACTCCTATTCCTCTCTCTCTCTCTCTCTCTCTCTCTCTCTCTCTCTCTCTCTCTCTCTCTCATGAGCTTAGGGCCTCCCTCTTCTTTTTCCACTATCAAATCCTTCAAAGCATGGCATTGCATGAAACCACTAACACTAATGTGCCATTGCATCGACACAAGGTGGATTTACATGTGTGGGTGTTGGAAGAGTATGCAACTTCGGGCAAGGTTCATCTCACAGAACATGAGAGGAATGTACGTAGACAAGGGGGTCACACTAATGTGGATCTGTGGGTTGATGGGGATATCTATACCCAGCTGAACCAAGAACGCATTACCCACCCACTTTCAAATACTTACCATCATTTATTCAGTATGTGGGAGATGGTAAGAATGGGATGCTCGGGTACTGCAAGAGATTAGCAACAACTGATGCTAGTAGAGTCATCACAATTATATACACTCCAAGTTAGCCTTACTAGTGTACACCAAGGCCTACTTCAGGCTGCTCAAGCAAAAATCAAGGAGCTTGAGGGTGTAAATCAAGAAAAAGAAGCATGTGTGAAAAATCTTACACAGACCATCACCCAAATGAAAAGTATAAGATTCCTCCTCAGACTGAATAACAAATAAACCTCTACTTCAATCCCTTGTAATTATTCTATGTTTCTGAATACAAGAAAATATTATTTTTTCCTTGTTTGGCCCAGTGAGATAAAAATTTCTAGAGAGTGATAAATCAATATTGAGATATTTTTGGATAAACAAATTCTACAAATATCAAAAAAGTGTTTCCTTGAAATAGAAAATCAAAATAGATTTTCTAAGGTGCAATTGGAATTAATTAAAAATGATTTAGAAGACCTTAGGCTAAGGGTCAAGATTTTCTGAAAATTTTGGATTATGATCCAATTAAGGTTCTTATGGACCAATAAGATTAATCCAAGTGTTGGGACAAGATAAATCCAAAGAATTAAAAAAACCAAAAAATGAGTAAATACCCACATAAGATGAAGAGTTGACTGAGTACTAGATTTAGTTAAAAATTACGATGTATTAATTAAAAATGAGATATTTTAGAGTAATCATTCATTTTTGACACATTGGTAAGGAGAAGGGGACATTTCAAGGAGGCGCCTATTTTACATGTGTGGACGAGTTTTAAACACTCAAAAATAATATGATATTTTTATCTCTCCTCTCTCCTGGATCAAACTAAATAAAAAAGGGAGCCAAACTGGTCTAAATTTTATCCAAATTCAGCCAAACTGAAGCTGAAAAATTCTAGAACTCAGTTGGACTTAGTTAGTGGCCTCCCTCACCTATAAATAGACCCTCATTCTTTTGTATTCTCATCTGTGAACTAAACTATCCCGATATTACTCTAAGATAAGCTTATTTTCTATTATCCTCTAAAAATCCTCTACAAATTGAAGAGATTAGAGCTTCTCTCTCTCTCTTCAATCTTCCTTGGACTCTTCATCAACGTACCAAACCAATTGATTGGCTGGGAGTCTCTACTTTGATTAAAGAATCAAGCAATCTAGGAGGTAAAGTATGGTTTATGGTCTTTTTTTTAAATCTCGAAATGTTTCTCTATTCTCAACCCCTTTCAAGCTTGAGAAGCATTCAATTGAATGGCTTTTTAATACAATTGAAGTTCTTTATTAAATTGTAGTGATAAAACATAAATTTTTATTTATGCTTAAATTATAATATTTTTTAAAGCATTTCTCTCTCTTCCATAAAGAATGGTCATTTCTATGACCTATTCTATATTCATATGAAGCTTCTCATGAAGCAATTCTCTAATCTAAAAGTAATTTCTATGCTTGTTAAATTGAGGCCAAATAAGTGGCTTTTTTATGCTTTTATGCTATTTAATTCATGGAAAAATTAGAAAACAAGTCCATAATTGGATATTGATCCAATTAATGGTTATTCTATCATATGATATTACTAAACTTTATGTTTTCAAAATTATTAAGAATTATCAGTAATAGCAATGGAGCTATGGTAAAATTTAAAAAAAATTAATACATGAATAATTTTCATTCATAATATGAAAAGAGAAATTTTCACCATATTTGAATTCAAATATTTAAATGAGGAAAGTGTAATTCCTAGTGTAAAGGAATTAATGGAGATTTTTATTTAAATTTTAAGAGAAAATTTAGTTAAATTTATCTTTTTTGCATAGATAAGTTTAAATGATGAGAGAGGAATTCCCACCATATTGGAATTTAAATATTTAAATGAGGAAAGTGTAATTCCTAGTGTAAAGGAATTAATGGAGATTTTTATTTAAATTTTAAGAGAAAATTTAGTTAAATTTATCTTTTTGCATAGATAAGTTTAAATGATGAAAGAGGAATTTTCACCATATTGGAATTCAAATATTTAAATGAGAAAAGTAGAATTTTTAGGTTAATGAAATTAATGGATATTTTTATGTAATTTTTAAGAAGAATTTTAAATAGATTTAATTTATGGTAAAAGAGGAATTCCTATGATAATTGGATTGCACTCATTAAAATGAGAAAAAGAGGGATTTCAAGTTTATTAAAAAAAAGGTATGATATTTAGTTAAAAAGAAGAACTTTTATGATAATTAAGAAAAGATGGATTTGAATTAAATTTTAGTGTCAAAAGATGAATTTCCACCATAATTGTACCTAATGAATTAAGGTTGAGAAATTACGTGATAGAAGGAATATCTTTGGATACTTTAATTGGTAAAATCACTAAATGGATATTTACCCAAAACTAGATGTTTATCTAAAGGGAATCCTTGTAGATCTAAACCGAATGAATTTGGTTAGACTACGAGAGGGACGGACAGTAAACCTACTTGTCCATCTCTTGATCTGAATCAAGTAAAAACTTCGTGAACCAATTCCAGTTTCTAATCACAAAGAATAGACTACCAGAACTAAACTAGTTTTTCCTGAGACGACCGAACTCACCAAGAATCTAGTTGGATAATCAGACTGAATGATGGGTAGATTACCCTGATGAGAGATCAAGGATCCTCATTATGAAACTGGGAATTATGAAAAAAGGTTTTTTGGAACCAATCTCAAATTGGAATTTTACTTGCATTGGAACCTCTGTTTTTTTTTTAATTCAAAGAACTTTTTTGCGCCAGAATGCTGGAGGAAGCATTTGGCTTATGTTTTTCTAAGAGGAGGTTCGTTTTGAAACAGCTGGCGGGGGAGTCGTCAAGGAATGTCGCTCGCGACAAAGCCTGCTGAGGTCTTGACCAGCCTCGGTGTAGTACGGTTAAAATGGTACGCTTCCGGTACGATGGGCGAGGACCGACGAAGCGGTCCTTGAGTGAAGTGCTAGGACACCTAAGGAGGATCCTAGAGGGTTCTGACTAGGCGATGCACGGGCTCGCGGTTGCTAGGACACCCATGCGTAAGTCGAGGAAGATTTCTGTGAATTGGGATGTGAATGAATGATAAGGGGTGTGAATGGATGTGATGTGATGTGAATCGGAATGTGAATGAATGATAAGGTCCCACCAAAGCCAACACCATCACCTTTTAAAAGATTTAGTGGTTCCAGAAGGTGATTCTAACCTTCCACCGCCTAAGAGATATCAGGGTCAATCCCAGGATAGGGGAAGTTCCAGAATGGAAGAAATATCCTTTTCCCAAAACTCAATCCCCTGGAATTCAACTTCAGAGGTTCCACCCTTGAACAAGGGAGTGAAATGCTATAACTGTCAAGGAATTGGACATCATAGTATGGATTGTCCAACTCCTTTTGGATCATGGTTTTCAAGGCAGGGAAATCAAGGATCAAGGTTCCAGACTCCAGCTGCTTCCTTCCAGAGTAATCAGGTTTCTATCTGCCAAATTCAAGGAAATCCCAGAGGTAGACCCTCTAACCATTGTGCAGTTTCAATCCAAAGTAATGCAAGACCTTTGCCTCAGAATAGGGAAAGTCAAAGAGAGTTGTTTCCAAATCGACCATCATCCTCTTCCAAGGCAGTAACACTGGAAGTGATTGAAGAAGAAGAAGATGATGAAAGAGATCATACTCCACCTGCGAGATGAGGACATCTCACGTTTTTCAAGTGGGGTAGGATGTAAGATTCCTCCCCCAGCCCCTCAAGATGTCCAATCTCTCCCCCTGTAATCATTCCCCTTCTCAAAATATTAACAAATCTTGTTTCTACCTATTTTGGCTTAGAGAGAGAAAATATTCTAGAGAGAGATTATTTAATTTTTAGATATTTTGGATGGAAAAATATCTCTTCTAATTAAAATAATTTCTCCCGAAACAGAAGTTCAAAAAGAAATTCAGAAGGTGCATTAGAAATAAATTATAATCTGTTCAAAAGGCCTTAGTCTAAGGGTCCAGTTTTTTTGAAAATTTTAGATTAAGGTTTTGAGGAGCCAATTAGATTAATCCAAATTTAGAGAGGAGATAAATTGAAGAAATAAAGAAAATCCTCCCAAAAAAGAGTAAATACTCACATAAGATAAAGAGGTGACTAAGGACAAGGTTATAGCTAAAAAAGAAGAGATATTTAGAAGAAATGATGCATTTTTAACACCTCAGTGTGGGGAAGGAGGCGCCTATTTCACATGTGTGGATGAGTTTTAAACTCACAAATAATAAGATATTTTCATCTCTCCTCTCTCGTGTTTCAACTAGAACCAAAAAGTAAGCTAAACTGACCTAAAAATGGTCAAAAAGTGACCAAACTGATCTGAAAAATTCTAGAATCAGTTTGCTTGGTTAGAGGCTCACTTTTTCCTATAAATAGAAGCCTCCCCCTTTGTAAAAGCTTAATAGTGTTTTTTGTCCTGTTACTCTACTCCTCCTCAGAGCCAAAAGCATTGAATTTCTTTAATAATTCACTTGTTTTTGACTATTTCCTCTACAAAGAATTGGTGGCCACTCTTGATCCAAGCAAGAGTAGAACCCTCAATCCATCAAGCCAAAGGATAGCTCACAAAACTCCATGTAAGTTTGAAATTCTATTCTTTTTAATTCTATTCTATGGTTTTATGATTTTCTGCTTCTTTTAAATTAAAATTGGATGTTATGCCTTGATGGAAAGGCTTCCCCCTTCTCTTCATTGAATTCAGCCCTTCTTTATCCAAGATGTGTAATCAATTAAATAGAGTTAAACTTTTCGTATTGTTCTCTCTTAAAAAAATGAGAATTGATTAGATTAGAGTGCTAATTTCATCTTGAGTTAAATTCTAAGTAGAATTAGAATGCAAAAATTAAAAAATGGTCAGCCATACAAAGGAGGTTATGGCAAAATTTTCTTAAATTTCATAGAAATAAGTTTTATCTTTATGTTATTCAAAAAGAGTAATCTCCTTTGTTTGTGTATTCTAAAAGTGTTATTTTCATTCTATGCATAGAAAGATGCATATTAGAAATATTTTTATTATAAAAATGTTATTTTCATTAGAATTAATTTCTATGCATTGAAAGATGCATATTGAAAATATTTTTATTGTAAAACTGTTATTTTCATTAGAATTAATTTCTATGCATAGAAAGATGCATATTGAAAATATTGTAAAAGCATTATTTTCATTAGAATTAATTTCTATGCATAGAAAGATACATAAAGGAATTTATTTTTATTTCAAAAGAGTTATTCTCATTGATTTTGATTTTATGCATAGAAAGATGCATAAAGGAATTTATTTTCATTTCAAAAGAGTTATTCTCATCGATTTTGATTTTATGCATAGAAAGATGCATAAAGGAATTTATTTTTATTTCAAAAGAGTTATTCTCATCGATTTTGATTTTATGCATAGAAAGATGCATAAAGGAATTTATTTTTATTTCAAAAGAGTTATTCTCATCGATTTTGATTTTATGCATAGAAAGATGCATAAAGGAATTTATTTTTATTTCAAAAGAATTATTCTTATTGATTTTGATTTATGCATAGAAAGATGCATAAAGGAATTCGTTTTTATTTCAAAAGAGTTATTCTCATTAATTTTGATTTTATGCATAGAAAGATGCATAAAGGAATTCATTTTTATTTCGAAAGAGTTATTCTCATTAATTTTGATTTTATGCATAGAAAGATGCATAAAGGAATTCATTTTTATTTCAAAA
This sequence comes from Cibotium barometz, assembly GCF_041138505.1. Taxonomy (NCBI): domain Eukaryota; kingdom Viridiplantae; phylum Streptophyta; class Polypodiopsida; order Cyatheales; family Cibotiaceae; genus Cibotium; species Cibotium barometz. The sequence goes on along the minus strand of NC_141101.1, from coordinate 39,333,776 downwards.
GAGTTATTCTGATTTTATCCATAAAAAGATGCATAAAGGAATTCATTTTTATTTCAAAAGAGTTATTCTCATTAATTTTGATTTTATGCATAGAAAGATGCATAAAGGAATTCATTTTTATTTCAAACGAGTTATTCTCATTAATTTTGATTTTATGCATAGAAAGATGCATAAAGGAATTCATTTTTATTTCAAACGAGTTATTCTCATTAATTTTGATTTTATGCATAGAAAGATGCATAAAGGAATTCATTTTTATTTCAAAAGTGTTATTCTCATTAATTTGAATTTTATGCATAGAAAGATGCATAAAGGAATTTATTTTTATTTCGAAAGTGTTATTTTTCTTAAAATTCAATTTATGCATAAATAGATGTATAAAATGATTTTTATAAAAGTGTTATTCCCTCAGAAGTTGATTTTTATAAAAGAATGAGGATGGATAGGTGTGATGTGAATCAGATAAATGTGAATGAATGGATGGATAGATGTGATGTGAATCAGATAGATGTGAATGAATGGATGGATAGATGATGTGAATCAAATAAATGTGAATGGATGGATGGATGGATATGGATGTATGTGAAGAATGGAAGTGGATGTATGTGAAAGAATGGATGTGGATGTATGTATGTGAAAGGATGGATGTGGATGTATGTGAAAGGATAGATGTGGATGTATGTGAAAGGATAGATGTGGATGTGTATGTGATAAGTATGGATGTGGATGTATGTGAAAGGATAGATGTGGATGTGTATGTGTATGTGATAAGTATGGATGTGGATGTATATGGAAGAATATATGTGGCTGTGAATGTGATGGATGTAAACGAGAATAGAGGTGATGAGATGTGATGTAAATTGGATAAATATGAATGATAAAGGATGTGAATGAATGATATGGCATGTGAATGAATGTGTTAGCATGTGAATCAGGATGTGAATGAATGATAAGAGATGTGAATGAATGTGATGGCATGTGAATCGGGATGAGAATGAATGGTATGGGATGTGAATGGATGTGATGTGATGTGAATCAGGATGTGAATGAATGAGATGTGATGTGAGATGGATGTGATAAGATGTGATGTAAACTGGATAGATGTTAATGAATGTGATAAGATGCGATGTAAACTGGATAGATGTTAATGAATGTGATGAGATGAGATGTATGGGTAAATGTGATAAGATGCGATGTAAACTGGATAGATGTTAATGAATGTGATGAGATGAGATGAGATGTATGGGTAAATGTGATGAGATGAGATGTATGGGTAAATGTGAGTGGATGAGATCTGATGAGGTTAATTGAGGAAAAGTGTGTTGAGATGGAAAATGATGTGATTAGATGAGAATGGGAATGCTTATGAAATGAATGTAGATTAAGTAATGTAGATTGATGTGGAAAGAAGAGAGAGATTCGTTATAGAAATTGTATTTATGACCTGTTTTTAAATGACTGTTTTATGTCAAGAATGTTGGGGAAGCATTTTGACCGTCTTGTGAATGAGGTCATGGAGACCTAGCTGATAAAGTTGCAACAGCTGACGGAGAGTCATGATGGTATCCTTGACTTGATTGAGGCCTAGACATGATGGTATTTACCTTATAATTCCAAGGACCGTGACTAACTGTATATACCGAGGGTATAATTGCAGCTCTTTACTAGTAGTATATACGAGTAAATCTAAGATCTTGAAATTATATGCTAAAATGCTATCCATATGATGAATTAGAATGTGGTTGATATGATTTTATAATTCTGGTTGAGAATTTATGAGTTGAATTGGATTCTGATTGAAAAATGATGATTCCTGAATTTTTTGGTTGAAAAGCGATAAACTGAGCAAAACCACAATGAGGATGAATGGGACGAGTCCCTGTGTTGATGTTTGTAACTGGAATGACGATAATGACTTCAACAAATCACTATGAGATTAGTGGATTGTACTGACAGATTGCTATTGTTAACTCTTGACCCAGTGAATCACGTTAAGGGATGGCAAATTATTAATCTATAAAATTGAAATCTCCCATGGAGTACTATTCAAATGGAAATTTCGGTCTAATAGACCATTATTGTGTTAAAGATATGAATGATATGTTCTGAATGAATTGTTATCTGATAATGCGAGTATCTTTCTCTAACGATTCTGTGGGGAGCTGACCTATCTAAAGAACCCCAGAATCAGATGAATCAAAAATCGGATTTGAATCCTAAATAAAGAGACTTAACAAGATGTTTCGTATTAATAGGAACATGGATCGAGGTCGTCGTGGTAGAAATGATAATCCCCAACTCGATGAGGAAGAGCTCGACTTGGATGTTCGTAAAACTCTTCATAGTTCGCAGCCTGGACCTTTCAAGGGTGAAGGGGAGAGACCCGTGGAGAAGTGGATTGAAGCAATGGAAGAATACTTCGATGTCACCGGGTACAATGAGAAGAGCAAAATGGCCCTTGCTAGACTGAAGATTGTAGAAACAGCCAAAGTGGCATGGAGAAACCACTGCAAGACTGTCTGGATCGAAATACCCAGACATGGAATGATCTCAAAATTTACCTAAGGATGAGGTTCTGTCCTCCCTTGGCTTTTTGGAAACAAAGATGAACAAATTCTTAGAGTTAACCCAGGGAGCAGAACTATTGAAGTATATCACCAAGCATTCGCTCTCCTCCTCAAATACTCACCACCGCTGAAGGAGGAACAACTGATGGCCAAGTTCATTTGGGGACTGGATGAACCTTTTAATATTTTGGTGAAGAATGCCAAGCCAATTTCCATGGCCAAAGCAGTGCGGATGGCAAAGGAATTCTCCAAGACCTTTGATGTCAAGGTCTCACCAAAGCCAACACCATCACCTTTCAAAAGATTATTAGTTCCAGAAGGTGATTCTTCCAACTTTCCACCGCCTAAGAGATATCAGGATCAATCCCAGGATAGGGGAAGTTCCAGAATGGAAGAAATATCTTTTTCCCGAAACTCAATCCCCTGGAATTCAACTTCAGAGGTACCACCCTTGAACAAAAGGAGTGAAATGCTATAACTATCAAGGAATTGGATATCGCAGTATGGATTGCCCAACTCCTTTTGAATCAAGGTTTTCAGGGCAGGAAAATCAGGGATCAAGATTCCAAACTCCAGCTCCTTCCTTCCAGAGTAATCAGGTTTCTATCCACCAAATTCAGGAAAATCCCAGACCCTCTAACCAACCTGCAGTTTCAATCCAAAGTAATGCAAGACCTCTGCCTCATAATAGGGGAAGTCAAAGAGAGTTGTTCCCAAATCGGCCGTCCACTTCCAAGGCAGTAATGCTGGAAGTGATTGAAGAAGAAGAAGAAGATGAGAGATCATACTCCACCTGCGAGATGAGGACATCTCGCATTTTTTAAGTGGGGTAGGATGTAAGATTCCTCCCCTAGCCCCTCAAGATGTCCAATCTCTCCCCCTGTAATCATTCCCCTTGTCAGAATATTAACAGATCTTATTTCTACCTATTTTGGCTTAGAGAGAGAAAATATTCTAGAGAGATATTATTCAATTTTTAGATATTTTGGATGAAAAAATATCTCTTCTTATTAAAATAATTTTTCCCGAAACAAAAGTTCAAAAAGAAATTCAGAAGGTGCATTAGAAATAAATTATAATCTGTTCAAAAGGCCTTAGCTTAAGGGTCCAGATTTTTTGAAAATTTTAGATTAAGGTTCTGAGGGGCCAATTAGATTAATCCAAATGTAGAGAGAAGATAAATTAAAGAAATAAAGAAAATCCTCCCAAAAATGAGTAAATACTCACATAAGATAAAGAGTTGACTAAGGGCAAGGTTATTAGTTAAAAAAGAAGAGATATTTAGAGAAAACGATGCATTTTTGACACCTCAGTGTGGGAAATTCCCCTCATGAAGGAGGCTCCTATTTCACATGGGTGGATGAGTTTTAAACTCACAAATAATAAGATATTTTCATCTCTCCTCTCTCCTGTTTCAACTAGAACCAAAAAGTAAGCTAAACTGACCTAAAAATGGTCAAAAAGTGACCAAACTCATCTGGAAAATTCTAGAATCAGTTTGCTTGGTTAGAGGCTCACTTTTTCTTATAAATAGAAGCCTCCCCCTTTGTAAAAGCTTAATAGTGTTTTATGCACTGTTACTCTACTCCTCCCCAGAGCCAAAAACATTGAATTCTTTGATAATTCACTTGTTTTTTACTATTTCCTCTACAAAGAATTGGTGGCCACTCTTGATCCAAGCAAGAGTAGAACCCTCAATCCATCAAGCCAAAGGATAGCTCACAAAACTCCATGTAAAATAGAAATTTAATTTTTTTCTAATTCTATTATATGATTTTATGATTTCTTGCTTCTTTTAAATTAAAATTGGATGTTATGCCCTGATGGAAAGGCTTTCCCTTTCTCTTCATTGAATTCAGCCCTTCTTTATCCAAGATGTGTAATCAATTAAATAGAGTTAAACTTTTCGTATTATTCTCTCTTTAAAAAATGATAATTGATTAGATTAGAGTGCTAATTTCATCTTGAGTTGAATTCTAAGTAGAATCAGAATACAAAAATTAAAAAATGATCAGCCATTTACAAAGGAGGTTATGGTAAAATTTTCTTAAATTTTGTAGAAATAACAGAAAGATGCATATTAGAAATATTTTTATTGTAAAAGCATTATTTTCATTAGAATTAATTTCTATGCATAGAAAGATGCATATTGAAAATATTTTTATTGTAAAAGCGTTATTTTCATTAGAATTAATTTCTATGCATAGAAAGATGCATATTAAAAAAAATTATTGTAAAAGCGTTATTTTTATTAGAATTAATTTCTATGCATAGAAAGATGCATATTGAAAATATTTCTATTGTAAAAGCGTTATTTTCATTAGAATTAATTTCTATGCATTGAAAGATGAATAAAGGAATTTATTTTTATTTCAAAAGAGTTATTCTTATTAATTTTGATTTTATGCATATAAAGTAATTTATTTTTATTTCAAAAAAATTATTCTCATTGATTTTGATTTTATGCATGAAAAGATGCATAAAGAAATTTATTTTTATTTGAAAAGAACTATTCTCATTGATTTTGATTTTATGCATAGAAAGATGCATAAAGGAATTTTTTTTATTTCAAAAAATTTATTTTCATTCATTTTGATTTTATGCATAGAAAGATGCATAAAGGAATTCGTTTTTATTTCAAAAGAGTTATTCTCATTAATTTTGATTTTATGCATAGAAAGATGCATAAAGGAAGTTGTTTTTATTTTAAAAGAGTTATTTTTATTAATTTTGATTTTATGCATAGAAAGATGCATAAAGTATTTCATTTTTATTTCAAAAGAGTTATTCTCATTAATTTTGATTTTATGCATAGAAAGATGCATAAAGGAATTCGTTTTTATTTCAAAAGAGTTATTCTCATTTTATGCATAGATAGATGCATAAAGGAATTCATTTTTATTTCAAAAGAGTTATTCTCATTAATTTTGATTTTATGCATGGAAATATGCATAAAGGAATTCATTTTTATTTCAAAAGAGTTATTCTCATTAATTTTGATTTTATGCATAGAAAGATGCATAAAAGAATTCACTTTTATTTCAAAAGAGTTATTCTCATTAATTTTGATTTTATGCATAGAAAGATGCATAAAGGAATTCGTTTTTATTTCAAAAGAGTTATTCTCATCAATTTTCATTTTATACATAGAAAGATGCATAAAGGAATTTATTTTTATTTCAAAAGTGTTATTTTCCTTAAAATTGAATTTATGCATAAAGAGATGTATAAAAGGATTTTTATAAAAGTGTTATTCTCTTAGAAGTTGATTTTTATAAAAGAATGAATGGATGGATAGGTGTGATGTGAATCAGATAAATGTGAATGAATAGATGGATAGATGTGATATGAATCAGATAGATGTGATGTGAATCAGATAGATGTGATGTGAATCAGATAAATGTGAATGAATGGATGGATAGATGTGATGTGAATCAGATAAATGTGATGTGAATCAGATAAATATGAATGAATGAATGGATAGATGTGAATGTGAATCAGATAGATGTGATGTGAATCAGATAAATGTGAATGAATGGATGGATAGATGTGAATCAGATAAATGTGAATGAATGGATGGATAGATGTGGATGAATGTGAAGAATGGAAGTGGATGTATGTGAAAGAATGGATGTGGATGTATGTATGTGAAAGGATGGATGTGGATGTATGTAAAAGGATAGATATAGATGTGTATGTAATAAGTATGGATGTGGATGTATGTGAAATGATAGATGTGGATGTGTATGTGATAAGTATGGATGTGGATGTATGTGAAAGAATATATGTGGATGTGAATGTGATGGATATGAACGAGAATAGAGGCGATGAGATGTGATGGATATATGAACGAGAATATATGTGGATGTGAATGTGATGGATATGAACAAGAATAGAGGCGATGAGATGTGATGTAAATTAGATAGATATGAATGATAAAGGATGTGAATGAATGATATGGAATGTGAATGAATGTGTTAGCATGTGAATCAGGATGTGAATGAATAATAAAGGGATGTGAATGAATATGATAATCTATGAATCGAGATGTGAATGAATGATAAGGGATGTGAATGAATGTGTTGGCATGTGAATCGGGATGAGAATGAATGGTATGGGATGTGAATGGATATGATGTGATGTGAATCAGGATGTGAATGAATGAGATGTGATGTGAAATGGATGTGATAAGATGCGATCTAAACTGGATAGATGTTAATGAATGTGATGAGATGAGATATAAATGCGAGTGGATGAGATCTGATGAGGTTAAATGCGAGTGGATGAGATCTGATGAGGTTAATTGAGGAAAGAAGTATTGAGATGAAAACTGGATAGATATTAATGAATGTGATGAGATGAGATGTATGGGTAAATGCAAGTGGATGAGATCTGATGAGGTTAAATGCGAGTGGATGAGATCTGATGAGGTTAATTGAGGAAAGAAGTATTGAGATGAAAACTGGATAGATGTTAATGGATGTGATGAGATGAGATGTATGGGTAAATGCGAGTGGATGAGATCTGATGAGGTAAAATGCGAGTGGATGAGATCTGATGAGGTTAACTGAGGAAAGAAGTGTTGAGATGGAAAATGATGTGATTGGATGAGAATGGGAATGCTTATGAAATGAATGTAAATTAAGTAATGTAGATTGATGTGGAAAGAAGAGAGATTTGTTATAGAAATTGTATTTATGACCTGTTTTTAAATGACTGTTTTATGTCAAGAATGCTGGGGAAGCATTTTGACCGTCTTCTGAATGAGGTCATAGAGACCTAGCTGATAAAGTTGCAACAGTTGTGACAAAGAGTCCAATGGATGACGTCTCGCGTAGCAAGGTCGGCCGAGGTCTTGACCAGTCTCGGTTTGATTTAAATGGTGAGCTTCCGGTACGGTGGATGAGGGACCAAGGAAGTGGCCTATGAGTGAAGCGCTAGGTCACTTGCGAAGGATCCTAGAAGGTGCTAACCATACGGTGCTCGATCACTGACGATACCCGCACGTGCATCGTGGAAGATATTGGAATAAGGAGTAAGAGTTGTTTTTTGAATTCGAGCATGGATCTGGTTGATTGACCTTGCTGGTCCTTAACGGATGAGTCCATGGCTCTTTTATATAGATCCGTTGGTTGATCTTGCTGATCTTCAACGGAGATTCCATTTTGATATGTGAATATATTGCCGGTTACTATGAGCTAGAAACTATCAAAAAGGCCCCTGATTGAGTGGACAGGTGGTGAGCGTTTTAGTTGCCAATGATGCCATAGGTACACCAATGAAGGAATGATTGGAAATAAGGATTCAACCGAAGATTTTGACGATTATGATCAGTGACACAATGTTTTTATTTAAAGATTGTTTTTAGAAGATGCTGATTCTGTGAAAAATGCAATTTCATATTGGGTGTGTAAGTGGTGTGACTAGTTTCAAGTTTGCATGAATTTTCGGCTAGGGAACCTGGGAACTCTTTTCCCTGGTACCCGGGACAAAACCTAACCAAATTCCTAATTAGATCCCATCACTACAGTGGTTGGGCGGTTGGCTAACCCATGGGATTGGATGGGGTAAGGCTGCCCTTTTCATACCCAAACTTGATGCCTGACCACACTGTGCGTCCCGTGCCTGTGCCCACCTGCTTGTTGTCCAGAGGGAAAAACATAGGATCGTAACATACCCCCCTCTTGAAAAATAGCAAGCGTCCTCGATTGCACTCAATAACACAATAAGCATCCAATGAAGAAAGAGTCCCCATATGACCAAAAGCAATGCCCCTCCAATGCATCTGGGTGATGAAACAATCATCTTGAACAATAAGGCCACACCGTCACATTGAAGTGACAAACAACTCTTGCTTGTTCCTTTAGAACCTGTAGCAAAAGTCTAAAACCAAGTGGAAACACGTAATCTGTGTTAGCCAAAAACAAATCCATGCATCATTCTACATATGACACACATATGCATGACACATAAATGCATTCGTAAACAATATGCTCCTCAAGATACTCTACCCACTCCAAAATAACAGTCTCAGGGCTGCTTGCAAGCCTTACACCCATGGGTATCCCGTAGGACACACGACTGATGGTACAACATGATATGAAAGCACTCAATGCATCTAAATTATACATCCACTAAGTACTTCCCACATATGTCCCTCATGATACTTTACCCACTCTACTTATGGCCATCCCTCAGGAGCCACACTCAGTGATACACCATGAACATGGTAAAGTACCTGATGTATCATACCAACATACATGCATCTCATCCTGAAACATCCAGAGTATTGCCCAATGTATTCTCAAGGGTACCAGGATCCAATGGCACCAGAATACCATAATACCTCGGAAAGTGTATAAATACATGCACAAATAGAGTTCAATCCATATATCCATAAACCAAACCAACTCTAGGACTGCTCGCAAGACTTATGCCCTCCATAGAGTCTCAAAGTGTTAGCTCAAGTTGCCGTAGCCTTTGAGCTTAACCAAACCATGCCATTCCAAAGGAGATCAACTCTACAAATAGCATCATCTCAAAATCCAATTGATCGATCCTGTGGTCAAGAACAGTCAGAACCATATGACAAAGATCAATCTTCCTCAGTCATACCTTAGTTTCAAAGGCAAAAACCATCTCTATTAACCATAAGTGTAGACAGAGTTTTCCATAGTTGCAGTTATAGTTCAAGGTGCGGCCGACTGTGAACCATACCCAACTTTACCATCTCATGTGACTAGTACACAATATCATAGAAGTCCCATAAGCAGATGTATTGTCAGCCTCAGTACCTTTGGGTGAATACAAAGATGTCACCAAGCAACTTCTAGATGAAAAACTGAGCCTGTCTATAACAAGGGAGTGGAGGTGCTACCCCCCTCTTGAGGATCAGGCAATGCTCCAGACCCATGCTCTGCTGAACCTGAATGAGCCGTAGCAAGAGTTGGCTCCAAGTCAAAGGCATCAAGATAAAGTTGCAATACCTTAGGTGAATCTGCTAGGTCACCCTCCTCCATCCACTTCGCATCCATCGGTGAATAGTTCTTTAAACTTCACAAGATAGCGACGGGAAAATTAACCTTGTACCTTTCTTTCCTTATGTGCCAGTATCTGCTCGGGAATAAGAACCTCATCAAGTTCCTCCACTTCCATCTGAGCCTCATCTGATACATCCTCAGGCACCCAAAACCTGCTTGTACTCCACCCAAGTGGTAAGCACAAGTCCCTAATGAAGCATAGTAGACCACCACTGCTAAACATAGAAAGAAGCTGCCTTCCGAAGCCCATGAAGTCTCCGTGAAGATACCACTGGTGACAAAATATCAAAAACCATAGCCTTTAACACATGTTTTGCACCATAACACTTCAACTGCTTCTTGTTCCTGGCTGACTACTTCCTGTCCTTGGTGTCTTTTCTCCTAAGCTTCATCTTTAGCTTTTGCTCTTCACCTCATACAGGCAAAGACACACAATCCTGCACTGTCTGCTGTGCTTCTGTTTCACTTTCCTCATGTAGAAGCTGTGACAACCACAGGCTCGCCTCCTTGAGACGATGGACAACCACAGGCTCGCCTCCTTGAGAAAGTTGATGATATCCCGACGATGGAACCATGAAACCGGCAAAAATCTAATGGGCAGTGGAACAAACACTCGCACACAAAACACCTCATCACCCATGAGAACTTGGAAAAGGAAAACAAACAGGGGAGCTAGAATGCTCCTGCAAATAGTACAAGGACACCGATTGGCCCCAAAACGCAGTGGTGCCCCTTGCAGTATTTCTTTACTTGATCAAATATGAGTACAAAGTACAACTTGTCGAATCCTTTACCCATTAGGATCCCTTTATAGCTTTTCACCCAAGACTTTCCAAATAAGAACTCTCGCTTAGTACAGCAAAGCATTCCATAGAGAAGGCACACCTGTACAACACCTCCCTGCTTGAAAAGATCTTCTCCACCTCAACCATGGATTCCCACAACCCTTTCCCAGATAGCAGTAGGCTTTACCAAACCATATGACCTTCCTATAGTCATAGCTTGCATGTAACCTCGAGAAAACTAAAACTTGTTCACATGAATCCAAAGACATGCTTTCTCATGAAACCAAAAACTTGTATATCTGATAAACCATAGACCTGTATCCATAAACCATAGTCTTGTATCCTCGATACCAAAGTCTTGTTTCTTCTCGAAAGACCAATGTCATGTTTCCATGACAGATAAATCCACATATGCACCATCCAATCACGATGCTAAAAACCCAGAGAGAGAAAGATAGAGGATGTGTCAAGCAATCCCTGAATACACATAGGTCCAAGTCGAAGAGCAAGACACATCTCTTCCAAGAACATCATCCTGTGCATCTTAACTTGATCCTATTCATCCAAATCTCATAAACAAAGCCTGCTTGCGAAGAGAGAGAGAGAGAGACCCCTTGGCTTCCTGTTAGCCTCTCGGTGCCTCCTTCAGCTTGCCTTCTTCCAAGAGAGAGAGATAGAGACCCGCGCGCTGATTGCTTCCACACATGCAGCCACCTGGCGTAGAGAGGCTCCCATCTGACACTCGTCTGGCTGCCCAACTATCTGCAGAGAAATTCTTGCTTGATACTTGCTTGGCTGTAGCCCATAGATGTAGTCGCCTCCTTCAGCTTGCCTTCTTCCAAGAGAGAGAGATAGAGACCCGCGCGCTGATTGCTTCCACACATGCAGCCACCTGGCATAGAGAGGCTCCCATCTGACACTCGTCTGGCTGCCCAACTATCTGTAGAGAAATTCTTGCTTGATACCTGCTTGGCTGTAGCCCATAGATGTAGTCGCCTGGTCACTTTTTACTTGGTAGTAGCCCATGCTCAACCACCTAATCACCTGCCTGGCTACCCATGTGCAATAGTGCCCTGCTGTAGGCCATGTGCATCAGCTCCTTGTCAGCGCCCAGCAGTAGCAACTCCCGGCAGCAGCACCCGGACGACAGCGGCAGCACCCAGCGGGGGCAGCACTCAGCGATAGCGGCGGCCGTACCCGGTGGTGGCGGTGGCGACGACGACAGTACCCGACAGTGGCGACAGTACCCGACGGCGACACCTGTACCTGGCGATGGCGATGGTACCCAATGGTGACACCTGTTACCCGACAACAAAGACGGTCCTGTACCCGACGCGACAACACCTGTACCTAGCGACGACGACAGCGACGACAGTCCCCATGTGCAGGAGCACTCCCGCAAACAGCAGCATCCATGCATACCATTTCACCATGCACCACGCCACGGCCACCTCCTCCAATCCAGCACCTTTCGCTCTTTTTAAAGGGGTGATGTGCTTTTCGTTAAAAAACACTAAAAGCAAAGGTTTTAAAAACGCATGCTTTTCACAATAAAATAATATTATTTTTTTTAAAGCATCAAAGGTATAAAACCTTATGAACAATAAAATTTCTCTTTTTGTCCCCTTTTCACACTTGGACTAGCCACCATATAGGTTTTCCTTTTCATACCCAAACTTGATGCCTGTCCACACTGTGCGTCTCGTGCACGTGCCCGTTGCCCACCTACTTGTCCAGAGGGAAAAACACAGGCTCGCAACAAAAGGTCTATGGATTTCTAGACTTCTTTTCTAGAGATTTGGATCCATCCTTAGGTTTATGGATTATGTTTATGGATCCCTTTTATGGGATGGATTATTCTTTTTGGATCTCTTTATTTGGGATGCATTGGACTTATGGAACTCATGGTTATCTCATGGATCGAGGATTTCTCTTTGGATTTGGTGGTGGCCGAAATGCCTATAACTATGTGTAGCAAAAAGTTTTAGGGAGCACCAAGATAATTATGCTTGTAAGTGATTATCATCTTATATTTCACACTTAAGCCCAAGGTGTGTGGCCAAAGTACCAACACAGAGAGTGGACATGACGCCTAGTTTTAGCAAGGGACTTATGTCAATGCCAAGGGTCATGTGGACTGACACCTTGTTGGCAAGGGAGTTATGTCTACGCCAAGGGTCAGTAGACTAGAATGGTATTATGGAGACTTATTTTGTCTTGCCCATTTATTTTAAGACATGATTATGATATCTAGACTTACGGGATTATTTTTTGTCTCACCCATTTATTTTGGAACATGGTTATAATATATGGACTTACGAGATTGTTTTTGTCTTGCCCGTTTCTTTTGGGACATGATTATGATTTCTAGGCTTATAGGACTCTTTCGTCTCGCCCATTTATTTGGGGCATGATTTTGAAGTTGGTATTATGGAGACTTATTTAGTCTCGCCCATTTATTTGGGGCATGGATTCCTTCAATTATATTGGATCTTGTCTCATCCGCTTGATGGAACATGATTATATCTTAGATATATGGTTTGAAGCTTAAAGTTGAGGACAACTTTTAGGAAGCTACAGAGGATGTCACCACCTTGGACATTTCCGAGTATGAAAGGGATCTAGTGAACTTCAAGATGTCTAAATATTCGGAAAGTAAAAACTTTGGGACCATTGTACCTACTGTACGAGCCACTATACTTGCTATACCAAGCCTTGTACTTATACCGCCATTGTACCTATTGTACCATATCTATTGCTGAGTTTTTCGATCATATATGGCACCTTGAAGACCCATGGTGATGGGGAAGATTAGTACCCTCACAAGAAGAGATGGTTTACACACAATCATGGTATTTGGGACCTCTTTTGATGAGCCTATGTGTATGGTTGAATGATGGTTGTAAATGGATAATATGGCATCTCCCATGGGGAGAGTAAGGCCCTCAAAACTTGTACATGATATTTTCTCCTTGGGTAATAAAATACTCCATGGGGAGGGTCGGTCACAGTTTTCTGAGCCTATGTGTATGGTTGAATGATGGTTGTATATGGATAATATGGCATCTCCCATGGGGAGAGTAAGACCCTCAAAGCTTGTACATGATATTTTCTCCTTGGGTAATAAAATACTCCAAGGGGAGGGTCGACCATAGTTTTCTACATAAAGTAGCATATGTTTAAGGTTGTGGCCAATTCATTGTTTAATTGCATTAATAATCATGTGTGTTTTGTGACACCCCCTGCCCGTGCGCCGCACTCGGAAAGTTATTGTTAGAATATGTGCATCTCATGTACAGAATTGGAACTAGGCCTTCTATTGGGTTGGGCATTTATCTTTGTGTTATATGTAGATTTATGTTAGTCATGTGGCTGATTTATGCTAGTCAGCTAGGTTCATGATGCCAGTCGGCTAGCTTCATCACTCTTGTATCAATCCTCAAGCCAACATTGTAATGCCATCGGCTCGTTGTGTATTGCCATTGTAAACCTCTTGCTAATCAATCTAGGTGATCCTCTCTCTCTCTCTCTCTCTCTCTCTCTCTCTCTCTCTCTCTCTCTCTCTCTCTTCTTTTGTCTATGCTTCTACCTATGCACACTCTAACATGGTAGTATTCACCTAGGTTCTGGGCTGCCTTCACTTGTGTTTTTCTTCCCTCTTATTGGACCTATGTTTTTCCTATATGTTCCTCTCCTTCATCAACACTTTGGCTCCTCTTATGCTCCTACCCCTACGAGCTTTGCCTGGTGTCAAGGTGCATTCCTAAGGGTGTTGAGTTTTTTGCTTCCCCTGGTGTCAAGGTGCATTCCTAAGGGTACTGCGTTTTTTTCATCGCCCGCCGGTGTCAAGGTGCATTCCTAAGGGTGGTGCATTTTTTGCTTCTTGGAGCAGTTGGTAGACTTTTTTTAGGTGTTCGGTGGTGGTGGTTTTTTTTGGACAGCATTCAGAGGCATTTTGTTCACGTGTGGTGCAACAACCCAATAAGCAGCTTTAGCTGCCCTGCTCCTTCCCCTGCGTCCCTCACCTTTGGTTGGCCCTTTTTGGTGAGTTTTGGGCTTGTTTTTATTTGTGCAATTTAGCGCATAGTTGCTTTATCGCACCAAATTGCACAAATATAAGAAGGGGTTTCTCTCCTTTTCTAATTCATGCCAGTGTCTTACTGCCCAGCCCCTTTCTCTCTCAGTTTTGAGAGGGAGCTGATTGATCCTCGTGCCTTGCTCCATTGGAAAGTGCTCGAGAGAAGTCTTGGAGTGCTAAGATTTGAATTTTTTTGCGGCGTTCGTTGTTTGCTATGGATATGGGTCCCCTTGTACGAACAAGGAGGACAAGTTGGAAGTTGAATCTGCAGTTCTAGTTTATTCATAAGGGTCTATAAGAGATTGTTCAGGGCAGTGAGAGGAAGCCCAAGCATCCTCAAACACCGAGGAGATGTTGGACCCAAGATCAGGAGGATGAATTCCTTGTGGAATAACAAGACTAGCAAGATTGTGAGATTTGAAGGTGCACTAGGTGCTTGTGCAAACCAGTACGAAGGAAGTCTCACTGACCGTGCAAACTCTTGCTAGTGCAGATCAAGTTTAGTCCAAGTTGGAGGATCTGTATGCTCAAGATTCCTCGATTAGGGTAGTTACTCTACAAGGGCAACTCTATAATCTGGTAATTTTTTTTGGTAGTTTAATGAGCTCGTTTTTAATGAAGGCCAAGGTTATCCATAACGAGTTTACTAGAAATGGGCATTGCCTTGTCCTCTGCTTAGTTAGCTGCACTTATCCTCACAAAGCTTCCTCAAGAGTAGGATGTGGTTTCTCAGGCTTTCCGATGCCAGTCATAGAAAGCAAGTTGGATTTTGATGACCTCAGCTCCCTTCTCTTGGAAGAAGAGTCCGTTCTCGTTTTACACAAGATAAGGTCAAGGTGTCTCTTAATGGTTAGGATTAGGCACTTGCTACAGTGTAGAAGAAAGGTCACAGCAAGTGCTACTCTTGTGGAAAGAAAGGTCACTTGCAAAGGATTCTTTGTCCAAGAAGAAGGACAAAGCCAAGGTCAAAGACAAGTCTTCATCAAAGAAGAAGGGCAAGGACAAAGAACAGGAAAGTGACTCTGATTCTTCTACTTCCAATGCTCCTAAGGCCCTCCCGGCTCAAGAGGACGATGTGCTTCTCTAGTCTTAAGGACATGTTCCCCCCCCCTCCATGTGCAACTAGCCAGAGGAGGCTTGTGGGCAGGAGAGGGGGATGTTAGTAGCTCCAATTTTTGGTGAATGGGAACCGTGAGTCAAAGTTCCAAGCATAAGAAATCTAGCATGATAAGATCAACTTTAGTAGCTATGGATTGAATGCGCTTCAGGTTCATTGCTTGGTGTAGCAGAGATAATGGACTAGATATGTTCCAAGTTCATTATCCAAGGTTTTGGGACGTGATGTGTTCACAATCCACTATTGGGGGATTATGGGCATGGTATGTCCATCACCTCATCATTCTATAAGTTCACTGCACATTGGTGTGGGACTTCGGAGCCAAGCAGATTTCTTTATTGTTCAAGGTGGCATTTTGTTTCGAGGAGTCATGTTGGTAGATGCTCTTTCCGAGGTGTATCCGGTACTGCACAATACTGGAGTGTCCATTGTTGCTTCATCAACTTTTTCTTCTTCACATATTTGCACACTATGAGCAACAGAGGAGGTGCTAGAATATGTGCATCTCGTATGCAAAATAGGAACTAGGCCTTGTATTAGGTTGGGCATTTATCTTTGTGCTATATATAGATTTATGCTAGTCGTGGTTGATTTATGCCAGTCAGCCAGGTTCATGTGATGACAGTCAGCCAGCTTCATGGCCTCCTTTATAAAGGCCTCCTCCCATCACTCTTCTATCAAGCCTCAAGCTAACATTGTAACGCCATCTACTGGTTGTGTATCGCCATAGTAAACCTCTTGCTAATGGTGATCTTGTCCCGCAAACAATTGCTCTCTATCCTTGTCTCTTGTGAGGGCAAAAGGATGAAAGGACCAAATGTATGAGAGATTAGAGCAAAACAACACAACATGAAATATGTGAGTGAGTCTATATATAATGGTGAATGAACATATGTACAAGAGCCCTCTAATGTGAGGTGACTCTCAGTAGAAAGACCAGTGCAGAAGCAAAGATGATGTCGGAGCTAACGCACGGTCAATGACGAAGGCTTGCATCGATGTGAGGCAAAGCACTCCGAGAGGTGCTCAATGTCGAAGACTCATGTCGGTGGATGCAGAGGCACTCCGAGGTGGTAGTGGCAGTGGAAGATAAGGTGATGCAGACTCTGATGACAAGGGTGCTGCTGTATCTGAGGTGGTAGATGAAAATTAGGGAGGGCTACCATCCCGAGTGGTGGTGGTGCAAGCTCTAATGACAAGGGTGCTGCAAGACCTGAAGGGTACAGGCTCTGATGACAAGGGTGCTGCGTACTTGAGGGGTGGTGAGGAGCAGAGAGGGCTGCCGTCCCGAGTGGTGCAAGCTCTGGTGACACGGGTGGTACGTACCTGAAGTGGTAAGGAGCAGAGAGGGCTGCCGTCCCGAGTGGTGCAAGCTCTGGTGACATGGGTGCTGCGTACCTAAAGGGGTGTCGATGGGGAAGATAAGCAGAGAGTGGGCTGCCATCCCGATGGTGTGATGTAGCAGAGAGTGGGTTGTTTTCCCGATGGTGAGAGCTAAGGCAAAAACGCTGAAGTGCTCTATGTATAGCAGAGGGGGCTATTATCCCATGAGCTGTGATAAAATGTTGATATACTGATGTAAGCTGATGTAAAACACTGATGAATGCTGAAGGAAAACTCTGATGTAAGCTGATGAATGCTGAAGAAAAACGCTAATGTGTAAGCAGAGAGGGTTGCTATCCTAGTGTGGCCTGTAGCAGAGAGTGGGCTGCTGTCCCAATGTGTGGCCAGATATAAAACGTTGATGTGCTAAACTGAAGAGGCGATGAAGATGAGGCAAATCATGTGCACTCCCTAGCAACAGCAAGAGTGGTACCGGATATGACAATGAACTGGTACACTTGGTGAAGTGATGAGGCAAGGCTATATATACCAAGGGGGAGTGCTAGTCGGTCAGCCTAAAGGTTGTAGGCCACCAGCCAAGACAAAACCCCAAATAAGACCAAAAAATCCCCTTTTTAGGGCTGGGAAAAATATTGTTTTCACACACCCCCTCTTAGTCCAAAAAGGCGACCATGAGAGAAGATCAGAGAAGATGATGGATGCCAAGGTCCCACACTGACACATTGGCAGAAGGAATGTATCCCCCTCTAGAAACAAAATCTGATAAAGTCAGAGAGGGTGATCGTGATGGCAAAGGTGGTAAAGATGAGTGGATGTACGTGGGTTGATCGTCTCCCAAAGTAAGATGATGAACAAGACCCTACATTGAGTAAGAAGTGCCATTCCCTGTGTGGTCTAGATCAGAGTTTGGAGAAACAACTTCAGGTGAGACGAATTGGTCCTCCAAGAGTGCGGATAGACGATCCATGTTGTGTGCTCTCAACGAGGTCTTCAATCCCTTTGCTCACGATAGCTCTAATACCATGTGAGGGAAAAAGGACGAAAGGACTAGATGTACAAGAGATCGGAGCATAACAACATAGCATGAAATATGTGAGTGGGTCTATATATAATGGTGAATGAACATAAATATGTGAGTGGGTCTATATATAATGGTGAATGAACATATGTACAAGAGTCCTCTGATGTGAGGTGACTTGGAGTAGAAAGACCAGTGCAAAAGCAAAGATGATGTCAGAGCTGAAGCACGGTTGATGAGGAAGGCTTGCGTTGATGTGAGGCAAAGCACTCCGAGAGGTGGTCGGTGTCAAAGGCTCGCGTCGGTGGATGCAGATGCACTCCGAGGTGGTAGTGGCAACGGAAGATGAGGTGATGCAGACTCTGATGACAAGGGTGCTGTTGTACCTGAGGTGGTAGATGAAGAGCAGAGAGGGCTTCCATCTCGAGTGGTGGTGCAAGCTATGATGACAAGGGTGCTGCAAGACCTGAAGGGTGCAGGCTCTGATGACAAGGGTGTTGCCTACCTGAGGGGTGGTGAGGAGCAGAGAGGGCTGCCGTCCTGAGTGGTGCAAGCTCTAGTGACACGAGTGCTGTGTACCTGAAGTGGTAAGGAGCAGAGAGGGCTGCTGTCCCAAGTGGTGCAAGCTTTGGTGACATGAGTGCTGCGTACCTGAAGGGGTGTCGATGGTGAAGATAAGCAGAGAGTGGGCTGCAATCCTGATGGTGTGATGTAGCAGAGTGGGGGCTTCTGTTGTCCCGATGGTGAGAGCTGAGGCAAAACCGCCGAAGTGCTCTATGTATAGCAGAGGGGACTATTGTCCCATCAACTGTGATAAAACACTGATATGCTGATGTAAGCACTGATATATGCTGATGTAAAACGCTGATGATGTGCTGATGTAAGCTGATGTAAAACGCTGATGTAGGCTGATGTAAAATGCTGATGAATGCTGAAGTAAAATGCTGATGTGTAAGCAGAGAGGGCTGCTGTCCCACGGTGTGGCCTGTAGCAGAGTGTGGGCTTCTGTCCCGATGTGTGGCCAGATATAAAACGCTGATGTGCTGACCTGAAGAGGTGATGAAGATGAGGCAGATCATGTGCAGTCCCTGGCAGCAGCAACAGCAGCAAGAGTGGTACCGGATATGACAATAAAGTGGTACACTTGGTGAAGTAATGAGGCAAGGCTATATATACCAAGGGGGAGTGCTGGTCAGTCAGCCTAAAGGTTGTAGGCCACCAGCCAAGACAAAAAAAGCCCAAATAAGACCAGAAATACCCAGAAAAGACCCCTTTTTAGGGCTGGGAAAATTATTGTTTTCATACATCCGTCTCTCTCTTCTTTTGTCTATGCTTTCGCATGTGCACACACTAATAGTTATAATATTCATTAGACCAAACACAACACAGTTCATCCATGGTCATCTGATTGTGGAAAGGGATATCTATTTTGCAGAACCTTAACTCAATACATTTTGGAATTACTAGTAAAGTACCAGTAAAACTAGTGCACCTCATCAAGAGAAATCAACTGGCACAATGGCCTATCCTTCACATGCTAATAATTATAAAGCTATCTCATGTGATCATTGAGAAATGTCATGATTATACCAATCGCATTGGTGAATTGGTCTTGATAGTAGTCAAGACTTATGCTTCCTGTGGGTTGGACTCATCTGAGTCATCGAACCGACCGTGTAACATGGAGCCCCCCTAAAACCCTAGTGTAAAGTTGTAAACTTTATCAAAGGATGCTCAAAAGCATACACCTCCAAGAGTACCTTACGCTTCAACAAAAATGTGTGCAATCACCTCCATAATCCCTCTATAGAACATACAAGATCATTGGAACAACCAGATTGCTGCGCTAAGGCTATAATTTGTAATTTCAAAACAAGTAAGATCAATGATCATACAAGAATGTAATAGTAACTATGAATAGTCATTTTCCACTAGTCACTAGCACTCGGCTTTGACAAATCTTGATTGGAATTGAAGTAACAAACTTGACAAACTTCCTTCGTTGATGGCTTCCAAATCAGTATTCTAACATGGTCATGGACAATCTCTCTAGGAGTAGCAAACGTTAACCTTGAATCTAAAGGTGTAATAAGAAATCATTGTGTCAATCCTGACAACCATTACAATCATGTCAACAAGAACACACATTACTATCTAGCACCATGCTATTGTTTCCTTCTCATCAGTCCCTGAATCCACCAAGTAGCCCAAAATCACAAGGATCCACACAATAAAAAATGTGTGTTCCCCCCTCTGTATTGCACGGGTCACACGAAGTATCAGAAGATATAGCACACCCGCATCTTTTGCCCAAATCTCCAAGTCCGATCATGTGCAAGTTTGTCCACCACATCGAACTCATCTTCTGCTTGAAGAAATTTACCACAGAACTGAGCCTCAACGAATTCAGCCCATGTATTCAGCTTATCCCTCAATTCCCTCCACCCTGTCATCAAGGCTTTGCCCTTGAGGAACCCCCATCAAGGCTTTCTCGTCAAGGAACCCTCGTACTATATGTATCTTCTCATTAACTAGGAGAAGGGTGGAATTCCAAGTGAATATTCCATCAGTTTATTAGCTAGGAATCCTCAAACTCAATTTTCTCCCGTTTGTCAATGGCATAAAGCTTTGGCATGAAAGAAGAGCCACCGAGCTAGGTATCACAAAAGAAGACGGGTTCAAAACTACCCACTGCAAGAGAACTAAATGCTCCCTTAAGCACCAACTCCTGAAGTTTTGCCAACTCAGTATCAAACATACAAGTGCTCCTTAAAAAAATGTTTTTACTAAACATGAGGGTTTTATGCAATTTTGCATGAGCTTTTTCCTTGTAGCACTGCCCTCTCCTCTCTCTTGCGAGGTGAACCAGCATAACATCAGCTCCTCCATGGGCCTACAATACTGTACGGCTACCACATGCAGTCCATAATAGTGTATGGCCTGCTACCCGCGGGACTATGTGCTACATGCTACTGCCGTCCTGTCATTGCCCCAAATCTTTCTCTCTCTCTACGCATGCATGTCTCTAGCACACTTGTCTATAGGCATGTTTCCACATGCCATCTTCATCAGGATTCAGCATGCAGTCCATGCCTGCCGACTCATGGAAGGCTTTCCCATATCCCGGCTATAAGCACCTACACACGCTGGCTCTCTAGGGTTTATGTGCTTAAGGTTCTGTCATGCAAAAACGACCATGGGGGACACACATCTCTACTACATACACCTCTCTCATGCACCCTCTCTCTCTCTCTCTCTCTCTCTCTCTCTCTCTCCCCCCTACCCTCTAGACCCCATGTTTCAAGCATGCATGACAAAAACTATAAAAAGCACCATAAGTCTTCAAATCAAAACCCTAGCACATGCCACAAGAAAAATACCTGAGATTCGGCAACATACTTGCAACCATGCATGAGACATGCAAACCTTGCTTTTCCATCTCTATATTTAGATTCCCTATGATACCAACTGTAAGATCCCCCAAGATCTCCTAGACACAAGACAACTTGATTAAAAGAGTCGATTAAGATTGTAAACCCCTATTAATCAAGTTTAATTGGGCCTAATTGGAGCTCAAAAGTCCATCAATTGGGGCTTAAAAAAAGAGCAAAAAATAGACATGACTTGGTGCTTGAATTAGAGCACGATTATGTGGAAATTGAAGCTTCAAGGGAATGTCACTCAAGATTGGACCTTAATCACCTATAGAAGCGAACTTCATTATAGAGATTAAACCACACCTAATCAACCGCTTAATCAAGACCCATTAAAGCCTTAATAAAAAAAATATGAATAGAAGGGTGAATAGAGCCTTGATTGAGGTTTATTAAAATCATTACTTATCAAAACCTTTGATATTTTGTTAGGAATATTGCTCCCCAATTTACCTATCATCCAAAATGGCCGCCATGTATACCATCCTACTGTGTTGAAAGCCCAAACACCCCGCAATGCAGACGGCCACCTGCTCGCCCCGCCCCTTGTTGCCCACACCGCCTGACCCTCACTGCCAAAGCTTGAGCATTAATGTGGTGCCTATGCTCCTAATATGGGTGGAGATGTTAAGGCCAGGGACGAGTGGTTGGAGGCTATCACTTAAGAGCATGTTGAACTACGATGGGAGACCCACCAGTCGTCTTTCAAGAGTAAAGCCACATCTAGGAGTTGGTTCAAGGGTCAAACCACAAAGGGAGACTAACTTGAACACGTTTGTTGAACTCCTCTAAATACAATGTTTTCAATGCTATTAGAAATTGATACAATATGTAATGGTAAGGGAGAATCACTTAGATTTAAGACTAAATGACTCTAATTAGCCCCAACAATTCAATAATATACCTTACACCCACACTCTTAGTAGTTCTAAGAACCGTCTAAGCTCCCTCCATGGGATCACATAGTAAGCCTTGAAAGTTTTCCCCTTCATATGGAAAGATCACAAAATCTATCTTTGTGTAATCATCTTTGGTTTGGGCAAAGGCTTCTACAAACTTTAGATTTAAATCTCCCCAATCAATGCTCAACATGGGGCTACCTTGGACTTCCAATCCTACAACCACATGGATGCCTTGCATCTCAACCAAAGTGACCTTTTGGTTGGGTAGACAATTGGACAAACAAAAGTGGGCATCCCACTTGTGTATCTACCCATGCCCAAACTCTCCTTTTTCTCCCCCAAAAAGGTTTAGGGCATAAACAAGGGTATCAAAATTCCACAACCACCACAGGGTTTTGTTGAAGAGCTAGTTGTTATTGTTGTTGTTGATAGTTGTTATTGTTGTTGTTGAAATTGTTGGTTCATTTACACAACCGAATACAAAATCTTGTTCATATACTAGGCACTGTAGTATTTGCTCAAGTGAGGGCAAAGCCAGGATTGATGTTGATGTTGATGTCGCTCCTTGCGATCCTCCCAAAGATCGTGCAAAATTAGACATAGCATGTTTAGAAGATGGCCCCACCTCAAGATCCATATGAGTTTGGGCGTCCACATGCTCAAGATTGCACAATGTAAGCTTGAGACTAAAGAAAGTGAGAGCTAAACACAAACTTGCTTTGTTTTTTTTTTTTTTCAATAGTTGCTTTGTTTTGTGTTTTTTTTTTCTACAGGTCGAAACTTAGTCGACCATCTAGTATGTGCCAGTGGGTTATGCTGTGCGCACAGCCTTCTTCGCATGGGCACACAGGAGGGGCTAACCATGAAGATGCTTGCCTAGAAGGAATGAAATGTCTTGGAGCCCCTACGCAAGGTGTGTGAGGTAGACCTCAGCTGCACCCAGCACACTGGTCTCGACTCTCAACGCGCTCAGCTTCGCATCCACGACATAGACGCCAGCCATAACAACCAATATCATACAGAAAAAGTCTCACGCAACCAGCACACGTTCAAAACCATAAAAAAGTATCGCCTTCAGCAGTTTCAGTTGGCATTAGAGACATTGAGGCATAGATGCGCGAGCAAGCTTCATTTCCAGTAACTCTAGTTTGTATGTTGTTTCTTTCTCTTGCTTAGTTTGTGTAGGAGACTCATTGGGGTTAGGGACTAATCCAATAGGGTTAGGGAAGACCTAGGATTAGGGAAAGCAAGTGGATTCAGGTGGCTAAGGTTGAGATTCAATAAATCCAAGGTTACTGGCTAGTTATGATTGGAATGTTATTTATAGCAGCAATAAGCACTATATAACTGAGCTGGGTTATTATTGATTCATTGTGGTCTGGACCTAGACCAAGAGGCTTACTCTTGCCATGGCCAAGCATCCCTGCACACACACACATACAACAAAAACAAGATACATGATCCAACTGGCAGCTCACCACTCCTACGGAGCACCCCCAAGCCATGAGGCTAAGCCACCCCCTCACAATGTCCAACACCTAACTACAGTGGTGACAGCTTAAACCAAGGTCAAGGTCTTGCTTGGGTCATGATCCTTGTGACCGCTCCCTACAGAAGGCCTACAGATCGGAAGACAATATACACATATTTAGAACACTTAATTTAACTGTTATTAAACAATGGAAACAACATCAGCAACACAAATACTGGAAATACTGAAAATACAAATGACACCAGCATTGGGGGGCGGAAAGGGCCGTCCCCCTCAATATTTTTCTATATTTCTTGGAGTATTTATATTTGTACAAGTGTCACGGGCCTGACAGGCCAGATTTCTCCACAAGGGAGTGAAAACAACCAACACTGGGGCGAAAAGGGCGGAAAGGACCGGCCCCCGCCCCCTCAATATTTTTTTATATTTCTTGGAGTATTTATATTTGTACGAGTGTCACGGGCCTGACAGGCCAGATTTCTCCACAAGGGAGTGAAAACAACCAAATAAAACTGGTTCAAGTCGATGAAGAGGTGATGGTCAGAGTAGCCCCAAATCACAGGCTCATTCCCACCTTCATTGGGTAGACACCTGCCTGTTCACTGGTCTTCCGGGACCGTGCACCAACAAGCACGCCCGTACTAACGCAGGCCAAGGGTACACCACGGAGGGAACGTGGCCTGGTTCTCCCCAATGAGCTTTGCTCCCAAGTTCCCTGTGAGTCAAACCTTCACTGGCTCTCAGAAGCTCTGAGAGCGCGGTTAATAACACCACACAGGGAATTATACTGACCACACCAGGAAGAACATTCATGAGCATGGTCAGCATATACATGCTTTGCTCCTGCACTACACAACTTAAAGAATTCTCTGAATTTTAATTAACAAATTTCAGAATTACACAAATGAGAAAACATGAGGGCACCTGGTACAATGAGTACAATTTCGGTACAACATGTACAATTTGCAGCAAGTACAATCAGGCACATCAGGTACTTCACACATGTGCAGGTACAACCAACCAGGTAGTATTCGAATTTTGTACTTGTAAGCAGGTACAACAGGTACATTAGATGCCTCGCACGTGTGCAGGTACAACCAACCAGTAGGTACACATGGGCAACCAGCAGGCTCTGGTCAGGTACACGTGGTGGGAAGCCCCAGCATCATGTACACATGGGCAGCAGTCGAGTACAGCAGCCACGTACAGGCGTGGACAGCAGTCGGGTACAGCAGCCAGGTACAAGCGTGGGCAGCTTCAGGCGGGTATAGCAGGTGTGGGGGGGGCAGCCGGGTACAATAGGGCTACAAGGCATGTACAGTACGGTTGTAAGGCAGGTACACCAGCTACAGGTACACGCGGGTACAGCCACAGCACAGAGGTGGATCCAATAGTCGTAAGGAGGCAATGGAGAAAGAGGCGATGCAAAGAGAGCAAATCCACCAACCCACCACACGTGGAAGACTTTCCAATAATTTTCCATGCAAAAGCCTTTATCAAAGGTTATAAAACCTTAATACATAATTAACGCTTATGGGCACCCACACTAGAAAAATGTCCAGCCCTTCTTTTAAATGTGTGTGAACACATTGCCTTATAAAAATTAAGGTTTACTCTAGTTTATGGATTTTACCTTTTAAAAAGAGCAAAATGAAAATACTTACCACCTCTTCACACACCACACCACCAAGTCAGCAAACAGCATTCCACGGTACACTGTCCCCGTCCAGTGTACTGGCACGACATAACAGGCACACACGCAAACAAGTCATGCAAAAATAAATTTATGCATGCAGGCATAAATGCATGTGCACAAATAATGGACGAAATCTCCCTTTCATGAAACTTGTACAAGAGGTTCCTGTCGCACAAAACTAGCGCGACAAATATAAATAAATATGTCCTGGTCTTCCTATATGGAGTGAAAGTCCCATAGGTAGCACACCATCCTGGCCATACATGGGTGGCACCAACAGGCTCCCGTCCATACAGCACGAAGCAAATCACACACGGGTGACACGGAACTGGTTCACGTCCATGTGACGCAGCACTGGTCACACACGGGTGGCACTGATCTCGCTCCCGTCCATGTGACACCATAAAACTCGCCCTTTCACATGGAACACTAGCCTTGTCTCATGATTGTGACTAACCCTCTTAATCTCTCCTTAATTACTCCTTAATCTCTTATTAACTGAAAGGACACCTGTTCACACCCTTACACATGGGTCACTATCAAAGGACATGTCTATTCATTAAAAGACATGCCCCTAAGTCCAAAGGACATAACCGTTGATTCAAGAGCCACACCCCTTCCCAGGGATGTGTCTCTTCACTTGCACCCTTTCGGCCTCTATTTAAGAAAGGCCCCTGTCTCAATTTCAAACAACTCAGTCTTTCCTGCAACATTTGTCTTATGTTTATTAATTAAGTCTTAATCATGTTAATAAAGCTATAAAAGCTTTATAGAGGTATCAGAGCAAACTTTTTTTTGCCCTGTGTTATGCCCAAACCCTAACCCTAACCCTAAAATCAATCCTAACTCTAACCCTAAAATTAGCCCGCCCAAACCCTAAAATTGGGTGTAGCAAGTGTTGAATGGAAGAGCAAGAAAGAATGCCCCATCAAATTCAGTCCCCAACTCCCAATTTTTGCTGATTAAGTTCGGGCCAGCCATATGCAGGACACTCTTGCATAAAGGGGGGAAAAAAAGCCTTCGATTAGGAGGCTTACCTCTTCAGGCGACACCCCTTCATGAACCGGCACCCCTCCCAAGCGCAATCGTACCCCTTCATGGCAGCTTCCCAATCGGCCAGCCGGCGGGAGAGTGAGCGCATATGACGATTCGTTGTGATTTTTTATTAAAAAAACCCAACACACAAGACTATAAGGCTTTAATGCCACGTGTACAAACACATTTTTTTTTAAAGAAAAACCATAAACTTACCTTATGGGCCCCTACGAATCGGCGCCAGCTTGCGTGCAGTTTTGGCCTGCACCCGTCGCCTTCCTGCATACGGGTTCCCTCGTGCCAGCGTGCAGCCATCCTTCTCCTCCACAAATTCAGCACCCGTACCTTCTTCATTGTTGGCCTCCTGCGGTCTACGCTTGTGTTTGGATCAGCCACATGTAGTTGGTGTTTTCTGTGGATTGACAGCTACTACCCTTGGTGCTTCTTCTCCAGCAACACTCTACCACCCTTGGTGCTTCCTTTCAAGCAACACTCTACTACCCTTGGTGCTTCCTTTCAAGCAACACTCTACTACCCTTGGTGCTTCTTCTCCAGCAACACTATTTATTATGGCAACCTCCTTCAGGTGTGATTTTTCCATTTTCTTGGGTATAAACATTTCACATAACGTGGAGTATTAACATATCAGCAACCCGCCATTTCATTCTTTTGCGGGTTCTCCACTCCTCGGGGGCCAATATCCCTTTTTACGGGTTCAACAGCACCTCTCAGATCACGTGGACACACATTACCCTCTTCTCCGACGGCTTATGGCAGAGGAAACCTATGATTTCAGTTATTTACAAGATACACCCTCTCAGTCCATAGTGCCCTCTCCTACCCGTGTTTCTCCCACCAGTCTCAGCCCCTGTTCCAGTGAGTGTGCCCCCCTTTTCCCAGCCCATTCATTATCGCATTCAAATAGCCACACCGACTTCTCACCTCTGAGACTTCGATGTGTGGGTGATCCGTGTTCGTCGTACTTCTGCACAGGATCTGGATCATTATTGTTTTATACTCCGGCGCCATCCTTATTTGGGCGCTATCCTCCCCGACTGTAGCATCATTTTTCATGAATATTGCACCTATTCTGAGGACGTAAATCCATCTTCATTCACGGTGCGCCCCTCTTCACCGGAGTATACACCCTTGACACCAGTAGCTGCCCCTATCCCTGTACCTTCTTCTCCAGTAGCAAACTCTTGTGCGAGCCCAGTCCCAGAGGATCGCCCTTACTATACTGGATGGTCTATGGCCGCTTCACCCAGTACGTAGCCTCTCCTCTCGGGATTTCCAGATGCCGCACCCTCCAGCCAATGGTTCTTATACTAGAGCCCAGCGGCATCATCAACAGCAAAAACCCCCGGAGCCTCATCACCCTGAAGCCTCTACATCAACATCTTCTCTCATGGCAGAACCTGTTGACATACCAGGCCCTCTAGAATGGCAGCCAGCTTTGCAGCAACTTCAACAGCAGTTCCAACAGCAACTCCAGGAGTCTATGGCATCCTTGGCTTCTCAGATCCAGCAGCTCCACACGGATCACCACTCCTACAAATGTTTCAGCAACAGTACCAGCAGACGCAGACGTCATTCCTTCTGAGGTAGAAGGCGACGACCTTAAAACTCTTTATCGTCTTTTACAAGCCAGTAAAACAAAGAAATTAGAAATTAAACCCCCTGACTCTTATGGTGGTCAGCGCATCTTAGACCAATGGCTCTACAAACTGCATTTATACTTTGAAACCATGACCCTTTCTAATTCCAAAAAGGTGATTTTTGTGGTATCCCTCCTCAAAGACACTGTTTTATTGTGGTGGCAACGACGACAGCATGCCGGAAAAACAGTTACAACGTGGGAAAAATTCGAGCGGGTCCTCCATAAGCAGTTCATACCTGCCAATGCGGATTTCCAAGCCCGTACTCGCTTACGCCATTTAGACCAAACTGGTTCCTTGGCCTCTTATATCTCCCAGTTCACCAACTTGATACTGGAGATTGACTCTTTGTCCCCAGCGGACGAACTTCATGCCTTCGTTGAAGGGCTTAACCCCACACTGCGTGCCGATGTTCAGAAATATAACCCCGTCAATCTTGCCGATGCCATACGATACGCCGAACGCATTGTAGACATTAATTCTCAAAATTCGGCCTCTTCCGGTCGAGCTAATGACTTTCAAAAAGCTAATGGATCTCGTATGAGCCGAGATAGTCGCAGAGAGTCATCTGGCACTTCTACCTCCCGGACTAATCCCCAATGGAATAATTCTCAACACCCTCGTCGATCAGAAGGATCGTCCTCTTTTCGGTTCCGACGTTCTCAAACCTTCCAACCATGCAGTTCGGATCGTGGACGGGACCAAAGACGTGACCAATCTTGCAGTGCTCACCTGCTCTAAATGTGGAATTGATCATTTTATCAAAGACCGTCCATACTGAGCAAGTAGCCTTGCTTCTACTACCAATCAAACCGCCATCTAGACCATTAGTGTACAACCTGGGAAGATCACAAAGAGCTCAAGCTCAACTAGAAGACAAGGGAAGAAATCGAGTGGACGCGACTATTCCTAGAACTGGCCGAAGGAGAAGAGTTAAAAAAGTGGGTAAGGGTGAGACACAAGTCACAATCCAAGACGGATCCGAAGAAGATACAATTGATATCGTATAAAGACAGCGAAGTCCAAAAAAAAAGAGAAGTATATTAAAGCGCGAAAGGAAAATCGCTGCTTTAATTGCAACGATGTAGGGCACACGAAGGGTGAGTGTCCAAAGCTTAAAGCCAGCACGAGCGGCAATGAGCCCAAAAGAGATGGTAAATCCTCTAGGCAGTTGCATACAGTGCAGAGACTCCCTCTCAGTTCTGCAGAGTTCATAGAGGTGACAGTGTGTCATTGTGATGAGCATCACGCTTGTTCGGTGACACTAGCAATGTGGTAGCCTACTCTAGGTCCGCATGACATGGTACGCATGTATGGCACCATAGGTGGCCGTAGAGTCACAGTTTGTATCGATGATGGAGCTAGCCACAACTTCTTGAACTACTCGTTAGTCAAGAAGTTGGGGTTGACTGAGACCCAGAGCGATCATGAGTATACTGTTGACCTAGCCAACGAGTGTGACAAAACAGTATGGAATACCGTAGTATTGGGGGTCCCATTATCTATGCAGGACTATGAGGCTCCGCTTGACTTTCAGGTCATGCACTTAGCCAGAGCAGACGTATATCTAGGCAAGGAGTGGTTGTATGGCTTGGGCCCTAGTCTAGCTCGGAGTTACCTACATAATACGCTACGTTTTGAGCATGGAGGTAGAGTCATTGCCCTGCAGGAGGGCGACCGTAGTGTCCGCGCCACACCACTTATTTCCTCCATGGAGCTGTGCACAGCGGTCCGCAGAGGCCGGATAGCAGAGGTATATGCTTGTTATCCTCTTTTAAATTTTGTTTCCGTAGATAAAACTGTAAATGATGTTTCGTAGACAAACAAGGAAAACAAAATAGCCTTGGACGAGACCCACTGTTTGAAAACCCTATTTGGCATACATGCGATTCAAACAAGAAAAAATCCAAGGTGAAAGAGACATTAAAGAAAAAGTACATAGATACCTTAATGAATTTATTAGAGGAATTTCAAGATGTTTTTCCTGATGATTTGCCAGATGGATTACCACCATCTAGAGAAGTAGACCATGGCATCGAAGTTATGCTAGGATCAAAACCTATAAGCAAACCTGCTTATAGATTAAGCCACTCCGAGGCACAGGAGGTGGAAAAACAATTGACGGAATATTTGAACAAAGGCTTTATTCGACCTAGTTCAAGTCCATGGGCATCGCCTATTCTTCTGGTAAAGAAGAAAGACGGATCTATGCGGATGTGCATAGACTATAGGGCTCTTAATCAGATAACGATTAAGAACAAGTATCCGATGCCACGCATGGATGAGTTGTTTGATCAACTCTATGGATCGAGATACTTTCCAAAGGTAGACCTATCATCAGGTTAGAATTAAAGCAGAAGATGTTACGAAGACAGCGTTTAGGACCCGTTTCGGGCATTTTGAGTTTTGGTTATGCCTTGCTCCAGCGACGTTTATGACGCTGATGGACAGCATTTTACGTCCATATCTGGGAAAATTCGTAGTAGTTTTCCTAGATGATATTCTTGTGTACAGTAAGACACAGAAAGAACACATAGAGCATTTGCGTCTAGTGTTCGAGTTGTTACGAGAGCATAAACTATTTGCAAAGAAGAGCAAATGTGAATTTTTTGAAACAGAAATTCACTACCTTGGCCATATTATATCCGCCGATGGTACGCGGATGGAGCCAGAAAAAGTAGAGGCTATTCTTAAATGGCCAGCGTCAAAGAATCTCGAGGAACTGCAGATTTTTCTTGGCATGTCGGGGTTCTACCGACAATATGTAAAGGACTACGCGAAGATCGCAGTCCCGTTGACTGACCAGCTACGGTCAAAAACTAAACATTAGTTGGAGGGGAATCCAACAAAAGAGCTTTGATAAGCTCAAGGTGACCGTAGAGCAGCTGCACCTGTTTTGACTATTGTCGATCCAAATGAGCCGCTTGTCTTGGAAACAGACACTAGTAATGAGGCCATTGGGGCCATACTTATGCAAAGGGGACACCCAACTGCATTTGAGAGTAAAAAGTTAGATCATGCGCAGCGTAACTACTCGGCTTACAAGCGATAGTTACTAGCGATAGTTCATGCACTGAAAAAGTGGAGACACTATTTATATGGTGCTCCTTTTGAGGTCCGGACGGACCGTGAAAGTCTGAAATGGCTTTCGAGTCAGTGTGAACTGAAGGGTAGAAAAGCTCGATGGGCGGAGATTCTACAGGAGTTTGACCTTTAGATACGTTACCAGAAAGATAAGTATAACGTAATTAATGAACTTAGTTTCACAGTCTTCAAGAATGATTTCTTGGAGTCACTACGTGGTTTATGTGAGCACGATCCATCTTTTACAGAGGTCTGGCGAGCTGTACACGTATGCACTTCTTCACAGATGCGACCACCTCCCTCGTTGGCACAGATTGCTAGTCCAGAGAGACTGGCCGAAGGTGCAACGGGAAGGGAAGCGAGAGTTAGTCTAGAGAGACTAGCCCGTGTCTTCTGGGTATAGTTTGGAGTCGGAGAGCTCTGACGTAGGCTCTTCATCACCTCTGACTGCCACGGCTTCAAAGGGGAGTGATAAACTTCGTCGGGGGGAGAAATATGCTAATTACTCCATTGACGACGGGTACTTACTCTACAAGGGTAGAGTATGTGTACCAACTATGGTGACTTTCGGGCCCAAATTCTTAAAGAAAGTCATGATAGTCCAAGTGCGGGTCATCCCGGGATTCAGAAGACCTATGCACTAGTAAAAAGACAGTTTTATAAGCTTAGTTTGTTTAAGGACGTCCAGACTTATGTACTGAAATGCAATAAGTGCCAGGTCAATAAACACGAACATCTTAAGGTTGGAGGACTACTCCATCCGCTGGAAATTCCTCAGGGGAAATGGAAAAGCATTTCCATGGATTTCATTATCGGTTTACCCAAGACGAGTCGAGGGAATGACTCTGTGTGAGTGGTAGTGGACAGGTTAACTAAAATGGCAAAGTTTATCGCCACGAAGAAAACTATTAAAACACCAGAGTTGGCAAAACTCTTTATTAAACATCTCTACAAGCTATATGGCCTGCCCGCAGATATAGTGTCGGATAGAGATAGAAAGTTCAACAATCATTTTTGGAGGGAAGTCTTCAAAAAGTTGGATACTACTCTGAGTATAAGTACGGCAAATCATCCGGAGTCTGATGGTCAAACTGAAAGAGTTAACCAAATTCTAGAGGATATGTTGCGTTTTTATGTTAGTAAGAAGCAATCTAATTTGGAAGAGTACTTGCCCTTATTGAAGTTTGCCTATAACAGCTCCAAACACTTAGCGAGACTGGATTTACACCATTCATGTTAATGTATGGATTCCAGCCGAGATCTCCGATGGCTGTAGGCCTAGAAAAGGAGAAGATTCAATCTGTCAAGGATTTCCTTGAAGATATGAATGATATGCTCAGAGCCGCACGTGAGAACATTTGTTGTGCTAAGGATCGCGCTAAAACTCATGCGGATAAAGGACGTAGAAAGGTGACCTTTGCAGAAGGTGACTTTGTATTCCTCAAGGTTCCTGCGCAGTCAGAAACCATGAAAATGGGAAAGTGTGATAAACGTTCTCCGAGATATTGTGGTCCTTTTAAAATCCTTAAGAAGATTGGGGACATAGCATATAAACTTGAGTTACCGGAGAGTTCTCAAGTCCATCCTGTATTCCATGTTAGTAAACTGAAGAAATCAGTTCACGGGTTAGAGAACGCAGTTTCTCCAGAGATTTTGGTGGACTTGATAGAGCCACCAAAGATACCACATGAACCTGAAAAGATTCTAGAGTATCGTGACAGACAAACCAGACATAAAGTGTACCAAGAGGTACTTGTTAAATGGACAGACAGGGATGAGGAGGCAGCTACTTGGGAACGCCGTGATGCAATTTCCAAGAGGTTTCCCCAGTTTATTTTCGAGGACGAAAACTCTTCTTAAGGGGGGAGTAATGTCACGTAGGCTGTAACACCTGTGACCGACGGGCGGCAGACCGAATGGCCAGATGGGGCTTTAGCGTCAACGTCTCGACCGGAGCGCCAAGGACATGGCCATCCAGGGTTCAATGGGAGAGGACGCCCATGCGGAGTCATGGGCGGCCAGGCTAGTGTGGACAACAGGCCACACACTATATAGCCTGGGGGATGAGGGACAATCCTCATTCTTCCTCTGTGGCTGGGTGGTGAGCCAGAGGCCGTCCCCTCCTGTGGTAGCGCCCGTAGTGATGCTACGGTGATCTAACAGGTACAATAGGGCTACAAGGCGTGTACAGTACGGTTGTAAGGCGAGTACAGCAGGTACAAGTACAGATACAGGCGGATACAGCCACAGCATGGAGGTGGATCCAACAATCGTAAGGAGGCGATGGAGAAACAGGCGATGCAGAGAGAGCAAATCCACCAACCCACCACACGTGGGAGATTTTCCAATAATGTTCCATGCAAAAGCCTTTATCAAAAGTTATGAAACCTTAATACATAATTAACACTTATGGGCACCCACACTAGAAAAATGTCTAGCTCTTCTTTTAAATGTGTGTGAACACATTGCCTTATAAAAATTAAGGTTTACTCTAGTTTATGGATTTTACCTTTTAAAAATGGCAAAATGAAAATACTTACCACCACGCCACACCACTAAGTCAGCAAACAGCATTCCACGGTACACTGGGAGCGTCCTCGTCCATTGTACTAGCACGACACAACAGACAAACACACTGTCACGATTGTGACTTAGTTCATTATACAGTCTCCTTATGATTACAGATACTGAAGTGACATGATTACAGAGGACCCCTACACTTGGATGGTCACGACTATTCACTCTAGAGACATGCCTCTTCATCAAGAGCCACACTCCTTCAACGACTGGTCACACCCCTTCGCTCTAGGGTTGCAACTCTTCATCCAATGGTTGCAGCTATTCGTCCAAAGGATGTGTCCCTTCGCCTAGAGTCATGACTATTGGTCATGGGATGTGTCTTTTCATTCGTGTCTCTTGAACTCCTATATAAGGAGCCTATTGTATCACAATTTCAATCAATCAATCAAACATCTGTGTTCAAGTCTACTTTCAGTTTCAGTCTTAATACACAGATAGTGGATGAAATACTAAGTAATAACAGTAATCCTCACAGTGGTATCAGAGCAAAATTTTTTCCCGGACCTACGGTTGTGAGCCTCTCACCCTCTCCGCTCTACTCCCCTACCCGGCGTTGTATGGAAGCAGAAGAAAGATGGAACCTGCATCTACGAGTATGAGGTAACCTAAACCTTCTTTCTCAATTCACATATAGAAGACAGATGCACAGATGTGTGTGTGGCGTACCCGGTGAGTATGCAGCGATCTCCTGCTGGTAGCCCTTCGTGAGCCTCTTCATCGGGTTGTGCCCTTTCGTGTATGGGTTCGCATCCCTTCACGCGCACGGTGGCACCAAGAGATGGCACCTCTTCGCACGACTCCTGGAGAGTAGGGCGCCAACTCGCCTTCAAGCGCATGGATCGCCCCGCCACCCACCAGCTCAAGTTGTGAGCCGCCTTAATCTATTTAGATTGCTGGTGGCATCTTCAGTCGGCGATTCAGCACTATTCGAAGAGGCACCCCAGTCGGCGATGTGATCCCAGCCTTCGAAACGGCGCATCTTTCTAGTCGGCGAAGCGTCAACTTTTAAAAAAAAACGTAACGCTTCAGATTAATAAAAAAAGCCTTATGAGTTAAGGCTCATACACTTAAGCCTTTTTTAATCCACGTGGCTTTACCAGCCACGTGAGCAGTCGGGCGCCAGCACCCAACGGCCGCCAACGCAAGGACATTCGCTGCCGCCGACCAGCGCCAGGACACCCACCAGATCCAACGCATTTTAAACAAATAATTAAAAAAAATATAAAAGAGCAAATGGGGCCAGCGCAACGGATTCATCCGCCGGCCAGCCCATTTGCTTCTCTTGCACGTTGTTCCATACACGGTGCGCTCCTCTCCCACGCTGCCACGCCAGGGACTCCTCTCCACTCTGGCACACATTCCCCTTATCAACCAGGTGTCCAATGGAACCCAACAGCAATCAGCCCGTGCCTTACATCTCGTACATAGACGAGGTCCCGGAGGCCATATTGCCCGAAAACTCTCGCGAGACACCCACACCGGAGCCCGCCCCATTACCCGAACCTGTTGCAGAACCTGTTCCGGCTGCAGTTCATGTACCAGGTCCCCTGGACTTTTTATTATACATCAGTCACCGCCACGCCACTCAGTTCCAGGCGTGGGTGATCTGGCATATTTACTTGACGTGTCCAGCACACCATCTTGCTCATTACGAGTTTATTTTGGGACGGTACCCACATCTGGCGTATTTCCTGGACGAGTGCCGTGTGGATGTAGTGAACCGGATCATCTCGCTCCAGCCCTTGGTTCGAGTATACAGCGAGCTCATTGTGCCCGATTACACTCCCTTAACCCCTGCAGAGACACCTCCTCTCGACGAGGTGGAAGACTTCGAGCCTTCAGAGTTAGGCTCCGATTTCTTAGCAGAATTGGGAGACGATTCACAGTCACTCTCTCCTCCAGCAGTACCACATATTTCACCGGCTTCTCCGCGCTACTCCCTCTAGCAGATCCAACACGGCATCTATCTCAGAGGCAGAGGGCCAGCAACAAGACGAGCAAATGCAGGCCATTACATTATTACGCGAGTAGATGGAGATACTTCAGCAGACTTTTTCGACAAGTCTCTCTACCATCAGCAGACGCCTCGACCAGTTGCAGCGGCCCCATCCAGTGCGCACATCAGCCAGTGATCCACAACCATCTATGGACCACACAGGTGGTATGAGTGCCCAAAGCGTAATTCTCGCCAGAATTCCAACATGGAATGTTTCCCAGAAGGTGAACATGGACATCATCATCCTTCTCCGCCAGAAAAAGGCAAGCAGGTGGTTCATGCAGTGCGAGTTTCTAAAGTTGTCAGTGCTTTGATGCTGAATGCCCACAACCATACTTCAGTGCTTGTTAACCTTTCCAATCAAGTTTTGAGCTTATTGGGATTTATTGGCCAGCATCCTATCAATGTTCTTGTTGATAGTGGATGCTCGACTAATTTTGTGGGAACTACTCTCGTCAGCAAGTTGCGATTACCTACTCAGCAGAGTGCGAAAGTTTTCCAAGTGGAACTTGCAGATGGTTCTTTCTTGCATTGCAGCAAACAGAGTCAGCAGTTGCATTTTCAGATTCAGGACTATCAGGATCAGCTGAACTTCTCTATTATGCCTTTGATAGCCCTTACAAAGTTAGATAAATTGCAATGGTCACTTGAAGCTGAAAAGTCCTTTAATGATCTTAAGCATGCGTTGACAACTACGCCTGTTTTGGCTATTGCGGATCCAACTCAGCCGTTTGACGTCATGACCGATGCTTCGGATAGAGCATCCGGAGGCGTTCTTATGCAGAATGATCGTGTTATTGCTTTTGATAGTCATAAA
This sequence comes from Cibotium barometz, assembly GCF_041138505.1. NCBI lineage: Eukaryota > Viridiplantae > Streptophyta > Polypodiopsida > Cyatheales > Cibotiaceae > Cibotium > Cibotium barometz. The sequence goes on along the minus strand of NC_141101.1, from coordinate 39,297,133 downwards.
TTTTCGGCTATTCAAATGCGATATCCCGTTTATGACAAGGAATTTTTGGCAATTGTACATGCTTATAGAACGTGGAAGCATTATCTTCTTGGAGCAGATTCAGTGGTTAAGACAGATCATCAGTCTTTGACCTATATCTTTACTCAGCCAGTGATGAATCCTCGTCAAGGACGATGGGTTGAATTTTTGGCAAATTTTCACATGGCGATACTCTATGTTCCTGGATTACAGAATGTGGTAGCAGATGCTTTAAGCCGCATGCCTCGAGCTACGAACTTTGCTATCTCAAATGTGCAGATGGAGATTCCAGCATGTTTTAAGCATGAGTATTTGACAGATAGAGACTTTGGGGATGTCTTTCGAGCTCTCAAATCTCTTCATCCTACTGTTGCAGAAATGAATATGTTTGCCGCATATACAATTACAGATGATTTACTTTATTACTTAGATCGCATTTGTGTTCCTCACAATGCATCTTTGCGGAAACTCCTTATTCAAGAGCATCATGAAGTACCCTTTGCAGCTCATCCTGGAATTAACAAGACATATCGTCTGTTATCAGCAACATACTTTTGGCCTCAGATGCAACAGGATGTTATTAAGTTTGTTAAAGCTTGTCACTCTTGTCAAATTATGAAAGCTTCACGACAACTTCCTCAAGGATTGCTTCAGCCTTTGCCAGTTCCTCAGGAAAGATGGGAAAGCATAAGCATGGATTTCATCACTACTTTGCCGCGTTCGCAGAAAGGCAATGCTCAAATTTTAGTAGTGGTTGATCGGTTTTCCAAAATGGCACATTTTATTCCTTGCAAGAAGACAGTTTCTGCTCCAGATCTTGCAGCGTTGTTCGTACAGCATATTTTCAGAATCCATGGATTGCCAAGATCTATTGTTTCTGACAGAGATCCGAAGTTTACTGGACATTTCTGGACTTCCTTATTCAAATCTCTTGGTACGAATCTCTTGTTCAATTCTGCTTATCATCCTCAGACAGATGGACAGACAGAAAGAGTAAATCAAATTTTGGAAGAAATGCTTAGGCATTATATTCAGACAAGATTAGCTTCTTGGGAAGAATATTTGCCTCTTGTGGAGTTTGCTTACAATAATTCTCCACATTCAATCACTGGAATGACTCCTTTTCAAGCAGCATATGGTCACACTCCGCTTGTGCCCACAAACTTTGTTCTCCAACACAAGGTGGCATTAGCAGATCAGTTGATTCAAGAAATGCAAGATATTCTTGTACAAGTTCGAGACAGACTGATTCATGTTCAGCAGAAGTATCAGAAGTATGCGAATAAGCGCAGAAGGCATACTGAGTTTCAAGAAGGTGACTTGGTTTTGCTTTATGTTGCACCGCATCGATATAAGACAGTAAAGTCAGTCTTTCCGAAGTTGCGACCGCGTTTCTATGGTCCATTTAAAGTTATAAAGAAGATTTCAGTTGTCAGTTATAAGTTGGATCTTCCACCATCTTGGGGAAAAATTCATCCAACATTTCACATCTCTTGGCTCAAGGAATACATACAAGGAGATTCATCTATCCCGGAGTTATCTTCTTATGTTCCTGAGATTGAAGATGATCATATTATTCTTGTTCCTGAGAAGATTCTTGACGTTCGTCAGAAAGAAACAAGAAAGAAGCTTACTACAGAATTTCTTGTTAAGTGGATGGACTTGGATGAGTCAGATTCTACTTGGCAGACAGATGAAGAAATGCAACAATATCCTCAACTCCTCCAAGAATTCTTTGGCAGACGACCGACTCTCATTTAATCACAAGGGTTTTATTTTAAATGGGAGGGAATGTCACGATTGTGACTTAGTTCATTATACAGTCTCCTTATGATTACAGATACTGAAGTGACATGATTACAGAGGACCCCTACACTTGGATGGTCACGACTATTCACTCTAGAGACATGCCTCTTCATCAAGAGCCACACTCCTTCAACGACTGGTCACACCCCTTCGCTCTAGGGTTGCAACTCTTCATCCAATGGTTGCAGCAATTCGTCCAAAGGATGTGTCCCTTCGCCTAGAGTCATGACTATTGGTCATGGGATGTGTCTTTTCATTCCTGTCTCTTGAACTCCTATATAAGGAGCCTATTGTATCACAATTTCAATCAATCAATCAAACATCTGTGTTCAAGTCTACTTTCAGTTTCAGTCTTAATACACAGATAGTGGATGAAATACTAAGTAATAACAGTAATCCTCACACACACACAAACAAGTCATGCAAAAACAAATTTATGCATGCAGGCATAAATACATGTGTACAAATAATGGATGAAATCTCCCTTTCACGATACTGGTACAAGAGGTTCCTGTCGGGCACAAAACTGACGCGACAAATATAAATAAATATGTCCTGGTCTTCCTATGGAGTGACAGTCCCATAGGTAAGACACCATCCTGGCCATACACGGGTGGCACCAACAGACTCCCGTCTAAACAGCACAAAGCAAATCACACACGGGCGATACGAAACTGATTCCCGTCCATGTGACACAGCACTGGTCGCACACGGGTGGCACTGATCTGGCTTGACACCATAAAACTGGCCCTTTTACATGGGACACTGGCCTGGCCCCGTGTGAACATGACACAAATATGGCCGCTCTATGGAGTGACAATCCCATAGAAGTGGCTCCAGAAATGGAGATGGACCAAATGGTGACAATCCCCCCACCATGTTATGGTCCTCAACTCACCCATGTAGAGCTAGGTATCCAATAATAGCATAAAAGCACACTTATCAATATTTATAGGGTTTCACACTAGCTTGCGCCCATAAGTGCCCACTAGTCACTTATACCTTAGGCATGGGGTCCGTCCTAAGAATAAACCTAGCCTCGAATAATCGCACCCACCATTATGACCCATGGGGCCATAAGAGCTTGTAAGACCTAAAGAACTGATCCAAAATTAAGCTCCAACAGAAGAAAACCAATCTCAATTGCGACCTCCCCACACACTAGCACCACCTTGGACTCCTTTCACACCTCACTAGCTAAAAATCACCATTCTAACTTTTTGTCTCTATTACAATACAAACCCAAACTTGCCACATAGGTGGGCCTCACTGATCAATAAGCTATAACCTACTGGCAACTAACCTTCTTATGTTGCACCTCTCTTAGCACTTGAAGATTTAAGGTAAGAAGAGGGTTCAACTAACCTTCTTATGTTGCACCTCTCTTAACACTTGAAAATTTAAGGTAAGAAGAGGATTCAACAGACAACCTTTGCCATGTTATCTGTTGAAAGCATTGCAGAGTACATGTTTGATAGCAGCAAATAACATCCTTCATTTTCCGGTTCAAGAAGAAAGGCTTGGGTTGCGGCATGCTCTCCACGTTCTACATCAGCATGATGCCGACAGGCACCAAGCAAGGTTCTGAATGATACTGCAGTAGGGTTTGAAAGTATATTAATGATCAGGTCCTCAGCTTCATTTAACTGGCCGGCCCTCCCAAGTAAGTCTATCAAGCAGTCATAATGTTCCACCCTTGGTATGATATCATGGCAATTATGCATTGAAAAGAAGTAGCAGATACCTTCTCCCAGCAAACCAGTATGGCTGCATGCAGATAGAATGCTCATAAAAGTACCTGTATCAGGAACAATGCCTTTCTCCTGCATTTGCTCAAAAAGTTCAAGGCCATGGATTCCCTGACCATGATGGGCGCACGCTGCAATCATTGCATTAAAAGACACTGTGTTTTGTTCAGGCATTAGTTCAAAAACAACTTTTGCATCTTCAAGGCTGCCACACTTGCTATACATGTTGAGAAGGGCTGTCCCCAAGACAACATCCGTATCAAACTCCCTTGCCAGGATTCGGGTATGAATGTGCTTGCCTTCAGCAAGAGCAATTAGGCTGGCACATGCATCAAGGACACTAGCAAAGGCAAACTTGTCAGGCAACAACCCTTCCCACTGCATTTGATCAAACAATTGCATGGCCTGTGCACACTTTTTACTTTGTGTATATGCTGACACCATGGTTGTACATGAAATCACATTTCGATCCGACAGCATGTGAAATGTGCTTTCTGCGTGTTCCAAGCTGTTGCACTTGTGGTACATGTTTATTAGCGCATTACCCAGGGATGTATCACACTCCAGTCCACTACTTACAACCTGAACATGTGTCCGCTTGCCTTCAGAAATAGCTAGCTCACTAGAACATGCAGAAACAACACTGATAAAGGTGACCTTGTTTGGCATGACCCCCTCTAGTTGCATCTGATGATAAAGCTGGAGAACTTGGGCATCCATTTTGTGCATGGCAAACACTGAAATCAAGGCATTCCATAAGACCACCTCTCCCCGAGTTATAGTGTCAAAAATCCTCAAAGCATCTTGAAGGGGACATGCAGAAATGAAGCTTAAAAATGTAATTTTATCTGGCTGGACTCCTTCCTTCTGCATTTTGTAAAACAAATGCATGGCCTCAGTTCCACCTTGCTGGGCATATGCTCCAACTATTGTGTTCCATGACACCACATTCCACTGGGGCATTTTGTCAAACACTAGGCGTGCACTTTCCAGGCTGCCGCATTTAGCATACATATTAACAAGAGCATTCCCCACCACCACATCCTCTTCAAAACCCCTGCTTACAATGTTAAAATGAACCTGCTCCCCTGCAGGCAGGTCTGACATGCTGGTACATGCAGACAGTAAGCTAATGAAGGTTATTACGTCTGGTGCTACTCCTTCGTGTTGCATTTGTTCACATAATACAAGGGCCTCCCCTCCCATTTGATGATCAGCATGCATTGCAAGAATGCAGTTCCATGATACCACATCCCGCAGATGCATGCCGTGGAATACCCTTTGTGCATCATGCAGACTGCCACATTTCCCGTACATGTGGACAAGGGCAGTAGCAACAGATACATGCAAACAGTGCAGGATGCAGGCATGCAAAATTTTGCCTGCATCGAGGAATGATAGGCATGTGAAGGCCGAAATGATGGCAGCATACGTGACCCTGTCTGGTAGGACCCCTTCAAGGTGCATTTGCTGGAAGAGCTGGAAAGCTTTGATGCCATATCCATGTTGGGCACATGCGGTGATCATGAAATTCCAGGAGAAGACGTCCCGCGGGCAGGAGGCAACAGCAAACAGGGCATCGGCATCATCCATGGCGCCACATTTGCTGTACATGTGCAGGAGGAGGTTGCCCAGGAAGGGGTTTCTGTCCAACCCTTGTTTGATGATGTGATGGTGGGCGGACTTGCCGTCCTCCAGGGCCTTTGAATCGCCGGACCGGCGCAGGTAGGAAGCATAGGTGGCGATGGTGGTGGTATGGTGCGTCCTGGCCTCCAAATAAGCGCTACCCCAACAGGCTTCAGTAATAGATGACAATCCCAGACGTGAACGACCCTCTCGCAGCAGCATGGGTTCATAACGTCCATGATCATACCTGAAACATCCGACTAAACTAAACGGGCTCGTAGAGCGTATGCTTCTTGGTGCATGTGCCTCTTAACTTATATTGTTAGAGTGAGCAAGAGTGAGAGAGGTGAGTCCTTTTTCGAAGGTGACATCAAGAACATGTGACACCGAGGAGAGTCCTCGCAGGGAAGTGAAGCTAACTTCTTGGAAATGACAATGAGGAGATTAAAGGGATTAGAGCTAGCAACCATTGTTGGCGCTCGGAGGCCAAAGAGATCTTGGTGACAGCAAGGTAAGATGGTTGTAGTCTATCTAATAGTTTACTAGAATGGGAGAGTTCTTGAGGAAATCTATATTTTAGGCACCACTATCTCTGCGCAGGGAGCTAATCTTGCTTCTTCCATTTCCTTTTGAGTGCTCTGCTCCTTCCTTGCATGCTTAACCATCTTTATTTTCAATTTTGTTGAGGTCTTAAGTGAAGTTGTGAATGGATAAGATTGTTGAAAGTGTGATAGGTGTCTGATTTTTTGGTTATTCTTAGTGGAAAGATTAGTGTGTGAGTACTTTGCTAACCTAAAGGAAAACATTCCAATCAGTTTTTGTTTGATTTTTTTAGTTTTATAACATTTTTCTTTTTCACGTGAAAAACCAGTGTGGTGGATCATAAATAAAACATTTCGACATAACAAAACAGAGTTTTTCAAGACCATGATTATCTCCATTTTTTCGTGTATGACTCTCTCTTAGATACTCACATTGTGACATTGTGAATTTCTTGAGAGAATCACGTCAAAATCTTTTCATCCTTTAAAGATTTTGAAATGTCCACACAATCTAAAGTGATTATTTAAGTTAATTCCAAGGGGATTCGAAACATGTCAAAAAATTGGCATGAAACACTAGAGTTTTTTTATGACCGTGAGTTTCTTGAGAAGTTCACGCCAAAATTATTTCATCAATTTGAACTTTTGAGGTGCCTATATCTTTTAAACAATCTGTTAGACTTGATCGATAATGATTTTTGCACTTAAATGTTGAAAAAATGGCATAAAAAGCTAGAGTTTTTCACAATCGTAACTATCTCAAGTTAATCATGCGTGACTCTCTCTCTCTCTATCTCTCTCTCTCTCTCTTAGATATTCACGTCATAATTATCTTTCAAGTTAGCTCATTTATGAATGGTCCTTAATCCAACCAACTGAGAAAACAATGCTGGTGTCACCTAAAATCTAAGGTATAGGTAAAAAAGTTGGACGTAAAAAACTAGAGTTATTCATGCCTTGAATAACTCAACCTTTGGGTAACCAGAGGTGCATAGACCTAAAATTTGGTCCAAAATTTGAATTTTACTTGCTATAACACCTTTTTATACACTTGAGATTCAGAAGATCTTGGAATACAAAGTTGCTCCAGAGGATAGTACATCAAATTACGAAGGATCTTCTTTTTTACCAGAGGAGTATTGGATTTGGTCCTTTGGCTAGCACACATCAAAGTGTGTTTCCCTTTAGAGGTCTACATTCAAGCAAAACTAGTAGTAAGAAATCCATGGACAATGTTCAAATCATTAATAAGCGAGTGGAGGAGAGAGTTTTAAGCTTCCCCACAATATCTAGTGGCTTGTTGAACATTGCCAAAGGGTTATTTAGAATACCACTAGATGTGAAACAAGAGGCTCACTCTGACGAAGGGGTCGTGTAATGAGCAACATGCAAAGGATCCCAATAGGAAGAAGAGTTACACAAGTAGCACCAACTATATAGAATTTTGTGCCAAGGGAAACCTTTACCCATCCCTAAGAGGAAATCTCTTACACTCCTAAGATTAAGAGAGCGATGCATAGAGTATTCCCAAAATTAGAGAGGTCTTTTTCTATACGTGTGAGGAGATAGAGATAGAGATGAAATTCAAGGAGGCCCATTATATTACAAATCTATAACCAACGAAAATAAGAGCTGGTGGTGGGGATACTAGAAGGGACATCGAGAAGGAGTGCCAACTCTATAGCCAGGCGCACAAGAAAGAGATAGATTGGAGGCTACGACACAAGCCCAAGCCTCGGCATAAGTAATGGCAGAAGGGATGCCCCCTCTATAGCCAATCCAGGAAGAACCAAAGGGTAATGAGTGGGGGTTGTTAGGATATTATTCTAAGATAAATAAATGCAACGACTTAACTTAATCTTATTTATGAAAGCTGGGTGATGGAGAATCACCAAGCTAGAGAAAAGACACTATGACAAGTCTCCAATAGTCCCTATTGATAGATCTAATAATGGGTATAAACATCTTTCTACCCAAGAGTCAATATGCTTGTTTCTTTCATTTTGAAGTTTATCTCTCTCCCTCATCACATGATTGAGCTTCACATGTAGCACACCATAAATCCTAATACTCCCCAATTTGGGACATAATCTTCTATGTGCATATTGATGCATCAAATTTTACTATTGGTTGTATGTACTAGCATAACCAAGGGAGCACAAATTAGGCCACCCTATTCAAGTTTTACTAACAAATAACTAAGTCAACGTCGATTACCTCGCATATGGTTTTTTGCAAGATCGAGCATTAAAAAGAGATAAGATGCGGTGGCCTATCAATTAGCAACACTATATCAACTGATAGCGGGACAACTACATAAGCTATGAAAATATGATATTTTATAGAGAATCGTTTGTGAGGATGAGTCTCATCCTCGATTTCTCAACACATCAAGAGAGTCCCAACCTCCCATTGGTGACCAAGATGTTGGAGAGATTGTGGATCTTGTGGACTATAAGCTTGATGTTAGAGAGACAGAAGAAAGAGTCATAAATACTCCTCCGATGGAAGCTTTTAGCGAACGCAAGAAGAAGGATGGAGCAGAGGAGGAGGAGCCTGAATTGGAACACCTTATCCTTTTGTGGAGTTCTAGATAGTTCTTTTGTTGTGCTTAGAAATATTATACCTAGAAAAATGGTTTTTAGTTCACTCTAGAAGAGTTTTGTCATTGCGGTAAACACTTTCATATTTGACATGTAGACTTCTTTTTCATTTTGCTGCTCATTTTCTAGTTAAAAATGCACTCTAGTTTGCAACATGTGAAACTTATTCATATTGAACTTCTTCTTGCTATGGTTGTTGACACATCAAGATCAATGGTGTAAGAAGCTATGCCAAGATTTCACTGTTTATATGTTAACACCATGATTGGTTTTGTTGTATACTTAAGAAGTTGTTATCTTTAGGTATCTCTATAATGACACATGTACTATTAAATTTTGGTTTTTTATTTTATTTTATTTTTTTGCACACAAAACAGGAGATTATTTTATTAATCAATGATCAATTAGCACTAATCACTATTTTTTGGTACAATTGAGGGTTCAAATTTACCATTGGGTATCTGATACAGTTCCCTATCACTTCAGATTGCAATTCAGAGATGGTTTGATATTCCAACCATTGAGTACAAATCAGTTATCCTTGGCCTCATGTAATTCGTGCTGATAAACTTGTTGTAATCATCATTAAACATCAAATTTGAGTTGTGAAAGGGTAGACACTACCTTTGAATCTTGAATTGGATCAAGAGGTAAGACCCCCTTCACATCATCATGAGCAATGCACAAGAAATAGCTAAATTTAATGGGGAGCAGTTCCATACATGGCAAACAAAGATCATGTATTTGCTCATGAGAAAAAATCTGTGGGGGACTAGTTGAGGGAAGAAATGAATGTCCAGAGGAGCATGGGAAGAATGAGTGGAAAAAAAGGAATGAGAAAGCATTAGGACTCATTGCACGTAGTTTAAATGCTGAAATCATTCACCACATTGTAGAGATACATCAGGCTAATGATGCATGGGATGAACTTAATAAATTATTTGGCACTCAAGCAAAAAATTCAAAGATAAATCTGCTAATTCAATTCTCCAAACTTGACATGAAGGAAAGTGAACCTCTAACCACACACTTGAACAAATACAAAAGCATTAAGCAACAACTGGCAGCCATTGGGAAAAAGGTAGAGAATGATAAGACACTAGCAATGCTTCTGAAGAGTGTGGACAAAGGAGAATATGAGAACATTGTGGAAACCTTAAAGAATGTACCAAAATTGAAGCTACATGAGATAGAAGGAGCTCTACTAGAGCAAGAGACTAAGGTCAAAGAGAAGAAAGGGTTGGATCCAACAACTGGAGAGAAAAAAGCATTCTACACCCGAGGAGGATTCTCACGAAGGATGAGGATGAGGATGAGGCAGGGGAGGAGGAAGGACCTTCAGTTGTTGCCACAACTGTGGGAAGCTAGGACACATGGCTAGAGACTGCTACAGCAAACCCAATGAAGAATGATCGACATCGGCAAACTTCATGGAGACTCCTAAGAGGAGTCCGGACATCTTTTCTGAGAGAGAAAGAGAGAGAAACCCCACAACCCAATATAACCTGCCCCAATAGAGTAAAACCACCTCTAAGCCACCGATGATGTAGGCCATGTGGTAGATGTATGTGAGCACTTTACTCAAGGTCACGAGCACTTGTAGTAGCCTTGGACACATAGAGAGAGAGTGTAAAGGACTATGAGTTAGGGACTTGAGGCACTGGTCTCGCGGACTACCAAGTAAGAGGGAAACTTGGTATAACGTCCAGGTGCGCTAGAATTATTCACTTGAGGGGAGGTGTTGAAATATGCAAGTGAATGGGTGTGTACGGGAACAAGCCCTTAGCAAGAGACTATAAAAGGAAGTCTGTAATTGAGTGGGTAGCAGTGGAAAGGTGAGAGGTATCTACTGATGAGAGAATCAAGGGTAGCATGAGTGAATATAGGGGTGTGGAAAGATTCTAGGAAAAGGTGCCCCCAGCAGATGTAGGAGAGGTGGCACAAATCAAGTAGAGGTGGCACAAATCAAGGAGAAATCAGTGGGATTAAATGCTTGGCATCTTGTGGATGTACAACCTATAAATTGAGGCATTGGCCTAATGAGAAATTACTGGTTTTTGAGTATCCATACCTACATTAAGCTATTAGTTAATTATGCACTAATCATCATCTAATCACTTGCTAATTATGTTTATTCTTGCATTTGATCCACCATAGCTCATCACATTGCTGCAAATTTAACATCTTTTCCCCTAACATTAGGTGGGAAGGCACATCAATGGTATAGGATTGTAAGATTTTTTTCCCCTAACATTAGGTGGGAATGCTGCACATCAATGGTATAAGATGGTAATACCCCTCCTTGAAGACCCTAAATTAGTATAAACAAAATCTTCTTATTTGCTAAGTTAAAATCTAGAGAAAAAATAAGTCTAGAGAGGAAAAGTTGTGCATTGAAAGTCCCTTTAAATGGAAACAAGGATCGGTATGTGAAGGCAGATCTGTGTTTAGACTCTGTAAGAGTGAGATTTCTCATAAACAAGTTGGCTACATGTAAGAAAAGTAGGCCAGGTAGTGGAAAGCTTGGAGAAAGACTATATGAGATCCAAACTAAGTCATGTAACATATCAAAATATATTTTAAAAGTATTGGGATTCATGGATTCTAAAGATGAGTCCCCAAACTTGTCCATCTAGCACTAGGGTAAAAATTGCACTTCCCAAATAATTGGCCCTATAACCACCACAATTCTTGTACATCAACCTTGAGAAATTAACATGGGAATGATAAATTATTGATGGAAAAATAAGTCGGTTGTGCACCTTAAAATTGAATAGATTTATGACCTTAAAGTAGAAAGGTAATGCCATATGCTAAGGTAGACCTTTTGAGATATTTATTATAAAATGATTTTGTAAAAGCTCTCAAAATTGGAAAAATTTGCCACATGTGAAGGGGTGAGGGGGACCATGTGAAGAGAGTTAAAAAGTGCGAAAGGTAAAGACTAATATTCAATGCTTGCCTTTAAATAAGCCTTCTTGCAAGCATTTTTGGTATCTCTCTCGCTCATTCCTATAAATTTGAATTTCCTCTCTTTCACCTCCTCTTGGGCTCATCCTCTTCATGAAATTCAATCCAAATAAGCTCCCAAACTTGCCTCACATATATGTTAATCAATACCTAATGATGGATTAGCATAGTAATACCTTATTGTGGTAAATTTTCCCCTCTCAACTAGCAATAATTTGTTAGGCTTGTTTGCTACCCTATCCCTCCAAATCAAGCAAGGTAAGGCTCATTCTCTTCCTCCCTCAATTGCTAAGCTTTCTATGGTGCCCATTTGTTCTTTAGGGTTGATTTATGGATTGATTAAGCTCTCAAAAAGAGGGGTAGTTTTTGGTCCCTACTTCATGGGGGCTTCTTAAGGGCTGGGCTTGATCCATAGCCCCTCCCTTAGGTGCCTAATGGCATGGTTGGCTTGCTCCCTAATCTAATTAGGTTATGTGCTTGCTGCCAATGATGCCTAATTATAGCCATTATGATGGAATGAAGCTCTTAAGGGCTGGGCTTGATCCATAGCCCCTCCCTTAGGTGCCTAATGGCATGGTTGGCTTGCTCCCTAATCTAATTAGGTTATGTGCTTGCTGCCAATGATGCCTAATTATAGCCATTATGATGGAATGAAGCTCTCAATATATGCAGTTATTATGTAAACTTTATATTAAAAAGAATGCCCATAATTTTGATTAAAGATGTTTAATGATAGAATGCTTTGATTGGAATTAAGATTAAAGATGTTTAATGATAGAGTGCTTTGATTGGAATTAAGATTAAGCATATGGTGATTCAACTCAGATTTTAGGTTGTTGTTGGGCATGCACACTGTTCATTGGCTCATTCTATTTGAAGTTGGGCATTCATATTTGATGTTAGGTTATTTTTGGGCATTCATATTAAAGGTTGGCTCACTCTTTTTAAAGTTTTGCTCTCATATTTGATGTTACGTTGATGTTGGGCATTCAAATTGAAGGTTTGCTCACTCTATTTGAAGTAAGGTACTCGTGCAAGCATACAAGCACATAATCATACACTTGCATACACACATGCACACACATACAACCATGGATACACACAAACTCACATGCATGCACATAGAATCGACACACACCCAATCACTCATATACACGTGCGTGCACGTGTTGAGATATCAAGCTCAACTAGTGCTATAGTAGTGGACATTGATGACCCACCTGGGTGATAGCTTCCACATCTACACCACTGAAATAGTTGGTGAGATTATGGGTGATATGCGGCTAGTGGGATGACAGGCTGTGTGACAGCCATTTTGGATTACTAGTAGAGACTGGCATAGTTATAGCGCCAGCTCATTTAGTCAGGTTCACATTATGGACCAACCCTTGTATGTTGTAGTAGTTGACCAATCAAACTCACATGCATGCACATAGAATCGACACACACCCAATCACTCATACACGTGCGTGCACGTGTATGAGATATCAAGCGCAACTAGTGCACGTGTTGAGATATCTCAACACGTGCGTGCACGTGTTGAGATATCAAGCTCAACTAGTGCTATAGTAGTGGACATTGATGACCCACCTGGGTGATAGCTTCCACATCTACACCACTGAAATGGTTGGTGAGATTATGGATGATATGCGGCTAGTGGGATGATAGGCTGTGTGACAGCCATTTTGGATTACTAGTAGAGCCTTGCATAGTTATAGCGCCAGCTCATTTAGTCAGGTTCACATTATGGACCAACCCTTGTATGTTGTAGTAGTTGACCAATCAAACTCACATGCATGCACATAGAATCGACACACACCCAATCACTCATACACGTGCGTGCACGTGTTGAGATATCAAGCTCAACTAGTGCTATAGTAGTGGACATTGATGACCCACCTGGGTGATAGCTTCCACATCTACACCATTGAAATGGTTGGTGAGATTATGGATGATATGCGGCTAGTGGGATGATAGGCTATGTGACAGCCATTTTGGATTACTAGTAGAGACTTGCATAGTTATAGCGCCAGCTCATTTAGTCGGGTTCACATTATGGACCAACCCTTGTATGTTGTAGTAGTTGAGTAGTACTAAACCATATAGTGTGTACTCTTATCTTTATGTTATGTTGGTTGAGTAGAGAAGAAGAAGATAGAAGAAAATTTAGTTATGCATCTCTCTCTTGTGTCTTGCTCTCTCGTGTGTGTGTGTGTGTGTGTTTACTTGCTAGGGTTTGAAGCTCTCCCTCGCCCCACATTCTCTTTATAGTGTTAGACCTTGGTTTGTGTGAGAGCTAAGGAGGCAAGCAAGAGGCAAGAACAAGCAAGGAAGGAAGCGGTACTACACGGGTAAGCACCATCATCTCTTTCCCCTTCTTGGTTTAGGTACAACACCCCCTCAGGAGCTCTAGGAGCTACAGATCTCCGATTGAGGAGATGTCTTCAAGGGAGCGGAGCTATAGGGCAAGTGTTTTATCTTACACCGGATCGAGATTTTTCAACCAAATTTGCGTTTCGGGCACGTTACGAGCCCCGTTTTGTCACTGCATGGGGTTTTTTTGATAGTTTTCTAGTTCTGGTAGAGAACTGTTTTTGCTCAAAATCTAGTTATTGCAGTGCAGTAGTGTATTGTTGATACTGGGTGTATGTACATGTACTCTGGTCACATTTGGTGGCACACAGGCTGTGCTGAAGTCACTATTGTAGCAATTATAGGAGATACTGTTGTATTATAGGTTGCATACAAAAGTTATCTATTTGCAGGTTATTTAATTGCTGCAGGAAAACATGTCTAACAGAATTAATTAGATTATTAGAGAGAAGCTGGATAAGAATAACTTACATGCCTAGAAGTTCAAAATGACCAATTTTCTAATAGGTAAAGGATTTTGGGATTATGCAGAAGGAGACAATGAGGAGCCTCCAAAGTTATCTAAGGAGAATGCCACTCGTGCATATATAAAGGCATTCAAGGATTGGAATCAGGGTGGTGCAAGAATAGTCATGTACTGGATTTCAATTAGTGTCACAGAAACTATGATAAGACACATATAGGATGCAAACACTCTGACAATTTCATGGTGGCAGAATCTGGTTCAGATATTCTAGACTAAGACAAAGACAAGGAAGTTGCAGTTAAAGCAAGAGTTGCATAATATGAAAAGAAAAGCATGTCCATCAATCAATATGTGTTAAATATCAAGGGCATTGTTGAATCCCTTGGGTCTATCAATGTATCAGTGGAGGATGATGATTTGGTAAGTGTCTATCTAAATGGGCTTGGCAAAGAGTAAAGCGATTCAAGACCTCCATTGCAGTTAAGAAGAATATTACCAACTTTCGAGACTTGATATCTGATGATCATAGAAGAAAAGGCTTAAGGTGAGGATTCTTCTTCACAAAGCAAGAACACATCAGAACATGCCTTCTACTCTAATTCAGGTAGAGGCAGAGGTAGAGACTGTGGTCAAGGCCAAGGTGGTGGTGGCCGATAAGGAAATCATAATTCTAGACAACAACAGTCCAATGATTCACAACAACAATCATACACAGGTGGAAGAGGCCAGTCTAGAGGTAGGGGGAGCCAAAGAGGCCGAGGTGGTTGGCAAAGAAATCAAAATGTAAATAGCATAGAGTGCTATTACTGTGGCAAACCAGGACACATGGCAAAGGACTGCTACAAAAGTCAAAATGACATTAAAAGTGGGAAGTTGCAGCAAGGTAACTATGCATCATCTAGCAAACATGGAGGTGATGACAGAAGTGAGCAGCTATTTGTGATGCAGCACATGCTTAGTTCCATAACATGGGATGTGTCGGGATCTCAAGATATATGGTATGTGGATTATGGTGCCTCTTACCACATAACCAGTCATGCTGAGTGGTTTAAAGATACACGGAAAATGGAAAAACCAGGTTATGTAGAAACATGTGATGATACTGCGCATCTCATTACGCATGTTGGTAAAGTGCCATTGTCTATGCAGGATGGCAAAATGAAGTACTTGGCTAAATGTACTTCATGTTCTGAATATTACAAAGAGCCTGGTTTCTACTGGACAGATGGTTGAGCAGCATTTGCAAGTGAGGTTTAATCCTCAAGGATGTTTTGTGGAAGACTTCAAAAATAAGTATCGCTTTGTTGTACAAAGGGTAACAGAAATGGCAAGATGTTTACTTTGGATGTGAACATGCTTGAGATAAAGGCAGCCATGTTTACGCATGGAGGAACAGGTGTCATTGTAGATATTGACATGCACAAGCACATTGGTCATGTGAATGTACAGGATTGAAGTCTATGCAGGCCCAAAATATTGTTGCAGGTTTGCCAAAGTTTAAGGTTGACGGTATGCATAAGGTATGTGAAGCATGCGAACTTGGTAAGCAAGCATGCGAACTTGGTAAGCAGGCCAAACATGCTTTCCCACATGAAAAGCATGTTAGTGCAAGGCCATTGGATGTCATACATTCAGATGTATGGGGACCGACCAAGACTGCAACAATTGTAGGTTGCAGGTAGTACTACATTACACACATTCATTGATTGACCACACTAGGAAAGTGTGAGTTTATTTCATGAAGGAGAAAAGTGAGGTGTTTGCTCACTTTCATAGATTTAAAGCCTTGGTCGAGAAGGAAAAAGGCATGCAAATAAAATGCCTAAGATCAGATGATGGGAAGAATATTTCTCCAATGAGTTCAGCGATTTCCCTAAGAAAGCAGGCAATCAAGAGGTAGTTTACGTGCAGGTACACTCCGCAACAGAATGGTGTTGCAGAAAGGAAAAGCAGGCACATTACAGAAGTGGCACGTGATGGCTACAAAGAATATGCCACATTACTTTTGGGCAGAAGTAGTAGCAACTGCTGTGTACATTATGAACAGGACACTCACTGTAATTGTTCATTGTATGACTCCTGAATAGAAGTTTTACAGGCATAAGACCGGATGTGTCTCACTTGAAAGTGTTTGGGTGTATTGCATATGTACATGTTCCTGATGAAGTGAGAACAAAGTTGGCTCCAAAGGCAGAGAAATGCATCTTCATTGGTTATGCTATGGAGCAAAAAGGTTATAGATGCTATAACCCTACCACTCGTGAGATGCTATAACCCTACCACTCGTGAGATGCAAGTAAGCAGATATGTTCTCTTTGATGAGATGAGTAGCTAGTATGCACTAGTAGAGTGAAGGCAATAAAAGATGCAAATGTAAGAAGTGTTGATGTTGCACCACATGTAGAGCAGCAATCACAGGTGCTGAGTGGACCTGGGGAGTCCTCGAGCAGTGGATCCAATGTTATCCCATGGTTAAGCAGGTTGAGGAATGATGCAAGTACACATATATCATGGAAAGGGAAGGAAAAGGTAGATCAACCTTTTGTGCCTAATCTATCAGCAGGTCACACATATGTGGATGGTGACTCTAATGGCTCTGAGCAGAGCCTTGATGAGGAGCTTGGCATTCCATCTGTGGTTACTCTTGGTGTAAGGAGAACCAGGGTTGTTTTAAGGACACCTAGCAGTGATCCAGGTCTACCAGGGTGGTTAGATACCCTATTGACAGGTTGAGATATGATGGACATATAGCCCATCATTATGCTTACATGGTAAAAGCAATACATGAGGATGAGCCCACTTCCTTTGAGCAGGCAATTAGAAATAAGAAATGGGAAGATGCCGTGGATGAGGAAATGGCAGCATTGGTTGCAAATGCAACATGGGAGTTAGTGCCTTTGCCTAAGGAAAAGAAGGCAATTGGATGTAAGTGGGTGTATAAAGTCAAGCACAATGCTGGTGGTTCAGTGAAGGCAAGATTGGTTGCCAAGGGCTATGCGCAAACTTATGGCATAGACTATGAGGAGACATTTAGCCCGGTTGCAAGAATGGCAACCGTGAGAGCTATCATTGCTATGGCTGCACAGCAAAGGGTTGGTCTTTACATCAAATGGATGTAAAGAATGCTTTCTTGCATGGTGATTTGCAAGAAGAAATGTACATGATGCAGCCACCAAGTTATGAGAGTAATGCACATCTAGATTTTGTGTGCAGGTTACGTAAAGCCTTGTATGGCTTGAAGCACGCACCCAGAGCATGGTCAAACAAGATCGGGGAGTATCTTGATACCATTGGATTACAAATATTTAATGCAGATTTTTCACTATATGTGAAAAAGACAGATAGACAGCTAATGGTCTTAGTCATCTATGTGGATGACTTGATTATCACTAGTGATAGTGATACAGACATACATGATGTCAGGATGCTTTTCAAGCACAAGTTTGAGATGAAGGATTTGGGTGAGCTGCGATATTTCTTGGGCATAGAGGTGGTGAGATCACCTCATGGCATTTTGCTATTACAAAGGCAGTATGGCTTGGACATGTTGTGATGACAGGCTATAAGCCTATTTCATTTTGCCATTGGAGAAGAACACAAAGCTTTCTACACAGATACAGTGAGCTTTGGAGGACCCCACTACATGCAGGCACATAGTGGGTAGTGTGATCTACATGACTATTACAAGGTCAGACTTGAGCTATGATGTTGGACTTGTGAGTCAGTTTATGCAGGCCTCTAGGAAGCCACACTTGGATGCAGCTAGACGGATCCTTAGGTACATAAAGTCCACAGTTGATTATGGACTTTTCTATGAGACTGGTACAAAGATACAGTTGCATGGGTACACAGATGCCAGTTGGGCTCATAGCATTACAGACAGGAGATCTGCCAGTGGTTTTATGTTCTCATTTGGGAGTGCTGCTGTGAGTTGGAGTAGTAAGAAGCAGCCACCAACAATTGCCTTGTGTCGAGTATAGAGGCAGAGTACAGGGGTGCTGCTATGGTAGCTTGTGAGGTAGCTTGGTTTCATAAGCTACTTGGTGACATGGGAGAGCCCTAGATAGGGCAGTTATCATATATTATGACAACATAAGCAGCATACAGTTTGCCAGTAACCCAGTATATCATGCTAGAACGAAGCACATTGAGGTGCATTATCACTTTGTGAGGGAGAAGGTTCTAGCAGGAGATGTAGATATGGTATATGTCAGCATAGAGGCCCTTAGGTAGCTGACATCTTCACGAGGGCATTGGGCACAGAGAAGCTCCACAGGTTTAGGAGCTTACTTGGGGTGTAGTGTGTGGAGTTGAGCTCGAGAGGGAGTGTTGAGATATCGAGCTCAACTAGTGCTAGGCGGACATTGATGACCCGGCTAGGTGATAGCTTTCGCATTTATGCCACTAGCATGGTTGGTAAGATTATGGATGATATGCGGCTAGTAGGATAACAGGCTATGTGATAGCCATTTTGGATTACTAGAGACTGGCATAGTTATAGCACCAGCTCATTTAGTTGGGTTCACATTATGGACCGAACCTTGTATGTTGTAGTAGTTGAGTACTAACCCATATAGTGTGTACTCTTATCTTTATGTTATGCTGGTTGAGTAGAGAAGAAGAAGATAGAAGAAAATTCAGCTATCCCTCTCTCTCTTGTGTCTTGCTCTCTCTCGTGTGTGTGTGTTTTTGCTTACTAGGGTTTGAAGCTCTCCCTCTCTACATGTGCATGCACACACGTGAGTGTACACACGTGAGTGTATACACACACACACATGCACACACGTGAGTGTACACACACACACACATGCACGTATACATGTGCACACAAGTACACATGTATGTATAGACATGTATATATGCACACACATATACATATACATATGCACATATGCACACACATATACATATACATACACACGTACATCCACATAAACACACACACATAGATATGCATAAACTCTCTTGCATACGTACACACAGAGACACATACACATGTATATACATATACATAGGCGCATGCACACACATGAACACATAGATGCATCTGCAGATGCGATTCGACACACACAATCATATGCTTGCACACACATAGGCAACACATATAGTCTCAATGTGAGGGTAACGTGGACTATAAGATTCCTCCCCATCCTCTCAGGATGTCCAGTATCTTCCCGTGTAGTCAAATCCCTCTTCAGAAATATAAAAGATCTTGTTTCTACCAGTTTTGGCCTAGAGAGGGAAAATCTTCTAGAGAGTGGTAATTCAGTTTTTAAATATTTTTGGATGAAAAAATATCTCTTCTTATTAAAATAAGTTCCCCCGAAACCGAAGTTCAAAAAGATTTTTAGAAGGTGCATTAGAAATCAAGTATAATCTGTTCAAGAGGCCTTATCCTATGGGTCAAGATTTTTTCGAAATTTTAAATTAAGGTTCATATGGGCCAATAAGATCAATCCATGTGTGGGGAGGAGATAAATCCAATTTGTAAAAGAAAAAAACCCAAAAATGAGTAAATGCTCACATAAGATGAAGAGTTGACTATGTACAAGGGTTATTAGTAAAAAACTATGAGTATTACTAAAAAAAATGAGATATTTTGGGTATAATGATTCCATTTTGACACATGTGTAAGGAAGGGAAGTCCCTTCAAGGAGGTGCCTACTTCACATGCTTGAATGAGTTTTAAACTCAAAAATAATGTGATATTTTTATCTCTCCTCTCTCTTAGATCAAACCGAATAAAAAAGGAACCAAACTAGGCCCAAATCTGGTCCAAATCTAACCAAACTGAATCTAGAAAATTCTAGAAATCAGTTGGTCTTGGTTAGAGCCTCCCTCTCCTATAAATAGAACCTAAGCCCTTTGTAAAAAAATAGGAGAATTATACTATGCCAGAATTATGCTGAAATAATGATAATTTTTACTATTCTCTAAAATTCTCTCCAAATTGAAGAAATTGGAGCTTCCCTCCTTCTTCAATCTCCATTGGTGGCTCCATCAACATACCAAACTAATTGATTGGTTGGGGGCCTCTACCGTGATCAAAGAATCAAGCAATTTGTAAGGTAAAGAGTGAATTTTGATCTTTTTTCATAATTTCTCAATGTTTCTCTCTTCTCAACCCCTCTCAAGCTTGAGAAGCTTAATTGGAATGGCTCTTTAATGCTATTGAAGTTAATTGATAATTGGTAGTAAGGAAATACATAAATTTCCATTTATGCTTAATTTTGATGGGTTTTATGATTTTTGTCTTCTCTAAAATGATTATGATGTTATGCCTCATTGAAAAAAGGCAGTCCCCTCTCTTCTTTAGTAAATCCAACCATTCTTTATCCTAGATGAATGATTAATGGATAAAATCAAGTTTTTCATAATGTTTCTCTTCTTTGATATAAGTAGAAAATGTTTACATTAGAATGATTTAAATACTCTTGGTGAACTTCTAATTAATTTTAGAGAATTAAAAATTGAAAAATGGTCAGTCATACAAAGGAGATTATGGTAAAATTTTCTAAAATTGTGTAAAATAAGTTTTATTTTTTTAATTCAAAAAGAGTAATTCCCATCGCATATGTATTCTTAAAGTGTTAATTCTCATCCTAGGTATAAGAAAATGCATACTAAAAATATTTTATTAAAAAAGTGTTACTTTCTTTAGAATTAAATTCTCTGCATAGAAGGAAGCATATTGAAATTGTTATTTTGATTATAAAAATGTGATTTTCATCATAAATGATTTTATGCATAAATTAGATGCATAAAAGAAATTCTTTTATATTAAAAGAGTGATTCTCATCATAAATGATTTGTATGCATAAACATATGCATAAAAGATATTTTTTATATTAAAAGTGTGATTTTCATCATAAATGATTTGTATGCATAAACATATGCATAAAAGATTTTTTTTATAATTAGAAGTGTGATTTTCATCATAAATAAAAGAAATTCTTTTATATTAAAATATTGATTTTCATCATAAATGATTTGTATGCATAAACATATGCATAAAAGATATTTTTTATATTAAAAGTGTGATTTTCATCATAAATGATTTTTATGCATAAATGAATGTATAAAAGAAATTCTTTTATATTAAAAGAGTGATTTTTATCATAAATGATTTGTATGCAAAAACATATGCATAAAAGATATTTTTTTATATTAAAAGTGTGATTTTCATCATAAATGATTTTTATGCATAAATGGATGCATCAAGAAATTCTTTTATATTAAAAGAGTGATTTTCATCATAAATGATTTGTATTATACATATGCATAAAAGATATTTTTTTATATTAAAAGTGTGATTATACATATGCATAAAAGATATTTTTTTAATTAAAAGTGTGATTTTCATCATAAATGATTTTTATGCATAAATGGATTCATAAAAGAAATTCTTTTATATTAAAAGAGTGATTTTCATCATAAATGATTTGTATGCATAAACATATGCATAAAAGATATTTTTTTTATATTAAAAGTGTGATTTTCATCATAAATAATTTTATGCATAAATTAGATGCATAAAAGTAATGCTTTTATAATAAAAGAGTGATTTTCATCATAAATTATTTGTATGCATAAAAGATTTCTTTTTATTAAAAGCGTGATTTTCATCATAAATGGATTTTATGCATAAATTAGATGCATAAGAGAAGTTCTTTTATTCTAAAAGTGTGATTCCTACTAAATTGAATTTATGCATGGAAAGATACATAAATAATTTATTTTAATCCAAAAGTGTTATTCTCATCAATTTTGATTTTATACATAGAATGATGCATAAAGAAATCTATTTTTAGTTCAAAAGAGTTATTTTCATCAATTTTGATTTTGTGCATAAATAAATGCATAAATAATTTTATTTTTAATTCAAAAGAGTTATTTTCATCAATTTTGATTTTATGCATAAATAAATGCATAAAGAATTTTATTTTTAATTCAAAATTATTATTTTCATCAATTTTGATTTTATGCATAGAAAAATGCATAAAAGATTTATTTTTATTTCGAAAGTATTATTTTCATTGAAATTAAATTTATGCATAGATAGATGCATAAAAGATTTATTTTTATTTTGAAAGTGTTATTCTCATTAAAATATAATTTATGCATAGTAAAATGCATAAAAGGTTTATTTTTAATTCAAAAGTGTTATTTTTCTTAAAATTGAATTTATGCCTAAATAGATGTAAATGGATGGATGGAAGCGATATGAATTAGATAAATGAAAATGGATGAATGGATGGGATGTCCTATGAATTAGGATGTGAATGAATAATATAAGATGGGAAGGAATGTGAATCGTGATATGAATGAATGATAAGGGATGTGAATGAATGACGGCATGTGAATCAGATGTGAATGGATGATGTGGTTTGATGTATGAATGATGTGGATGTATGAATGTCAATGTGAATATGGATGTGGATGTATGAATGTGAATGTGGATGTGGATGTATGAATGTGAATGTGGATGTGTGGATGTGTGGATGTGGAAATGGAAGTGTGGATGTATGAATGTAGATGTGGATGTGGATGTGGATGTATGAATGTAAATGTGGATGTGTGGATGTATGAATGTAAATGTGGATGTGTGGATGTATGGATGTAGATGTAGATGTGAATGTGGATGTATGGATGTGGATGTGTGGATGTGGATGTGGATGTGGATGTATGGATGTGAATGTGGATGTGGATGTATGAATGTGGATGTGGATGTGGATGTGGATGCATGGATGTGAATGTGGATGTGGATGTGGATGTGGATGTATGGATATGGATGTGGATGTGGATGTGGATGTATGGATGTGAATGTGGATGCATAGATGTGGATGTGTATGTATGAATGTAGATGTGGATGTGGATGTGGATGTGGATGTGGATGTATGAATGTGGATGTGGAGATGGATGTATGGATGTGGATGTGGATGTGGATGTATAGATGTGGATGTGTATGTATGAATGTAGATGTGGATGTATAGATGGATGTATGAATGTGGATGTGGATGTATAGATGTGGATGTGGATGTGAATGTAGATGTGGATGTGGATGTGGATGTGGATGTGGATGTATGGATGTGGATGTGGATGTGGATGTGGATATATGGATGTAGATATGGAATGTGGATGTGTATGTATGAATGCGGATATGGATGTGGATGTATGGATGTAGATATGGAATGTGGATGTGTATGTATGAATGCGGATATGGATGTGGATGTATGGATATGGATGTACGAATGCGGATGTATGGATGTGGATGTACGAATGTGGATGTGTATGTGGAATAATGAATGCGAATGTGTATGTGAAATGATGTGACGATGATATGAATGAATCTGATGTGATGAGATGGAAATTGATGTGATTGGATGAGAATGAGTACACATATGAATGGAATGTGGAATAAATAATGTGGATTAATGAGAGATAATGTGGAAAGATGAGAGTTCATTATAGAAATTGTATTTGTAACATGTTTGTAAATGATTGTTTTATGTCAAGAATGCTGGGGAAGCATTTTGACCGTCTTGTGATTAAGGTCGTGGAGACCTAACTGATAAAGTTGCAACTGCTATGGAGAGTCAATGGAGGACATCTCGCGTAGCAAGTCGACCGAGGTCTTGACCAGCCTCGGATCGATTTAAATGGTGAGCTTTCGGTACGGTGGATGAGGGACCAAGGAAGCGGCCTATGAGTGAAGCGCTAGGTGACCTACGAAGGATCCTAGAGGGTGCTGACCATACGGTGCTCAGGCTCTAGGTCGTCGAAGATACCCACACGTGCGTCGTGGAAGATATTGGAACAAGGAGTAAGAGTTGTTTTCTGAAACCGAGTATGGATCTGGTTGATTGACCTTGCTGGTCCTCAACTGATGAGTCCATAGCTCTCTTATATGGATCTGTTGGTTGATCTTGCTGATCTTCAATAAGGATTCCATCTTGATTTTTATAAGTGAATATTTGCCGGGTACTATGAGCTAGGAACTATCGAAAAGGCCCCTGGGTGAACAGGTGGTGAGCGTTCTGGTTGCCAATGATGCCATAGATACTCCGATGAGGGAATAATTGGAAATTAAGATTCAACCGGATACTTGGAAGTTTATGATCAGTAACACTATGATTTCATTAAATGACTGATTTAAATACATTTGAATCTGGGAAAAAGGCAATTTCATATTGGGTGTGTAAGTGGTGTGATTGGAGTTAAATTTGCTTGAAAATCCGGCTAGGGGGCCTGGGAACTCTTTTCCCTCGTACCCGGGACAAAACCTAACCAAATTCCTAATTGGATCCCATCACTACAGTGTTGGGCGGTTGGGTAACCCATGTGACTAGATGGGGTTAGGCTGGACTGATGGATCCGTAAATCGGGACTCAATTTCTGTTTAGTTTGATAGATGAAGTAAATTCCAGACAAAAATTGTTCTATGGAAAAGAATCAACGGTTGTGCTTCTCAATGAGGAAAAAAGCGTTGGTCTCTATGATCCAAGTACAGTCTTTTTCCCTAATCTGACTATGGGACTTACGGGTTCGGTCAGATGAGCTCAGTTAGTTAAGGCTTTTGACTACATTAAGGAAAAGTTATCTTGGTGGAATCGCCCGTGCTTTCCGAGCAAAGGAAGTTTTTCCGGGTTCGGTTTTGGAAAAATAGATGGATTAGTCTCTTGTCCGGATATCCGTAGGCAAGGCCCTGAGTGTGGGACCCTGCCCCGTGAAAGAAGTGATATTTCCGCTGCTAGTACCCCTGAAATTGTTACGCGATGGGGACAGGGATCTTACATGGACTGCCTCCATTAAGGCTTTAATAGAGGAGGGTGCACTCACACAAATATGTGCATGCACACACTATTAACACAGAAAGGCACATATACACACACACACATGCATACATAGGGTTGGCACATACACATAAACAGAGTTGGCATGCACACACTCGACACACACATGCACAGATATACACACATGCATTTCTACACACAAGTACGCATACATATTTATAGTAGTGTTCATCCCAATAAAACATATGCACATCTCACACTAAGTGTATTTTCACGTTTGAATATAAGCTCACAAGTTGGTATATAGTGCAATTGAAATATTATCTCGAGGTGAGTGGCTTAGTTTTGTTTCTATGCATAGTGGGTCCATGCCATGCTCTCCTCCTACCACATGTTCTCTTGGCAGGAGGAGAGCATGGCATGTGTGAGTGCCTATGGGCAAGAGAGGGGTAGAGCTACCATGAGAAAGCACTATAGGTGAACGAGACTGCTTGATCAGCAATTTGGGACCTAATCACATATCAACCATGTGGTATGTATGAGAGCTCTTCTCTAGACATGTGCCACATGGTAGTAATGTAGTACCAAGAGGGCATAGCATAGGCCACAGTAGCATGTAGGTCAAGTACTAGTTAATGTTAATTACTAAGATTAAATCTATATATTAACTATTAAATAATTGTTTAAATGATATACTATTATTTTTTATTTTTTTTATTGATTTAGATTAAAATTTATAATATGTGTGTGTGTGTGTGTGTGTTTATATCTATAAATATATATATGTCTGGTGAGTGTCCTATACCGAATAAAACTTGGGTTCGATCCCCCTCACTAATCGGGTGGCATGGAAGCACTTACGTACACACACAATAACCCAAAATTAGAGAGAGAGAGAGAGAGAGAGAGAGAGAGAGAGAGAGGGGGGGGGGGGGGGAGAAGGAAAAGAGAGAAATCAAAATTTTAAAAACATAAGTCATCATCACAATAAGAGGTGGATGGTATATTGGCTAGTTCAATGATGCATCATACATTGCATTGTTTCCCTCTCTTCAATTTGCTTCTTTTTTTGCATTCCAAGTTCGTTCCCTCCCCAAACCTCCAGAATGTGTGCCCAAACCTTCAAAAGGTCATACGTCAATTTCTAGGAGACTGCCATGTGGCAAATTTGATTCATAATAGAAGATACTAGTGGGGACCTTGCTGCTACTGTGGCTGCTGCTGCAGCAATCTATCCTCCCTTGTACACTCCTACTACATGGTAAAAGGAGATGGCCACATAGAGTGACACATGGGTGAATGAGATGGCCACAGAGAGTGACACATGGGTGAATGCTATGGCAAGGGCAAGAATAGTGAGAATAATGGTGCTGCAACAATCTGTACCACCCCCTTGTACACTCCTACCACAAAGAGCGACACGTGGGTGAATGTGTGGTAAGGGAAAAAATAGTGAGAATTATAATGTAGAATAATTAAGTATTAAATGATTATTTAAATGATATACTATTATTATTTAATTGTATATACTATTATTATTTAATTGTTATATTGATTTATATTATTATTTATAATATGCTTGTGTGTGTGTTTATATCTCTTGTCTTGCCGGGAAGAATCTAGGTCCGATCCCCCCTTCGACATCCACCAAGTAGTAGCACAAGGAAACACTCATGCACACAAACATAATAACCCAAAGAGAGAGAGAGAGGGAGAGAGTCCGATCCCCCCCTTCGACATCCAGTAGTAGCACAAGGAAACACTCACGCACACAAACATAATAACCCAAAGAGAGAGAGGGGGGGGGGAAGAGAGAAATCAAAATTTTAAAAAAAAACATATCATCATCATCACAGTAAGAGGTGGATGGTATATATATTGGCTAGTTCAATAACGCAACATACGTTGCACTAATGCCCTCTCTTCAATTTGCTTCTTTTTTTGCATTCCAAGTTTGTGCCCTTTCCAAACCTCCAAAATGTGTGTGTAAACCTCCAAAAGGTTTTACATCAATTTCTAGAGGGTTGCCATATGCCAACCTCAAAAAACTAGTCCATGATAGAATATACTAGTGGGAACTCGCCATTGTTTTGCAAAAGTCTATCCCCC
Source organism: Cibotium barometz (assembly GCF_041138505.1). NCBI lineage: Eukaryota > Viridiplantae > Streptophyta > Polypodiopsida > Cyatheales > Cibotiaceae > Cibotium > Cibotium barometz. The sequence goes on along the minus strand of NC_141101.1, from coordinate 39,270,079 downwards.
CTTGTACACTCCTACCATGTGGCAAAATGAGATGGCCACATAGAGTGACACATGGGTGAATGAGATGGCCATAGAGAGTGACACATGGTGAATGCTCTGGCAAGGGCAAGAATAGTGAGAATAATAGTGCTGCAGTAGTCTGTCTCCCCTTATACACTCTTACCACATGACAAAATGAGATGACTATAAAGAGTGACACGTGGGTGAATGTTGTGGCAAGGTGAAAAATAGTGAGAATAAATAGTGTATGAGCCCATTGAATATGGTTTGACAAATGTTGTGGGAAGGGCAAAAGTAGTGAGAATAATCAACTCTCTATCTCTCTCTCGCACACACACAAGACTAGAGCATAAGAGAGAAAGTAGATAAGCTAGACTCAATTAGCACAAAGGGGGATTGTGTCTGCATTATGAGAAATTATCTTATGAACAACTAGCCCTTATTCACACTAGGGCACCCAAACTTAAACCCTAACTTATTAAGCTTGGTCATTTTCTAGCCTTTCTTATATTATGTACACAACAATGTTCATATAGTGCCATTACATAACACTTCTTATGCTTCTCCTATTTGTAGTGGGAAGTGCCTTTATTAAGCCCAAAATGGGGTTAACATAGATCTTTGATTGCTATGGACTCTTATTTCTATGGACTAAGAATGCAGGCCTCTCGGAGCAGAAGGAGTTGGATAGGTGATAGCAACATGTGCATTCGGGCAATCATTCATCAAATATTACTAGTATCTAAAACACTTACATTACTTCCTAAGTTAAAGTTGTAATTTTGATGGAATTCTAGGGAAAGGAGCTTATCCTCTAGAAGCACTAACTTTTGATGCTTGGCTTCGATATTCTTATCCCCTATTTCTCTAACTTTGGCATACCAAAACTAGATGGCGGGAGGGGGGAAAAGAGATTTTACTAGGCTATCTCTTTAAGAAAGGTTTGCACAAAGTCCTCAGCCATGCTTTAGATAGACAAGGGCTTTGCATTCTTTACTAATATGTCCAGAGGAGGATCTAACCTTTTGACAAACCAATAGAGAAGGGTCTCATCATCCATTGTAAGAGCATATCGGACTAGCTTGCATAAGACTAGTGATACATCTCAATAGGTTTACCTGCCTGAGATAGCTCTAAGAATTTATGCATCTTCTCTTCATGAAATTTAGGTGGGAAAAACCTCTTATTGAAAGTAAGCCTTCATGTCTTTCCATCTAAGTTGGTCCTATTTTAGATGGTTAGACTTAATGTATATATATAACTTTTGATCATGTGAATGGGGGAATCCAATCATTTCTTAAGTGCAAAGCTTTCTTCTTCTCTTGGTCTCTTACCTTCTTGCTTGATTGATTGTAGGATGCATGCTTGTGTATGTAATGGAGTGTGTTGAGCATGCTTGCTTGCTTGAGAGTGAGCATGCTTGTGTATGTGATGGAGTGTGTTGAGTGAGCATGCTTGCTTGAGTGAGAGTGTGTTGAGTGAGCATGCTTGCTTGCTTGAGTGAGAGTATGATTGAGTATGATTGGAGAAGAAGGTGGTTCAAGCTTTCTAGTGTAGCCATTACCTTTTGGAAGGATTAATTAGTTCACTAGAGTTAATTAGAGAGTAGAGAAAAGCTCAAGCAAGAGGTATTCATGCACCTCTTAGCCTCTTTAACCTCTCTAATAAGGACTTTCATGATCCAAGATAAGTGGTCTAATGACTAGTACTATGGTTCCTTGCTAGAGAGCAAGAAGGTTCTTGACATGAACAAATAGCACCATTGTCAGGGATCAAACTAGTCTTGGATGAAGTAAGGAAGTATAGCTAGTTTTTAACTTAAAAATATTTTATTATTCCCACTGTATCTTGTCCTTGGATGTAAGACCTTGGTAGAATGTTGAGAAAAGGTGTTCTAGAGTAGGATTTGAGTTATTTTGTGTGATTATATATGCTATTGGTGTGATTAGGAATGGATTGGTATGATTAAAGTAGACTTTGTTTCTAACCTTAACCTCATTTGTGTTTTATATTACTTAATTTGTTCTATGATTTACCTCATGCGAGGAGTGGTGGAATGAAGAGAAAGCTCTCTTGGGTGTGATTCAAGTAGGTTATCTCTCCACTTGGTTAATCTTATCATGATTATAAGCATTAGCCTTAGATTAATTAGGACATTAGTATTTTTTATATTTTTTAAAACCAAGATTAGCTCAATCAAAGTAATAACCTTTGTAGTTATTATTTTTTAGTAAATTGAGTTGAATACCATGACGTTGGAGTATTTCTAAGCAATCCATTTATGTCAAAAAAAACCTTTAAAAAATAAAGAAAAATAAAAATAAAAAAAATTTATCTAGATTTTTCAGATCATTAGTCACGATTTGGATCGTCTAATTCACATCCATATCATTAATGAGAGCCTAGAAATGATTAATGAGGGCCTATCTGTGGGTAAATGATCTTCATTGCCACACACTTAGGCATAACAATGGGGGCTATCAAGGTACCAATCAAATATTCTTTTGTAAGAGGGTATAAAGTTAAGTAAAGACTCCTACAATGATTAATGAGGGACTACCTATGGTAAATGATCTTCATTGCCACACATTTGAGCATAAGCAATGGGATCTATCAAGGAATCAATCAAATATTCTCTTGTAAGAGGGTATAAAGTTAAGGAAAGACTCTTACAATAGACAGAAGTCGGCACTAGCAACCATCATCAATGCACTTTTAGATCGTCGATCTCAAATCCAGATTGCTAATCCAACTCCTTGATCTTCTTCGCTCAAGAATCCCAACCAATCTTATTTTTAGATCATCCTAGAAACCGGATCGCCTAGAGTTTGGATTGCCTACCTTTTATATTGTTACCTAGAGTTTGGATTGCCTACCTTTTATATTGTTACCTAGAGTTTGGATTGCCTACCTTTTATATTGTTACCTATTCTAGATCGAGCGATTCTGTTTAACATCATGGACATTTCTTCCTGATCATTGATCTTATCTCTTTATATTTGGCAATCTAGATTGCACAGCTATATTAAGATCGTCAATCCAATCCTTGGATCATTCAAGACCTTTAAATCGCTAGATTTCCAAATCATTGCTTGTTTAAATCGCTCTCGTTTTCAAATTGTTCGACATCTAGATTTCACATCTGTCATTTGGATCACTAATCTAGCTCGATTTCAAAGAAGTTGAAAATATAATTTTTAAAAAAGAATTTATAATTTTATTGTTATATGCAACTTGCATGTTTTTTTTCTTTTCTTCTATAAGTTTATTGTTTTCCCATCAAAATCTCAAAAAAATACCCAAAAAATTTCTTTTAAAAATCCATTAAAAGCTCAAAAATCATTAAATCATTATAAAAAGAATTCCCACAAGTGATTATGGTATTGGATCAAGTGCTTATACATTTGCAATTAGGTCGCTAACCCTATTCTAACTCGACATTTAAATACGAGACTTTGTCTCATGCCCTAACGTTAGGGAGGAGGAGTGGTACTAGACCATGAGTAGGATTGACCTCCCTTATTGTGCCAACAGACACTAATCTGGAAGTAGACCAAGAGTCCTTGGGTAGAGAAGTTATTGTCTCACAACAAGTATGTCAACACCAAGGAGTACAAACCCGTCTACAATCATGACAATGCATTGCTCGTGGGAGTGGAAACCTTAATTGTGGTCAAGCCCTCAAGATCTACTGATCTAAGGCTTGGACCTTCATAATCCGATCACACAAGAGGGAGAAGCTAGCAAACTTTCTCTTTACTCACTAAGTGCTCTAGCTCCTCACAAGAAACTCTTCTAGCTCTGCCCACAAAGCTCTTCTTGTGGGATGGTTTTTTTTTGCATGAAAATGTGGTCAGTCCCGAAGAAGCAAGTATTTTCTTTAATTGTAATTTCAACTATCTCTGTGGGGAGCGATTCAAATTTTGGTGGGCTTGCAGGCTGAGCATGCCATTTCTGTGTTAACTTTCGATAAGCCTTGGTAGTCAATTGCTTTCGTCTGGCATATGCCCATATCCGTCGGCACTCTAGTAGTTTATTCCTCAACTATAAACTCAATGCAATCTTTGTCTAAATCCATAGGTGCCTTTCAAATAAAAATATCCATGTAGTGAAATTCGTTATCATAGGGTGTATTTCAGCTTGATATAAATCTGTGAAGTTTTGCAAGGCCAAGGTCCCCTTGAAAGAACATCATGGGTGACATGGGCTTCTAGTACTTGGGGTATCTGCCTGCATAGCTTAGCAAATTGCAAAACGGGCATGGGCTCATTGAGTGACATTCCTTGGTAAATAAATACGAGGCCCAAACGATGTATAATCATCTTCATGTGATTGCATGGGCTCTCACTATCACATAGGAGGTTGGGGAGCATCAAAGCTACATCTTTTAAAGATGCATCCCCTTCCTCATGACTATTAGTAGGAGTGTAAGGTGTTGAAGGCTCTTCATCCTACTTCTATGCATCTTTGAGACTGTAACTAATAAGATCATGGAGGCTCACAGTGATCAAGGGGGAGCATCATGATTATACATAATGGTGGAGAACTTAAGCTAGAGAGATTAATACGTAGTCACAAGAATGATTAGCATAATCATACACATTTTATTTTAAGCACTTTGCCTCTTAAATAGGCTTCATGTATACACTTATTCATCAAGGAAACTCGTGGGCATGATTTCTTATCCTAAACCTCCTCCATAAAGCCTAGAATATCTCTACCTCTCCATAACTCATGGGATTTAACATTTTACTCATCTACTGGTGCTTTTACATGGATAAAAAAACTTTGAACCTTAGCCCGTTGTCTAAAATGGCATATAAGATATTTGGTATATTTAATCCAACACCCCCCAATAAAATATCCATGAATAAAGTTTATGACAATTTATTGTTCACAATGATGGGTATGATAACCATGCCAGTGTGCGGATCGTAGGTCTTACTCCAGTTATGTTTACAATGCCATTTGTAATGCTAGATGCTAGACCCTAGTTATGTTTACAACTAGTTTAGGATAAAGGGATGACTATAGGAGGATAGGTTCTATAAGCCCAACTATCTCGCCTCAACTAAGGCTCCTTCTTTTTTGCTTCATCTCCACTTGAATGTGCTTCCCCTACAAGTAAGGCCTTTTGAGACTTTTTTCTAGCAAAAAAATGCTTGTCTTCATGGTTAGATTTTCCACAGAAGTTACAAGACTTATTAGGAAACTACTTTCTCTAAAATGGTCCTTGGAAGGATGCCTTTGGTCCATGCTTCTTGTAGGCTCCTTGGTTGGAGTAACCTTCCTCCTTGTAATAGTGGCATTGCCTCTGCTTGATCTTCTTTTCCTCTTCGAGTAGAGAAGCCTCTGCATCCATTAGTTTTGGAGAGGGTAGGTTGGTAAGTGTGAAGGATGCCTTTGGTCCATGCTTCTTGTAGGCTCCTTGGTTGAAGTAATCTTCCTCCTTGTAATAGTGGCATTGCCTCTGCTTGATCTTCTTTTCCTCTTCGAGTAGGGAAGCCTCTGCATCCATTAGTTTTGGAGAGGGTAGATTGGTAAGTGTGGTAATAATGTTACCATACTCATCTTATGGTGGTAAGCTCTTTAGACGCACTACAGTAACCTCATCATCTTCAATGTGTTTGTTGATTCTTGTAAGCTGGGTTAAAATGCGCTTCATGTAATTTAGGTGAGTGGGAAGAGAATTCCATAACAAGGAAAAGAAAGGTCTTCTTCATAATCTTAAATCTTTATGAGGAACCTTCCACTAGGACACACCTTATCAATGAGCAATATTGACCACGTCACTCAATGCCACTGGGATATGTGATCTTTGGACAAGAGAAGCATTCATAAAGTTGTGAGTACTACCATCATCAAATAAATCATGTACTACCATCATCAAATAAATCATGTACAGGGGACCCCACACCTTCATATGTCATCTAAACAAGGTCATGTCGACCAAACACCCCTATGTTAAAATGACAATTATCACAACTATTATTAAAAGAATAGACATTAATAGAATGAATAAGTGGATTCCCTAAAACATACATGTCTCTGTACCAAATGAGCATGCACTTTACATTGCTTTGCCACCAGACCTGAAGACTTTTTATTGAATGGACAGTTACAAGCATAGTGGGCTTGCTTGTGACATTTAAAACATGTCCCCTTGCAAGACAGGGGTCATGGTGGTAGAATCGGAGACTTTGAGTTAGATTGCTCTATACATGAGGCCTACTTAGAAGGCTACCCACTAGGCCTCAAAGAGTCATGTTGCTTGGTGGTTTCTCTTCCCTTTCCTTTTCTTCTTTACTGCACTTCTCTATCAGAAGGACTTGCACTCTCCTTCCTCGCACTGTATCATCATATATATGTGCAAAGTGCAATGTGTCCTTAAAGGACTTAATTGCATTTTGTCCTACCTCATTTTGATAATCATGAGGTAAAATCTCAAGAAAGAACAGACAAAGGTAACAATCTGGGAGATCCGACACCTTAGCTATAATCTCTTGAAACTCTTGAATGAAAGTCTCAAAAGGTCTCCCTGCCAATTGTACTTTCTGAAGTCGGTAAAAATTCCCATTTTCATCACAAGTTATCTCACAAAAGTGTCCAAGAACACACTCTTTAAGTTTTTCCAAGTCCTAGGAGCCATGTTGACTTGAGGTCCTATTGCACACGAAGTAATGCACAACCTCTTAAAAACATTCTACCTCCATTATTTTATGCCCTTCTTAATCAACGAATAATGGCAAAATATGTCTCCCAATGACTCACCCAAGCTTTGATAAAGTCTATGGATGACGCTCCTTCCTCTCCCCAAAAAACAACTCTGAAGTAAAAGGAGGATACATCCCAAAAGTACCCAATGGCCTAACCTGCGGGGCAATCCATCGAGTTTATAGATCATGAGCTTACTAGAATAAATTTTGAAGCTCATTCGGATCATAGGGACTATCTGTGGGTTGCAGTTGGGTAGCACCCCCGCAGCCACAATAGCCTCTCGAAAACTTTAGAAGAGGACCACTAGTGTCATGTCCCACTACCAGCAGAGCAGAAGCAGACAACAGATTTATGACCAAATTGGTTAGAAGGAGAATCTTCCATATTTTGTGCCAAACAATTAGAAAAAGTTTAGCTTTGGTTTATGTGTGAATTCATCTTAATTTAACCCAGAAAACCAAACAAGCTTTCGCTTTCTTTTCTAATTTTCCAAAATTTCATGCATGAATTTTTGGGAAAATTTTGACATAACTTCTCAAGATTTCCAAACATGGTAAACTTTTCAAAAAATTAACCAAACCCCATGTGATTCTCACGGCACAAACCATATAGAATTTCAGAATATTGACAACACAATTATGCATATGTAAATGCATAATATCTTCCCACATAAGCATAAATAAAAAATTAAATTCAAATACATGTGACGGTGGTAAATCACTTGCCTCCATCAAATATGTAAATGCATAATATCTTCCCACATAAGCATAAATAAAAAATCAAATATATGTGACAGTGGTAAATCACTTGCCTCTATCACAAAATTTACCGTAAAATATGCATGCAAAAATACACATATTCATCTCCCAAAAAAATATTTTTTTTATTGAAAAGTTATGAATAAAGTGGTTTATTATTGGAATTTAGTTGGTTTTTCAATGAAAATTTTAGAAAATTGAAAGAAGAAAAATAATTTAAAAACTTCTCTTACTTGGAATTTGAAAGCTTTGTCTTCGGGTTTTAGAGGTTAGGCTTCCAATTTTATATGCGAAAGGGTGAGAGTTTTTGATGACCTTGCCTTTGTAAGCTTGAGAGAAGAAGAGTATTTTATATGTTTCTTTTGTTTTGTGAAGAGAGAGCCTTTGCTAAACAAAATAAAGATAGTTGATAGTCGACTACATGAGTTCACAACCTCATTATTATTAACATCAGACATCGCATCTAAAAATTTAATTATTAGCCCCATCAACAATTATTAATCAACATCAATAATAAATGCCCAGAAGATCCCACCGATGGCTAAGCAAACGAAGCAAGCTAATTAAATACTCTTCTCTCAAATCTTTTTTTAAGCAAAAGAAAAACTCCTTTCTATGTGAATTTGGTTGATGTTAACCTATCATTTTTCTTTTAAAAATGACCAAGACTTTTACATATACATCAACCAATCCTCTATCATTTAACACACAAAGACAAGGATATGAAAGCATTTACTTTGAAACAATATTCCACCTCTGATACCAAATAAAACATGCAAGGAATCTAGGGTTTAGCAGAAGTGCTGCAACGTCTTCCTCTCTCATTCTATTTCTGTAAAGGACATAACCTCTTTGATTAGGCAGAGTAGCAACCCCCCCCTTGGGTGCATGGGCATCGAGTGGAGGGGTACCCCCACACTGCAATAGGCACAAGGCGCTGGCTCCAATGCCATGCTAGCGCAAAGCCCCCAGAGCTTCAAAAGCAAGCACCTATCCTCTCACTTAACAGTTCCCCCTTTGGCCCCCACAGCAATGGACCCCAACAAACATGTACAATAGAATGGTCAAAGACTTCATGGAAACGAAGAAGCAGTTGGATGATTCAAGAGCCAGAGTCGAAGAGTTGAACTTGCTACTCCTACAGAAGCAAATGGATGTAAAGAATGAGGCTTTCAATATGGCACCCCAAAAGGTCACCCTGTTGCCCCACCAGAGGTAATCCTCCTTCCAACATTCCACATGTACTTGCCCCTAGACATGGTGCAATCTTTGGAAAAGTATTACTTAACTAGATGTTTGGTAGGATTACTTTTTGGTCCTAGACCCCCTATTGAGTTCTTATAGAGCTGGGACAAGGACAACTAGTCTAGTATTGGAATTGAAGTGGAGGTCATCCTGTTGGAATTAGGGTTGCACACAAAGCTTGGAGAAGAAGAAGAAGCAAGAATGCACACAACACACACTGTATTAGATTGTGTCAATGTACAAAAGATAAGTTAGCCCTAGAATGATGGGCGTATATACAAGCCGCGGGAAAAAACCTCCTAAGGAGGGAAAAAGTGCCCTGGCGGTCCTAAGTGTGTTCATACACATCACTGCCTATATTTATGGCAACAAATAGTGCCCCGACAGTCCTAAGTCTGTTCACGCACATCACTGCCTATATATATGACAACAAATCTCCCCTGGGAGGAGTGATGGTGTGAACGAGAGTTGGCACTCATGTATAGGGAAGTGTCATGCCCAAAGTAGATCAGTCCACAAAGGGGAGAAATCCCAAAGCTTTGCGAAAAGCTTTGAACTTCTCACGAGGAAGCGCCTTTGTGAAAAGATCGGCGAGGTTGTCCTGTGTTGGCACATAGGCCAAGCTGATCTCTCCTGCTGAGAGTCTCTCCCTGACATAGTGATAATGCACCTCAATGTGCTTTGTGCGAGCATGAAAAACTGGGTTTCTCGCAACTGCCAATGGGCTTTGACTGTCAGTGTAGATAGAGGTGTGTAGATAGAGGGTGTAGATAGAGGTGGCAGACTCCTTTCCAACACCCAAGTCAGCCATAAGCCGTCTGAGCCACACGCACTCAACCGTAGTAGCTGTGAAAGCTACCCTATACTCAGCTTCACAACTAGAAGTGGCCACAGTAGGTTGCTTCTTGCTCAATGAGGATATGCATGAGCTACTGAGCATGAAACAAAAACCACTGTGGACACTCTTGTGTCATAGCAACCAGCCCAATCTGAGTCTGAAAAAGCATGTAAATCTGGCGGCAACAATCCCCCCTGGGATAAAATAACCCAAGATGTATGTTATCACTCAAGTAGTGAAAGATACGTTTAATTGCCTTCCAATGCTGAGACCCTGGGCTATGCATAAACCTGCTCACTTGTGAGATTGCAAACTGAATGTCCGACCTTGTAAATGCATACATAAATGAGGCAACCAACAGCTGTACAGTCTTCAAGGCCAAATCTCCATAACACCAATGTCTCAATATACTTTGTCTGACACAAAGCAATACCTCCATCACACTGCTTAAATTGTATCCCCAAATAATGATGCAAATGTCCCAAATTTGATATCTCAAAAGAGGCATTCAAACCAGCCTTAAAATCAGCAATTTGACTCTCATTTGGTCCTGTGAGCAGCATGTCATTGACATAAGGAGCAATGATTAGATGTACATCATCCACACGTTTAATATACAAAGTGCTTTCTATTAGACTATTCTGAAAACCATGTGCAGTCAAATATGCATGTATCTTTTCATACCAAGCTCGTGGAGCTTGCTTTAAACCATATAAAGCCTTTTTCAACCTGCACACTTTGTTTTCCTGCCCTCTTTGAACAAAACCACGAGGCTGTGATACATACACCTCCTCATGCAAATCTCCATGCAAGAACGCAGTCTTTATGTCCAACTGATGTACATTCCAACCATTATGAGCTGCCAATGCACAAATGCTACGAATGGTAGTCATACGACAAGTGGGAGCAAAGGTCTCATCAAAATCAATGCCCTTTTCTTGAGCATAACCCTTTGCAACAAGTTTAGCCTTATAGCGATCAACACTGCCATCTGGCTTTTGTTTCAACTTAAAAACCCACTTACATCCAATGACCTTTTTACCAATAGGCAAATCACACAAAGACCATGTACCATTCTTCATTATAGCATCATAATCACTTTGCATTGCAGCCAACCAATTTTTTGATTTTTGTGTCTCATCAAATGAAAGAGGTACTAAAGCATAGGCCAAGCAACCAAAGACACGCAAGTGACCAATAGAAGGCTTTCTACCATGCCAAGCTTCGTATGGAGTAACAGACTGCAAGGCCTTAGTGGGACACCTGTTGAGTACATATGCAGCACACATGATAGCCTCAAGCCAAAACGCATGTGGCAAAGCTTGGCTCTTGACCATACATCGTGCCATCTCCATAAGTGACCTATTTTTCCTCTCAACAACACCATTTTGCTGAGGGGTATATGGCACTGTACATTGGTGTTTTATCCCACGATTAGCCAGAAATGCATCAAACTTTAGACATGTACTCCCTCCCTCGATCAGAACGGAGGGTGCCCACAGTACAATTGGATACATTTTCAACCATAAGCAAAAACTGTTTGAAGCACAAAAACACTTCGGACTTTGCCTTCAGTGGATATACCCATGCATGCCTTGAGTAATCATCAATGAAAGTCATGAAGTACAAGTGTTTACCAAATGACGGAGTTTGCATAGGCCCACATACATCACTATGTACAAGTTGCAATTTGCGAGTGGCCCGCACAGAACCATCCTTTGAAAATGCAGAACGCTGCATTTTGCCTAAAATACAGCCTTCACAAACATGTTTCAATGGTGCCTCAAGAGGCGGCAATGAAGCAACCATATCAAATTTCTGCAAACGCAGCAAACTAGCAAAGTTCAGATGACCAAAACGAGCATGCCATAGTTTTGCATTTGAAACTACCTTTTCATCATAAACTGCATTTGTTGAATCTTCCACACACTTGTCATAAGAATTGAGCCTATAGAGTAGCCCACGAAACAAGGTGCCAGATGCAATAATCGTATCACCAGAAGTCAAATCATGAACAGTACATCTATCATCCACAAATTTGACTACAAGTCCAAGTCTAGCAAGCATAGAGACAAACAATAGATTCTTCTTTATCCCTAGCACATACAAAGCATCTAAAAGTGTGAAAGCGCTGCCATTTATAGGAGTAAGCATAATTTTACCAACGCCCTTCACTGGGTAAGAAGCATTATTGGCACATGTGACAGTATTCCCATTAGAGATAGCCTCAAGACAAGTGAACATATCACGATGCGAGATAATGTGCTTTGTAGCACCACTGTCAAAATACCATACATCAGAGTCAACAGAAACTATGCATCATGTACAGATGGGTCATACTGGCAATACACGCTAAACTCCCATTCTATATCCTGCACAACATTTGCAGAATCTACATTTGTAGAAGCATCCGCTATTGTGGCTGCATTTGACTCTTTCTTCTTTGCCTCTTTAGCCTTTAGCTTAGGGCAATTCTTAATGACGTGATCAGTTGCCTTACAATAGTTGCACCTGATTTTTTTCTTGCCTTTATCCAAGAGCCTTCTCAGACCTATTGTTGCTACCTGTGGAAGGAGAAGAAGTTGCAGGCCTACTAATAGGAGAAGAAACAGTGGAAGGGGCTGCCTTACGACTTCTTCTCTGCTGGTGGGCAGCAACAAATGCCTGATCAACTGCACACTGCCTAGCCCTATTTTCCCTGGACTACGCTTCTTGCGAGAGCTTGTTGACTAAAGAATCATACTTGATAACATCAGGTCTGTCCTCATCAGTAACAAGTCTCCACGTGGAAACAAAAGTCTGATATGACTCAAGTAAAGCATCAAGAAACAGTCTGGACAAGAGAATGATCAAGAATAATCTCACCTGCAGAAAATAAGTGTTCGTTGAGATCTTTAATCTCAGCAAGAAAAACATTCATGTCATCATCTTCCTACATAATCTTCGATTCTAGTTCTTTACGCAGGTAAGAGATTTTTGCCTCGTTACAACTTGCATACAAACCAGCAAGAATATCCCAAACCTGTTTTGCTATTTTAGCTGAACGAATATGTGGAGTGATGTTACGTTTGACAGAAAGTGCAATCAAGGCATGAGCATGTGCATCTTTACCATCCAACGAGCTTGTTCAGCAGTGGGTAAAATAGCAGCAACAGTAGAGCTGCTAGAACCTGCAACATCCTCAACAGATCCTACATCCACAGAACCTAGACGTACATCTATACCCTGCACAATGTTCCACACTCTTTTTGTAACCAAAACATGCTGCATCATGTATGCCCAAAAAAGTGGGTAGTTGCTATCTCCATCCAGTTTGTCATCAGCACAACATGCGAAATACATCATGGTTGTTATCAGCCATGGGGCCACTGACTGAAACTGATGCAAAAGCTACCTGTAATGGACCAAAGATTGAACAGAAAACAACTGATGCTATGTAGCATGGTCCATAATAGAATACATATGCCTGTTTTGCAGACAACTGCACTATCAAAATTTTTGCACAAAATAACGAGGCAAAAACACCTGTACATAACTTGTAATGCAAAAACGGAGCCCGAAACGACCTCAGATGCAATTTCTGTGAGAACACTAAGCCTTACGAGCTTATTTGCAGAGTATAGAGACCTGCAACAAGCGCTCGTGAAAGCTCACCTCAATCGGAGAACGTGAGTCACAGGAGGGTGCTAGCGGCGTATAGAGACCTGCAACAAGCGCTCGTGAAAGCTCACCTCAATCGGAGAACGTGAATCAGAGGAGGGTGCTAGCGGCGTAGCCCTAGGAGCCGATGCCTGCTCTGATACCAATTGTTGGAATTAGGGTTGGAGAAAAGCACACAAGCTTGGAGAAGAAGAAGTAAGAATGCACACAACACACAGTGTATTAGATTGTGTCAATGTACAAAAGATAAGTTAGTCCTAGAATGATAGGCGTATATAGAAGCCAAGGGAAAAAACCTCCTAAGGAGGGAAAAAGTGCCCCGGCGGTCCTAAGTGTGTTCACACACATCACTGCCTATATATATGGCAACAAATAGTGCCCCGGCGATTCGAAGTGTGTTCACACACATCACTGCTATATATATGGCAACACATCCAGGCCCTCCCTAATGGGTATTATATATTTCTCTTTAAGGACTCTAACATAGCCCTTAAGGTCATGGGTTCGGTTCAATGGATGTACAGGAATCTCCCCTTTTATTTCTTTAGATGGTTTAAAGAACATACTCCTAATGGCCCCAAACCTTATGACATGGCCCATAAGGTCATGGGTTCTAGTCAGTGGTAGCTGTACAAGAATCTCCCCTTTTGTTTCTTCAAATGGTCTAAAGAGTTTAATCCTAATGGCCCCAAACCTTCTGCCTACCCAATGTGGGTGGAATTGCCCAATCTCCCTTTCTACTTATACCCATGATGAGTGAAGAAGATAATCTCCCCATAGGCAAAGTCCTTGGCCTGAGACCCAAGAATGACCTAACCCAACCCAGCTTAGCATCCCCAAATTCTTGTGGAAGTTAATCTTGATAAATATGTAATTGATGAAATAGAGATTAACTATGGGGAGTACAACATGCAATAGAAAGTCCTTTATAAACATCTTCCTAATGCCTGTTTCCATTGTGGAATGTAGGGTCATATGTAATTAGGAACTTCCTTGTTAAGTACCCTGCCCTTGAGAGTCCCTAGCCCCCTTCCCCACAAATTACCAATAGTAAAAGTTAGCAAAACAGTGGGATTAATCCTCACCCCCCAATTCCCCTGCTACTATAGAAGAGAAAGGTGATGGTTTAACTCTCCCCAATAGGAGAAGAAGCTTCAGACAGAATAGGTCAGGCCAACAGAGGGCATATGCAAACTCTTATGCATTATTAGATAACCCTTTTGAGACCCAGAGGACATTGAGGATTCTCAAGAGGCCATCCAATCCACACCCCTAGATAGAGCTAGGATCAACATAGAAATCAATAAGATGGACCATGAAGTGATCAACTCTTACCAACCCTTAGAGGAGGAGCACCTGAATGATAAGCAAAACAGGGTGAACCTGGTCCTGTCTCACATATAGAAAATGGTAATACAAATGAAATGGAGGTGGTTAACTCAAAAGGGTGCACTCTTTGGTGGGCTCCACCACTCCACAATCAGCATCTAAAGGTCCACCTAAGAAGATCAACTCCCAAAGAAAAGGCAAATGAAGTGCTCTACACACTGAATGTCAAGGGCCTAACTTACCCCTCCAAAGTTCAACTAGTTAGACAATGGCTTAAAAAGAAAGGTAAGCTTGACTTTATTGCTCTAACTAAAGTCAAAGTTAGTGGTCTTGAGTTGGATAAAAGGCTTTAATCCATCTCTAAAGATCATATATGGATTTACACTTGCACCCTTTTGAGGTGGTTAACTCAAAAGGGTGCACTCTTTGGTGGGCTCCACCACTCCACAATCAGCATCTAAAGGTCCACCTAAG
Organism: Cibotium barometz; assembly: GCF_041138505.1. Lineage (NCBI taxonomy): Eukaryota > Viridiplantae > Streptophyta > Polypodiopsida > Cyatheales > Cibotiaceae > Cibotium > Cibotium barometz. Next base: position 39,255,058 of record NC_141101.1, on the reverse strand, counting down.
AAGATCAACTCCCAAAGAAAAGGCAAATGAAGTGCTCTATACACTGAATGTCAAGGGCCTAACTTACCCCTCCAAAGTTCAACTAGTTAGACAATGGCTTAAAAAGAAAGGTAAGCTTGACTTTATTGCTCTAACTAAAGTCAAAGTTAGTGGTCTTGAGTTGGATAAAAGGCTTTAATCCATCTCTAAAGATCATATATGGATTTACACTTGCCCACACTCAAGGTTCAGGTGGTGTAGCAATAGGTTTGCACATTGACCACTAGGATGACCTGAAGGATATACAACTTGATGTGTATGACTAGTGGGCTGCCTTTAAGATGTCCACATATTCCTTTATTGGCATATATGCTGCAGGAGCCCAAACCATTAGAGCCAAAACATGGAGGACCCTGAGGATGGTTCCATAACCCATTATCCTAATGGGAGATTTTAACATGGTTGAGACCAGAGAGGATAGGTATAGAGGACTTGGCCAGATCATCAAAGGTGCAAAGATGCAATCACAGAACACCTCGATCACTTTGGGTTGTGTGATCTAGGGAATATTGGGGATTTCACATGGCAAAATTATGCCTTGGGGGAGCTAGCCAAGAAGGCAAGGCTGGACAAAGGCTATGTAAGCAAGAGAATTTGTAATGTATTTGTGAGATGTGAATGCAAAATTGATTTCTCTACATGTCTATCAGATCACTATCCCATGACCCTACTGCTAGACAATTATGACAAAAAGGTTCTTAACCAGTGGTTTCACACACTGACCCTACATTGTTCATGCTGCCTATTGTACAAAAAAATGGGGGGGGGGACTTTTTGGGAGAGGACTCACTCTAGCCATCGCCTAGCGTTTGGCCCCATTAAATCTACTCAATCCCACTGATTTGCATTAGAAAGGAGGTGACCAAAATTAGGAAACAAAGAAAAGAACTGCTCTGCTTGAAGCTGATAGGACCTCTCATTACAAAATGAGGTGTGCAGGACTAGAGCAGAGATTAGGAAGGATGAAGAGATTTCTCTTCAACAAGCCAACCTCTTCTTTAGAGATTGGTGGGCAGGGAAAAGTGATCTCCCCACACCATAAATGTTCAAGATGCTAAAGGTTAAACAAAGCAAGGATAAACTCCCCCTTCTCAAAGACAACAATGGCATTAGTAGTTGGTCAAAGGAAGGGAACAGAAAAAGGGTATTGCAACACTTTAACATCTTCAATAAAGGGGGTGTGCTCACAAAGGATCGGATCAAATGCATATGATCATAGGGGAGGCCAGGAAACCTACCATCTAAGATGGAATCTCTAAAACTATGGAATGTAATCTCTCAAAGGAAGAAATAAGCAAGGCAATAGATAATTTAAAGGGGAAGAAAAGCCCACGAGTGGATGGCATGCCATTAGAATTCTACAAATCATTCAAGGAGACCTTTGTGGGTCCCCTATTAGCTGTCTAGCAAGAGGTTGTATGCTATGGGGCTCTTCCCCTCTCAATAATAAATGACGGTGGATCAAACTCATACATAATAAAGTAGAGGAAAAAGACCTAGGCAATTGGAGGCCCATCACTATGTTAACTTATGCATACAAAATCTATGCTAAAGCCCTGGCTATGAGACTTTCCAGCCAACTAAAAAGTTGGATTAGAAAAGAATAGAGGGATTAATAAAGGGCAGGTAAATCCTAGATGTCATTATCACTCTCTAGGAGGGTATGGAGTATGCTGAAGAATCTAAAACTAGAATATATTTTTTTTCCAAAGTTGATTTTGATAAAGCCTATGAGATAGGCTTAGTTGGCACTATGTATTGGAGTCTCTCGGACATATGGGTGGCCAACACTTTACCACCAGATGCCAGGGACCTTATTAATGTTGTAGCAAGAGTCAATGTTAATGGGGTGCTCTCTGAGGCCTTCCCCCTAACTAAGTCCATTAGGTAAGGCCGTCCTTGGCCCCTCTGCTTTATGCTATTACTGCAGATGCTCTAAACTGGTTGATCAAAGACAGAAAGGACAAAGGTGAGATGTAGGGTATTTCCCTCCCCAATGGTAAACAACTATGCACACAAATGTTTCCAAATGACACAAATGCAATGGTAGCCAATGCTACGCAAAGTATTTTGCTCCCACTTGGGCATTGGAGATCTAGACAAGAGGAACATATATAAAAGACTAGGGAGAACCAAAGACTATAGATGAAAACCCGGGTGTGTGTGTGTGTGTGTGTGTGTGTGTGTGTGTGTGTCCAAAGACTGGATGAAAACCCAGGTGTGTGTGTGTGTGTGTGTCCAAAGACTATAGATGAAAACCCGAGTGTGTGTGTGTGTGTGTGTGTGTGTGTGTGTGTGAGAGAGAGAGAGAGAGAGAGAGGTGATTTGTTCAAATTGTTAAACCACCACCTTCACTTAAAAAGAATAGATCACATGAGTCGACACAAGGGGGTTTTCTTGTAGGAGCTACAGCAAAATACATGGGGCTTGTAAAACTTTTAAAGAGGAATTTTGAGTATATAACACTTTTATGAGCCTCTACGGCTTTCAAAATCTCAAGGTCCATCGGACACGTGTTAAATTAAAAAAACCTTAAACACGCTAGGCATGGGGTTCTAAACAATGAAATCTCAAGGTACAAATAGGTGGGGTCCAAGCTAAATTCAAAAATAGGAGATAAAAAGGTATTTCCATATACAGTATCAGTGAGAGCTCTCCCTTGAGAGCAATGATATAGCTGAATCAAACACTTCGCCCCACCTAGCACACACCAATTTTCAAAACTACAATTCAATCATAAAAAGACCTTAGACACCCAAACCATATTTCAAAAAGTGTAATACGACAAGCTTTAAAAGTAATCTCTAAAGATGAAGCCAGAACCGAAGTATAGAGGAGGATAGGGAAATGATTTAAGATTCATTGTACAAACATGTAAATCTTCATTCTAAGTGGTAAGGAACATTTTGGAGCCTTTTTACCTCAAAACCAGAGAGTCCAGAGACTCAAGAAACATAACACAACCTTTACTTGGTGAGAGGCAGACTCTGTTTTTCAAAGCATACATAATGTGTAAACTACACTATCCATTTTCCTTTGACAAAAGGAGACTTCAAGGGGTTGTGAGAGTAAGAAGGGCGGCTTAAAGGAGGAGGGGTTGGGGCCAAAAAAAAAACCAGCAAAGAATCCACTTTTTCTGGCATTTAGAGCCCCAATAGAAGAGAGAAGGGATAAGAACATAAAAGCGAGAGTAAGGACAAGAAAACCTTCAAGCTGAAAGGAAAGAGGTTAGCAGAGGGGACAATCATTTTATTAGTTTGAATCAAAGTTGCAATTTGGAGAGAAGTTAACCAGGGCTAAATTGAAACTCCTGAGGGATTTAAAAAAGCCAACCTACCATAGAGGAGCACAATTTTCTCACAGAGCACTTACCACACCAACATACCATGCTCTGCATAAATTAAACCTATGAAAGGTCTAAAATGTGGACAGAATAATGACCACATTTCTTCAAATTTTGAAAATTATAATCCACAGCAATGCGAGTCCTTTTTTGATGGACTCAGCATACAAAGTGCCAGTTCTCAATGCATACAATGGCAGTAATTTACTTTATGTATTGGGATAACCACTTGAAGCCGTCTCCATAACCCATTTTTCGCACAATACTGCACATAAACACCTCTATAGGTCGCATGTTCGTATCCCCGAGAGTCACCTTTCCTTTGCCAGTAGTATAATTGGAGAGTCCTAGAAAGTATCGCAACTCATCCTCTGAAGCAGCAACTGGTATGTCTATCTTATTTCCCAGGATTAAGAAAGGCACAGAAACCAGTGAATCATCTGAAAGGAGCCCATCAAGCTCCTTCTTAGATTCAGCAAATCTTTCTTTGTCAGCAGCATCCACAAGATATACAATGCCATCAACCTGAAAAACAGGCAGCTTAAACCTTAACCCTAAACCACTGCCTAAATGATAATCATGGTAATGCACCATCTCACATGTAGAATCTTACCTTGGCATAATAATCTTTCCAAACACGCCGAGCAATCTGATGCCCACCCAAATCGAAAGCTTTGAACTTGATTTTCCCAATGCTAAGCTCTTCTGATGTAGGATACTGTGTTGGTTGGTGCTGAGCCAGCCTCTGCAGCACACAGGTAACTGTTATCCAACATGTGCAGGGAGTATTGAATCATAACATTAACATGGTAATTCGCTTGCAATATAATCAAAAACCTGGCACACCACAGAAACTTGAGTGAGCAAGTGTTGCTGACATGCATGCTACGAACACACTTACATACATACATATATATGTGTGTGTATGTGTGTTTAGGAAGGAGAGACAGGGAGAGATTTCAAAGCTTTGCTCAACGATCGCCTCATATCTCTCCTCCTCACCTTCAAAGTTAAGGTTTTCTGGTAACTGCTGCAAATCTTGTTACAGCACCCACCATGAATATAAAAGGAGAATATTGTATGACCAAAAACACTGATGGTTTGATGTAAGAAATACAGCCTTTGAATAACATGAGAGCTATGTCCAAGCTTGAATGCAAACAACCATTATCTTCAATTAAGAACTCCCTAGTGAATTTAAAGTGGGCAAAAAGAGAGAAACAGTGCAAAACACCAGGCTAAACTTACATTTATGAATACAGACCTTGATCTAGCAATACAAACAGAGTCAGGACATTGTGCATCTTGCATGACACCAGATCTTCATCTGCACATGCAGGCGAAAACCCTAAACTAACCTAATCCTTCGAAATATCCTTAACCCTAACCTTAACCACAACGATAACCAATTTCACCCTAACCCTAGCTCGACTTACATCATCTTTGAGCATGTGAAGCAAGGTCGTCTTGCCAGCGTTGTCCAGGCCGAGGAAGAGAATCTTGGCCTCTTTCTGCCAGAGACCCAGCGAGGAGAGGATGCCGTAGAACCAATCGAACAGAAACATCCCGATCCGAGGAGGCAATAGCTGCGACAGACGAACTGAGGTTTCTATCAGGCTGCCGCCGTAGCCCGCAGCTTGCTTTTATCCCATGCAAGTTCCGGCAATGCTTAAAAAACCCTCCAATTTTATCCTGTTGAAATTGAGGAATCCCATTGAAATTTGCCTTTGTCGTTATTCTACGAGGTTAGTTTAATATATAATTAAATTAGCAAGCAGACATATATAGTTTTATAATTAAAATATGAGATGAAGCAAAGTATAAGAAATAGGCCGAATAGAAGATTTGGGGGCTTGCTCGACCCGCAGTTTAAGTGTGTGTGAACACTAATGGCCATGTATATCAAGTAATTTCTCTCATAATGTAAGAACATTGTCCCATTGTGCAATTGAGGTTTCCCTCTCGCCAAACCTCTCTCTAATATTATCTCTAATATGCTAGTGAGTGTCAGAGTGATTTGAGGTGAGAGGAGAGAGTAGTGCCCATAGTGCAATGTGATGTCATGATAACGCTCTCGGGAGAAGGCGAATGGTAAGCTACCCATGGTGGTGTTGAGCTTGGAGATCTCAAGGGTAACAAGCCTGGCCATCAAAAAGATACCCACCACGACATGTTGAGATGAGTTGAGGTGAGTGGTCTCTTTGTTATCTCGTAGCCTTAATATTTTTGGTGTCACTCTGTTGAGGAGCAATCCCTTGGCTTTATCATTTGTTTTTCTCTAATCTACCGTCTACCCATTGCCTATGCTCTTGATTAGTGGGATTACATTAAAAATGGGTGGATTTGATGCAGATTTGTGTGATTTTTGCTCTCTTTTAACACTTTTTTTCCAATTTTCAAGAGAGTGTTTCAACCTAATTTATTGCTTGATTTGTTGCTTTCATGGTGTTTAGAGTTATTAATGGTGTTATTAGAACATGCACGTAGGTGAAAATAGGTTTGGTTTGCACAAATTGTATCAAGTGAGTTTAGCATTGCATTTTTGCTTTCTTTCATGCTTAAACATAGAGCTTTTTTGCTTAATTTTTTCTTTTTCTTTTCTTTTTTGGTTATGTTTATGTGTATTAGATTGTTAACAACAATTTTAAGAAACTTAACCATCAAAAAATAAATAAATAATCATGAAAAAACTATTGAAATTAACTAATTACTCTTAATGGTTTGGTTTTTCCATTAAGGGGGTGATTAATGAATCTCAAGTGCTAAAAATTTAAAAAAATGTGTTTTTTGTGTCCATTTTGATCAGACAAGGTGTCGAAATTAATGTTTTGAGAGCATTTAGAAGTATTGAAACACCCAATTACATCACTTTCTTCATCATTTGGTGAATTCTTGCTCTCTTTGCCTCATTACATTAAGAAAAAAAGGGCATAAGTTAATCCTTAATTAATCTTTGATTATTAGATTAATGACACAATAAACTATGCAAATAGTTTAGCATTTTCATTAGTAATCTAATGATATACAACATTGTGTGAACTGGTTCATGATTAAGGATTAAAAATAGTATGTGTTAATCTTTGATTAGTGCTTAAGCTAATTTTTACACTACACATGCATTGAGTACATAATAACTAAGCTCCAATTAACACTAATGAGTTGTTAGTGTTAATTGGAGCTTAGTTATTATGTATTCAATGCATGTGTAAGAGATGTGTAAGAGGGGAGTGGGCATAAGCTAAGAAAAGGTTGCAAGTTGTCATGTGTAGGAGGTATGCTATCATGTGGTAACGTACAATGTGAAACTGAGTTCCATGTCTATAGATGTACCTTCTGTAGTATGTTCATCAGAGGAACCAAAATGTTTCTTAGTACCACAACCACAACATTCCATAGCCCTTTGGCTACCAATACATACCACATTATATAGGACCATAACATGTAGCTGGTCCCGTCAAGCTTATCCTCGACGGATAACATCCGAAATACATCATTGTCTGCCATTTCTAATAACACCCAAGTAAGTAATCACACAACCTGCAACAAGTGCTAAGTGATACTTTGATGCAACCAAGGTAGCTAGCTAATAAGGCCACTGAAAATGGAGACCTGCAAGGTGTATGCAAGAAATGCAAAGTAAAGTGAGTAGAAATTTTACTTAAAAGATGTAGAGATCGATGTCGTTGATGTGTAGCTCGTATATAAGATCCGGTGTGGTGAGTGTCTGATGATGCTTTCACATGTATCTTCACACGTGTCTATAGTAGATCTGACAATACTACTCCATAAACTGATGAAGAACAGTTCAAATCTAATTTCCAAAGATGTTTGTAAAAAATCAAAAATTACACGAACGGCCCCCAAAATGCGCTCAGAATGAAAATCTAGCCGTAAAACTTTAGTACAAAGTACTTCACACTTTAAGTTCCTCTTTCTTCTCCCAGAAGGGCTCCTTGATCCGGTTCAAGAACAGGGTGAAGGGTAGGCAGCAGCAACAGGGGCAAGGAGCGTATGCTCTAATACCAAATGTTGGAAACCGGGTTACACGAATGCACACTTACACACACACAGTGGAGAAGTTTTATTTTTGTTTTTCAAGACGGGGTCAGAAGCGAGCAAACTCATTTTGAGACTCACAGTGGAGAAGCTCAAGGGAGAATATAATGAGATGATAGATAGATAATGAATGTGTGCTTTACAAAGATGATAAGTATACCCCAAGATGGGTGTATAGTAGCAAGGAGGAAAAAACCTCCTAAAGAGCGAAAAAGTGCCCCAACTGGTCCTAGTGTGTTCATACATATCACTACTAAATATTGCTACATTTGATACAAAGCATAAATTGTAAAATCAAGTAGGTGTTATGGATGGTTTGGAATCTGCAACTTTAGCACCACTATGACTTATGGACATATCTTGCCTATAGTTATGAAGGAGGGTAAACGAGAGAATATTGTTGATGCATCATTGTATCACTTCTTTCTATGGAATTCCATTAAAGTTATGAAGTTAATTGAGAATATGTGGATTGTGTCCAGCAACTCTGACAAAAGCAATGGATTCAAAGAGTGGATTATGAATATTGGCAATGGAATAGGTTGCAATGGTGATAATCAAATGGTGGCTCTACTAGCATACATGAGAGTTGTCAAATGGTGGTTCTAAGAGCATACATGGTTTTGCAAAGATCATCTCTAAAAGACTTGGTCAATTTGGTGTACTTAGAATTGATAGTCAAATGATGGTAATAATCAAATGGTGGCTCTACCAGCATACATGGTTTTGCAAAGATCATCTCTAAAAGACTTGGTCAATTTGGTGTACTCATAATTGATAGTCAAACGGTAGCTCTACCAACATACATGGTTCTCTAAAAGGCATGGTCAATTCAGTGTGCTTAGAGTTGATTATAGACTTTGCATACTTCAGTCAATGGGCTGTTCTTGTGCTACAAAAAATAGTGAAGTTAATATTGTGAATAAAACTACTTTGGATGCCATGCCTAGTGAGGCTAGAGAGTATTTCAGTGCAAACTCACTTGTTGCTGAGAGTGAGATAAGTCCTTTCTATACTGCACTGATTTTTTGAATGGTCTCAATATGGGGGGAGCATATCCACCTCATTGCTCAATATGAATGGTCTCAATATGGGGGGTCTCAATATGGGGGGAGCATATCCACCTCATTGCTTGCGTTTAAAGTTAGAAGCCCCTATTATATTGTGAATAAAACTACTTTGGATGCCATGCCTAGTGAGGCTAGAGAGTATTTCAGTGCAAACTCACTTGTTGCTGAGAGTGAGATAATTCCTTTCTATACTTCACTGAATTTTTGAATGGTCTCAATATGGGGGGAGCATATCCACCTCATTGCTTGCGTTTAAAGTTAGAAGCCCCTATTATATTGTTGTGTAACTTTTGGACATGGGACTTGCAACAATGCATGACCAATTTGTAAGGCATGAGGTCATCACCAGCACATAAGTTGGAGAAAGAGTTTTCATTCCACGAATTAACTTCATATGCACTAAGACACACATGTTGGTCAACATGAGATGGAGACAATATCCTGTGCAGCTAGCATTTGAAATGGCGATAAAAATCACAAGGACAAACCCTAAATGTGTTAGGGTTGTATTTGGTAACACCTATGTTTACATATGGGCAATCATACGTTACATTGTCACAAGCACGACTAGGGTGAAGGTTTTGCTTAAGGATAGTGATGCAAATGCTTTAGCTCTATCTAAGAGTTGTAGGCTTACAACACAACTAGCATTGTTTATAAGGAGATCTTAGATGCTTCTGAGTGATAATTTTAGGTATTGTATTGAAGTTGTGTGTTTTAATTTTTTTGTATGTGTCTTTTTGCGTGTGCCTTTTTGTATGTATAAATCTTTTCTATTAACTCCTTTCCCCTACCACATGGCAAGAGGAGGATGCATGTCAAAAGGAGTCTCCATGGCTTGTGCTTTCTTTTATGTATGCTTTCTTAAAAAAATTATTTTGTTTTAGGGACAAGCATGTATGACATCACATTCACTTTGGATATGTTGGAGTCAAGAGTTGAAGCTTAACAATTTTTTAATCAATTATTTATATTTCCTTTATATTTATTTGTAGTTATTTAAATATGTGACATTATATAACTTACTTTATTTGCAGAGCCACCTCTTCGATGTGCACCCCTTTCTTATCAACATGTTGCTGGAATTATGCTAGACGGTCACAAAGGATGGATGGGTATGTAAACTCCAAGAAATTATTACACGTGTTAACATATAAGCATTTGTATGTTTCTTTATGTAACTTCTTAATTTCTTATTTATTTTCGGCTATGGTAGACTTTGTGTCATGGTCAGAGTTATGAATGAGGAAATTGAGAGATATGGGAGCTGATGGAGGAGCTAGGGGTATATTTATTTATGAAAGAGTACGATTCTGACATGGAGAGATGTGTTGCCTCTTTTAAGGATTACTCTATACCAGAGGCTTGGGTTTTATTCACTACATGTATAGGAGCTTCTCCTTTCGATATACAAGTTCTTTGTGGCACTTGGCATAGCTTTATTTCGATCTTCATTTGTGTGTGGTAAGATCACCTATAAACAGATTTTTATTAATTTATTAATTTTTATTTTATCAATAATTCTCTCTTTTGTGTGTAGGTCCACAAAATAAGAAGACATCCACACTTTATGGTCAATGTACTTTTGATGTATCACCATCGTACCACGTTGGTGTGGCGATGTCATACATTGCCCGTGGGTTGATGGCTCTAGGAAGCGGAAGCTTTGCTTTTTTTACTTATCAATAGATTGATTGATTTATTCTCACTTTGTTTTTTCTATATTGATCTTTTTCATTGCTATACAGTAAGGATGTTCTTTGCATGTTTATCTGGATATCGTTACTTATTCGATGATATTATTAATACATACATGTGTTTATGCTTATTTTTCATGGAGAGAGAGAGAGAGAGAGAGAGAGAGAGAGAGAGAGGTATATACATGTATGTAACATAGGGAGAGAGAGGTATATACATGTATGTAACATAGGGAGAGATGCACACACACACACACACATATGTAGGAACATTCATTGTATATAACATAGACACACACACACACACACGTGTAGAAAAAACCATTTGTACGATGTAGGAACACACACGTCCACGACTTTTATATTTATATCTTTTTCAATTTATCTATTAAGCATTGAGGAGAAGAGGGGCACATGGCAGAATAAGGGAAGAGGGCATGAGGTGTAGTCACATGGAAGCCAAGGAGTGAATGCTTTGTTTTTTTGTACCGTGGCAATGTGCGGGTCACTAACTAGATGCATACACATACGCACAATTGTGTATACACATACATATGTATGCACATATGCATACAAGCAAAAAATTTATGCCACCAATGCATGGGTCACCTACTTGTGTTTTTTCATGAAGAATAGTTTATGGGGGATTATAAGTGGAAGGGAGAAGTGTCTAAAACATGAGGATGGGAAGAATTTATGGCTTAGTAAAGATGAAAAGGCATTATCTATTCTTGCATATTAGTTTTGGGAGACGCTTTCATTCATCACATTGTTGACAAAGGAGGTACATAAAAAGGGGCTTAGGATAAAGTAGAATTATTTTGAGGGCCAAGAGAAAGAACTCAAAAACTAGTCTTAAAATCCAATTATTTGGTCTTGAAATGAAACTAATGAGTCGTACTCAGTGCATGTGAATAAAATGAAAGCATACTGCAAAAATTAGAGCACCGATAGAAGAGGAGGATGCCATAGACATCCTACCAAAGAGCATGTCCATGAAAGAGTTTGGGCCACTAGTGTCCACACTCAAGAACCTCTCGGAACCAACATTTAGAGGTATAGATCATGGAAGAGGATCAATGTGTATAAAGGTAACTATAGTGGACCTTGTTTGTATGTAGAATAGCACATGCTATATAATAGGGAGTGTTGAAAAACAAGTGATAAATGGTGCAACCATTTGGGCATTAAGGGGAAGCATGTAACCGTAGGAATTATGTGAAGTGTGTCAAATCAAATGTGTTAACCACAAAGTTTTCCCTCATGACTTCACCCTCGAAGTGGCGCACGAGGCAAAGGCCTTTTTCTTCTCCAAACGCTCGACACAACCACCCTTGTGGGAGACCCCGCCGACGACAATGACAACGATGACGATGGGGGCAATGATCATCCCACCGGAGGCTTCCCCCCAACATCTCCTCCTGGCCCTCACCTTTGTTCCACCTCTCAACTGGCACCCAACCCACCCCCCATTGGTGCCCACCTTGGTGCCCACCAACCCTCCATGCCAAAATCCTCTCCCGCACCAGCTTCCCCCCTCCAACCTCTTCCCCCACCACCCTTCCCCTCCTTCCCTCACCCCATACCACACCACCTCGCGATCCCTCACCACTCCCTTCCCCAACACCACCCTCCCCACCTTCCTCCCTCCATCTTAGATTGGGCGTGCCACTGCTCCCCAAGGATCACCCTTCTACATTGGCACACCCACATCCACTCCTTGATGCCTCGCTTCACACCACTACTCCCCCAAGGATCACCCTTCTACATCGGCACACCCACATCCACTCCTTGATGCCTCGCTTTGCACCACCCCCTCTACCTCCAAAACACCTCTCCCTTAACAACCCCAACCCCAACCCTCCAAACTACCTTCACCCACCTCCTTGGAAGAAGGAGAAATCCCTCCACAACCCCCCTGGGAGAAAGATGAGGTGGATCCCCCCTCAATCCCCTGAAATGGCGTGATCCTTTGGATCGCACCGAGTTCAAGCAAGCGATACGCATGCTGCTAGGTCGACAGCTCCAACAAGACCCATTATCAAAGAACACCTACCGCATGGACATTCATGTCGTCTAGCTCTACATCGATGCCAAGCAAGATTCTTGGAAAGCAATAGCACCCGCCACCGACACAATGCACATCCATCGATGCTCGGCCCCCCACGTTTGATCTTCTGGGCAAGCAGCCGGTTTGGCGGCGTCCCTTCCTCCTCAAACCACAAATCTAGGTTGAGTGTACTGCAAAGCAACCTGCCATCTTTGCATCATCAACCCGGCCTACCTCCCCATTCACCATTGATGGGCCTGGGACCTCTTTTTGCACCAAACGAAAGTGGAACTCTTGGCTTCAATTCAACTTTCCTTGGTTCAACCCTCCTACATCGCAGAGCCCATGCATAGAAGAAAGCATTAACCTCATCACCACTCTCTTGGTGGTGAAGTTCCCTACATGGCAACACTACCATGAAGGAGCCCAGGGCCTCGCCTTTAACATTAATAAAGGCCTCACCCTCAAGCTGTTCTTTGGCTACTATGAACGCATCCAGTGGATGCCCGCCTATGGCATATCCAAAACTTCAAAGATATGATGGAGACTGCCTTTTGGACTAGCTCAAGTTTTCCATCAATTCCCCCAGTACTACCCCAAATCGTGGTACGACTTTGTCCCACAACTACTACCTCTACTACCACTAAGCCTTCTTGCTAGTTCCGAGGATGGACCTGAATTAGGGAGGGGGATATGTTAACATTATTCTAAGTGTGGTTATGCTTCATGTAATTCAGTTTTATGAAAAATCGTACTAAGCATTTCATGTAAAAAGATATGGGATGACCAAGCTTACGACGTGTAATGTCGGTCATGAGCAACAAGCCTAGGTGTACATAGAGTTAGAGAACCAATTTTGGGCCACCCAATTGTTAAATGGGTGGTTGGCTAAGTGCATGTTCCCGACCATTGTATTTTACCTCTTCTCTTCTCTTCTTCCTCTCTCATGCAAGGAGAATGCTCATTTAGGTGAACAAAATGTCACGTGAATATATGAGCCAAAAGGGTCATGAGACATGATGTAAGAATCAACCCAAGATAGCATCAAAAGAAGGCACCTAGAATAAGTGGGCTAGTAGGTGCGTATAGGTGCACCTAGAATAAGTGGGCTAGAAGGTGCATAATAGAAGGCACCTAGAATAAGTGTGATAATAGGTGCATAATAGAAGGCACTTGAATAAGTGGGCCAATAGGTGCATAATAGAAGGCACCTAGAATAAGTGGGCTAGTAGGTGCATAATAGTTGACTACAAGCACTAAATGAGCAAGGGAGGTAGAAGCTAAAATCAAGGGAGCTGTGATTAGGCAATGGATTAAGCAAAGCAAGGTGTTAATGATGATGTACTCTAGCCTATTTAAAGGCACCCACTAATTGAAGGCGAATTTGTGTATTAGATCTAACCTCTTGCCTTGTTATTATCTTGTCATTAGCTTAATCACTTTTTCTTTACTTTCATTATGCACAACTTGAATAAGTGGGCCAATAGGTGCATAATAGAAGCGCTTGAATAAGTGGGCCAATAGGTGCATAATAGAAGGCACCTAGAATAAGTGGGCTAGTAGGTGCATAATAGTTAACTACAAGCACTAAATGAGCAAGGGAGGTAGAAGCTAAAATCAAGGGAGCTGTATTAGGGCTAGATTAGGAAATGGATTAAGCAAAGCAAGGTGTTAATGATGATGTACTCTAGCCTATTTAAAGGCACCCACCAATTGAAGGCGAATTTGTGTATTAGATCTAACCTCTTGCCTTGTTATTCTCTTGTCTCATTAGCTTAATCACTTTTTCTTTACTTTCATTATGCACAACTTCTATCCACCTTAGTAAGCTCCCAACTTAATTTTCAAATAATCCTACATGATGTCATCTAATAGATGCTCCATGGGCTGCTAGAGTGGGACTTCTTGTTGTATGAATCGTGGTCTCCTTTGGCACCTCTCATTATGCACAACTTCTATCCACCTTAGTAAGCTCCCAACTTAATTTTCAAATAATCCTACATGATGTCCTCTAATAGATGCTCCATGGGCTGCTAGAGTGGGACTTCTTGTTGTATGAATCGTGGTCTCCTTTAGCACCTCTCATGTACGGCAATAGTCCTTGCTAGAGTGGGGCTCATCCACTAGGTTTTCTTGTTGTACGAGTCATGGTCTCCTTTGGCACCTCTCATGTGCCGAATAGCCCTAGGTTAAACCTTCTCATAGGTGCTCCATGACTTGCTAGAGTGGGCTCATCCACTAGGATCTCCTACTGTAATGAGTTGTGGTCTCCTTTGGCAACCTTGTTATAGGATATGCTCTAGGATTAGGTATGTTAAAGGAGGCACTCCAACCATCCTTGGAGATTTGATCGTTGTTGGTCTCTTAATTATGAAGGGTCCTATGGGATGTGAAGAAGTTCTTTATTTTAGACGCTAGGCTCTCACTAGATATGACTAGGCCCTTCTTTCGCAATGTTAAGTTTGCTTGAACTAGGAGTTACGTATGACTTGACTCATGCTTAACTCAAACGAGTTTCCATTAATGAGGGCTCTAAGGCTTTGCTTAAAGGGGCATGTCATTTGTAATGCTCTTTCATTAAATAAAGGGTTGTCAGTCTTCTTAAGTGCAATGGTACGAATGATCACTTAGCTTAGTGGCTCAAAAAATCCAGGCACTCTCTAATTTCTAGCTTTTTTTCTTCAAGGAGGAATGTGCAGTCTTAGAGGTCTAGCCTATGTGCGTTTCTAGAGTATGGGAATGTGTATTTCTAGAGTCAGAGAACTTGCATTCCTAGAGGTCTAGCCTATGTGTGTTTCTAGAGTATAGGAATGTTCGTTTCTAGAGTATGGGAATGTGTATTCCTAGAGATCAAGACATGCACTTGAAGAGGTTTGAAAATGTACAAAACTCTGAGATTTTTATCCAAGCATGAGTGTAGATACATGTGTAGGAAAATACGTGGGTATAGATCTACAAATGCTGCACATAGATTATGGGAGCATGGTTGATCTTTCTAAGCACATACATATGAAAACACATTGAACATACAAGGGTATAGATCTAGCAAAGGTGCATATAGATTATGGGAGCATGGTTGATCTCTTTAAGCACATGCATATGTGTGTATGTAGACACAATGAATATGTGTTGACTTATTTATTGTCACTCTATGAATGTGTGTTCATAGGAGTCACTAGACATGGCTGTGGATTGATAATGACACATGCTAGAAACGTCTATGGCCTTATTTATTGTCACTCTATGAACGTGTGTTCACAGGAGACATGTATGTGGGTTGGCACAACCTAGAAACTTCTATGGATATGCACACAAATATTATTATTGCATTTGTTGATAGCTTGGTCTAGGTATGCGTGTGGGTAGGCTTTGGGTATGTACATAATTAGTGGTCTACAAATGTGCATGGATTGTAAAAGTCATCTATAAACTTGTGTTCACATATAATTCTTTGGCAGTAGATTGGCTGGATTAGCAAGCTAAAGATTCTACCAATTTTCTTTGAGATAGGTGTAGTAACTAGATTTAATTAAGGTAATTTAATTTTGAGATTTGATTAGATTTCCTATCTAGGAACATGCTCAACCCGTGTGAGAATGCGTGTGACTACACATAGTGAATACACGTTCCTATAGGGAACAAGAGCTGTTTTTAAATATTTTAATACCAATCATAATAGTTTACTCTTAATTACTCTTAATCCCCTTTTTTGTGTTTTTAAATAGTAAAAACTAAAGTCTTACTCCTATTAATGCATGGTTAGATTAATGGTTCAATTGAGAACCAAAAAATGTCTACTAAAACTCAAAAAAATTCATAAATTGCCAAGGAAAGCTTGAAAGAAAGGAGAATGGATAGGTCACTTACTTGTTTTCTCACATCCAAAAGCTTCTCTGTATACGCCCTGCTGCTCCATGGCTCCAATTCTCTAATAAACAAAAATCAATCAAACAAACAAGTAATAAACACTAAAAACCAGTGGATTTGCATCCAATCGGGAAACTTTATACTACAATTAGCAAAGTAAATCACAAGGGGACCTAAGCTGGCATCGTCCCCAAAACAAATGGTGCCAAAATGTTTACCCAATGGAATAACGCTAGATCATCACCAATGGTGTCACTCCATAGGTTCCTTGTAAAAGGGCAGGGAGAAATAGAGGAAACAACTCTAGCTCTACTCTAGTGCCATTTGTGATCACAAGATGGGGATACAAAGAAGAAGCTACCTACAAGAGAGTGCGTATGGAGAAATAGAGGAAAAAGAGTGGGCAAGGAGAAATAGAGGAAAAAGAACAGGTAAGAGTGGGCATGGAGAAATAGAGGGAAAAGCTATGGAAGAGACCTATCGCTACTCCAATGCCAAGTGTGATCACAAGATGGGGAGATGGAGAAGAAGCTAACTATAAGAGAGTGGGTAGGGAGAAATAGAGGAAAAAGCTGCATCTTTGCTCCAATGCCAAGTGTGATCACAAGATGGGGAGATGGAGAAGAAGCTAACTATAAGAGAGTGGGTAGGGAGAAATAGAGAAAAAAGCTGCATCTTTGCTCCAATGCCAAGTGTGATCACAAGATGGGGAGATGGAGAAGCAGCTAACTATAAGAGAGTGGGTAGGGAGAAATAGAGAAAAAAGGTATGAAAGAGCTCTATCTTTACTCCAATGCCAAGTGTGATGACAAGATGGGGAGATGCTATAAGAGAGAGAGCAAAGAGAGAGAGCAAGCAACAAGCAACAAGCAACAAGCAACATCAAGCAAGGCACGATCCACTTGCATGCATGAGAGAGAGAGAGAGAGAGAGAGAGAGAGAGAGAGAGAGAGAGAGAGAGAGAGAGAGAGAAAACACAAAACCTATCACCACAAAGCTCTAGACGAAATAATGGGATTGCTCTTTTTCTCAAAAGTGAAAATACAAAAGCTATCACCACAAGATCTCTAGACAAAACTCAATTGTGACGATGAGATTGCTACTTTTCTCATTAGTGAAAGTAACTCATATACATGCCCCATATATACAATGTTCGGTCACGTGTGGAATATCTAGGGGGCCCAAAAAGCCAATGAAGCTATTCCTAGGCTATGTATATATAAAAGCTATCTTACATGTCGTAATCTTGGCAAGATCCTAATATCTTATTTTATAAAGCAACTTAGTGCATTTACAAAGAGATTACTACAAAATTTCTTGACTGCATGTATAATAGTCATGTTAACCGTGTGATTAATAATCTCGATTTCCTTCTCTCTTTTGGTCTCCTTTCTGTCAGGGATAAGAATTGATTTCTTGATTCATTCTTGCCATGTTATTCTCTATGCCAAGCTATGCTACAATGATAGCGGCCTCAGGGACTCCTTGATCACTTTGTTGTATTGGCCAAGCTATGCTACAATGATAGCGGCCTCTAGGGACTCCTTGATCACTTTGTTGTATTGGCCAAAAAAGACCAATTCCCTCATGCTTGAATTGGACTTTTGTTCAATCTAGTTGATGGGTCCTAAAAGAACTTTGGAGGCTGCATAAAACCGGTTGTCCACTCATGCACACAGATGTCCTGCCGTAGTCAGAATGGTTAACTTCACCAACAACTTGTATTGGCAAGAAGTCTATGAAAGGATTCTCATCCGATCTAAGCATCAGCCTCATTCATGGGGCAATTAATATCAAGAATTCTGATAGATACTCTTTTGATACCAAATAAATCCTTAACAATACAACTAAGCTATAATCAAGGTCAGCAATAAATTTTTACATACCTCATAAAAAAGGCAGTCTGCTGTCCAGCCCCATTGGTCCACTTTGAAAGACCTCCATTTTGACCGCCGGGCGGCCGCAGTGTGAAAGCTTCATAGCTTCCTTCTTCGCCTGCGCAGGTGTGCTCCTGTAGTTTCTACTCGTCCCCTTGCCTGCGTAAGGGTTTCCGTGAGCATATTTTTACGGTGTTTTCTGTTCTGCACGGGTAATTTGCACTGTTCGATATTTCTATGGATCTTTTGTGATATATGTTTTTTTTTCGTGTTTCTGTTTTAGCTAGGTCAAACTAAGCGATATGGGTGGTGGCGGCGATCATCATGTGGGGGGCCATCATCATGGGCATTATCCGGGCTATCCGACCAATGTGTGGAGCATGTCAGGAGGGTGGTACTGCAACCCTCGCTACTGGCGTCGCAACACAGCCATTGCCCTCACTGGCATCTTCCTGGTCTGCATCCCCATCGCCATGAAATCTGCACAACTAGAGGTACTACAGCAATTTTAAACCGCTTCCTGTCGATTAGCAAGGAAAGCCATGGACTATTTGGGGAGCCCAGTTTTTTGTTTTTTCCTTTTCATGTACACACACAAGACACACACTCACATTACCATTTCTCTCGAAGCCGCAATCATAGAACTTAGTTTGCAATCCAGCAAATGTAGACGTGACACTGTAGCCTCCATAAAAAGTCTAGGTCCGAGACAATTCTCGGTTATGTAGCCTCTTGCCTTCTACGTGCCTCAAGCTGCACGCTATAAACTTTTAAGTTTCAGCAGTGCTAGCTTTAAATGACGGTGTCACCTATTGGCTTTATTTCCCAACATCTAGAATGACAAAAAGTTGGTCAGTTTAGATATGCTTGTATACTTCACTTTCTGTGTATCGTGCTTCATACTGGGTCATAATCCAGTGTGCACTTACCAAGATGAAGTAGCAAACTTCTTGCATATGCATGAAGTGATGGGAGCATTGAGGCCCAGACACGTGAGAGAGAGACGTGTTTGGGTGATGGGCTGGATAGGTGGGACCAAAAGATGCAATTTGGTGAGACAAGGGAGGAAAGATCAGAGTGATGGCAAGGATTTCTCATGGGTAGACTGCAAGCTCAATTGGCATCCACCAAGAGGTGATGTACCAACTCAAGGCAGGGCAGGTGCACAAAAGAGGACCTGGGAAAGACCAGCAGAGAGACAGGCTTTCTTGCAGCATCATACAGGTGAGCGAATGATAAAAAAGGGCTACAGTAACTATGGGCTCCACAGTAGCAAACCGCACAATCTGGAAGCCTACTTGTTAGCTTGCAAGCTAACCACGTTTGGGGGATCCAACTTGCCTGAAAAAGGGGCAGTTCAGGCGTTTGTGGTGCACTTATCCGCTAACTACCTTAATCCTCTTGCAAAGGCAATGTGGCATCCAAAGAATCCATCAAGCTTCTTTTGCAGTTGCTTCCCTACGGCAGGCATTACCAAAAAGTGATTTTGTAACCTAGACCACAACTTAATTGGCCAGGTTTGGAGGGTGTTGTTTGAGACAAAGGACCAAACCTTTATTCAATTCTTAGAGAATCAAACAAAGCTTTGCAATCTGGTGGCAAGCCAAACTTGGGACTCACCTGTCCCCCTTAGTACCAACATGTCCAAACCGGCTCGGAGGTTGAAATCACCATCAACATGGCCCTTTCCATGGACTCAGAGGTTGGACTTTGTACCATGGCTCTGATACCACTTGAAGGAGCTAAAGAAGCTCAGCTGAAACAGTTAGGGTTTCATGTGGGAGACACACACAGAGAAGAAGGGAGAGAGAGAGAGAGAGACATGTGGGGATAAGTCAACTCACAAAGTATGAGTGTGTGACTCCCCTATCACACATGTATATTTGCTCTAGTGCACATAGTGCACTTAGTACATTAAAAGTACTAAGTGTATTATGTACTATAAAACTTATGGGCTTGTACACACTATAAGGGTGGGCATAATGCCTTTACCCCAACAACCTCCCACTTGAAGGCAATGTGCCCTTAAGTGAAGGAAAAGAAAAAATCAGCATGTACATGATAATATACAAGGCCATATCAAGGCTGAAACTGGCCTCATCCAATGCCCATCAAGTGTCTGCAATGAGCAAACCGCTCTGGAGGCAAACTCTTTGTCAACAGATCAGCCGGGTTGTCATCCGTATGAATCTTGGTTGCTGATTTATTAATGGAAATGGCATAGCTTTTCAATGGAGTATGGGATAGCAGTTCTTTATGATGAGCCAGGGATCCCTTAAATTGCTTGTCAACCTCTTTTTCCTCTTCCTTACAAATAGAGTGTGCAGAGCCCTCTATTTCATCATCACGTTTCTTTTCTTCTTCTTGCCCCAAATCCCCTTCTTCAACCTATTCCAACAACTATGCTAATGCCACCTCTGGTGTCATCAAATCTTAAGGTGTGCTTCGAATGAAATCCAAAAGAGCAATTGTAACATGCTGGGCCCTTAGATCTTAATAAATTGCAACATCAATGCAAGTATAATGCATGTATGTTTTTACTGTGCACTGTACAGTGCATTGACTGAAATGGAGCCATGTCAGGGTATTATCAAAACCATGATAAGACGCTTTGCGGATCCTTGGTGAAACTTGTCACTCAGCACCTCAGATCTTTAGGAACAAAAGCACACAAAAATGCTTATTTTCTTTTTGATGTAAGCTTTTTTTGTTGTTGTTTACAGAGCCCAAAAACTCAATCCCAAACCTTTTTCTATGCAAAAGCTCAAGCTTTTGACACACATGGCCCACTCGGGAGCACTACATATTTGCTGTCATGCAGCCACAGCCTTACTTGGACCTAGCCATAGCCTCTCTTGAGTCTCATTGCATGTGCGAAAGCAACCTCCACATGCTCCAATGCTTCTCTTCAGCCCTGTTTCTCTTCTACCTGCTGTCCATACAACAGACAACCAGTTGTACAACCTCAGCCTCTTTTTGGAGCTGTCTTTTCAGCCGCTAATTTTTGCTCACAGCCTTGTAAGCATCCTGGTGCACAACCTGAGCAGTGGGGCCTCTTGCTTTGCTGGTTGCACCTCTCTCTCTCTCTCAGGGGGAGGGCATCCCAGCATAGACGGAGGTTGCAGCGGTGGATTCGGATTATTCTTGCGAGACATGCGGGACACCTAGTCAGGGTGCTGACCACAGAGGATATTGAGGGGATGCGAGCGTCCGATGCGGCACATATTATGAGATGGAGGCACCTCCATAGTGTACCCCCCCGTCCCACATGATATTGTATCCCCTCACTATACTCCACTCACCTCCATAGCGTAGCCCCCCCTCACTATATTCACACCCTATAAGGGTTTCTGTTTGCCTTCCAGTTCCAGTTTCATTTTCTAGGTGCCAGTAGTATCATCTTTATTTTTCTTTTTCATTTTCTGGTTTTTTATCCAGACATTGTATTAGATCCACCATGATGTAACTTTTTGGTCTCATAGGTCATTATGGCCTTTTGAAGACGTTAATATAACATTTCATTTCATTTCATTTCTCTCTCTCTCTCTCTCTCTCTCTCTCTCTCTCTCTCTCTCGTTCTCTCTCTCGTCCTAACCTGAATCCCCTACTTGCATAGGTGCCGCTCTTGCTGAATTTGGATGTTACGGGCCCGATCGGCCGTAATGGGCCAATATGGAATTGGAGGCTAGGCTTATACCCAGGGCGATCCAGGAAGAGACGCACAAGAAATAAGTTACTTATGGGTGCTCATTGGCGTTGGTTAATGTGAAAGCCTATATGTATCTATAATTATTAGAGTGTGCTTTCTTCCTTTATTATTAGCCCCAAGCCTATATAAGTGAGTTATTGGCTCAACAGCCTGTTTTGATCCACTCCAATGATTGTCTGCAAGGGAGAGCTGGAGCTTCCACCCCCCCCCCCCCCGCCCCCGGGCGGGCCCCTCCCTCACCTTCGCCTTTCTTCCGCCCCCCCTCCCTTGTCGTGCTGCTGTCCTAGGGCCCCCTTGCCTTCGTCTCTCCTCCGCCTCCCTCTCCCTCATCGCCTTTCTCTTCCGCCCCCCCCCCTCCCTCGCCTCAGCCCCTGCCATTGCTCCTCTTTATCCTCCTCAGCCCCCGCCATTCCCTCCCTCGCCTCAGCCCCCCTCCCTCGCATAAGCCCCTGCCTTGCTCTGCTATCTCCTCCTTGCTGCATGTTATCCCTCGCCTCGTTGCGCAGCCTGCCAGGCTGTGAGCCGCCCTTGGTCCCCTCCTATGTACCTCCTCGCCCTCCTCCTCCACTTGGGTGCCGCCTTATCCCCCTTTCCGTTACGCGCTTCTGCCCGCTCCCTCCCTCTCCCTACCCTCTTCTTCGTCTTCGTGGTCAGGTGCTATTAGCTTTTAGGTAATTTTCTCGTAGGCAAGATTTGGCAACTTCTTGCTATCAGGAGAGTGATGGAATCCCCCCCCCACCGCCACTTCAGTTCTTGCTCGAACGGCTAGGATTCCATCGCTTCGTATCCCTTGGTATTTGCATAGCCTCTCCAGAGTTAGTGCCTCATGCCATATCGCTTCCTTGCTTCCGAGGGGGGCCTATTTTGCAAAGTGTTGAGTACTCTGGCCTCCCAGGCCAATGTTTCATCCTGCTGTGACAAATGGGACACCTCACTAGAGCTTGTCCTCGTCGGCAGTCTAGGAGGACGCCTCCAGTCCCCCCCCCCCCTCCTCTCCCCAGTCCCCAGTTCAGATCCTCCTCAAGGGGGTGGGAAGGACATAGGTCCCCATGCACCAGAGCACTAGGACCTGACCTCGGTTGACCCTAGTGTGGTGCAAGAGAGTGGCAGACCGTTGGCTCGAAGCAGAACCACCGGCAGGCTTCTAGAGCAAAGTGGCGTTGCCAGGCATGCCAGGCTAGCAGGACACAGGAGGATACGGTTGTGTCAGAGAACCATTACAAGCACTTATCTCAGTAGCCCCTGATCGTGATGCCTCCCCCCTCTTGGAATCCGCCTATGGTCCCCTCCCTATTTGGACACCGTTACCTTGTCGAGACCCCTCTCCAGGCTTTCAGATTCCCGCGAGGCTCTTTGACCCTTTAGAGCCTTTGGCGGGCCCGACCTTGCCGCCCCCCCGCCTTGCAGGCGAACCCTTCCCCTCCTAGCTCCCCTTCTTAGCCCTTGCCCATCCCCCACCCCCGCCATTTGCTCCGACTCTCTCCCCTGCAGCTCCCTTTGCTCCGACTTTATCAGAACCCTCTCTAGAGCATTCCCGCTGCCCTTCAGGCACGCGAGACTTGGAGCGGAGGTAGCTGGCTAGCTTAGTCTGCCTTTGATCCATCGTTTCATGGAGCTAGTAGAGATGACCATCGTTGCCTCTCTGGTGCGGGCTCTCCCTCCAAAGTCGCTTGGCAGTTCCCCCCAGGGTGCTAGGGCAGCCAGTTGACTTAGGACTACAACTTCTTCTTATGCCTTCCCGTCAAAGTAGCTGGTATGTGATTGAATCACTAGAGGTTACCACCAGACAACAACGAACTATCACAAGAAGGCATCAATCTCCATCGCTAGATAGCTGTCCCCCTCACGCCCACACGAGGAAGATACGTATGAGCCATGTCCACTATGCTATATATAGAGCTCCATCCAAGCCTCCTGATTCGCATGTGGGATTACTATTGAAAGTGGCAATTCTCGTAGCTATTCTCGATTTGTCGCATGAGTGGAAGTTGTGGTGGATTATCCCATATGCGAGAGCATGGAAAGTCGAAGAGCCATATATAGGGTGTGGTGGCATCTTGTTTGTCACCATTTGGCCACCCATGCTTTCTCATCATGTATGTACATTGGCAATTGTATATGCTGGGGATTGATGCCACTCATGTGTTACTGTGGAATTGGCTTTTCGTTGGGACTTGTGCCTCTGTGTACATGCCCGGAAATGAGTGGTGGATTGATGTTCCATTGGGTCTGGTACCTCGTGTACTTGCCTGGAGCACGTCTATTTTGGTATAGTCTCATGAACGGGGATTGTCCATATCAATGCTACATTGCATAGCATCTTTATGTGCTTGCTTGCAATTGAAATTGCATGCTGTTTTCATGCTTGCTTGACCAATGTGTAGTTCCGGGTAAGGGGACGCCCGCCCGTGAACCGTGCATGTGAAACTGTCTGCTGACATGGTTATGTGGCATGTGACAGGTGGTAAGTATTGGTCATAAACCTAGCCTTTGGAATTAGCACTAATTTATAAGTGAGTGTGTACACATTTCATTAAGTTTTGGGCGACCAAAACTCTCGTATAAATTATGACCAACCTGGTGTTTACACACATTGATGTCCCAAGGTGGACAAAACCCAATATCTTCTTTGTACAAAGGGAGTAACCAGCCATGTGTCCGTTCTAGCTTGCACCACAAAGCACCTACCTGACACCTAGAGTGGACAACTCACCACCTCACTCTTCCCTCTCTCTCTAGAAGTAGGCGCCTTCTTCATGAGGCCTCTTTGGCTATATTTTTTGCACTTTCTCCTTCCCAACTCCATATCCAAGCTTTCTTAGGGTGTTTTCCAAGCTTCCAAGAGTGTTTCTAGGTGTGATACACCCTCCTACACTCTCCGAGTGACTGAAATTCAACCAAAACAGCTCCCATTTTTGCTGTAATTTTTGTTCTTTTTGCTGAAAAGCCTAATTTCAGTCTTTCTTTCTCAAGTTGAACCATAGGGAAAGCTTTTCCAGGGTTCCCTTCATCCTCTTGAAGACTTTTGTTGCGAAGGATTGCGACAAAACAAAGATTTCAACACTCCATGCACTTCCATTGCGAAGACTTCTGCTGTCATCGACTCTACTTGCAATTGGTAAGCTTTTATGCTTAAATATGGAAGCAAGTAGCAGGAGGGAGGAACCGGATTACAAGATCACATACCTTGTGTAGTGTTCTCTTGTCCTATGTGCTCTCTTGCAGATCATGTGTTGGTGGAACAATAGAGAGCAGATGGTAGGGAACATGGGCACTTGAGAGGGTAATGTGAGTTACAAGTCTACATCGACAACCACATTGTTTGCAATACTGTATTCATATGCATTGATCTGAAAATCTGGTCAGAAATGCCCATGACACTATCTACTTGATTCTCCCAAGATCAATATACTTTATTTGAGGGAGGGGCTGGCCGTTCCGACTCATTGTGCGTCTCTTGTCAATTCAGTAAATTACGTCTTGTATTGAGCATGTTGTCCATTAAATCTTGGTATTTTTAAGTGTATTGATTGGCATTGTGTTCAACCAAGTTTCATTGTCGTAGATATCTCCTCCGGCTAGGTTTTTGGGGGGAGCAATGGTTGGGAGATGGGAGCCCAGCCACCGACATTGCTTAGCGTCCTAGGGTGGTGTGCGTGCTGTTGCTACGTGACTCTGACATGGTATCAGAGCTCGGGCTTCTGTGGTCATGGGCGGTCCTAACCTTTGTTGATCGAGGTGCTTGAATTGAAGGAGGGTGTTGGAAGTGACAATTCTCGTAGCTACTCTCAGCCTTTAGGTTGTCGCATGACTGGAAGTTGTGGTGGATTATCCCATATGTGAGAGCATGGAAAGTCGAAGAGCTAGCTATAGGGTGTGGTGGCACCTTGTCATAGATATCTCCTCCGGCCGAGTTTTTGGGGGGAGCAACGACTGGGAGATGGGAGCCTAGCCACCGAAGTTGCTTAGTGCCCTGGGGTGGTGTGCGTGCTACTACTGCGTGACTTTGACAATTACACCACGAGTTCCTTGGCTCCTCACGCATTTCACCACAATGCATTGGTGGTAGCCCAATTCTAACACCTTCTCTCCAACAATGCATGTGAACCCCCCTTGCCACATTGTCAACTCTTTGCAAGATTGTCAACTCAACAATCGTCCAGGAGGAGTAAGTTGACGTCGCCATCGCTAACCAAAATCCTTGCACTCTTGCGTTTTTGCATGAACGTCTCCTAGAGGTCCCTAGTCCTGCGAACCTTCGCAAGCCCTTTGCGATGGATCCTCATCTCGCTTAGCAGCCGCCTCTCACCATCGCTCGGAGGAACATCTCAAGCAGCAGAAGTTCTGCCTTGATCGAGCTCCAGGTGTTGTAATACCATGATCGAATCACCAGATGTTACCATTAGACAACAACGAACGATCACAAGAAGGCAGCAATCCCCATCGCTAGCTACCTCCTCACGTCCACACAAAACCCGGGGGAAGATACCTGTGAACCATGGCCTTTATGCTATATATAGAGCTCCATCCAAGCCCCCCTGAGTCGCATTTGGGATTACTCCATGAGTTCCTTGGCTCCTCATGCATTGCACCACAATGTATTGGTGGCAACCCAATTCTAGCAGTATGTTCAAGGAGACGGTGGCTCCCATTTGTATGTGTGGTGTTACATCACTCCTCCAGACCTTCCACCCCAGAGAGTGGTGCAATGATCTTCTTCCCCTTGAGTGCAGTGTTGGGGATGGATTGGAGCATGGAGTTGGTGTCCGCCGCTATTCATGGGCAGGCAATAGAACTCCCACACCATTTTGCATGATCTGCGTATCATTGATGTGCTTATCCACCTTTGACCTTTGGCTCGGATGGAGTTGGGTGGCTCGAGCCACAGAGATCAGGAAGGGGAGATGGTGTCCTCTAGCCCGGAGGTGCTTCTTTTTGTGTTCCTTCATGTTTCAATGGTAGTACCCCTTCCCCCCTCCTACAGACACCTCCAGTGCGACAGGTGGAGTTGTAACATGGAGAGCCGGATCATAGTGGTAGTACTTTAGGTACGGTGCAGAGTACATAAAGTACGCATCAAGATAAGTACTTGAAGTACGTTCACGTTTTTTAGTATGTATGTATGTAAAACAAGAAATATCTAGCATCCATACAAAAATAGCATGAAAGACAATGGTGATACTGAAATGAAAACTAATCTATTAACTACTAAGCAATGACCACCGACTAAAATAGTCAAAAAACGGGCCAAATAAGTGTTGTACATTGAACCTCATATTTGGTACGAAGACCTTATCCGTACGAGGTACGGTACATATGGAGTGGTACGGAAAGTACTGAAGGTACTCATCAGATGAGTACGGGTACGGAATGCACCTATGAGCGGAATTATGTGTAGATGAAGGATCCTGTCACACACAGTCTCACACGGCCTTCTATATCCCGAGTTTCGTGAGTCTTTAGCAATCCGCTTTATCACTTCAAACTTTAAGAGATGAGAGAGAGAGAGAGAGATAGAGATAGAGATAAGATCTGTATACCTTATTAGGTCCCAAATTACTCACTGAAGGCCTCCCTCTTATTGCTAGGAGTATTTGCTTTATTTCTTTGAAGAGAATGATTGCAGGATTGACTTTGGGACTGTAGATAAGCCAAACGCAGGACCTTCGGAAGACCGAACGATGGGCTGACTGCACACTGCTGTAGAAGCACCAATGACGACCAATCTCAACACCAACACACTCTTCCAAGGGGCTGTAGGAAGGCTGCAAACTGAGGCTGAGAGAAGGGACTGATTGGAGACTGTTCCTAGGGCTGAATATGCAAACGATGAGGGCTGTGTATGCTGCATTTTTTGCAAGAGAAAGGGATGAAGGTAAAAGCTGCGTTTTCTGCAGTAGATGAGCAGAGAAGGATGCACTTCAGCCTTTGATGAAGATCTATGCTTGATGAATTGATTGCTGAATACCTGAATGCTGGATGATTGAATGAATGCTGAAATCGCTTGGTATTTATATGCAATGATGGAGATGGTCAGCTAGCTTAAGGGCAGGTCGGCTGACTTCATGAAGCTACATGACTTGAATAAATATGATATATATGCTGAATATAATGTTTTAATGTTGGCCGTGTAATTATTTGGCCCTCCTAGCTCTATTTCATGTGATGAAACCCATGCCTGGACACCAGACATGTGGAAGAAGACACGGGGACAGGGTCCATAAGGTTTGATTAAGAAAAAGCACCATTCTTGGTCAAAATGCAAAAAGTCAAATAGGGTTGACCGTGAGCCAAGGGCACCATTGGAAAGAGGAGACTGAGCCGGACCAAAAAGCTAAAAGCCGCTTTTTCAAAAAGCAACTCCAGGGTCAAAAAGCAAGGCCCTGAAGCTAGAAAAGCAAAACAAGAACTTTTGACTAAAGTTTAGTAATATTTTACAATTAAAAAGACCAAAAGCAAAGTAAAAGGAAAAAGCAAAGAAAAGCATTACTTTTTGGCAAAAAGCAAGGCTTTCCCAAGTATAAAAGAAGCATGAGTCTCTCTTGAGCATCAACTTGAAGAAGAACCACTTCATCGCGTTGCCATCTTCGTTGAAGCGGGGAGATCATCTTCTCCATCATCATCTATGAACCAAATCATGGAGTTTTTCATCGCTGTTGTTGATTTTAGAGCGCCTCCATCAACTGCAGTGCCTTGTCATCATCTGTCCGTACGACTGTACGGAACTGTGGATAAAAAAATTCAAAAATCCTGAAAATTTCAAAAACCCTAAAATTGCACCAAAAATCCTAATCATGCGTGTAGTAGGCATGATACCTCTATGACCAGTATAAGGTGGAGCGTGACATTCCTCGATAACCTTTGGACGCAAATCCTTCACCACACATAGGCAATTATTCTTCATAAGATAACCCTCGTTGATAACATAAGAGGCATGTGAATGACCAACCATCAAATCAGTCCATATATGGCAAAAATCAGCATCCAAATGATACAAATCTCGCATAGCAGATAAGTCGCCATGAGAGGCCACTGAGACTGCAGCTACATAAGGCCTCCTGGATAATGCATCGGCCACCACATTTTTCTTTCCTGGAGTATGCACAATTTGAAAATGAAACATGGAAAGAAAGTTTGTCATTCTCATTTGCTTCTCCGAAAGCTTTGTTTGAGATAGAAAGTATCTCAAGCTTTGATGATATGTCTTGACTACAAATTCAGTCCCAAGAAGATATTGTTTCCATATCTTTAAGACATGAATTACAGCCAAGAGCTCTTTCTCATAGATATCCATATGAAGCTCGGCATCATGCAAACGACGGCTCTCGTATGCAAATGCATGGCCTTCTTGATTTAGGACAGCTCCTATACAATCACCACAAGCATCACATTCAACTACAAATGACTTGTGCAAGTTAGGAACAATCAATACAGGTCCACATATGATAGCATGCTTGAGCTGCAAGAAAGCATCCTGTTCTTTTGAAGTCCATTTGAAAGTGGTTTTCTTCTTTGTGAGATCATGTAGAGGGGTTGCTATTATAGCAAAATGCCTTATGAAACGCCTATAGTACGAACATAATCCCAGAAAACTACGTACTTGATGTACGTTTTGGAATTCTGGCCAATTCCGAATGGTCTCTATCTTTGCAGGATCCATTGTAACTCCATCCTTGGATACAATGTGTCCCAAATAATGAATCTCTGAAAGGAAAAACTCACTTTTCTTGACATTAATGAAAAGTTTATGCTTCCGCAACTCTTCGAACACTGTGACCAAATGAGTTCTGTGTTCCTGCTCATTCTTGGAGAAAACCAAGATATCATCAAAGAATACTCCTGTAAATTTGCGATGGGGTCGGAATATCCTATCCATCATACGATTAAACGTGGCAGGAGCATTGGTGAGACCAAAAGGCATTACCAAAAATTCATATAATCCAAAGGCTGTCCTGAATGCAGTTTTATGGACATCTTGTGGCACCACTCGTATTTGGTGATAACCACTTTTCAAATCAAGTCTGCTAAAACAAGCTGAACCATCAAGCTTATCCAAAATGTCATCAATACGTGGAATTGGGAATCTGTTCTTGATGGTAAGCTTGTTTAAAGCTCTATAGTCCACACACATGCGGAATGATCCGTCCTTCTTTTGAACAAGAAGTACAGGAGAGCAATAAGGTGAGGAACTGGGCTGAACCAAACCTTTATCTAAAAGCTCATTTACCTGCTTCATGATCTCTTCTTGTTGTACAACACTCACTCGGTATGCGGGTTTGTTAGGGGGAGAATTACCTGGCACAAGATCTATGCGATGATCTTCGGGCCTTTGGGGAGGTAATTCACCTGGCAATGAATCAGCAAAACAGTCGTTGAATGTATGAAGAAAATTCAGCCTATCATTAGTCATAGCATCCACATTTTGATGACTTGGTGCAATGCTATCACGAACAAAAACCAAGTACGCAGAAAGACTCTTTTTCATTGCTTTATTAATTTGGATGTGTGATACAAGTGGGATGGAATCGCCTTCTTTGCTAGCATCAATAAAATGCATGCGGCCTTTATGCATAAAAGAAATCATATTGGTCTTGTACTCTTTGCGGGGCTCAAGCTTATGATGCCACGGCTTGCCCAACGATACATCACATCCATTTAGTGGTGCAACTAGGAAATGCTCATTATCAAGGTAGCCCTGGATATGTATGCGCAACTTCCCTATCAATGGGGTAACCTGCACCTCTTTACCAACAAATGCAGCTTCGGCTTCAATCTGAGGTCCCATGTTCTCAATCTCAATACCCAATGCAGCTGCCGTTTTGCATAGAGCTGAAGTTATCGGTTGCACAGTCATCAAACATGAATAAGGCGAGCTGATTCTTGATTTGTCCCCAAGCCTTGCATACCATCCGCTCTTTTGCATCATGACTTGTATTTCCTTGCACATTAGGAACTGCATGTACATTAGCCTTGGTCTGCTTGTCCTCGTGCTTAGGTTTGCGGTCAGGGCACTGTCTAAACATGTGCTCTTTGCTACCACAAGAAAAACATTTTCCCTCCTTGGCATATTGCTCTCTTTGCTCCGGGGTCAAGCCGAATTTGTTCTTCTTTGGGCCGTGATCTTTAGATGAGGTATTTTCAGCTCTTACCTCCCTTGTGGATCTCCCGGAAGTTCTTTTTAGGTGGCTGTCCACCCTTTTGCAGATTTGGGACAGCCTTGTCTTTCCCCTTTAAACCGCCTTGATCCTGCTTAATTTTGAGCACCAATTGCTCCGTAGCAAGAGCAGAAGCTGTGAGCTGTTGCAAAGTATGTTTCGGGTGCAATTCAATGCCCGAACGATATGCTGGTTGCAGTCCAGAGCGAAACTTCCTCTTTCTTTCATCTTTTGGCCAAGCATGCGTAAAGACATTGAGGCTTATGTGTGTGCATGTATTACTTGCCAAAAGGTAAAATTTGACAAGCAAAAACCTCCAGGTTTGCTTCAGCCATTGCCTATTCCCTCGCAACCTTGGGAAAGTATTACTATGGATTTTATTATGGATTTGCCTAGATCCCAACATGGGAATGATGCTATTTGGACCATTGTGGATAGGTTTAGCAAGCAAGCTCATTTCTTACCCGTCAAGAAAACCATTAAAGTTGATCATATGGTAAAGCTTTTTCTTGCTAACATTTTCAAGCATCATGGTATGCCTAAATCCATTGTTGGGGATAGAGATCCCAGGACTACAAGTCTCTTTTGGAGGGCTTTATTTGATAATATGGGTACTAAACTTGAGTTTTCATCAGCTTATCATTCCCAAATGGATGGCCAAAGTGAAGCTGCAAATTCAGCCGTGTTGGATTTGTTGAAGTGTTATGTGGCAGATCAAAAGACTGCATGGGAGAAGTATCTTCCACTTGTTGAGTTTGCCTACAACAATACGATCCATGCTTCCACGGGAAAGGCTCCGTTTTAGATTATTTATGGCAAAGTGGTATTGCCACCCATCCTTCGTACAAAGGATGAGATCTTTGCAGCTGATGAATATGTTCGTGACTTGGAAGTAGCCTTTGCTCAGGTGCGTACAACCATTGCAAGGTCACAAGATAAGCATAAAATGGCTGCTGACAAGCATAGAAGGGACATGCAAGTCAAAGAAGGTGATTGGGTTTTGTTGAATTTTGAGAAGGCTAGGGTTCGGAAGAGGCCAGGACGAGAAGGATCATATCCTAAGCTTTCTCCTTGCTATTATGGACCCTTCATGGTGATTCAAAGGATCAATGAAGTGTCATAGAGGCTTGCTTTACCTAGTCACTGGAAGATTCACAATGCATTTCATGTGAGTCTATTTCGGAAATATGTGGGGCCAGATCCTGACGAGCCTGTCATCACAGAAGATCCGCCAGAGATTGATGAGCTTGAGGAGATTCTCCAGCCAGAACAGATTGTTTTTCACAAGGAGAGAAAGCTACCTGTCGGAAAGCTTTCCGGGAGATACCTTTTGAAGTTTAAAAATTATTTGCCTATTGATGCAAAGTGGGTAAATGAGGATTATTTTGTTGATTACCCACAGTTGTTGCAGGCATATCTTGAGGCTTTTCAGTTGAGGACAACTCTTTAGAAGCCCGGGGGGAGGTCACCAATTGGCCGACCATTTGGTCCATCTCCAGTTTTTGTGTCTCGTTCACTTGAGGCCAGGCTGGTGTCTCATGTGAAGAGGCCAGTATTTTTGCTTGACATGGACGGGAGCCAGACTGGTGCCACCCGTGTGTTAGCAGGAAGGTGTCGTATGGACGGGAGCCAGACTAGTGCCACCCGTGTATGACCTGGACTGTGTTCTATCCATGGGATTGTCACGCCATGGAAGAGCCAGTATTCGTGCCGTGTCTTGCCTATGGGACTGTCACTCCATAGGGAGGCTCGTGCCTGGAACTGTGTCTTACCTATGGGACTGTCACTCCATAGGAAGACCAGGATTTATGTTTTACGTCATGCCATTTTTGTGCCGACAGATATTTTGTACTTGTTCCATGAACGGGAGATATGTCCATGATACTATTTGCACATGCACTCATGTTTTGCATGTTTGAAACTATTTTCGCATGACTTGTATTTTTGTGTTTGCCTGCTTGATGTGCCACTTACTGAGCGGGGATGCCTGCCAGTGAGTCGTGAAGCTTGCTCTGTCTTCTGACGAGTTTTGTTGCATGTGAACAGGTGGTAAGTGTATTGCACATGTTGGTTTAATACTTTATTCTCTAACCTTTCATTTTATAAGGTTGTATGTTCACATTCACTTAAAAGTGGGCACCCACTTAGGGGCCAAGGTGGGGAGCCACACTTAACTTGTGTGTGTGGGGGTGGGTGCATGGTCACCTACCCACACCACCATGGAGCTGGTCGCCCACATGCAAACATGGGGAGCCAGCCAACTCAAATAGTTTACTCCACTCCAACCTTTACAAAAAGAAGCTACCACCTCCATCGTGGGGACACGGGCGATCATCTCCTGGTTTTTTTTTCCTAACGGCGCCATCTTCACCAGCTCTGCAGGCGACTGTACTGGCTCAGGCGGCTGCGCTAGTTCTCTTACGGGCGGCTGTTCTCCCTGCGCTACAGGCGGCGCAGGCTGCAGCCAGACGCCTCCTGTCCATACAGGCTGCGCTGCAGTCGGCGATTCCTCCATGTCCAGCAGGTTGTGTTGATTCTCCAGCAATCTACTTCTCTTCGCCAGGTGACCTTGCTGGTGGCTGTGTGCTCCATCTACAGCAGACAGCTGCGCCTACTCCAACTCCTCTCCTGCAGGCGGCTGTGCATCTCACAGGCGGCTACAATCAGATGTTACATCTCTCAACAAGGTGGCTGCTCCTTCTGTCCAGCAGGCTGCAGGTGACTGTGCGCCTCCATCTCCTCCTCCGGGCTGCCTCTTCTCCACTGCAGCCAAACGACCATATAGGCTGCTCTTCCATGCCTCTTTAGGCTGAGCCACCTTCTCCTCTTCATCTGGTGGCTGTGTTCCTACAGCCAGGCGTTACCACTCCTAAGGCGGCTGCTCCATCTTCTTTTTGCAAGAGGTTGCACTTCCTTTACATAGGCGGCATCTCCTTTCTTCAAGAGGTTATACTTTTCCTCAGACAACTACTCCTCACGACATGCTGCCGCACCTTGGTGTCCCACTCAAGTAGCTGCACACAGACACCATGGGTATTGGTCTTCCATCTGCAATCTACAAGTAAGTGAATTTCAGATTTAAGTAAAGAACTTTGTGGTAAATCTGATAAGGGATTCTCTCCACGGCAACACCCGTTCGGTGCCAGGTAGTCCAAGCTCTTGGAGAACCACGGTCCAAAGGTGCTGAGATTGGGAGAGCCAGGCGTTAGTACGGGAGCGCTTGTTTGTGCGTGGTCCTGGAACACCAGTGGGGCGCTCTCCGCAGAGTCCAGTGAAGGCACAGGACCGTAGAGACTGGACCACTCAAGTGGTCGCTCTACTTCGAACGTCGACTTTGAGCCTTTTGTTTGGTACTGTATTCATTTGTACATGGACATCATCTGGTTCTTGGAACCCATGGAGCATTGTATTTGTTAAATACTCTCAATAATATATTATATATTGAGGGGGGGGTCGGCCCGTTCCGGCCCCAGTGCTGGTGTCGATCTCCCTCCTGCTGAGTTTTGATCTCTAGTTTTTGTGACGTTGTCCTCGGTCTCCGCGGTTGTCAACTTGGAATCTTGTGCTTAGGTCTTTCTTTGAGTCTCTGCCAACTGGCTCTCCCAAAACGTTCAGAAGAAAATATTCGACTTGATACCTAGCTTCTACACTTCGTGCATCCAAAAGATCTGAAACTTGGCATTTTGCTCAAATTTTGCAGGTTAGCCATGAAGAAAAGGTGTGATGGAGTGATCACCTACTAAGACCTAGACTTGATACATTATACATGCAAAACTATTGCTTTATGCAAGACATGTGCATTATAACCCTAATGCAAGCTGATTGCAAACGCAAAAACACAAGCTCTAATTTGCTATGCAATGTTGTAGTGGAGACAAAGGTAGCAACACACACATATGCATCCAGTAAGCCGAGATACAGAGAAGCACAACACTCAAAGTAGATTAATGAGAATGAGTGAAGTACAAGTGAATTGATGTCACTTACACACTCACTCATAAGAGTGTGTACACACTTAAGGAGGGAAAAGGTGGCCCGACCCAATTATTAGCCTACATCCACACATCACTACCATATAAATGGCTACAAATCCCCCATGTAGTGATGATGTAAACATGTAGAGGGATCATGTGGCTGATCGATCCCCAAATGGCAATAAGTCTAGAGCATTGCGAAATGCTTCTAACCTCTCTCGTAGGAGAGCCTTCATGAACATATCTGCCGCATTGTCGTGTGTAGAGACATAAGCCAGGCTAACGTCTCTGTTGCATTGTCGTGTGTAGAGACATAAGCTAGGCTAATGTCTCTCGCAATGAGCCTCTCTTCGACATAATGATAATACAACTCAATGTGCTTTGTGCAAGCATGAAACAATGGGTTCCTCGCAACTGCCAATGCACTTTACATGTCAGTGAAGTTGGAGGTGGGGGACTATTGTCCAACACCAAGATTTGGCAAGAGGTGTTTGAGTCATACACTCCACAATCATTGTAAAAGCTGCCCTGTACCTAACTTCATAGTTCGAAGTGGCCACCGTCGGCTGCTTCTTTCTAAGCCATGATATATATGAATCACCAAGATGAAAGCAAAAGCCACTAGTGGACACTCGGGTGTCATAACATTCAACCCAATCGGAGTCATTGAATGTAGGAGATAATACACATTTTGTAGTTGACATGTATGTAGGAGCTAGGAGTTCATTAGTGCTAGACACTAGGCACTTAGTTTATTTGGGGTTTTTTATACCTTTGTTACTTGATGTCATGTGCATACCTTAATTAGACATGATTATTCCCTATAGGTGCCCGGAGGTGCTCAGGACATGCACCAATGGTTGGAACATTATGGGCACAATATGAACACATTTTATGACTTTTTATGGCTTGAAAAGTGAAAACCAACCTGATTACGACTTGCTCTCACTTTCCTATATAAAGGAAAGTCATGGGTCATTCATAATCATTCAAAGGGTCATTCATAATCATTCAAAGACACAGATTGTAGAGCCAAGACCAAGGACATGCAGTCTAACAGTTTGGATCAGCCAAGTACATCTCTGAATCAGCGTTTTCCATTAACGCACACTGGAGGATAATAAGCATTAGTTCATTCATAGCATTCATAGTCTAGATCTACATTGGATCTATGACAATCATTGTAATTACTCATTCATTCAGTAATATATAGTAGGAGTAGGTTAGGTAAAGAGTCTCTCTTCTCGTTCTCTCTACTTCTCTATCTCATAAGCATGTGATTAGCGTTAATCTTTATTGCTTTGCATTAATCATCATTAAGCACGCTTCCGCATAGTAGTCATGTTACACTGGATGGTGACTTGCTGCGACCTGTTTTCAGACGTCAACTTCACCTACTGCCACATCAACATCAACTAATTTTGGGAATTTCTCAAATAGTAAAATCATCAAATTGAAGGTGTTTGCATCACAAAAAAATAGGGCTTTTTCTGAAATTTCAGTACTTAGCATGAACTGAAGCCTCTCCAACACTTATAATTTGGGGGTTTTCAAAATTAGGGCAAAAATTGCCTAAGTAACCACTTCAACATTGATAAAATTTGGGGCATTTCAGAAATTGGGCAAAAATTGTCTAATTGAAGCCCCTTGTAATCCATAATTTTGGGGCTTTTTGTAAAATTGAACCATTTTTTTTCCCAATTTGACCTTTTTAGTCAAAATTAGGACTCTAGCCCTACAATATTGAGAGTCACGGACTAAGTGCCCTAGGTAGTTGTTCCCATGGGCTACATTGACATTATTTTTCGGGGCATTCTTGCCAAGGGCTTCACTTATAACATCATTGAAAAGCAGGAGTGCGCACACATGCGTGCAACAGCTGTGGGGAGCATCTCTCAACTTGGGAGATTTACCTTTTTTTTCTCTTTAATATTTATGTGTGAGTGTCATGGGTCCTTTGCCCAAGCTGTCCCTTGAAAAAGATTTGTAATAAATGTTCGTCTTGTGCGCATTGTTTTATAAAAGGCTTCGTGTTTCCATTATCCTAGTTAGGAGCTAGGGGGGTGACTATGTTGGCCTTGCTACCTCCGTTACATTATGTGCATAATGAGCCGGCTTTGACACAGCAGGTGATAGGGTTAGAAGGTAGTATCTTTCTTTTGCGTTGTGGTCTCACCACCTTCACTCCGAAGTGGGGATTGTTGGGATTTCGGAGCTCTCGTGTATTCTGAACCGCCCCTAAAGAGCTGAGTGAGTGTGTGTGTCCACCCTGTATGTGTTTAACCTTATTTGTGTATATGTGTGTGTGAACATCCCTTATATCGGGATAAGATAAGTATGCCATGTGTCAGTCCATGTGTCTTGTGCGCATTTGTGTGTGTAATATGTGAGTCAAAAGATAAGGCCTTGTGCCTATAAAAGCAATGTACTTGATGAATTAATGCAACAATCACATAATTGAGTCGTGCAGTACACTCTCTCTGTAGCATTATTCTCTCTCTCTCTCTCTCTCTGGAGTTTGCACACACCCCAATACCATGCCTTCACCTATCACCCACCATAGCTGCATACCTGTGCTAACCCGTCCTTCACACAAGGTACAGCAGTAGACCTTGCCGACCAGCATATTCAGCATATGTATGTATTTATCTGGGTGCTGAGATGGCTTCCTATCATCCTAAGGGCTCATGGAAATTTTCTGACCTGCAGCACAATGGATGCTCAACCTGCACAAACTGTAGTTAAGTGATTGTCCTGCTATACAGGTATCCTACTGCCATGCCACCTTCTGCCCAATTGTGCCATGGCACCTGCACAATCAGCAGTCTACATACCAAGTCATTAGGTGTCACATGAGTGTGTGACTATTTTTATTGATGTGTTTTTGGGGATGTAAGTCTGTTGCAGGACTAATCTTCTCAGTGTATTGTTTGTCTGCAGGAACGGTCACCTCCCCCTGTTCGTCCAATACCATCTCAGTGGTGGTCCAAAAAGATTCAAGAAGCCCCATCAAAGTAGTGTCTTGTGGTGTACCAGCAATTCCATGTGATTATGGTAGCATTATCTGCTACTCTACATAAGGATTTCTTTTAATTTAAAAAGTAGACCCCATGGTTCAACTTTTGATTCAATCACTGTCTACACTTGGGCCTGTGTTTACCGTAGTTTATGGAGTAGTGTTTTGTCCTGATGCTTTTATGGCATCCTCTCATCTCCTTGTGGGCTCTTCAAAGCCCTTATCCGTAAGGGTAGTGAGGGCTAAGGGTTTTCTTAAATAATTTCAAATGCCATATACCTCTTGCAGCTCCAAAATTCTCTTCGTCGGGTGTTCTTAACTTGTTTTTCTTTTGTTTACCACTTAGGTAAGGTAGTAGAAGTTATGTCGCCAGTCATGAGGAGTGTGGGAGTGAAGATTGGTACCTAAATTCTATGTGGCTTTCCTTCCAAATTTTGAAAGATTGTCTTGGGATCTTACACATCAAGATTTTTGTGGAAATTTCATCGCTTTGAGGTGCTTATGGGGTCTTTTGTGCACTCATGTTGGCTCAGGGCCAAGCACTTGGTACTAGTTTTCAAGGGTTGAATCAATTACACATTGATTCCAAAAAAAATTAGAAAACAACTTTTGCCTCCAAAAGGGATAGCATGTGTAGATGGATGATGCATCGGCAGCCTTCTATTGCTGATCTGTGTATGCATTCGAAGTGGTATTGACTCATCGCAAGGGAAGTGCCAAAGCAATGCAGCACTATAGAGAGAGATGGGGGTTTTAAAAAATGATTTGTTATTATGGCTTCATGAAGGTGAAGGGGAGGGATGCTTGACTTGTTCCTTGCTCTATAAAACTCAGGTTAAGCGGTTGTCCTTTATAACCAAACCAATTGTCTTTAATAGTCTTTTTCCCTTTGGTCAGCCAATAGTAGGGTTTTTGCAGACAAGGTAAAAGCCAATGAGAGTCGTGCCCTTTGCCCCTTCGCAGTTGTGACCATGGCTCTTTCTCACCGTTTTTTGTGAACTTCTATGGCCCTCGGGGCCCAGAGGAAAACAAAAGAGGAGCAAGTCAAAACTTTGGTTATCTTATTGTTTTGCCTTATTCATGGTTTGTTAGAAGTTTTAAGTCTATTTAGTTCTCATCAACTCTAATCCTTATTTTTGAGAGTGGTCAACATTTTACATGTGCACAATCGTGCTAATGTAAATTTTGTTGTGGATTCCTTGACATA
This sequence comes from Cibotium barometz, assembly GCF_041138505.1. Classification (NCBI taxonomy): domain Eukaryota; kingdom Viridiplantae; phylum Streptophyta; class Polypodiopsida; order Cyatheales; family Cibotiaceae; genus Cibotium; species Cibotium barometz. Next base: position 39,215,998 of record NC_141101.1, on the reverse strand, counting down.
TGACACTCTCTCTTGGGAAGAGATCATTTTTTGGGATTTGTATTCGTGTTGCCTCGATGGCGCCTTCCGGATTGTGCCCATGTAAATTTTGTTATGGATTCCTTGATATATGACACTATCTGTTGGGAAGAGATCTTTTTTGGGATTTGTATTCCTGATGCTTCTAAGGCCCCTCCCAAAGGGTCATGTGATACACAAGCTAAACACACAAGGTTAGAACAAGGGTGCAAGCGAATTCACCTTCCAATTGTCGATCCCATCCAGAATCTCCCGCTAAGTTTTCACTCATGACAAGGCAAGCTAGTAAGCCCTAGCGTTCAATATACCAGCAAAGCTTGCCCTAAGGGACCCTTGGCAAAGGCACTTACCAAGTGTCAAGTATAATAGTATGACCTCATAACCCAGTGACTATTACCATTATAAATACCAATATGACCTCATAACCTTGTGACTACTATCATTATAAATAACCATGTAGTCACAAATAGCCAAAAACCATGGATTATAATAATAATAAACCTAGCCACTTGCATCTTGTTGTCTATAGCCTTTCCCCTACTCTTAGGGCTCCCCAACCCTAACGAGATTAGGATCTAGTCTCGAGAATTAGCGTTGGGTACATTTGATACTTCTCCTCCTAAAAACTCCTCTCTAGGAAACAAAGTGGGGGAACGCAAGCATAGAACCCTTCACCCACACATAATGTTTAGGAAGCCCAGTCATTGTCTTCCTCATTAAGAGAGAGACCATGTACCTCTTCTTCTTCTTCACTTTCTTGAACTGCCAGGTGGGCATAATGCTTCTCTTGTTCATGTTCCATCTTCTTGAATCATTGAGCTTCCTTGTGCCCAAGTCTTTTGCAGTTTTGACTCTTGATCTTGCTTCCTTTCTTGTCTTTCTATTTGCTTAGCATGGCTCTTTCAAGATCAATCCAGCTGTCGCTCTGCTCCTTGATTCTTTTGTCTTCTTCAATGAGCATTGCTACTATGTCTTCATAAGATGTAACTTTGGCCAATTGGAGAACAATTAAGATCCCGGAAAAACATGATACCTTTTGTATGCTCTTGAGGAGCACAACAATTTTGTTATCATATTCAACAACCACGAGATTTGTTGAGTGATATACCCAATATAGCTTAAATGTTCGTTGAGGTCATCACTTTCATTCATCTTTAAATCAAACATTTTTTGCTTAAAGAATACTTTTGAAATCACAATTTTATTTCCAAAAAAGCTCTCCATTAATTTATAATCTCACCAAGTACAATGTTTTTATAGGCATAAGCCTTATCTTTTGAACCATTCACACCCCCTAGAATAATGACACATGGCATATTCCATGAAATCACTGCTTACTACACACACACACACACACACACACACACACACACACACACACACACAGACACAAAAGGGATGTTTCTCACACACATGAAACTTTGATTCCCATCATGAAGTCCCAATATAGTTACTAGAGATCTAGGTTGGTAAAACCGCATATCAACATGAATGGACTGTAACCACTAGTAGCCGAATGCTTAGCACTATTGTAGGCAAACGCGACCCATTGGGATGTACCTATCCCAATCAAAGTCATATGGAGACGTATATACGAAGAATGTCCCTAGAACTTGATTCACCCTCTCTACCTGCCCATCGGACTGAAGATGATCAGAGTAAACCCATAAAAAAAAATTAAAAGTATCAGCCACCCTAACATGTCGTATGATCCCTATTTCCTATTCTAAAATTGTGGAGCTCCCTGCCTAAACCTGCTGCCAATATCCACTAAAATTTCCATCGGTTCAACACATGACTCTCAACAAGGAATCATACATCATACAAGTCAGCACTAACCTCAGTGAAACTCAAAAGATTCACCTCACCAATTTGACTCAATGCATCTACAACATGATTCAAATTGCCCTTCCTATATTATATTTCCATGTCAAAGTCATGCATAAGCTTTGCCCACCGTGGCTTCCTCCCTCTCAACTTAGGTTTATCATAGATGTACTTGATCGACTCATGGTCAGTCATCAAGACAACAAAATTTGGATCCATACAAAGAATGTCTCTAATTTTTCAATGTATGCATACAACTCTTTCTCCTAAGTATGCCAATTGACCTATCTATCATCAAGCTTCTTGCTTTCAAATGCCATAGGTCGCCCCCTCCCCCCCCTCCCCCCCCCATCCCTCCCTGCGCGGCCCTTGGAACAAGGTAAGCCCAATTATGTAATCACTAGCATCAGTCCAACCACAAATGGTTAGTTAGGATTTGATAATGCCAAAATTAGTGCATCCTTCACCTTGATCTTGAGAATATGGAAAGCCTTGTCAAAGTGTCTCATTCTAGGTAAAAGGACTGTTGGAATTTCATTCCTGTCTTTGAGAGAAAGGAATAGATAGATACGAATAATCCTTCACTACACTAACTTTTAAGAAAGACAGTGAATCCCAAGAATGCTCAAAGTTGCCTCACTGTCCAAGGAATTGGCCAATCCACCAACACCTGTTGAATCTGTTCGAGATAAATGCTTTTACCATATGGAGAAATTCGATGACCTACTTATGTGATGTCCTTACAAGAGAGTGCTTACAAAAGAGCTCACACTTATAGAGTTTAGCATACATCATCCTGCTTCCATCTTAGAATTCCCAAGTCCACCCTGAGATGCTTAACATACTCCTCGAGGGTATGATGATAAACCAAAATAGCATCCAAGAATACAAGAAGGAACTTCCCCAAACAACCTCGAAAGAGACCATTCATCATCTGTTGAAAAGTAGTAGGAGCATTCTTGAGCTTAAAAGGTAATACAAGAAACTAGTAACCGCATGTGTATGAAAACTTATCTTAAAGACATCTTCCTTGGATATACGTATCTAGTGACAACCAATACGAAGGTTAATCTTTGTACTAAAATAGACAGCTACCTGTAGCCTATCCATCAAATCATCTGCTCTGGGAAGAAGATACCTATTCTTAATCGTAACTTTCTTCAACTTTTTGTAATTCACACACATCTGCCAAGTATCATCCTTTATTGTGCTTTAAAACTCATGCACGTATCTGTCCCATCCTGAGATATTCCGAGCAATCTCATCCTCCTGTAAGGTGCAATGCTCACAAGCTAAGACGCTCGAAGCAAATCAATCTTACGACCGACTAACCTACTAGGCAGTAAAGAATAAGGCAATTTAACAGGGAAAACATCTGCAAAATCTACCTTGATGCATTCTAAAGCATGTGTCTCCCAAGCATCTGAGTTAAACCGTATTTAAACTACAATTAACATTAGATGAAGGGGGATCAAGAACACATTGAAACACCTCATAATTGTAATATTCCATATTCAAATGTAATGTATAAATATATGATTAAATATTTGAAAAATCTTGTACAATTAATTGATATTATAATGCGTAAAAAGCAAGAGTGATAAAATTAGGTACTTTTATGATAAAAATATTTCAAAAGTAAGTCGGCTTTTATAAGGTGCTATTTTGGAAAATGATCCGCGTGAGGTTGTAGACAAGACTTCTCTGGTGATTTACAGTACCAACACCCTTGTATCCTACTTTGACTAATAACTAATGCAAGATTCTACACCTAGCCTACAATTTAGGCCCAATAGAGGGAGACACACGCCAAAACAAAGGACTAGTCTAAAAGGAAGTACACTCTCTCATCCTAATATTTTCTTGTGTGTGTGCTAGATAAATACATCATGTTGTGAGATGCATGGAAAGCTCAAACACACCACACTCATGAGCACAAGACCAAGTGAAGTGCACTTACCTTTCTCGTGACGTGGGAAACTTGGATGCTTACCTGACGTCTTAGAGAAGAGGTAATCAAGCTAACACGTGAGAAGACCACCTCCCATTTTCGCCACATGAGTTGTCTATGTTAAACTTGGGACTTCGACGGCTTAAAGAGCTCCAAGGTAGATTTAAGACAATAGCCCTCTTTTTAAACATAACCTCACAATCTCACTAGCAACAATGGCAAGACATATGGGAGAGAAGAAATATCACACACACTCTCACACTTACATACACAATCAGAGAACTACGAAGAGGCAGCAAGAGAGCATAGAGCTACAGAGAGCAAGAGCACAAGAGGCAAGAGATTAGTTTTCAATCCAACTTAAGGGAATTTCCCTTTTTCATTAGACAAGTTCACTTATATACAAGTCACTTATTAGTTTTGGGCGCCGAGACTTCACTGAATTTTGGGCGCCCAAGTAGACCTTAGTCTTATTTCTGTCTAATGTAGACACAAGAGTGTGGGTGCATGGGATGACGACTTCACATGAGACCTGGCCATCTCTCGGGTTACAACTTGAAGTGCAATTTATGTAAGATTACAATGCAATATAGTTAATCTTATCTTGCTTAGGCAAGCATGTACACCTGGGATACGCCGCCTTGAGTCCATAGCTACTTCATAGCCTACATGAAGTAGCTATGTAATATTACAATAAAATAGATTTAATATTATCTTTCTTAGGCAAGAATGTACACTTGGGTTATGCTTCTTGAGTCCATAGCTACTTCATAGCCTACATGACCTTGATTGGTTAGGTTTGTTTGGCTTCGTTCATTCTTTATTGCTTGATGATGGCTTCTTTTGCTCCCTTCACTTAGTGTTAATGTGGTTCACAAGTGTGGAAGTAATGTTAGTGCCTAGTAGTTGACCTTGGGTTAACATTCCTCCCTTTTGGTTCTAGGTCTGTGCTCAGATCTCGGAGGGACTGTTGCTGGAGGTTGTCAATGGCAAGGTTATAGATGTTGGTGCAAATGCATATGCCTAGTTGGATACACGTAAGGATGCTTAATGCATATGCTTGAATGGTGCAAGAACCTAACTGCTTATATGCATTATAGAAGAAAAAACAGTATGCAATGGAAGTAAGAGTATTTGTAGGGGAGGATATTTGATGTCGAGGTTCTAACCATAGTGCACAGTGTGTTTTTTGCAATCTATACTCCTCCCTCCACCATACAAGTATTGTTTGTTGACATTTTATGCTTGTCCATCCAATGCAAGCGAATCGACTTAGACTTTTATGCGTGTCTCTCCAACATACACAACTTGAACAATGATGAATAATGGGAAAATAAAGAAAACCATTACAGAGAAAATGTTACATGACTAATGGCTTGCCACTGCATTTTGGAATTCAAACTGTTTGGGGTTGCATAATGAATAATCTTTGATCCCTTTCAAAGTAGAATTGAGGACAAGTGTGTGTCGATGGTAAGCCACTTCATTCCAAAAGTGAATTTGGATCATATCTTCAAAGTCTATATGGTACTACTGCAATTGGTAGTAGTAGAAATTTATGTGATCTAGATTTGGGCCTTTATTGAGATCAAAGGTAAAGCGTATCCATGATGTGCACATTTGCGGTTGATCAAAATGATGATGAGGTTGAGGAAGCGCCGCACTGCAAAAAAACCTAGGTCCTGGATATCTTTCCATTATAGGAGGAGTGAAAGTATGAAGTGAAAATATGTAGGCTTTGAAATCTAAGAGGGAAAATTAATGTTCCGGTTGAAACCTCAAAAAATTATACACATGGTTAGGATCCTGCTGTTAGAGCTACAAAATTCCAAGCACGAACACATTTTTCAATATGGCATTTGTGTAGGCTCGATTCTATAGGGAGAGTGATGCTTGAGCATGGATATCTGAACAATATTTCTTTTCTATAACCATGTAACTCTCCATAATGGTTGGAAACCATACCATCCTTCTTTCTGTGCAATCTTGTCTTCTTCTATGATTTCAAAAACACCCTCCTGCTTAGAATGACGTTCTCTTCTCCACCTTTTAAAGCACCTGTGAATTATGAAGGTTACAACTTTTAAAGCACTTGTAAATTATGAAGGTTAACAATCTTATGTCTAGTAGATATGCAAGATGAGCATTCGAGAGGTTGGCATTCGTAGCCACTGTATCCCATAGTACTTTTACACCTAAGAGGGCTATAACTCCATAAGAACCTATCTTGTAACTCATAGTAGTGAATAAGGCATGAGGATCCTTTTGAATTCATCTTTGGGCAAATTTGGTTTTCCTTAAGGATCATATGGGATTACATGCCGTACACAACTCTATACAAAAGATCTAGACTTTGATGGACATTGCCTCGTTTTGTGATGGTCATATTCCCAAGCTTCCAGGGTTTATTAGGCACAAGATGCCAAGCGATAGGATGAATAGTCCCAATCGTCCCCCACCCCTCCTTTTTACAGCCCCAAAAAAGAGTTGGCACTTGGGCAAAATCAAGTAACGCACTCAATTGGAACATGGATAATGGCATTTCCATTCATTCTCTTGTCCACACCTCTAATATATTTATTTGAAGAACAATTTATCTCTAGATTATAAAAATGCATTCATAAGCAATTATTATCATATCTTGGATATATTTTGACAATCTATTGTGGGGAATATCCACTTATTTTCTTCAACACCCTAGTTTCATTCAAAGCCTTTCCATTCTTGATCTACCCATTTGTGGGTCATTTTTGGGGCTAAGAAGTACACTTCCTTAGCATGAACATAACTATCTAAGATGATTACAATCATAACACTTAATTTGATAAAACTTAGAATATCCTCTTCAAAGTACACGTTGATCTACTTGAGTAATAATAGAATATGCAATTAGGTGCATAAAATATTATTTTTAAACAAGCTGCCTCCATTCTTTCCATATACAATCATATCTTGGATTTAATAGATCGTCTGTTGTTTCTTTTTTGATTGAACATTCTTGATCTCATGTTTTTGCTTTGTATTACATTGTCTAGCTCTATCATGATTTCTTTCCAAATCTCTCATTCATTTGTCAAAAGTATTCTCAATAATCATGGGGTAATACTATCTAATTTGAAGGATACACTCATGAATGCTATAAAATTGCAAATGCAACATGAAATTGTATTTGAAAGAGCTTATGTTTGATGAGGTGAACTCTTGAATTAAAGAGGGGATATCGACCCGTCTTGTGTAGGTTTTTTTACGAAAGTGCATCCGAGTTGATGACTTTGATTTGGATTATGCAATTAGATTCATAAACAACCCATTTGACTTGTAATACTTAATTTTTTGGTTTGTGTGTGAGAGGTGATATTTCCTTTTAAGATTAGAAATTTGAATTCACCATTACTACTACCTTATTAAAATGCCTTGTGTGTTATTATGTTGCAAAATTTATATCAATTTTCCGTTGTAGGGGGGGTTTTATTCAAAATTTGTGGGGCTCATTTGAAGCACTCTAATCAATTAAATTATGAGCTCTATGGTGCTAAGAAATTAGGTAAGTGTTTGGGCAAATTAGGACTGATGAGCAACAAGAGGGGGAAGGATTGGATATATTTGCACTGATTTTTGGGTGTTTTAGTAGCTGAGGTTGATGATCCAAAAGCATGGGAAGGGTTCTCCTCTTGCAAGTTATAACTTGCCTATAGCATGGTCAAGGGATTGGGCACCATAGTTTTGCTTAAGGCTTACAAACTTACCCGATCAAGCTTGCAAAGATGGGAGGAAGAAGGCACCAGATTTTGCATGAAGAAGATGGTAATTAACTCCTAATTAGCCTTTCTCATGCCAAAGCTTCTCTCCATCATCTGGGCTAATAGAATGCTTAGGTCGTCGGAGACATAAGCTTCCATTTTGTAGTCATGCCTTTCACCCTATTGTAGGTATTCTTCTACTTTGTTGTACTTTGGTTGGAGACAGTGAAAGATTCCTTTTTCTAGCTCATGCATAGCAACAACCGTCTAGGTTGATTTGTCCATTTCTTATAGTAGTTGGAGTAAAAGTGGCTTGTACAAGTCTTCTTCCTTTTTCTCTTCTTCTTGCCTTTGCCACTTTATTGCTATCTTCGCCTTATCCAGAGCTCACTTTAATGCTCTCTGCATGTTTGTGTTCCTGGAGGCAGAGGCTCCAGCTGTGCTACTCTAGCTGTGAGACTGTGGAAATCAATCCCTCTAGTTTGAAAGGGTCATCTGAAAGACTATGAGGTGTTACTTGGCCTTGGTCCTGGGGAATAAGTGGGCTTTCTTTGATTCGATATGCTAGCGGTACCTCATCTGCTGCACCCGTATGAGTTGTGCTGAGGTTGTTGGAGAAATAGAGATGGGTCACCAGGGGGTGCTCTTAATTCTTTTCTTCTTTTCTTGTTCTATTAGCTCAGAGCACAATCCAAGTTAATCCATCAAATGCTTTATTTTGGCTAAGATTTTTGAATGCTCCCCTAATACTTTCTCCAAGGCCGTTGTATCCATGGGTAATTCTTCTAGCTCTTAGGAGTGGCTATTGGGAAAGGAATTTCGGTCGCATGGCTAAGTACCTGTGTGAGGATGTATGGGTTTACCACCTTGTTTTAACATGTTTGCTAATGTAATGTGTGAAGTCTCTATGCATCATCGTAGCCCAATCATCTTTTTGTCCTTTGTACAGCCTGTAAACCTTCTGCATGTCCACCCTATTATATCTGTCTCATAGAAGAGCTGGTTTGAAGTGCATAATCATAGATGCTACCGTGCAAGCTTTCTCCAGCTTGGGATCCTTCAAAGAAGAGAATTATAAGCCACCGTTGTTCACTTTGTCAGCTGGGTAGATCTTGGAGAAATCCAGTTTTTTTGAGAAGGGCGTGTGCTTGGTTCTGCTAGGCATGTGCAAGGATTCTCTGATGAGCTTCTCTGTTATTTCTTTGATCCATCTACAGTTATTGTGCCTCTCTTTAATAAGCCTTACTATTAGTAAGAAGCCAAAAACTTGATGCATAGCTTTGTGTTCATAACTTGACTATACCATTGTCTGTGAATCCCGATCCCTTTTTGGATGAGCTTCTCCTTCACTTCAGTATCATTCACCAATTCCATACACCATGGAGAATGGTATTGAAAGTACACCTTATAGTTATGTCCACCATCTTGGTGTGACTGAGGATCATGCCATGGCATTGGTCCATGAGTGGGACCGAGGTAGCTAGCCTTTTGATGGACGGGCTTGGTTGCTTTGCCCTTGGTCTCTTCTTCTTTGGGGTTATGTCATATCCCCCTAAGGATAGTGGTGACCCCAGGTCTTCATATCAGGTTCACTTCTTTCCTTACCATGATACTGAAAAATAGGAAGTTTATCAGTTCACTAACGATTGGTCCGAGCACCTTATTCCCTTGTTTGAGTTCTTTGTTGGTTGGTTGGGACTACTAGTTTTTGACCCCATGACTTAGGTGTTAGTATAGAGGTGGTTCTCAAGGCACATGAGGCTGATTTGGAGCTCTCTAGAGAATGACAGTTACACGACTGTAATTTTGTAGACTATAGAATCACTGTATGAGACACTCCCTAGATTTCACCTTTGTATGCAGTAGAACATCGGAGAAGGATCAACGATTAAACATTTGAACTATGCATGATTGATAATCTCCCATGTGATTGTACAGTCATGGTAGTGACGTGATTATGTAGAGATGATGTAGTAGCATGATTAGTGACATGGCAATCAATGGGCGTGATTTTGCAGATACTACAGAATCATGATGAAAGTCTTGTGGAGATTTATCTTGGGAAAGGCTCTTTGGACATTCCTTAACACTGGGAGTAGTTAATTGATGTTTGGAGAGGGGATCTACCTCTACGATTTTCGCTAACATGGCATAGTTAGTCGTGATTTTGTAAACTCAAGAATCCTAGTGTGACACATTATGAAAGTTCAGCTTTCATCTTATCATGCACTAGAGGGCATGGTAAGATGGTGTTACCCACCATGATCTTGATGGTTTTGTGGGGAATATATAACCATGATATGATAACCACCCACGACATATGTTGGCGTGGTTATGTAGGTGTGATTGATGACATGGCACCATGATTGGTGACGTCGTAAAATCATGAGAATGATTCATTAGATTAAAGAATCACGGTGTGAATTAGGATACATTGTGTCTCATTATTGAAGGCCATTGGCACCCCAAAGGCAATTTAGCATGGTCAATTTTAGATTATGTGTTCTTTTGGTGGACGTGATTCTACAATCATCACAGGTGATGGGCCACCATAATTGTGCAAACTGTAGAATCATGGTTTACCATGTTGGAATTTTTTGATTCATAGGGTTGAAAAGAGCTTACCTAGGCTTGTGCCTACCCATTAGTTGATTATGCATGCACATGGATGAGAGGAGAAGAAATTTAGAGGAGATTTGCTTCTTTTTTGCCAAGCTTGCCTTGTGTCCATCCCACACATGCATAATTTGATAGACATTAAGAACATGAAGAAAGAAAGATAAAGAAGGAACAAGATGCTCCTACCTAGAGAGAGTTGTGGGTGGTGATGATGAGTGGTTGTGATGCAGCAGGTGCAACATAGTTGCTTGAGTGAAACTTGAAAATGAGAGAAATGTTGAAAAAGGAAGGACAAATCACATATTTATACCTGGTGGGATCACAGTGGCTAGGCATTAACGCAAGATGACACGTGATAGTATCTCATTGGCCTTGGAATACGTGCCATGATCACACCTACTATTTTCATGTGATCACATCAATATGGTTGTGATCATGGTGATAATCACGTTAAGTGACATGCATCAAACTAGTGAAATTCAAGCACAATCAATCATAACACAACCTAGGGGCTCAAGATTTTATAGTTTTGGTTCATTTTTCATGGCATGATTCTGCAGGGTGTTGAATCATGGGTGTGATTCATGTAGAACTACGTTAATAGGAATTGATGTTTAAAGGAGCTGATGATGTATTATAAGGATCATTTAGGGCTCCCAAGATGGATTTGGGAAAATATGGTGTGATGTGATTATGGGGGGCCAAGAATAACAGGCACGATTCTACATAATCACGGTGATGGATCTACTTTAATTATCAGTTGAGAGGCTTTGAAAGGGTTGTTAGTAGTATTAGAACTTAGTTAGCAAGTTAGTCCTCTGAAGTTGCTTCTGCATGCTCTTCATTACATGATCCTTCATCTCTTGATGTATTAGAACTCAGTTAGCAAGTTAGTCCTCTGAAGTTGCTTCTGCACGCTCTTCATTACATGATCATCTCTTGATGTAGAAGGGGTTTGTTGATATAACCCTTTTAGTTCTTCCCTAGAACACATTAACTCTTGCTCCATCCATTGAATCAGCCAGTCCTCCATAGAATCTATAATGGGTTCTTTTGTGAGCATGTTCTATTTAGACATGTGTTGTTGTGTGTCTGCTACAATAGATTTTCCCTTGGGGGCAGGAAATTGTTCAATTCTCTTTTTTTGCCCCAATTTGATTGGCATTTGGTGCGACGTTGGGTTGGGAAGGTTCTTGTGTCTTTTGTTTAGGTTCTTGTGGCCTCCTAGTTTGGTCTTCGACTTAGATTCTCTTTGGACACCCACACTTGTTTTGTTACTTGGCTTTGAGGGGGCGATTTCTTAACATGGATCCATGCTTGCCTTCCTTGTCTTTTCCAAGTTTTTCTAGTTAGCTTTGGTGCAGTAGTTTGGGTTTTTGGTAGTTTTGGCAAGGTTTGTCCATAGATGACTTTCCTTCATTGCCTCATAGCTTAGGTACCCAAATTTTCTTGTTCCCTTCATAGTATCCTTGTGTCTTTATAGTAGTCATTTGGGAACCCAACATTTATAACATGAGGCTTCCAAATTTTAAAGGTTTGATGTGGAGTGGGAGTCTTGTCTTGATTTGACCCATTGGCTTCCTTTCTTTGGGGCACTTGGGTGTTTCTAGAGTGGGGAGACATAACGTCCTAGGTGGCTTTGACTGTTCAGACTTCAAATTGCTGCTTGAATCTAGGGAACTCCATAATGGAAATGTATATCTAGATCCTCGAAATGATAAGCATGCCGTTCTTTGCTCCCAATCCACTTCGTAGCCCAAAGCTGAAATCCCCCTTCGTCCAAGCAACATCTCCTCTTCCAAGACAGTTTATGTCGCTTAACCCATGTTTCATATGAGAGTAAGTTGTGACTTTCTCCTGAGTCAATCATAGCAAGAAGAGTTGTGGTTTTTCCTTCGATAGAGAGTCCAACTTTGAGACGAGCAGGCTCTATCTCAAGGTCATCTTCTTCGATCAGGGATAGGGTAGCCATGTTTACTCTTAGTGTTAGCCTATTTTATTTTGATTTAGCTTTGGTTGTCCTTACCTTAGACTCCTCTTGTGCCTCTTTCCCTGAGCCTCTCTTGTTTCATCTTCTCTTGTTTCCTTTTTGCGTGACTGTTGCTTCTAACGTATCTTGGGTTAAGGGTCCATAATACTTTTTAGCTTGCTACCATTTATGGAGCCTTGCATCTTGACTCCATCAATAGTTTTGATGCAACCCACACCTTGGGAGGTGAGATTTGCACCTCAAATGGTCCTAGTCCTTGATATTTTAATTTTTTTCTTTTGGAAGAATTGACTTCGTACATCAGTACCAACTCTCCTTCTTGTTGCTCTTTTGTTCTCATCTTTTGGTCAAACCATCATTTGTATCTGAGCTTCTCTATAATCATCCCATGGAGAGAAACCACTCTAGTTTCCTCGAGCTTTTCCAACTCAATCAACCTCTTAGTTAGAGAATTCTCCCTAAGGTGTTCTTTTACCTGCTATCGTCAAGTTGGGCACTAAATTTTCCATAGGCATCACTCCCTCAATCCTATAGGCAAGCTAAATAGGAGTTTGACATGTAGCCACCTTATAGGAAGTCCTATAGGCCCACACTGTTTCTATTAACTTGTGCTTCCAATCATTTACGGTAGCCTCCATAGTTATGATTAGGATATCACAAAGGACTTTATTAGTACTTTCTACCTGTCCATTGACTTGGGGATAGTACGATGATGATTTTCGATGCACCACCAAAAATCTAGTCATTAGTAGATGTTCAATGACCTCATTGATGAAATCTCCCTAGTGGTGGTGACACACTGTCTAAGCACATCTCTTGGCCTAGCTTTACAATTGACCCACTACTATCAATTGGTAAGGTGCTGCCAACTTAATAAATCATCACATCTTATCCTTGTTCAATAGCTTATCCTATAGGAATCTATAGGCAAGATATTTTGTATCTCTTCACTCCATTCCGATACTACATCTAACTTGAACAGTGCAGTGTCTGATAGCGTATCATCAACACCAATGGCAAGCTCTCCATTAGGTCTTCTTGACATGTGATCTGCCAATACATGTGATCCGCCAATACACCAGGGGAAGTTCTCGATTAGGTATTTTTGATATGTGATATGCCACCAATACATGTGAATGTTTTCTTACTATGACTATTTAGTCAAACTCCATCAATAGCAACAACCAGTGGGGTGGGTAATTCACCCAATCATGTAAGGTTTGTTGAGACAAGATCCAGCAAAGCTTGATTGTCATTGATAACTCTTTTAAAATAGTTCAAGGACTGCTTTGTTTGGAGCTATAAATACATGAAGGGAGTGCAATAATACGACAAACCATCCCTATCATGGAAGGTTCAAGGTCAGTCAAGCAGCATCCTTACCAAATGAATCCGACATACTCAACAATTCTAAAGGAGGAAATTGATAAACTCATTTGTTGTAGATTTCATTTATGAAATTGAGCACACAGATTGGGCAATCAATTATGATTTTACCCAATAAAAACGGGAATATTCACGTGTGTGTCAACTTGAAGAAGGTGAATGCGGTAATCTACAGAGAGATCATTACCCATTGCTATCATGTCCTGGAAGGGTGGCATGCACATAAGTCTAAGCATAGATGGATTCTCAGGATACAACCAAGTGTCTAAACATAAAACTACTTTCACCACCACATGGGGAACCTTCATAATATAAGGTTAACCAATTCTCCCATAACCTTCCAAATATTAATGAGCATCGCATTTAAGGATTACCTGTAGAAATGGTTGGAGGTGTTTAATTGATGATCTTTGTGTACATTCGCAATGGTTGGAACATCTAGCTTACTTGAAAAATGTATTTGAGAGGTATCGATTGTATCGCATATTCTTAAGCCCTTTGAAATGCCAATCTTGGGTAAAGCATGGAGTGATATTGGGGCATATTATTGTGTCCAAAATGGGGATTTCCATAAATGATAGTAAGGTAAATTCATTTTAGATTTGCCACCACCCACTAACTACAAGGGATTACAATAGCTTATTGATCATGTAGGCTTTATTACTGGAGGTTTATCGTGTTCTACGTTGATATCACTAAGCCATTACATAAGATTTTGATTGTCTTTAAATGGACCAAAGAGTGTCACAACAGGCATACGATGAATTAAAGAGGGCATTATCTAATCCGCCTCTCTTGAGATCACAAATTAGGATCTCATGTTCCATGTGCATATCGAACTTCACAATTAGGTGTGTTTTGGCATAGCTAGGGGAGCATAAATTAGATTACCCAATCTGTTGTAGCTCAATAAAGCTAAGATGAATCGTACCACAATGAGTGGGAAAGACTAGCCATGGTGCATGTAGTGAAAAAGTATAATAATTTTATCTTCTTTGTGGATCATCAAGCTTTGTTGTATCTTGTTAACAAACCTTGCATAATTGGGTGAATTACTCACGTTGGTTGTTGCTATTAATGGAGTTCAACTTTATTATCACAGTAAGGAAAGGTTCACAACATTTTCTAGCAAACCACATGTTGAGAATACCTAATGGAGACACCACTAGTGTTGATAATGAACTACTAGATGCTGCTCTATTCAAATTAGATATGGTACTAGTATGGAGTGAAGAAATCTCCAAGTATCTTGACTAGAGGTTTTCATAGGACAAGCCATTAAACAAGGATAGGATACGATGACTTATTAAGTTAGCGACATCTTATCAGTTAATAGTAGCTGGTCAACTGCATAAGCTAGGCAAAGATCATGTGTTGAGACGGTGTGTTAGGGAGGATGAGTTCTTGACCATTTCAGAAGAGACATATAGTGGAATTATTAAAGGACATTTTGTGGGTGAAGTAATGGCAAGGAAGATCTTACAAGCCGAGTTATGTTGGCCAACTATATTTGGTGATGCCGTGGAATTCGTCAAACACTACGAATGTCAACGCTTTAACATTCCCCACAGATAAGAAAGAATGCCTTTGAACACCATATTAGTGAATTTGGGAATTTTCCAATTCCCATTTTTGAATACTTAAAAAAGGGGACATGGATAACATGTTTGTAAGTTTCTCAAAACCCTATCATATGACCTATCATTGGAAAGCGCTTGAAAAATGGAATCTAAAGAGCTATAAAGCGCTCATTTTGGATTAGTGGTGTTCAAGTTATGGTTAATCCAAACTTTTGACCACGTGTCCCAAACTTGTGGGAAATTCCTATATTCCCCAATATAGTGTTTTTGGTTCTGATCATTATGTAACAACCTTTGAGAAATGGGGAATAGACATCGTTTGGTCTAGCTACACGACAAATGCAAGTCCAGTATATATTTGTGGCTATAGACTATTTCACAAAGTGGGCAAAGGCGAAAGCTAGTCGAGATGCTCGTACAACTGCTAAACTTTTATACGAGCACATCATATGCGGATTTTGGTGTCCCCTAGAGCTGGTCAGCATAAGGGTTCCCATTTTATCAAAACGAGGTCATGTAGCACCTATTGATAGGATTTATGGTGGTACACTGTAAATCATCGCCTTACTATCCTCAAGCCAATGGTGGGAAGAAAGTACTAATAAATTCCTTTGTGGTATCCTGACCAAGATTGTGAAAGCTAGCCGGAACAATTGGGAGCATAAGCTAACATCCATAATGTGGGCCTGTAGGCCCACCTATAAGGTAGCTATCTGTAAGATCCCTGTCTCCACCGCGCAACAATTTCAAGGGTGCTAGCAGCAGAAGTAGCACTTCTTGCACGGGCCAGGGTCCCACACTCGGGGCCTCGCCCACAGATATCCGGACAAGCGACTAATCCATCCGTTATTTAAAAACCAAACCCGGAAAAACTTCCTTTGCCCAGAAAGCACGGGCGATTCCACCAGGATAACTTTTTCCTGACGTAGTCAAAACCCTTAACTAACTGAGCTCATCTGACCAAACCCGTAAGTCCCATAGTCAGATCAGGGAAAAGACTGTACTTGGATCATAGAGACCAACGCTATTTTCCTCATTGAGAGGCAGAGCTGTTGATTCTTTTCCATAGAACAGTTTTTGTCCGAGATTTACTTCATCTATCGAACTAAGCAGAAATTGAGTCTCGATTTACGGATCCATCAGTCCAGCCTAACCCCATCCACAGTCCCATGGGTTAGCCAACCGCCCAACCACTGTAGTGATAGGATCCAATTAGGAATTTGGTTAGGTTTTGTCCTGGGTACCAGGGAAAAGAGGTCCGGATGTTCATGCAAACATAAAACTAGTCACACCACTTATGCACCCAATATGAAATTGCCTTTTTCTCAACATCAGCTATCTTTAAAACAATCCTTTAATGAAACCATTGTGTCACTGATCACAATCCTCAAAATCTCTGGTTGAATCCTTATTTCCAATCATTCCTTCATCGGTGTACTTATGGCATCATTGGCAACCAGAACGCTCACCACCTGTTCACACAGGGGCCTTTTCGAGCTCATAGTAACCGGCAATATATTCACACAACAAAATGGAATCTCAGTGGAAGATCAGCAAGATCAATCAACAGATCCATATAAAAGAGCCATGGACTCATCCGTTTGAGGACCAGCAAGGTCAATCAACCAGATCCATGCCCGGTTTCAAAAAACAACTCTTACTCCTTGTTCTAATATCTTCCACGACGCACGTGTGGGTATCTTTGGCGACCCAGAGCCCGAGCACCGTATAGTCAACACCCTCTAGGATCCTTCGCAGGTCACCTAGTGCTTCACTCATAGGCCGCTTCCTTGGTCCCTCATCCACCGCACCGGAAGCTCACCATTTAAATCGAATCGAGGCTGGTCAAGACCTCGGCTGACCTTGCTATGAGAGACGTCCATATCTACATCTATACATCCATTTTCACATCCACATCCACATCCATACATCCACATCCACATTCATACATCCTCATTCACATCCACATCCTTATATCCACATTCACATCTACATCCATACATTCATTTCCATATCCACATTCATACATCCACATCCACATCCACATCCATACATCCACATTCATACATCTACATCCATACACCCATTTCCACATCCACATTCATACATCCACATCCACATCCATACATTCACATCCATACATCCATTTTCACATCCACATTCATACATCCTCATCCACATCCATACATCCACATCCATTCTTCGTTCATTTTCATCTATCTGATTCCTTTCACATCCTCATATCTATTTATAGAATACAAGAGAATTCTTATTTTTTATATAAGATTTCTTTACGCATCTATTTATGCATAAATTCCATTTTAAGGAGAATAACACTTTCGAAATAAAAATCAATCTTTTATGCATCTTCCTATGCATAAATTCATTTTAAATGAGAATGACACTTTTGAATTAAAATTCAATCTTTTATGCTTCTTCTTATGCATAAAATCAAAATTGATGAAAATAACTTTTTTGAACTAAAAATAGATTTCTTTATGCATCTTTCTATGCATAAAATCAAAATTGATGAGAATAACACTTTTGGATTAAAATAAATTCTTTATGCATCTTTCCATGCATAAATCCAATTTAGTAGGAATTACACTTTTAGAATAAAAGAATTTCTCTTATGCATCTAATTTATGCATAAAATCCATTTATAATGAAAATCTCACTTTTAATACAAAAAAATCTTTTGTGCATATGTTTATGCATACAAATCATTTATGATGAAAATCACTCTTTTAATATAAAAGAATTTCTTTTATGCATCTAATTTATGTATAAAATCCATTTATAATGAAAATCACACTAAAAATATCTTTTATGCATATGTTTATGCATACAAATCATTTATGTGATGAAAATCACTCTTTTAATATAAAAGAATTTCTTTTATGCATCTAATTTATGCATAAAATCATTTATGATAAAAATCACACTTTTAATATAAAAAAATATCTTTTATGCATACGTTTATGCATACAAATCATTTATGATGAAAATCACTCTTTTAATATAAAAGAATTTCTTTTATGCATCTAATTTATGCATAAAATCATTTATGATGAAAATCACTCTTTTAATATAAAAGAATTTCTTTTATGTATCTAATTTATGCATAAAATCATTTATGATGAAAATCACACTTTTAATCAGAATAACAATTTCAATATACTTCCTTCTATGCATAGAACTTAATTCTAAAGAAAGTAACACTTTTGTAATAAAATATTTTTAGTATGTATTTTCTTATACCTAGGATGAAAATTAACACTTTAAGAATACATATACGATGGGAATTACTCTTTTTGAATTAAAAAAAGTAAAACTTATTTTTCACAATTTTAGAAAATTTTGCCATAACTTCCTTTGTATGGCTGACCATTTTTCAATTTTTAATTCTCTAAAATTATTTGGAAGTTCACCAAGAGTATTTAAATCATTCTAATGTAAACATTTTCTACTTATCAAAGAGAAACATTATGAAAAACTTGATTCTATCCATTAATCATTCATCCAGGATAAAGAATGGTTGGATTTACTAAAGAAGAGAGGGGAATGCCTTTTTTTCAAGAGAGGGGAATGCCTTTTTTTCAATGAGGCATAACATCATAATCATTTTAGAGAAGACAAAAATCATAAAAACTGTTAAAATTAAGCATAAATGGAAATTTATGTATTTCCTTACTACCATTCATCAATTAACTTCAATAGCATTAAAATGCCATTCCAATTAAGCTTCTCAAGCTTGAGAGGGGTTGAGAAGAGAGAAACATTGAGAAATTATAGAAAAAGATCAAAATTCACACTTTACCTTACAAATTGCTTGATTCTTTGATCACGGTAGAGGCCCCCAACCAATCAATTGGTTTGGTGTGTTGATGGAGCCACCAATGGAGATTGAAGGAAGAGGGAAGCTCCAATTTCTTCACTTTGGAGAGAATTTTAGAGAATAGTAAAAATTATCATTCTGGCATAGTATAATTCTCCTATTTTTTTACAAAGGACTCAGGTTCTATTTATAGGAGAGGGAGGATCTAACCAAGACCAACTGATACGGAAGGGGCTGGAGTCTGGAATCTTGATCCCTGATTTTCTTGCCTTGAAAACCTCGATCCAAAAGGAGTTGGGCAATCCATATTGCAATGTCCAAATCCTTGACAGTTATAGCATTTCACTCTCTTGTTCAAGGATGGAACTTCTGAAGTTGAAATCCAGGGGATTGAGTTTCGAGAAAAGGACATTTTTTCCATTCTGGAACTTCCCATATCCTGAGTTTGACCCTGATATCTCTTAGGCGGAGGAAGGTTGGAATCATCTTCTTCTGGGAATAAAAACCTTTTGAAAGGTGATGGTGCTGGCTTTGGCGGGACTTTGACATCAAAGGCTTTGGCGAAATCCTTCGCCATCCAAACTGCTTCGGCCATGGAAATAGGTTTGGCATTCTTGACTAAAGTATCCAATGGCTCGTTCATTCCCCGAATGAACCTGGCCACATTAGCTGCTCTTCATCCAATTGAGGGGAATATTTAAGGATAAGGGCAAAAGCCTGATGGTACTCTTCAATTGTCCGGCTTTCCTGCTTTAGTTCCAAGAACTCATTCATCTTAGTTTCAAGAAAGCCTGGGGGACAAAACCTCTTTCTGAGGTAAGCCTTGAGATCGGTCCAGGTTTGGGTATTTCGGTCGAGATGGTTTGTCTCGCAGTGGTTTCTCCATGCCACTCTAGCTGTCTCCACTATCTTCAGCCTTGTAAGAGCCATTTTGCTCTTCTCATTGTACCCGGTGACATCGAAGTATTCTTCCATTGATTCGATCCACTTCTCCATAGCCTTGCCCAAGTTTTCCCCTTCACCCTTGAAAGGTCCAAGCTGCGAACTATGAAGAGTTTTACGAACATCCAGGTCGAGCTCTTCTTCATCGAGTTGGGGGTTAACATTTCTACCACGATGACCTCGGTCCATGTTCTTATCAATACGAAAATTCTTGTTAAGTTTCTTTATTTATGATTCAATCCGAACTTTAATTCAACTGATTTCGGGGTTCTCTAAATAGGTCGGCTCCCCACAGAATCAAGGGATAAAGATACTCATATAGAACGCATTATCAGTTTGACAATTCATTCAAAATATCTCACTCATATCTTTAACATAATAATGGTCTATCAGACTGAATTTTTCTATCTGAACAATCCTCCATGGGGATTTCAATTTTTTAGATTTTTAATTTATCAACCCTTAACTTGATCCACTGATCAAAAGTTAACAGTAGTAATCTACCAACACAATCCACTAATCTCATAGTGATTTTCTGAAGTTATGAACATCATTCCAGTTATGAACATCATCACAGGGACTCGTCCCATTCATCCTCATTGCGGTTTTGCTCAGCTTATTACATTTCAACCAAATTTCAGGAATCATCATTTCTCAATCAGAATCCAAATCAACTCATCAGTTCTCAACCAAAATTTATAAATCATATCAACCACATTCGAATTCATCATCTGGATAGCATTAATGCTTATAATTCCAAGTCTTAGATTTACTCGTATATACTATCAATAAAGAGCTGCAGTTATACCCTCGGTATATACGGGTAGTCATGGTTCTTGGAACTATAAGGTAAATACCATCATGTCTAGGCCTCAAGCAAGTCAGGGATTCCATACAATTACGGTACTTCCATTTGAAGACCCAATTACTAATTTATGAATTTCAGTTTGAATATCAAATTGTATGAATTTTATCACACAATTACAACCTTTTTGTGCTTCTTGATAAATTTTTGACCTATTTGGCTTCTCGGTTGATCCTCATTAGCCAATTAGCTCTGATACCAACTGTAAGAACCGCGCAACAATTTCAGGGGTGCTAGCAGCGAAAGTAGCATTTCTTGCGCGAGCCAGGGTCCCACACTCGGGGCATCGTCCAACGGATATCCGAACAAGAGACTAATCCATCGGTTATTTCAAAACCAAACCCGGAAAAACTTTCTTTGCTCGGAAAGCACGGGCGATTCCACTAGGATAACTTTTTCCTAACATAGTCAAAAGCCTTAACTAACTCAGCTCATTTGACCGAAGCCGTAAGTCCCATAGTGAGATCAGGGAAAAAGACTGTACTTGGATTATAGAGACCAACGCTTTTTTCCTCATTGAGAGGCACAGCCATTGATTCTTTTCCATAGAACAGTTTTTGTCTGGGATTTACTTCATCTATCGAACTAAACAGAAATTGAGTCTCGATTTACGGATCCATCAGTCCAGCCTAACCCCATCCAGTCCCATGATGGAAAGACGGTCGTCTCCCTACGTATGCAATATAAGCAAGTAGACTACACTCCTAGCTCACCAATGGAATGATAAACACTCCTAGCTCACCAATGGAATGATAAACACTCCTTTCATCGCTAGGGGATTCAACCCGGTTAGGTGCATGGAAGCTTATCCCTTTCGGGAGAGAATGCTATGAACACCACTACCTTGACATAGACTTTACACACACAAGCTCAATCTTGCCATAGCTCATTCACTCATCATCCCACTCATTCATACATCCAATACAAGAAGAAAACTAAGCTAATGCACACACAAGCTCAAAGCACACTTCATTCTCTCAAGCACTTACTTCCCTAGCATGCACACAAACCTTGAAGCTTAATGGAACTTGAAATAAACATGCATTCTCATTCACTACTCAATTCACTACTCAAGCCATGCCTTGCCCATGGATAAGCTAGGCTTAAGCTTGAATCCACTACCACACAAAGCCTAATAGAGAATCCACAAGCATCAACAAAGAAGCATGCATACTAGAGAATAGAGATGAGAAGAGAGAAAAACATCATCTCATTGCATTGAATTAGAAGAGCATTGCTCATACAATAGTGTAGATGGGGAGAGAGAAGAGCTTGCACCTCTATGAAACAAGAGGGAGAGCTAGTCTCAAGAGAGCTCAAGCATGAGTTTAGCCCAAAGTGTGTGTGAGCTCTCAAATGAGCCACTATTTATACTAAAACTCCTAAAACTCCCAAAACTTCCCATGTAGGATTATTCTCAAGCCCACTCCCACACTCACCTACAACTTGGAACTCTTGTCACCTACAACTTGGAACTCTCTACAAGAGCCCTAAATAAGAATGTCAAGTCTCTTGTTTTCCTGCTTCCATCTTTGTGTTGCATCCTTGTATTGATCACCACTCGCAACATTCCCCCCTTTCTATTTTGCGCACGTCCTCGAGCGCGTAGATGCCAAGGAAGAGTAGAATCTCCAGTGTGTACCTGCAAGCAAAATGATAGGTGGTTTGTGTTCTTTTTAAAAAAAAAAAAAGCAAAAGTACTGACAGACAATAACAAAACAAACAATTTTACTGAATAAGACATGGCAATAAACGTCCAATTAGCTAGAGAGGAAGGAAACATTAAAGCAGTGTAGAGATTGAATAGGTTTGTTCAAGCCTTAATAATTACTACCTGCAGCTAACTAAAGTAAAGAATGTTTTATGCCAAATGTATTGTTCTTTTCCTAGAAGGCAAAAGACAACAGTTTTTGCCCCTTTTGTACAGCTGGCCTTCAATAATCTGAAAACTCGCTGCTTCTACCTCTATGGTTCTCTTTCTATGCCTAGGCATCTTATCGTCCGTATGACCCTGCGTCAAATACTTCACAATGTACGAACTCCAATTGGGTGTTGTTGAAATATAAAATAGAGTCACATGAGGAATGGGTTTCCTTTGTTGACAAATTTTACAATTCCGTACATACTCTTTTGTATCAGCATGAAGTGTTGGCCACCAATATCCTTCCCACAGACATGTCTGCCTCCTAAGCTCACGTGGACATATGAGATAATCTCATCATATTGATCAGGGTCAGGGCTTAGACGAAGTATTCCATCTTTTCCTAATTTATACAATCGTCCAGAAAGAAGCTTATAAGGAGCACAATGCTCTATGGTCATTATCTTTTCATTGGTGGGACTAATGGAGTTAACAAATCCTGTTCGTTAAAACTTGAATGATGGGTTCTGCCCATCTTGGTGCTGTCTCAACCAAGAATAGAGTAGCGTCAGGAATATCATCATCTATACCAATGGGTGCTTCTCCCGAAGTTATCCTAGAAAGATGATCAGCCCGCTGATGCATTTTTCCCTTCTTTACTGCTACTTCAAATTCAAATTCAAGTAGAATAACAAACTAGCGTACAATCCTTCCGGTTGCACATGGCTTGTTCACAAGGTAAAGCAAAATGATCTACGAAGAATGTAAATTTGTTGGCCAAAAGGTAATGCCGAAACTTCTTCACAGCATAGATCATAGCTAAGCCTTCTCTTTCCGTGGTGGTGTAATTCTTTTCAGCACTATTCAACTGGCGGCTAGCATATGAGACTGGAAATTCCATTTTGTTCTCGCCTGGTTGAGCTAAAATACAGCCAATTGCAAAAGCCAAAGCATCTATATGTACGTGGAATAAATTATCCCAATCCGGCGACCTGAGAATAGGTGCCGTCTCACTAATGCCTTCTTCAGCTTTTCAAAGGGTTCTTCACAATCCTCTGTCCATTCAAATACAACAAGTAGTGCGTACAATGGCCGTGCTATTTCAACGTACATGCAGATAAATCTACGATAGTAGCCGCAATGACCCATGAAAACTTGTACCCCTTTTGCATTGTAAGGTCTAGGTAGCTCAACAATAACAGCTATCTTTTCCGCATCCGTGGATATACCATTCCTAGACACAATGTGGCCTAGAATCTTCCCTTGCCTAACCATAAACTTGCATTTATCAGGGTTAAGGCATATGCGATACACTCTGCATTTCTCAAAGATTTTTTTGAGATGCTCAATGTGTTCTTCTCTGTCGATGGAATGCACACACAAGTCATACATGAATATTTCAAGAAATAATCGCAGGTATTCTTTGAACGCATGGCTCATCAGCCTGTGAAAGTTGGCTGGAGCATTAGTCAAACCAAAAGGCATGACTCTATATGCAAACACTCCCCATTCTGTAGTAGCAAATGCGGTTTTATGTTGATCCTTGGGATCAATAGATACCTGGTTGTAGCCCGAAAATCCATCAAGAAAATTGTATGCCTTCTTACCAGCTACCCTCTCCAATACATGATCAATGAGTGGAAGCGGATAGTGGTCCCGGACAGTAGCAGCATTTACTTTCTTTAGATTGACACATACTTGTAGTTTTTCATTCTTCTTAGGTACTACCACAATCGGTGAAACCCATTCTGTATGTTCAATCTCATAAATAAATTCAGCCGCTAACAGCTTGTCAATCTCTTCTTTGATCTTTTTGGCAAAATTATCGTTATACGTATAAGGACGCTGCTTGGACGACTTGGCATCCTCTCGCATGGGAATTGTATGCTGGCAGATCTTTGGATCTACCCCTTTAAGGTCTTTGTAACTCCAAGCAAATATGTCTCGATACTCTCTCAGAGTAGAGATTAACAATTCTTCCTCCGCTTGGGTTAAGTCTGTGGCAATCCACACGTTACGTGGATCTTTGCTTGGTTCTGCCAGGTCTATTTTCTTGGCGTCCTCAAGGCCATCATAGGAAACTCCTGGTTCCTCAGGTTTCTGTCGAGCGAATAGGTTGTTGTGCAAGACTATTTTTCGATCTTGTATGGTGAATTTCTTGAAGTTTGATGGGACATTTGTGGTATCCTCTTCTTCCTTTGAGTCATCACTCATGGAAGACCATGCTGCTTTTAGCATTCTCTTCCTTTCTTGCACTAGAGCTTTATGCTCCACTCTCGTCATGGTGCTTTGTTCAGTCTTGACTGAATGCACTGAAGCCTTAGATTTTAGCTTCGGTTTCCTTTTCCTCTTCTTCTTTGGGTTGTCACTCTCCTTCTCGTTTAGCTTCTGCACTAATTGAAAGCCGTATCTCCATTTCATCTCGCCTTTGATGCAATCATCAGCTCCCAAGTAGTACAAGTACTCGTTCTTACCTACAAAGGTTGGAGGTGGAATAAAGTCTTCTTTATCCACATCTTCTCTTTCTTTTTGTTGTTGTTGTCTCTTTTCCTTGACTTTCTGTTTGCGAAACTTTCGGTGACTCTTGCAAAACTTACGTTTCGGTTTGTCACTAGGAATACTCAGCAAGACCTCTCTGCCCTTTAACAACAATCTTATCTTCTCTAACTCTGATTCAGGTACTATGGCATCGTCATCAGAATCCTTCCCATCAGAGGATTCTAAGCATCTATCCTCATCTCCTTCGTCAGCTGAGCTGTACTCAAGAGGGGATACTTCCTCTACAGATACCATATCTCATAGCAATAATGATTTGTTTGCTTCATACCTAGGGGCTTCTTGAGGTTCCTCTGCATAGATCGGTCTTAGTATTCTTACGGGAATAATGTCATACCCATCTGGATCACAGAACTGTGTTTGCCTTGGCAATGCACGAGTGTCTATGGTAGCTAAAACATGGTTCCATTATTCTAAGGGATCTATCAAGTTCTCAGGAAAAGGTATTGGGATATACGCCTCATCCGTCACACTTCTATCTATGGTAACATTTCCAGGTTGCAAGTCTCGACAAGATGCTCCACAGATCCATAGATCAGCTCTTCCTTCAGACATAGTTGCTCCCGATGCTTCTGAAGAAGCGGAATCAAACTCATCCACAGGAGAGTGCATCACATCTCGATAAGCGGAATCAAACTCATCCACAGGAGAGTGCATCACATCTTGATAAGCATGGTTTTTCAGATTCACCCTCGTGGTTACATTCTCATGTCTGAGGTACAAGTAATTGTAACCCCAGTCTTGAATCATTTTGAATTGGCGCATGAATGGCCTTCCTAGGATCACTTCGTAATTTGTGTTCTTGCCAAAGTCTACAATAGCAAAGGTATGTCCGTACTCAATGCCACATGACTTGACTATAACATTCTCAAGCAATCCTATGGGACTCTCTAGATTTCCATCTGTCAATTGCAAACTCATCCTTGTACTTCTAATTGCACGTTTTCCCCACATTTCCCATACAGTTTTTGTTGCTATACTCACCCCTGCTCTGCTATCTAGAATAGCTATAGATTCAATCTTGTTGATCTCCACAGGAAGCGTAGTATTTCCTTCATCGTCTTCACAATGCTTGCCAACTTTGTTCACAGGAACCGGAATTGTTTGCTTAAGCATTAGCTCAGAAGCCTTTGCCTTCAACAACTCCTTAACCTGGATGTTTTGGTTCCACAAACCTTGCTCAGTTAATTGTGTAGCCACTTCTCCCCACAATCTTGGCCTAAGCTTTAACTCTACGAGTGGAATGGTACACGTAACTAGTGCCGACATTAAAGCTTGTAAACTCCCTATGTCTCATTCCTGATGAGGTTGTCGTGTCATTGATGGTACTCGCATGATTTGGCTATGTGCCTCGTACAGTCCTAAATATGAGGGCAGTGTCTTGCATTTGAGCTTGTTGCTCCGAACTGAGACAACAGTCTGAGCATCATCTGGTAGAGATAAAGCATCTAATTCTTGAACTCTTTGATTCGAGAATTCTACTATAGAGAACGGTGGTGACTTGTCAGAAGATGCTAGATCCTCAACTTGTTTTTGCACCGCTTCCCACATCTCCCTTGCTACTGCTTCCTCTATTTTAGGAATTTCATCTCCAAAATTTGCGGTAGTCAATGGTTTTGACTCGTCTGCATTGGTATGAGGTAAATCATCTCCTTCAGGCATTTCTAGGAAATGTAGAGATACAACTTCACTTCCCTTTTCCATGCGTACATAGGTGGTGGGCCGTCTATTAGAGTCTGAGTATCCCTAATCAACTGCTTATGGATAGCCAAGTTGATTGTCTCTTCACGAGGGTTGGGATATTCTTGCAGCTTCTAGCTCGGTCAGAGCTGTGATCCTACTATTATACGCTTGAAGCGCTGCATCTAAAGGCTCGTACACCTTGTCCACAAGGACTGATCCTCCTGAGCTTTCCTCAGACTTGGATGCTTTTCCCTTTTGCTCATTTTGAGTTTTCTCTCCGATTTGTTTCGTTTTCAACATTCCTTCTAGCTCTTTTGGGATAGAGTTTCCTCCATCAGAGCTCTTCTGCTCCTTCGACTTCTTACTCCCCTTGCTGCGTGGTTTACGTCGAGTTGATTTCTTTCTCTCTTTTCCATCTTTGGATAGAACCTTAATCTCAGAGGGTTTCTCAACAACCTCTTTGACATTCTTTTGCGCTTGGGCTCTAGTCACTACTCTTAGCGACACTAGTTCGTTCTCCTCCTCAGATGTCGTGGGTGATGGAATCACTTCAACATAGTTGAGGGGCGCTTTAGCTTTTTGTGCTACCGGATCGGCAGGCTTCAACAAGCAATCCTTTGGTAGATGGTCAATGCTACACCCTTGGCAAAACCTCTATATAGGTGGAAACGTAGATGTTGTGCCTATGTTAGCTAAGAGGAGTCGTTTCTTGTTTGGACATTCTCTCACCCAATGTGGTCCACCACATTCGTAGCATGGTCCTGTTTGTTGCGCGGGGTATAGTCTCTTTGTAGGATATGGTCCTAGATAACCTTGAGTCTTGGTTGGCTGAGATCCTATAAGCATCAAAGAGCTTGGGTCTCCATTAAAGTCATGAACTAGGCTTGGTCCGGTTGGGTTCTCAAAGTAGGGTTCGATAAAAGGATGCTCCATTTCGATGTAGTATGGTTGAGATCTAACCATCTCCATACCTAATTCAGGATTCTCATATTCCACATATCTAAAGGAAGCTGTGCCAGGTGGAGGAGGTTGAGCTCCTAGCACCGGCCGTGCTTGCTCTTGAGCAACTAAGGTTCTCTCATGGTTGACAACTTGCTGTCTAGGTGCAGAGTTGGCTGCTTGTTCCCTTTGTATCCTTGCAATGTGATTGCAGTCTGAAGTCACATGTGTGTAGTTCCATTTACAAAGCTGGCACCACTTCTTTGTTGGTTGATTGCCAACCAATGGTGAGAAGGTTGGGCACTGCTCGGTTTTATGGCTACCTCCACATCCTCCACAGACGTAGGGGCCTGTAGGTACCGTATGCATGTATGATGGTTGGGGTCGGTAGGAAGGTCTGTAGTATTGCCCCATCTTTTTTAATACTATCTTGGCAATCTGATCTGGATTAACTAATGGCACACTAGAGTCAGAGCCCTTCCCAGAGCTACGTTTATAATCCGGATGGCTATCTTGGTTTCCCATGCCAGTCATGTCAAAGTTGTCATCGTAATCCATGGCATCCATGCAACACTCATTGAAGATGACATGCTTCTTTGCGTACAAGTGAGCGTGAAGCGTCTTGTTTCGTAAGCCT
This sequence comes from Cibotium barometz, assembly GCF_041138505.1. NCBI lineage: Eukaryota > Viridiplantae > Streptophyta > Polypodiopsida > Cyatheales > Cibotiaceae > Cibotium > Cibotium barometz. Next base: position 39,187,566 of record NC_141101.1, on the reverse strand, counting down.
TCCAGGAAGATAGAAATTAATCTTCCTTGGCTTGGCTTCTCATCATCAGGGCATCGATTGATGTACTGCTTTAGCCTATTTACGCAATCTCGCACAGATTCTTGATCTTTTTGCTTAAAAGCGTAAATTTGAGCTATCGCATTGTGCTTAATTTCCATTTTTGAAAATGCAGCTATAAAGCTCTTTTCCAGCCCATTGAAAGATCGCTTTGCCTCAGGCTCTAAAGTCTGAAACATGATAAAGACTTACTCTCTAGCATCAAGCCAAATCCCTCGATTTGCGTATGCGTATCCGTGACTTGCTCTGCATGTATAGCTTGCTTAAAAGCTGCTATATGGTCATATGGGTCACCGGATCCGTCATACTTCTTGACAAGCTTTTGCAGTGCAGATGGTCTCACTTTTCTAGAATATTCATCGTCATGTCTCCTATATGAGTCTCGGCCTCTAACTCTAGGCTCTTCAAATGTTAGTTCACTTGGTCTATGGGGTTCTCTTGGAGGTACATATCCACTTGCTCGTGGTCTTTCTTCTCCCCTAAATTCTCTAATAGCCCCGGGTCTCCTCGTAGGATCAATCGTTGGAAAGACTGGTCCTTTAGCAGTTGTTCGCATGGAAGGTGCTGGTTGAGCCACGAGCCACACTTGGGGTTCTAGCCCATGGTGGTGCTAGTGTTTCTCCTCGAAAGGCAGATTCATCTGGACGTGCCGTGTCTAAGGTAGACACCTCAGTGAAAAGGGGCCTTCCTTTCCATGTCATTTCCCTAACCTCTGGCCATTCAAGGGTTCTAAAGTCGTTCTCCCATCTATCATGAACACGCTTAGTGAAACCTTCTAGATGCTCTATAGTTATTGTATGCGTGACTGGAAGCTCTAAGCTCGGGTGCTTTTAGTGAAATCTTCTAGATGCTCTATAGTTATTGTATGCGTGACTGGAAGCTCTAAGCTCGGGTGCTTAGTGGTTGCATAGTAGGTTTCTACCACATCCCTATACACCTCTTTAATTGGGTCGTCTTGATAGATTTTAACTACTGGAATTTCTTTTACTATGTCCCATGGGTTTTTCTTGGTCTCTTTTTCTTTTCCCGTTCTTTCTCTATCCTCCCAATTCCTGTCAGAAAACAATTCTTCAAGTAAAGAAATGGGTGTACCAGGTCTGCGCGATGTTCCTGGCACATTTGGGTCAGATGGAAGCTCCTTTTTCTGCTTTGCTTGTGCGCTAGGTTGAAGTACACCCAAAGCATCCACTTGTTCAGGATTTTTGGTGACCTCGTAGCGTACTCCATTTCTACCCATGTACATATCATCTTGGTAGTTTACCCATGGTGCTGGTTCAAACGCAGAATGAATGTCTGCAATTTTAACAACAAACCGGCTCATTGGATCTTTGTAGATCTCACCGCCATGCGCGTTTGCATACAAGAAATGGAGTCTCATGTTGTCAATCAACTCCCCATCTGGGATTTCAAATGGATTAGCAGAATCTGCCATACCAATGGGTGTGGACGGTCTATTCATGCCAAATGACTCGTTTATGTCCATTGAAATATCACTCTCATTTATGTCCATTGAAATATCACTCTCGTTTATGTCCATTGAAATATCACTCTCGGTTCTTGAGAGGCTCTCTGTTTGAGACTCCGAAGATGTCTCAAGAATGCTCTCCAAGTTGCCAACAACCGATTGAGTGCCGCTCCCTTGAGTGGTTACCCTAGATGGTGCACTAGTGTTACGTCCCCCTAGTATTGTTCCCGAGCGTAGATGCATACGCTATTTTTAGCACGTTGCAGTGTCCAGTTTTTGAGAAAAAAAATAAAATTATTCTTATATATATATATATATATATATATATGTAAACCCTACCTAACCACTAAATGCAACTAACATGAATATGTGTGTAAATACCTATTTTATTTATTTATTTATTTTACTAATTACATAAAAATACTAATTATGTCGATTACACTAATTATGCAAAAAATTACAAAAAATTAAAAAAATGCAGAATATGCAGAAAATGTGGACTCCTAAGAAAACACATAATTTACAAAAAAAAATTAAATTTTTTAAAATTATTTTTATTGTTTTATTTATTTTTACTTATTATTATTATTATTTTTTTAAAAAAATGCAAAAACATGAAAATTGGTATGCAGATTTTGAAAAATTAAAAATTAACCAAAAAAATAATAAAAAAATATAACAAAAAATATAATTAAAAAAAATACTAACCTTATCCTTGCAGCCGGCGCCTTATCCTCCTGGACCTTCGCCTTCGCCTTCTCACCTCTCCTTCGCTTCCTCTTCCTTTGCTGCGTACCTTTACCGACCACCTCGCCTTCGCCTTCGCTGCGGCCTCCTCTCCTTTGCCTCCTCACCTTCTCTGCTGACACCACCGCTTTCGCCACCCGCTTTCGCCACCAGCAGAGCTGAAGCGCCCACCTTCACCTTCACAGCCTCTGCCCGGCCCTTCTCCGCCCTCTCTTCCTTCGCTGCCAGCAGCTGAAGCTCGGCCACCTCTGCTTCGCCGGCCACCACCTCACCTTCTAACGCCACCGTCAACAATGCATGGGCCTACGCCACCAACTTCGTGGCCCTTCAGCGAGCTCGCCCCCCCGCCTTCGCTGGCGCCTTCGCCCCGCCAATAGTGGCCAATGAGCTCGCCGCCTTCGCCTCCTCTGCCCGGCCTTCACCGCCCTCTCTTCCTTCGCCGCCAGCAGGCAGCTGAAGCTCCGCTACCTCTGCTTCGCCTTCTCACCTCTCCTTCGCACCTTCAACAATGCATGGGCCTACGCCACCAACTTCGTCCCCGGCAAGTGAGCGCCTCAGAAGAGTCCTTTCTTTATCTAGCCTACTGTTGTTTCTCTGTGAGCAGTGAGCTACGGCTCTGCTCACTTATATTGTAATGAATGATGGTTTCTTTGTGTGTTAAAAAAAAGAAAAAATAATAATTTAAAAAAAAAAACCCCTGCGACCTTATCCGGCCCCTCCTTTGTGTTTGCATTTGGGGACTCTTGACGAGGTCAGGCAGCTTCGACCCCTTGGGTCTCGCTGAATGTTTAGAATGTAATGGCTGCCAAGGATCCTCAACCAACCGTAGGTCGTATCCCCGGCAGCGGCGCCAATGGAAAGACGGTCGTCTCCCTACGTATGCAATATAAGCAAGTAGACTACACTCCTAGCTCACCAATGGAATGATAAACTCTCCTTTCATCGCTAGGGGATTCAACCCGGTTAGGTGCATGGAAGCTTATCCCTTTCGGGAGAGAATGCTATGAACACCACTACCTTGACATAGACTTTACACACACAAGCTCAATCTTGCCATAGCTCATTCACTCATCATCCCACTCATTCATACATCCAATACAAGAAGAAAACTAAGCTAATGCACACATAAGCTCAAAGCACACTTCATTCTCAAGCACTTACTTCCCTAGCATGCACACAAACCTTGAAGCTTAATGAAACTTGAAATAAACATGCATTCTCATTCACTACTCAAGCCATGCCTTGCCCATGGATAAGCTACAAGCTATGGAGAGGCTTAAGCTTGAATCCACTACCACACAAAGCCTAATAGAGAATCCACAAGCATCAACAAAGAAGCATGCATACTAGAGAATAGAGATGAGAAGAGAGAAAAACATCATCTCATTGCATTGAATTAGAAGAGCATTGCTCATACAATAGTGTAGATGGGGAGAGAGAAGAGCTTGCACCTCTATGAACAAGAGGGAGAGCTAGTCTCAAGAGAGCTCAAGCATGAGTTCAGCCCAAAGTGTGTGTGAGCTCTCAAATGAGCCACTATTTATACTAAAACTCCTAAAACTCCCAAAACTTCCCATGTGGGATTATTCTCAAGCCCACTCCCACACTCACCTACAACTTGGAACTCTTGTCACCTACAACTTGGAACTCTCTACAAGAGCCCTAAATAAGAATGTCAAGTCTCTTGTTTTCCTGCTTCCATCTTTGTGTTGCATCCTTGCATTGATCACCACTCGTCACGCAACACATGGGTTAGCCAATCGCCCAACCACTGTAGTGATAGGATCCAATTAGGAATTTTGTTAGGTTTTGTCCCGGGTACCAGGGAAAAGAGTTCCCAGGCCCCCTAGCCGGATGTTCATGCAAACATAAAACTAGTCACACCACTTACACACCCAATATGAAATTGCCTTTTTCTCAGCATCAGCTATCTTTAAAACAATCCTTTAATGAAACCATTGTGTCACTGATCACAATCCTCAAAATCTCTGGTTGAATCCTTATTTCCAATCATTCCTTCAATCGGTGTACTTATGGCATCATTGGCAACCAGAACGCTCACCACCTGTTCACACAGGGGCCTTTTCGATAGTTCCTAGCTCATAGTAACCGGCAATATATTCACACAACAAAATGGAATCTCCGTGGAAGATCAGCAAGATCAATCAATAGATCCATATAAAAGAGCCATGGACTCATCCGTTGAGGACCAGTAAGTTCAATCAGCCAGATCCATGCCCGGTTTTAGAAAACAACTCTTACTCCTTGTTCCAATATCTTACTGGTTGATTGACCAGTAAGGTCAATCAACCAGATCCATGCCTGGTTTTAGAAAACAACTCTTACTCCTTGTTCCAATATCTTCCACGACGCACGTGTGGGTATCTTCGGCGACCCAGATCCCGAGCACCGTATGGTTAGCACCCTTCGCAGGTCACCTAGCGCTTCACTCATAGGCCGCTTCCTTGGTCCCTCATCCACCGTATACCGGAAGCTCACCATTTAAATCGAACCGAGGCTGGTCAAGACCTCGGCCAACCTTGCTACGTGAGACGTCCTCCAATGACTCTCCGTCAGCAGTTGCAACTTTATCAGTTAGGTCTCCACGACCTTAATCACAAGACGATCAAAATGCTTTCCCAGCATTCTTGACGTAAAACAGTCATTTACAAACAAGTCACAAATACAGTTTCTATATTGAACCCTCGTCTTTCCACATTGTTCCATATCAATCCATATTACTTAACCCAAATCCAAATCATATGCGTATCCATTCTTAACCAGATACATCATTTTCCATCCCATCACATCAAATTCATTCACTTCACATAACATCCATTCCTAACTTTCTTAAATTACATTACGTCTCATCATATCCATTTCTCATTACATCTCATTCATTCACATCTTATATCATTCATTCACATTCTGATTCACATGACATCGCATCTCATCCATTTGCTCATATCGACGTCATATCCATTCACATAAATATTCACATTCATTATTCCACATACACATCCACATTCGTACATCGACATCCACATCTACATCCATACATCCATTTTCACATCCACATTCATACATCCACATCCACATCTACATCCACATTCGTACATCCACATCCACATCTACATCCATACATCCATTTTCACATTCGTACATCCACATCCACATCTACATCCACATTCGTACATCCACATCCACATCTACATCCATACATCCATTTTCACATCCACATTCATACATCCACATCCACATCCACAGTCATACATCCACATCCACATCCACATTTACATCCATACATCCATTTTCACATCCACATTCATACATCCACATCCACATCCATACATTCACATCCATACATCCACATCCATTCTTCGTTCATTTTCATCTATCTGATTCCTTTCACATCCTCATATCTATTTATAGAATACAAGAGAATTCTTATTTTTTATATAAGATTTCTTTACGCATCTATTTATGCATAAATTCCATTTTAAGGAGAATAACACTTTCAAAATAAAAATCAATCTTTTATGCATAAATTCATTTTAAATGAGAATGACACTTTTGAATTAAAATTCAATCTTTTATACTTCTTCTTATGCATAAAATCAACATTGATGAAAATAACTCTTTTGAACTAAAAATAGAATTCTTTATGCATCTTTCTATGCATAAAATCAAAATTGATGAGAATAACACTTTTGGATTAAAATAAATTCTTTATGCATCTTTCCATGCATAAATCCAATTTAGTAGGAATTACACTTTTAGAATAAAAGAATTTCTCTTATGCATCTAATTTATGCATAAAATCCATTTATGATGAAAATCTCACTTTTAATATTAAAAAAATCTTTTATGCATATGTTTATGCATACAAATCATTTATGATGAAAATCACTCTTTTAATATAAAAGAATTTCTTTAATGCATCTAATTTATGGATAAAATCCATTTATGATGAAAATCACACTAAAAATATCTTTTATGCATACAAATCATTTATGTGATGAAAATCACTCTTTTAATATAAAAGAATTTCTTTTATGCATCTAATTTATGCATAAAATCATTTATGATGAAAATCACTCTTTTAATATAAAAGAATTTTTTTATGCATCTAATTTATGCATAAAATCATTTATGATGAAAATCACACTTTTATAATCAGAATAACAATTTCAATATACTTCCTTTTATGCATAGAACTTAATTAGATTTGGACCTAGTTTGGTTCCTTTTTGATTCGGTTTTGATGATTCGGTTTGATCCAAGAGAGAGGAGAGATAAAAATATCACATTATTTTTGAGTTTAAAACTCATTCAAGCATGTGAAGTAGGTGCCTCCTTGAAGGGACTCCCCTTCCTTACACGTGTCAAAATGGAATCATTATACCCAAAATATCTCATTTTTTTAGTAATACTCATAGTTTTTTTACCAATAACCCTTGTACATAGTCAACTCTTCATCTTATGTGAGCATTTACTCATTTTTGGGTATTTTTCTTTTACAAATTGGATTTATCTCATACCCACACATGGATTTATCTTATTGGCCCATAGGAACCTTAATTTAAAATTTCAAAAAAATCTTGACCCTCAGAATAAGGCCTCTTGAATAGATTATACTTGATTTCTAATGCACCTTCTGAAAATCTTTTTGAATTTTTGTTTCGGGGGAACTTATTTTAATAAGAAGAGATATTTTTCCATCCAAAAATATTTAAAAACTGAATTACCACTCTCTAGAAGATTTTCTCTCTCTAGGCCAAAACTGGTCGAAACAAGATCTTCTATATTTCTGAAGAGGGATTTGATTACAGGGGAAGATACTGGACATCCTGAGAGGCTGGGGAGGAATCTTACACTATACAAGACAAACTCCTTTTCAGCTTGCCTATGGAATTGATACAATGATTCCTATGGAATATTTGGTGCCCCGCTTGACGATAGTCGTGAAGAACGTCTAAGGGAGAATGCTCTAGCTGAAAGGTTGGTAAAATTAGAAAAGCTTAATGAGACTAGAGTAATCACTCTACATGGTATGATAAAAGAAAAGCTCAAATGTAAATGGTGATTTGACCATAACCTAAAATCTAAAGAGCTACAGGTAGGAGACCTAGTACTTATGTACAGGGTTGGCTCTTCCAAGAGGGAAAAACTGAAATATAGAGGATTAGGTCCATTCAAAGTTACAGAACTCATCCCCTAGGGTGCAGCCCCACATTGAGACCATTGATGGAATTGAGATGCAAGGCTACATAAATGGTAGCAAGCTTAAGAAATACTATGGGACCTTAACCCAAGACATGTTAGAATGGGCATGCTAAAAGAAACATGAAAAGATGAGACAAGAAAAACTCAAGAAAGAAGCACAAGAAGGGACTAAGGCAAGGGCAGCCCAAGCCAAGGCAAAGCAAAGTGGATAGACACTAAAAATAAACATGACTACTCTAGCCTTGATTGAGGAAGAGGACCTTGAGATAGAGTCTGCGTAGCTCAAAGTAGGACTCTCTGTGGTGGGAGGGACAACTACTAATCTCCACAATGATTGACTCAGAGCAAGTCACAATTACTCTCGTATGAGACCTGGGCGAAGCTAAAAAAGCCAAAGTTGGAGCCTACATCAGCTAAAATTAAAAGTGTGCATGAGGAAGAACCGTAGGAGCTTTTGGAAGTTTAAAAGTTAATGTTTCCACCAAAATAAAAATTGGCCATGTAAGGTTTTGGTTATGCCAATAGGTGCCTTAGAAGAGGAAAGGTTTCTCAGATGAACCTAGATCTCTACTATGAATTGCAAAGTCAATTCGGAGCAAAGGACTACCCACATGTCATCCGAGGGCTGCAGATATACATTGCTGCTATGGAATGCCATAGAGCCCGACCACAATCTCAAATTTGAGCAATTGCCGATAGCCACGCAAGATGCTACTATGTCTTCATGTACCCGAATCACCACCAGTACCCCAGAGGGAGGCACTAACAAGTGTGATAGGTAGATGCTCGAATCCCACCCCCCATAGTGAAACTCTAAGAGCATCACTATTGGGTTCCTAAGAAACCATTAAAAGGCACATGGATACTATGAAGCTAATAGAAAGTTATGGGTACCCAAGTCATGAAGCCTTAAGGTTAATCCATATGTGTAAAAACCTCATTAGCCAACTACCAATCACCCCAAACACCACAACCAAACCAACTAGGAAAAGCGATGAGAGAGACAGGAGGTAGAAATGGGTCCCGACCAAGCACACCACTCTACCATGTCAACAAGTAACAAAGCAGGTATGGGCACCCAAAACAAAACCAAGTCTAAGACCTAAGCTCAATATGTCAAACCGCAAGAAGGTCAAGACTAGGTGGGAAGCAAGATAAAAGTCAATAACCCACTGAAAATGTGATTGAAAAGCCACAATAACCTAAGAAAAAGCCACAAGAACCTTTCTGAACTCAACATCACGATAGATGCCACATAAATTGGGGAAAAAAGGTGAATTACCTCATTCCCTACCCCAAAGACAAAGCTGTTGTTGTAGACCCACAAGGCCACATGCTCATGAAAGACATTTTCACACAAGAACTTGTTATAGATTCTATGGAGACTGGCTGATTCAATGGATGGAACAAGAGTTGTTGTGTTCCGTAAATGAGCTGGAAATATTACACTGACACACCCCCTCTACATCAAGAGATTCATCGAGATATACTTGGGTCTACCCCATGGAACATTAGCCAACAAATCACAATGATCCTATATATGATAGGACTTGGAGAGGATTAACTAACTAACACCCTCTCTAACAACCTCAGATTCACCATTGTGCAGAATCACGTCACATCACTTCTTCCCATAATCATCTTAGAAGGTTAAAATTAGTCCCAAAGTGCACCATGGCCCAGTCTAAACCTTATCATGGTCAGATCTTCATAGTCTTTATGACACTGTGATTTTGGGGGAATCACGGCCGTGATTCTTCCACTTGCATAATCATGCCACAAAAACTTAGTTGAAACTCATCTTTTCTGAGCCTTAGGGATGTCATATAACTAGCATAGAAGGGATCACATGCCTTTAGTACTTTCACTTGACATGATTATATTGTAATCACAACAACCGTGATCACAACCATGAATGACATGATCATGCTGGTCCTTGCCGTGATCACGGCATGCATCCTACACCAATTAATTAATGCCACATATCACATGCATTAACACTCAAGCCGCCTGGCTATATATAGGCAACATTTTTTGTTCATTGCATTGTTTTCTATCTTTTTTTAATTTCCCATCGTCATATTCAAGCTCTTTCAACTGTTCCTACACCTATCGCCGGGTAGGATTCATGTCCCCCTCTTCGTCTATTTTTTTGTGCTTGTTTTGAATCCTTCACATGGGTAAGATTCCATGATTCAAGACAGGTAGATATTCTTATCCACCACCATGTTCTTTTCAAAATCCTCCACAATTTCTGTTTTACAATCCCACACACACATAAATAATTGTCTAAACAGTCTCTTTGCTTCTTCCCACCAACTCTTATTAAACATGTCCATCCCACTGTGATTATGTAGTCTGCACAATCACGGTCTCCCTGATGTCGGAATGCATAATCACATCACCGTGCACACATCTCATAAAACTAACAATTAACCCCTCCATAATAGCATTTGAGTTTACCAATTGTATCAATCCAGGGTCAAGCTCAATTGTAGGAAACCATGATTCTACAATCTACAGATAATCACGGTGCGTGATGACACATTACCATTCACAATGCCATGTCATTCATCACACCAAAAGAATCATGATGACACATCACCATTCACGATGCCACATCACCAATCATGCCAAAATAATCTCATGATGATGATATGTCACCATTCACGGTGCCACATCACCAATCATGCTAAAATAATCTCGATGTGACACATCACCATTCACAGTGTCTCACATCACCAATCATGCTACAATAATCTCGATGTGACACATCACCATTCATAGTGTCTCACATCACCAATCACGATGCCACATCACCATTCAAAGGAATCACGAGGATGACTCATCACCATTCACGATGCCACATCACCATTCACATAAAAAATAAAAAACAGAAACATGATGCCACATCACCAATCACACCACCCAATCACGGCGTGATTGCCACATCATCTATGTACAATCATGTAGCCATCATGACTGCATGATCACATCATTTAATTCTTCTTGCCCATACCCAACTCTTCAAATCGTGCCTTCCCCCCCTGTGCACTGTTGCTCTTAATGATGAAAATCCTAAGTGTTTTCACGGCGTGATTCTGTAGTCCTGCTAAATCACTACCATGATTGGGAAAAAACAGAGCTGCATTTCATGCCAAAATCTTCATACAACTCTATGCTATGCATACTTCTAACATTTAACATCTAATAAGAAACCATGTAATCCTACCAATTGCACTAGACTAATAAAATTTTTATGTTTCAGTATCATGGCATGCAAGGAGACCTAACAAGATCCACTGTACGAGGAACTAGGATCACCAACTTCCTCAAGCAGTGAGGACAAGACTCCTAAGAAAAGGTTTAAGGGGAAAGCCAAGTAGGTACATCAGAAAGAAAGTGACTTCAAACCACCCCTAATGGATCAATTTTGTGGCACAATACTAAACCAACCAATAGAGACAGTGGACAACAAGAAGGTGTATTTCCAGTAATCATTCCCCCACTTGCATGTAGTTGGCGAATGATACCAAATTCAAGGAAAAGCTAGAGAAGTCATGGCTTGGGAACTTGGCTGAGGTTGTCTAATGCAGGGTGAACACAAAATTATATGTCGCGTTTCTTGTTTCTTACCAATAGGGCACACAAAAAGGGCATATTTACAGGAGCAGATTGGGCCAAAAGCTAGTTTTGATCACTCAGAAGGTGATTTGGGATGCGTTCCACCAGCCCACCCACTCCCTTTTCCAAAAAGTTAGATTTTTTTAAACATTTGTCCCCACCGACTAAGGTTAACAACAATGGAGCAGAGTTCACGGCCTTAATGGATCCCAAGCTAGAGAAGGCATACAATGTTGCCTCTATGATCATTGAAGTAAATCAGTTACTCATAGGTATAATTGCATGGACATGCACAAAGTATATCGCTTGCATAGAGATGAACAAGATAATTGGGCCAGCATCATGCTCCACCATTGGGATTTCACTTACTATCTCACAAAGTATAGAAACAAGATGGTGAACTCATACCTCCTCACCCAAATTCTTAGCCATGCTACTGGAGTCCCATTACTAGAAACTCCACTTGCAGAATTTGAGGTGGTCCCCAACAGAGAAAGAAAGTGTTACAAAGAGAGATGTAAGCAATCCTATAAGATACAAGGTTGGTGGTGCAAATTGACATAAGCTCTCCAAAAGTAACCCCCAAAGAAAAGAGTCAAGAAGATGCCTTGTTGGCCCCATTCTGTTTCCCCAACCACATTTTCTCATGCTAAAATCCAACCACATTTGCTTCCCCAACCACATTTGCTCACGTTGAAGGCCACGAGAGCAACCATGAAAGAAGCCCCAAGCCCCGCACCACCATCTTCTCCAATCCAAGGACCGACTATTATTGAGGTGCACAAAGAGGCCACTAGGCCAAGCTTGCCACTCCAAGAGCCTGCCACCATCATTGATGAGGCCAAAAGCCAACCACGCAGCATGTCTCTCCTACATCAACAAATCCCCTTTATTCCACCTCATGAGTTAGTGGACCCATTTGAGCTAAAGGATTTGATTGGAAGAGTCTAGACCTGTGTATCTCTGGAAGCCTCCTCTTTTAAAAACATGCAAGAGAGAGAATTCTTGTTAACTTTGGTGGGAGGACGTGGACACTGCAGCCAAGTGAAAAAAGAGGGAGACCTCCCAAAGTAACAAAGAGCCCTACAAGGCCCTATGATTACAGTTGCAGGACATGGATGCCATAGCCAAGAGGGTGATAGTTTATGAGTTTGAAAAGAGCATTTCACAGTGCATAATGCCAAAGTACACGTGTGGAAGAGTACCCGAAGCAAGGAGAGCGGGAGGACTATGAAATGGAGGCCTATGTATCCAAGCTCCTTTCCACACAGATGATGGAGCATAATTTTCGCTTGCAAGATTTTGCAAATTGCCTATTGAAATGACATGCAAGTGTCACTACAAAGTTGAATGAGAAACTGATGGAGGAAATGGGTCAACTAAAAAAGGAGGCAAAGGAAAAGTAAAAGGGAATTATAGTGGACAACACGGCTCTTACATATCAATAGGTGCAAGAGCTTCTCTAACAACTAGACTCCCAAAAACAGGAGGTCATGGAAGAAAAGGTTTGAACCATGCAAGTGCAACTTCAAGTGGAGACCCTTGCAGAAAAGCATAAAGCAAAAATGGGGGACCTACAAGCTAAGGTACAACACCAGGTGCCGGATCTCTAGACCAAGCTCTCCAATGCAAGTGATGATCATGCAAAGTCCTAGAACACCGTTTAGAAGAAAAAAATAGAGAGTTAAAGGCTATAGAAGCTGTCTAAAAGCACAACTGGTGGCATTGGAACGGTAAATGGACCAGGTCAAAGAGATCTGTGAGATTAGTTGCGCCAATTATGATATACAGGATAAGGACCTTAAGGTGACACTACAAGAACTGCAAACCACATGTGTGACTATGTTGGTTAGCCACACTAACAAGATATCTCTCATCTCAATAAGAAGATCATGGATACCCTTACAGTGTGGACATTTGGTTTACAAGAGAAATGGGAGTACTTAAAAAGAAAAGGATGGCCTCCTTCTCTAGAATCCCCAACTCCAAGATGCTCGCACCAAAGGGAAGTAGAAATAGCCCAACCTTACAAGCTCAGGAAACACATATTACTTCCCTTCCAACAACAACTGCGGCCACCATGCCTGATGAGGATGAACCCGCCGTCGTGCCCGACAAAGATGATACATGTAGTAAGCTCATGGACAGGGCAACCCCACTGTGGTGGCTAACCTTCTAGTGGTTCCTCGGGTCCCTCATCGAAACTTTTTCCTCTTTTTTGCTTCACTAACACTCTCTTTATGCCAATATAATATTAACTTAAGTGAGGAACTAACCCAGGGGGGTTTAGCTCTTATATAGCAAAATACTACTTGTACTACACCGACCCAGCCATTATTATGGTTGTGTTCACAAGGGCCCTCAAACTCAACGAGGTTCAATCCATGTATATCTACCCCTTGTGCTTAATTTTTGATCATGGTTACTGAGTACTATTTAATTCTACTAACTTTAGCAAGGGGGAGGATCCTATAGAACTAATGAAACCATCTATCCCCAATTCTTTTATTGCTCCCCTTCCAAAAATTCAAGAAAGTTTAAATTGGATGCTAACACATGGATGGGTAGAAGCTTGGGACACCCACCAACACCTTCTATGACATAACAGTAAACTATATCACCCTTGTTGTATTATTTGACTTTATAATAGTAAACTATATCACCCTTATGGTATTCTTTGATTTTTGATCTCATTTGTGCACACTTATAAACTTTTTTTGGCAACATTAGTCTATGACTTTGAACCAACGCACATAGAGTATCCCACATTCCTGGAGGAAGAAGATTTGCATGCCTTACATGATTTCTTTATCACAAAGAAACCACTGCCACCTTTAAATGATGGGGATAGGGATAAAAGGGATGATGAAGAGGAAAAAACTTATCCAGTGTTTAGTCCTGTAACCTCTTACTTGTCTGCTATTTATGATAACAAAAATAAGGATGAAACTAACCCTCCATTAACTGAGAGAAATTTTCCCAACTCTTCCTTTGATTTTCCCACTAACACCCTTTCCCCCAAAGAACCATTAGATGGCTAGCCAAAGGCCGATGTTGATCCTATGCACCATGAACACGATGCAATAGGTTCTACTATCAACCCCATCCTTGATCTCCTAGATCCAGAGTCTCCTAGATCCAGAGTATGAGAAGGTCATAATAAGCAAGAATCCACTTTTGCAACCTCATCTAATGTGGCAAGCTCTTATGCAGATAACTCTGTTCAACCCCACCCCACCACTCCAATCCAAGCTGAAGCATATGCCACAAGGATCCAGCCATCAAATGTCCCATACCCTTTAGTGGGTGATAGGTCATATCAAAGAGAGTTGGGCACATGGAGAAGTAAGAGTCCTTCTGGTCCAATGTGGTTAAAGGCTCCACACTTGCCAACCCATGCCGACGGACTTGTTGAAAATACGAATAGTTACATTCATGATCGCCCACACCATAGGCTATGGTGACGTGAGCATACAGTTGAGGAGTCACAGGGTGGCTATGAAGAAATATTGATGGATGTTGATGGCCAAGTTGCGGTTTACCAACTTTGGTATATCTAGCCTAGAGATTGCCCTTCCTTGCCATCAAAGAATATACAGATATACACATGGCATCTCCAAGGCTTTTTACATGTAGACCCCTGTATATGCCACAATCAAACAAAGGTTTACGGCCAGGAAGTTCCACAAAAATCATTCTCGAATTTCACTTCATTTATAATTTTCCTTACTTTGAGCATAGCTCCTTGTATTATTCATTGAACCAACAATGATAGTTCATGCTTATGACTATCCATGCATGGTAAACAATTCTAGATCCCACCATCATAGCTACTGTCAGGTTTTTCAAACTCATCATCCTTCTCACTTACATTCAACATGATTATTTCCATAGCTACAACATGGAAGGCATGGGTTTTAATCTCAACAAAGGGCCCTCAGATAGTCGCATTATATATTATTATATCGTTGCGTTCGCTGCCTTCCCTCTTACATGCATACAACATTTGAGGACATTGATCGACATGAATTTATGGAGATCACTGTAATTCCTATGCCACACGATTTGTGTCCTCCATAAAAGAAAAAATCTTTACAAAGAATATCTGGGCCAACAAGCCCTTGTGGTGGTTACGCTTCATGTAATTCAATTTTATGCAAAACCATGCTAAGCGCTTCATGACCGATGGTGGAGTGAGCCCCTAGTGGCTTCACATCGAGGAGTTAACCCTCTTGAGGGTTGTCTAAGTGCATGTTCCCAAACTTACTGCATTGTCTCCTTCTCTTCTCTTCTTCCTCTCTCATCTCCAGGGATAGCACTTAGCTTAGGGTCCTCCATAATCTATTCCTAAGCGAGAGTCTTGATTTGCCTGAATGGAATGCAAATCCACTTGTAGGAGTTGGTTATGAGATGTTTGTTTGATTTGTGTCATTTTGTTTTTCTTTATATAATGGAGTGAAATGGAGCATTGGGAGCATGAGAAGCTTTGGAGGGTACACCAAATGCGGAAGCTACAAGTAAGTGCCTTAATCTTGCTCTTGATTCCATTAATCCCACCATTAATCTTGGGATACTACAATTAATTAGGCATTCCTTGTATCATTAGATAGCTTGGGACTAGCCTAAGCCATCCATAGAAAGAAAACACTAAAAAATCATCATTGAGGGGGAGAAATCAGGGAAAGAGCAAGAAAAAACTGGGCGTAGTTCAGTCTTGGGTTACATTTTTGAGAAGTGAACAACTGTTTGCTTTACTACAGAGGTATGGCCATAGCTTCTTAAGCCATGCCCATTCACTTCTTGTTGGAGAATATCTCTAAATATGTCTCATAAATGAGAGTAATATGCATTAAAAAGGGCATAAATGTGCATTCAAAGAGCATAAATGTGGTACAGTTGAACTTCTAGGAGAATATTTGAAGGTGCCTGTCAGAAGATATGCCATTTTGGTGAAACTAAGATACCTTCCTATATTAGCTTATGAGCGTACGTCCATACCTTCACAGACATATGTCCATTCCTTCATAAGTGAATAGCCGTACCTTCATGAGTGTGCCTATCCCCCCCTGGCAAAGTCTTTTGTTGCTGACATAGACACAATTACACCTTTTTGTAAATTGAACGTTGTAAATTGAACGATTGTTCCTCTATTGAGGAATGCCTGTTCTTCCATCTATCCCACAGTCTTACCCTTCTGACGCATAAATGCCCGTTCCTCCACCAAGGAACGCCCGTTCCTATTTTCAACCCATGACCATACTGACCACGAATGGTCCTAGATTTGATTAAGCCACACCCATACCTACATCAAGAAAACACCCATTTCTCTATGAACAAATGGCCGTTCCTAAGCTTTTAAAGTGTAAAAATTTCATGTCCAGAGCGTGACTCTGCACTGTTACTTGACACATTCATGCACCTACACTCAGGGAAATTGCTGTGAAACAATCCCCTATTTGATGACACTAAACCATCCTACGTACAATCACTTGCTAGATATGACCCTTCGGTCAACACATCATAGAGTTAAATGATAGCACCAGTGAAAGCGAAGAACATCGGCGAACCACCCCTGACTTAGACTTAGGAGGATTGGCTGCCCAGTGCATGGACAAAGCATTGACTCAAGAGAAAGCCCTAGGATACCCAACACATTCATAGAGGAGTCTTGCCTCGAGACTAAAAAGCTATATCCTAGGAAACACTCAATCAAAAGAGCCTCACCCTAGGGACACAAGCATGGATTGTCAATTTGAAAGGATTGTCACACCTTTGCTAGGTCTAAGACCTGAGCTGGGGCAAGGACTAGATAACCCAGTCCAAATTGATCCAATGGTCTGGGGAGCCATGCTGACTACCAGGGTGATGATAGATTCATTCCTGGATCATAGGCTAGCACCAAGCCTAGGTCAAGAACATTCCCCCCAAGGTCCAGAGATCTCCTACCAAAGAGAAAGAGCCCACGAGAACTCTCCCACCAGCACACGACACACATGTACAGCCACTACCCACCTTGCGGAGTGTATCTCGGATACCATATGGATCCTTACGAAGCACACACCAGCCCACCACTGAGGCATGGTTCATAGATGGGATACTATCCTCTAGGCCTAGTTCCCCCACCTATCATACCCCAACCTGCACTAGCCCCAACTATGGTAGGTTTGACACCGAAAATGTTGAGGATAGCCATGGAAATATGGAGGGTAGCTTCAAGAATTATACCACCAACACCTGTGCAACCAGTGTAAGGGCCAAGACCGGAAAGGAATAAACCTACCCTTATCTCCAAACTTATCACTAAGTTTGATGGGTGTTGAGACCCCATACCTTATTAGGAGATGTTTAACGAGATTTTTGAGGCATTTGGCCATGTGGAAGATCAGGTTAAGGTGAGTGCCTTTGCCTCGCCCTCAATGGAAAAGTAGGACAATGGTTTTGATCCTGAAAGTAGAAGACAAGATTACCTTTGATGCCTTGAAAGAGGCTTTCAAAGTAGAATATTCGAGGCAAGGAACTCGATGGAGTTTGATTGAACAGTTGCATAATGTTAAATAGACAGAGGGAGAATCCATTTGGGACTATATTAATCGAGTGAGATATCTTCACTCTCACTGTAACAATAGGAATAAATTATTTGATGAAAGACTGATCAGTAGATTCCTAGAGGGACTTGAAGATGTATCCCTACATAACTCCCTATATGCTCTAGTGCATACCTCCTTTAAGCAATGTTGTAGAAGCACCATGGATTTTAAAGACAATTTCAAGGGAACTCATTTCGCGAGAATTGCATGAGGGCACTTTTGAAGCTTCCTTGAAAAGCACAAGAACTACATCATAAGGAAAGGGAAAAGAATCCTCTTCAGGGACAACAGGTGGAGTAGCTAGCAATTAATGCAACAAATGACTTAATAGTTGAGAGTAGGCCAAAGTTATGACCAAGTTGGGCAACATCTTTACCCTAAGAGAGAACTAGTATGGTGCCCGATTTGTCGAGAAAACCACACTAGTATGGAATGTCCACATTTGAGACCCAGACCCGTTCTCTACTACCCTTACTACCAAAGGTGGGGCAATCATGAAACCTCAAATTGCTACCACCAAAGAGATCCACCAAAGAGATGCTCAAGCAAGGTCTCTACCGTACCGTAGACCTTGCCGCTTAACCCAAGGCAACCATTGACCTTGCCAACCGGCAACCCAACACAATGCACCAACACAATACACCTCAACTTGGCCATGAAGTGGCCCTCTCCGAGGAATCCTTTGGGTACCCGAAAGTACCCTTGCCACCCCCAGCTCATGTTGCTACCACACCGAAGTGTCTACTTTGGAGAAGCAGGAAGCCTCAAGACATGCAAGGATCTTATCTTCTAAGGAGGTTCAGGAATAAGCACGAGAGACTAGGCACTCTCGAAAGAAAAAGGCCACAAAAATTGGCAAGGGAGATAGCTATGTTGTTAGAAAAAGTGGGTCCAACGACGAGAGGACAACTAGCAATGTGTCATCTTCCTCATTTGATGAAGAAAAGATACTACCATCTGCCCCTTAAGAAAGAGAGCAAATAGACCCCAGTCATCTACCCAAAAAGTTAGCCAAATATCCAAACCCAATCAAGGAAAAGGGGAGACTGAAGGCCGGCTCAAGAGCTAGTCAAGGATTGTCAAGCTCAATTAGAGGAGAAACCTCAAACAGTTTAAACTACGGGAAGTTTCTCTATGCCTAACCTAAAACCAACCAAGGAAACCTAGGAGCTTAATAGAAGTCCCAACCACCAAGCATTCCCTTGAAATCTCCCCGAGAGGTAGACCCAAAAGCCATGATAGTCCTACACCATGAGGACCTTGTTGCTGTGTATCTTAAGAATCTGAGGGACGACCACTCAAGAACACACTGAAGTTCATATCCCTATACCCTACACCTTAAAAATCCTAAGCATGAATAAGGATAACTAGATTCATGAACCCACACCCATTCCCGAGAGATATTGTTGCCAAGTTGACAATTGATCAATTGTGAATGGTAGCTCCAAATCTCTCTCAAATCCTCACAAATGCAAATCCAAATGATAATACGAGTGTGCTAATTCTTTTTCATAATAAACTGAAAATAATGATAATACGAGTGTGCTAAATCTTTTTCAAAATAAATTGAAAATAATGCTTAATCAATGAACTCATAACCAAGAAAAACTATACATAGATATTCACCATGACCAAGAGCCCACCCAAGCTCTGATACCATGTTAAAAAATCGTAAAACGGGATTGATCATGGTGATAGACATAGATTAAGCAAAATAATTAAGGTGGATTAAACCACACTAAGAACTCCAGAAGAGAGAGAGAGAGAGAGAGAGAGAGAGAGAGAGAGAGAGAGAGAGAGAGAGAGAGATTGCACACTCAACACTCAATTCTATTTCATATCACAAGTGAACCATACAATGATATAGGCCTTCTAGCCATATCCCACTTTACACATCATCATCCATGTGGCACTCCCTTTTCCACTCTTTTGGTCAACACTCACACACCATACATGTGGCATTCTTATCTTACCACAATATCTTGCACCTCTAGGGTGCTTTCACACACTCAACCAAATAACCCATTCATTTTACATTGCACATTTCAACAATGCTCACAAGTTCATGGCTCGTAGCATCGGGCATACACACAGTGCTGGAGAATGTAGAGGGATGTGATCTCTTGCCCATCGTGACTATAGAAAATCTTATACCTGTGCATTTTGGAAGTATGTCCTTGGTAGCAAGGATGTACATCCAGTTCTCAGAGTCTTCTATATCTAGGAGAGGAGCGAATTTTATGCTATCTCGTTCATTGTCCAATGTTTTATATGGCACGTTTGGCATAAGTGTACTATTGTAGATCTCATAGTAGTCACTCAATCCTCTACCAAAGGACCCTACTCATTGGATGGATCTTCCAAGTGTGTAGATTTACCTTTAGGAAACCACAGCTCGGGTTGATGCAAAGCCAAGTCATAATCTGGATCCAGCAGATCCACTATAGACCATATCGTTCAGATTAGCATCTGTACCAAAAGAAAGGATAAAATTGCCAACTATTTTGGCTTGCCACATGCCAGAAGATTTACGAAACAAGGAGGTTGCATAGAAGCTACCCACCAAGAGAGTTGCAAATGGGAGTTTTGCATCATGGAGAGCCTGCATCATCAAAGAAGCTGAAAATGGAGTTTTCAGAGCAAGTATGAAGGCTATGGAGTCTTCATTTGTCAACAAGGAAGCTGCCAAGGAGACAAAGGTGTCTCAAGAAGGTTGGTTTTGTGAGTTTTGCCTCATGAAATTTTGGAAAAGGGTTGCTGTTTTGGGATGTGTGAATCCCTTGGTACCTTGCAACTTGGCAAGGATGTGAGGTGCATGCTTGTTCATGTTAAAACATGCAATTATGGGCTAGTTGGAGCCCAAGTGGAGCTGATTGTGCTCATTGATTTGCTCATGAAAGATGAGATGGTTGCGGATGCAATTGGAGCATTCTTTTTTCTGGTTTATGCATCTGTGATTTCACTTGAGAGACCATGTAAGAACCCTTGAATGGATGCATGTATTGAAGGAAAAGCATGCAGATTTGGAGCTTATGAAGGCCATGTCAATGGTCATGGAAGACCTCAACTTGGAGGTCTTGAAGAGGCAAAGAATTTTGTAAAAAAAAAGAGAGTTGTGTTTTTAAGCTCATTTGGGAGCTCAAGGTAGTCATGCGATAATGGCTATGTAGAACCTCAAGTGGGAGGTTTATCAATGTAAGTGGGAGGTTTATCAATGTAAGTTTGCAACAAGTAGTGGGTGAAGCTTGTAGAAGTTTTCAAAAGCAACAACAACAATAGGTAGCGCAAGCAATAAAGCAATACAAGGACTCTTGGTAAAGGAATACTCTTGGTAAAGGAGGCGTGTTAGCTATTGTGAGTGACTGTAGTAGCCAGTAGAGGTTCACCTCAAAGTTGTATATAGAGAACAGCTCGAAGCAAGTGGTAGAATCATACTCATAGAGATGACCCATGTAGAAGTGAGAGACTATGAGTAGAAGAGCAACACGCTCAGAGAACAAAAGTAGAAGCCATCTATGGTGGGGAGCGCAACTGTGCAGCAGTGCAAAAGATAACAAACCTCATGGGTGGTGATAGGACAAATAACAGTGAAGGAAAGAAAAACAACAGCGAAGGGAAGTAGCTATAGTAGAGTGTGAGCACAAGTGATGTGAGAAACAAGCCTCCACTCCAATGAACAGAAGCATCAGTGTTACGTTCCACCTGGACCAACCATAGAGATAGGTTACTCTGAACGTGAAACTTGACCGCCAATGTTGCTCGCCCGAATCCCCAAGGTTCCTTCCACTATGGCATGATCAACGTATCTGAAACCGTCATGGTGTAGGGTACACAGCTATCAATGGTGGTAAGCAGGTGTGCAGAAATAGTGTGGAGAAGAAAAAGAAGAGTAGATGGGTCCAGATTGTAGTAGGAGGATAGTAGTGACTTAGGCCACCCTAGATCCACGTTGCAACAAATGGATGGATCACATAAGGATAGGGTTTCAATGCCCATCACACCACTGAATCATTTGTCCTCGTTATGCCCCCATTCACATGATTTAAAGCATTTGTTCTCACATACAATTTTTTTGGGTAGGTTTTGAAACCTTTTTTTATAAATAAATCTTTCTCGTTAACCTTGAAATATCAGGCAAATATCGGGTTTGCAAAAGACATGGTTTTTTTGACCATAGTGGATGGGTGCCCTGCCCTTGCCTCCTTGATGTAAAAAAAGGATTGTATTTTCTCACCCAGATTATGAGGGTCCCCTACCTGAGCCCGTGGGTGCTCAAAATGGTTTGTAAATGTGGTGTGCATTGAGTTGTGCATGCATAGTCATCACACTTCATGGGTTGGTTCCCACCCAAACATTTATGTTCAAATTGGACTTAATGGTTCTGCTGCTCTGAGCGAGTTGGCTCAAAATGGATTGCGTGTCTATGATGGTAGACACATGCACACACACTTTTTGAACACTCCAATTTGCATTGAGGGGGAGTGTTGAGATTGGCAATGCCAAAATTGATGGGGTGAGAGATGAGTTGATCAAATTGATTGGAGAGATTTTATGCACACACCCAAGTTTACATTGAGGAGGGGTGTTGAAATATGCAATGTAAAATGAATGGGTTATTTGGTTGAGTGTATGAAAGCACCCTAGAGGTGCAAGATATTGTGGTAAGATAAGAATGCCACATGTATGGTGGTGTGTGAGTGTTGACCAAAAGAGTGGAAAAGGGAGTGTCACATGGATGATGATGTGTAAAGTGGGATAAGGCTAGAAGTCCTATATTATTGTATGGTTCACTTGTGATATGAAATAGAATTGAGTGTTGAGTGTGCAATCTCTCTCTCTCTCTCTTATGGAGTTCTTAGTGTGGTTTAATCCACCTTAATTATGTTGCTTAATCTATGTCTATCACCATGATCAATCCCATTTTAGGATCGTCAAAATGGAAAAACTATTACGAGAAAAACCCACCTACAAGACCCATAAACAAACAGCTTCCCAGGAAAGGAAGCTTACATCTTCCCAATAGATTCGGAAGAACATTGGCTAAGATATGTGGAAGTTGTTATAACGCATATTCCTACTTTTGCCAAGTCTTGCAAAAGGAGCTCGACGAGTTTCCCATTCCAGTTATTAACACCATGACCACAAAAAAACAAGAATCTATTGATTCCCAATCCAAACCCCAAAAATCTACCGCTCTACAGGTAGAACATGAAACAAAAAGTTGGCACAAGCCGAGCAGGAGGCCAAAAAAAGAATGAACAAGGAAAGCACTAAAGTTGACAAGACCAAACAAGTCTCCAGACAAGTCTCCAAACACTTTGGAGCCTACAAGGTAGGAGATCATTTTGTAAAATACAAAAAGACCCAAAGAACCCATGATGAGAAGCCAGGAATGTCTTATGATGGTCCATGACCAAGGTCAAGGAGATCAACCTAGTAGGCCCAAGGGAAGATCCAAGGCCCATCTACATCGGGGAAGACCTCTTCGTGGAAGAAGCAAGAGACCTTACTGACCTCCTCATAGAATTTCAGGATTGCTTCACTTGAAAATATATGGATATGAAGGGTGTACCTCTTGAAGTGGTTAAACACACCATCCCCATGGTAGAAGGAGCAAGGCCAGTAAAACAGAGAGCATACCCTAAGAACCCGAAGTACTCCAAGATGGTCTAGGAAGAAATCATTTGACTCATAGATGTCAGATTCATCTATGAGATAGAACACACCAAATGGATCTCACCCATCGTGATAGTGCCCAAAAAGAACAGAAAAGTGAGTGTGCATGGATCTCAAAAAGGTTAATGTTGCCATAACACGAGATCACTATCCATTTCCTTTTAGAGCTCAATCGGGTTGCAAAGAAAGGAGGCATACAACTTCCTCGATGGGTTTTTTTGGCTACAACCAAGTGCTGATCAACCCAAAATATCAACATAAAATGGCTTTTTCCACTCAATGTCCCAAGCACCTTCTAGCGCCGCCTAATGTGCACAACCTACAAGGAGTATCTATAGAAATTCCTTGAGGTCTTTATGGATGACCTTTGCGTCAATTCTACATGGAAGGCACATTTGTGGTGTCTGAGAAAAGTGCTAAAGAGATTCCAGCTCTACAAGATCTCTCTTAACCCTTTGAAATGCTAGTTTCCAATCCGGCATAGAGTAATCTTGGGACACATTGTCTTAGAGCATGATATCTCCAACAGATGACAGCAAGGTGTAACTCATTCTTGAGTTGCCACGGGAGTCTAGAGATTCATCGGGCATATAGGTTATTACCGATGTTTTATCTTTATGTATGCTGACATAGCTTGTCCCCTTTACGAACTTCTTGTGATTTTTAAATGGACAAAGGAGTGCCAACAAGTGTATGATACCCTCAAAAAATCATGACAAGCACCCCCATTTTGAGTTCCTCTAATTGGGAAATCATATTTTATGTCCACATAGACACCTCTGCTTTTGTAATTGGTTATGTGCTGGCTCAACCGAGAGAACACAATAGGAACTTTCATGTTAGCTTTGCCAGTCTCGCCAAATAAATGAAGAAGAACAAAATTATACCACCACAGAAAGAGAAGGGTTGGCCATGGTCTATACAGTTAAAAAGTTTCATCATTACCTTTGGGGACCAAATTTGTTTTCTTCGTAGACCATCAAGCTATTCTTTATCTGGTGAGTAAACCTTGCACTATGTGTAGGATCACCAGATGGCTCCCAATTCTAATAGAGTTTGATTTTACCATCACAGTACATAAAGGTTCCCAACATGTATTGGCCAACCATATGTTGCAAGTTCCTAATGGAGAGCAACCGGTGGGTGTTGATGATAACCTACTAAATGCCCCATGTTCCAACTATGCGTGATTCCTGAAATGGGAGAGGAAGTTGCACATTCCTAGCTAATGGCCTACCCACCAAAGCAGCAACCAACACGGATCGGGCAAGATGCCTCATTAAGAAAGTCGCCCCTATCAAATGATTACAGGGGGCAACTTTACAAACAAGGGAAAGGCAAAATAATGAGATGCGGTGTCCACCATGAGGACAAATACATCTCTATTTTGGAACAAGCCCACTCTAGAGTCAAGTAGACACTTCACATGCACTATTTAAGAAATGGGGCATCGATTTTGTGGAACCCATTAGCCCACGGCCTAACACACCCAAGTCTAGTATATCATAGCAACAACGGACTACTGCTTGAGCCACAAGAAAAGCCAATGCAAGGTCCACGGCTAAATTCCTTACAAGTGTGTAATCACTCACTTTGGGTGTCCCCTTGAGCTTGTCCAATGACAATGGCACCCACTTCATGAATGAGGTTATACAATTCTTGCTACAAGAATTTTTGGTCACACACCGTAAATGTTCACCCTATTACCCCCAAGCCAATGGCCAAGCAGATGCACTAATAAGACCCTATGCACCATCTTGACCAAGACTATAGAGGAAAGTCGTAAAACAACTAGGAACAGAAGTTACTGACTACACTCTGGGTTTATCACACCACATATAAAGTGGCCACCATTAACACAACACCCGTAAGATTAACATATGGAACTACATCAATTATGCCTATGGAATTTTTGGTGCCATGCTTAAGGGTAGTTCCATAGGAAAGACTCATCAGAAATGTTATGTGTGACTAACTCTTTGAGCTAGAGAAACTCAACGAAATGCATTTAAGGGTTGTGTATGTAATGATTGTTAAAAAACTAAGGTGCAAGAAGTGGTTTGATGACCAGCTCAAGGACAAAGACATGAATGAGGGGCATATGGTACTTATCTATAGCACAAAAAATCACAAGAAAAAACTCAAATTCAGAGGACTAGGACCCTTCCTAGTGAACCAAAATAACCCCACAAGGTGCACTGCACATTGAAACTCTCGATGATGGTGTCAAGATGGCTGGTTATTTCAATGGTAGCAAATTGCAACACTACTATGGACCGCTCGCACAACACCTTGAAGGTAATTCACCTAAAAAAGGAGAAGAAACAAAAACAAAATGAGATGAAAAAGATAGCATAACGAGATGCCAAGGAACGCCAAGTGAAAAGCCAATAAATCATTGCAAGGGCAGTATACCTTGAGGAAGAGGAATGGGAAGTGAAACTTGCCCACCGTTTGTGGTTAGGAATGACCACTCCAACAAGCTTCACCCAAAAGTTAGCACTTGTTGATATAGATGCTAACCATAATTTAATATCCTATGACAAATGGAACTCTCTCGGGAGGCCAACCTTGCTCCGCACCCTAGCCACCGTCACTACTGTTGCTTTGCATGCTAACCACAATCTAATGTCCTAAGACACATGGAACTCTCTTAGGAGGCCAACCTTACTCCCACCCCAGTTACTATCACTACCATCGCTTTGCATTCTATTAAGTACTTAGGTGTTGTTACAATTTTATTTCACATTGGAAATAAACCCCTTGGAAGGAAAGTTCTATGTCATGCCTACAGGGATGATGCAAGAAGAAATCCTTCTGGAAAGAGGATGGATGGGCCACAACCGATGTCATATTGATTGGGATGCAAGGACGGAAACACTACATTTGGCCTCAAGGCAAGTCACTATCCTTATGACAAACAAAGAGCTAGAGCCACCAATCTTACCTCCACAACGTGACCAATCCTCTTCACCAACCACCTCCTCTACTTTGTGAGACCCTCGCACCCTCCATGATGCCCCCTCCGAGGGTGCTGGCGACGGAAGCAGCGTCAGTCTCTCGCACGGGGCAGGGATCCACACTCGGGGCCTTGCCCCCACGGATGTCCGGACAAGAGACTAGCCCGGTAGTTCCTTCAAAACCAAACCCGAAAAAACTTCCCTCGCCCGGAAGGCACGAGCAATCCCACCAGGAAAATCATCTAACAGGAGAATTGATATAACGAGTCAAAGTCTTAACTAACCAAACTGATCCGATCGAACCCGAAAGTCACATGGTCAAATCAAGGAAGAGACTTGCACTTGGTCCATAGAATAACCGCTTTTTTCCTCCTTTATAGCGAGGCACAACCGTTGATTCCCTCCCAGAGAACAAGGGTCTTCCTAGGACTTAATCTAACTAACGTAACTTAATCGTAACTATTTGTATCACAGGAATCCCCTGATCCAGCCCAACCACCCAACCACTGTATGGGTGTATTTTACCATAGCTTCATTTTTAATTTTTTTTCTTAAAAGAATAAAACATTGTAATGCAATTATGATAGAAGATCTATTCTAAAGCTTAAATCTAAAATATGAATTTAAATCATAATTTTAAACCATAATCATAAACTTAATTATTATTATACTACTATATTAAGCTATTTCCATTTTTCCTCTTTTCCCAATTTAATAGGGTTATCTCTTTCCCATTTAGAATCAATTAAAGTAGTTTTTAACTACTTATAAATAATCTAAAAGAATTAACCATTATTTTATTAACATAAAAGCATAAAAATACCATTTTCTTATTCTCTAGCTTAACAAGCTTAGAGTTTGGTTTTGAATTAAGAATTTATCAATGAGAAGCATTCTTTTGCTAAAGAATTAGCCATAGGAATGGCTATTCTTTTTGAGAGAGAGATATACATAAGAAAGCATTCTAATTAAGCATAGAGATTAACTTTTTCTTGATTACACATTAAAATTCTTAGGGAAATCTTGATTTGAATTTAAAACAACCAATTAGAAACTTCTCAAACTTGAGAGGGGTTGAGAAGAGAAGTCATTTGAGAAAATTTAACAAAAAACCATAAAATTCATTCTTACCTCAAAGATTAGCTTGCTTCTTTTTCTAGAAGTGAAGCCCCCAACCAATCAATTGGTTTAGCAAGTGGAGAAGAGAGCTCCAAGAGTTGTTGAAGAGAGAGAGAAGCTCCAAGCTCCCCAAAAGTAGAGGATTTTAAAGGGATAATAGAAAATATGATTATTTTAATGTAATACTAGCATGGTATAGCTCACAGATGAGAATACAAAAGAATGAGAGTCTATTTATAGGTGAGGGAGGCCACTAACTGAGTCCAACTAGATTCTAGAATTTTCTAGCTTCAGTTTGACTGAATTTGGACAAGATTTGGACCAGTTTGGCTCCTTTTTTGATCCAGTTTGATCCAAGAGAGATAATAATATCACAATTTTTTTGAATTAAAAAACCTCCCACACATGTGAAGGAGGAGCCTACCTCAAAGTTCTCCCCTTCCTTTACCAAGGTATCAAAAATTCATCATTTCTCCAAAATATCTCATTTTTTTAGTAATATCTCTTAATTTTTAATTAATAAACCTTGTACTCAGTCAACTCTTCATCTTATGTGAGCATTTACTCATTTTTGGGTATTTTCTCTTATTCTTTGGATTTATCTCATCCCAACACTTGGATTAATCCTATTGGTCCATATGAATCTTAATTGGACCATAATCTAAAAATTTCTGAAAATCTAGACCCTTAGGCTAAGGTCCCTTATATCATTTTTAATTGACTCCTAATGCACATTAGAGAATTTATTTTGAACTTCTATTTCAAGGAAATATATTTTATTGTACTTCCCTAAAGATAAGGAACTTCTTTTTGGTCGTACTCAAATGAAGACCATATCTTATTCTTCAAACTCTCTCTCTGATCTCTTTTTATCTGCATATTGCTTTTGCCTATCTTGGGCTGCCTTAATATCTTTACAGATTGATTGCATTTGCTGGTCCATGTCATCAAGCATTTATCTGGACATTTTGACTTTGATCAGTGGGTCGGACCAAGTCAATGGTGTAAGGCAATCTTGTCCATACAGAGCTTTGAAAGGGCTCATCCCAATGCTTCGATGATAAGAAGCATTGTAAGCAACTTCAACCAGATGCAAATGGCTTAACCACTTCTTGGGTTCCCTGCCGCGCCGCAGCATGATCGAAGGATATCTTCTATTACCTGATTCACTCTTTCAATCTGGCCATCTGTTTTTCAGGATGATAGGCTGCTGTACTGAGATCCAAGAAAGTTCCTACTGCTTCAAAGAATGCAATCCAAAATTTTGATGTGAACTTGGGATCTCTGTCACTTACTATCCTCCTGGGTAAGCCATGCAATCTGAAGATCTCTTTAAGAAAAACTCTGGCAATATCCGCTGTAGTGTATATTTCTTTCACTGGAATTAGATGGGCAACTTTGGTTAGTCTGTCAACTACCACAAAAATGGAGTTGTAACCTGATTGCACTGAAAGTAATCGAGTGACAAAGTCCATATTGATACATTCCCACTTCATCTGTGGAATGTCTAGAGGCTGTAGTTTCCCTGGCATCTTGACTCTCTCTGCCTTGATTCTCTGACTTAAGCATTGCTACACATGATCAAGTACATCTTTTTTGAGTCCTAGCCAGAAGAAGCTTTTCTTCATAGACATATAGGTTTTTATAAACCCTGGATGTCCAGCTATCATGCTATCATGGGCTTCTCTCAGAATGCTTCCCTTTATTCCCTCATCATTGGGGATACATAGCCGATTATTATAATACATGCATCCTTCATCCAATTTGTACCAAAAAACTCGACTCATTTCCTGAGGAGCCTTGCTTTCCTGCATCAGAAGTGTAGCAATAGGGGCAAAGAATTTGTCCTACATGATTCTCTCCCTTGCTTCACTGATAAATGGATTTGACACCATTGTAATTGCAAGCAAGGAGGCTTTTATGTTGAGTGCATCTGCCACCACATTTTCTTTCCCTCGCCGATACTTGATTTCAAAATCGAATTCTTGTAGGGTCTGCATCCATCTCCTTTGACGCATGTTGAGATCCCTTTGGGTGAAGATCCACTTCAGACTTTGATGATCTGTCATCAAGGTGAACCTCTGTCCCAAAAGATAATGTCTCCACAACTTTAGAGCATAAACTACTGAGAGTAACTCCAAGTCATGGTTGGACGGCATAATTTCTCTCATGTGTTCTGAGCTTTCTGGATTCATATACCATTGCATGTCCTTCTTGCTTAAGAGCACTGCCTAAGGCAAACCCACTGGCAGCAGTAACTACTTCAAAAGGTTTGGTAAAATCTAGCAATTTAAGGACAGGGTTGGTTACTAAGGCTGTCTTCAGTTTATCAAAGGCACTCTGACACCATAGCAGACCACTGAAATAGGGTACTCTTCTTGAGAAGGTTAGTTAAAGGGGATGCTATCTGAGCATACTTGGGTATAAAGATCCTATACCATCCGGTTAATCTTAGGAATCCTCTGACTTCCTTTACCGTCCTTGGGTTCCGGCCAATCTTTGACTACTTGGATCTTTGCGAGGTTAGGAGAAATCCCATCTTTAGACACTATGAATCCTAAGTATTCCACCTGGTTAACAGAGAAAGAAAATTTTCTCTTTCTTGCAAAGAGTTGGTGCTTCCTTAGGATTTCCAGGACCGTGCATACATGATCTTCATGATCTGCAGCATTCTTTGAGTATACCAAGATATCATCAAAGAAGACAAGAACAAAATCATCCAAGTATTCTCTGAAAATATCATGCATAAGATGATTAAATGTCGTCGGGGCATACTGTGAGATCCCTGTTTCCACCGAGATTCCCACCGAGCAACGGATTCAGGATACTGGCAGCGGAAGTAGCACTTCTCGCACGGGACAGGGGTCCCACATTCAGGGCCTCACCCACGGATATCCGGATAAGAGACTAATCCGTCGGTTGTTCCAAAACTGAACCCGGAAAAACTTCCTTTACCGGAAAGCACGGGTGATTCCACCAGGAAAACTTTTTACTCTAATGTAGTCATGATCATTTCTGATCAAACTGATCCAATTGCATCTTCAAGATACTTGATCAGATCAAGGAAGAAACTTGCACTTGGATCATTGGGATCAACGCTTTTTTCCCCATTCAAGAGGCACAGCCGTTGATTCCTATCCATAGAACAATTACTGTCCGAGATTTATTTTATCTATCGTAATAACAAAAGTTGAGTCTCGATTTACGGATCCATCAGTCCAGCCTACGATCCCATGGGTTAGCCAACCGCCCAACCACTGTAGTGATGGGATCCAATTAGGAATTTGGTTAGGTTTTGTCCCGGGTACCAAGGAAAAGAGTTCCAAGGCCCCCTAGCCAGAAGTTCATGCAAAAATAAAACTAGTCACACCACTTACACACCCAATATGAAATTGTCTTTTCACAGATTCAACCAGTTTTAAAACAATCCTTTAATAAAACCATAGTATCACTGATCTCCATCTTCCAATTTATCCGGTTGATTCTTAATTTCCCATCATTCCTTCATCAGAGTATCTATGGCATCATTGGCAACTAGAACGCTCACCACCTGTCCACTCAGGGGCCGTTTCAATAGTTCCTAGCCCATAATACTCGGTAATATAATCACTTATCAAGATGGACTCTCGTTGAAGATCAGCAAGATCAACCAACAGATCCATATAAAGAGCCATGGACTCATCCATTGAAGACCAGCAAGGTCAATCAACCAGATCCATGCCCGATTTCAAAAAACAACTCTTACTCCTTATTCCAATATCTTCCTCGACGCACGCGTGGGTATCCTGGGCGACCCAGAGCCCGAGCACCGTATGGTCAGCAACCTCTAGGATCCTTCGCAGGTGACCTAGCGCTTCACTCATAGGCCGCTTCCTTGGCCCCTCATCCACCGTACCGGAAGCTCACCATTTTAATCGCACCAAGGCTGGTCAAGACCTCGGCCGACCTTGCTACGCGAGACGTCCTCCATTGACTCTCCGTCAGCAGTTGCAACTTTATCAGTTAGGTCTCCACGACCTTAATCACAAGATGGTCAAAATGCTTTCCCAGCATTCTTGACATAAAACAGTCATTTACAAACAGCATTTACAAACAGTCACAAAATACAGTTTCTATATCGAATTCTGTCTTTCCACATTATCCCTCCTCAATCCACATTACTTATTCCACATTCCCTTCATATGTACTCATTCTCATCCATTCATTCATATCAACGACACATTATTTCCCATACACATTCACCTTCATTATTCTTCATACACATCCATGCATACATCCATTTTCACATCCTTATTTATACATCCACATCCACATACATACATCCATACATACACATCCACATGCATACATTCACATCTACATGCATACATCCATACATCCACATACATACATCCATTTCCTCATTCCCATTCATATAACCCCATACGCCTTCTCATCTATTCTTTTTCATCACATCCATTCTCACCCTATACAGACACTTCTTATCTCATCCCATACACATCTTATCACATCTTAACTCTTCTTATCACATCCTAACTTATCTCATATGCATCTTACCACATCTCATACACCCCTTATCACATCCTAACTCATCTTATCAATCCTAACTCATCTCATATACATCTTATCACATCCTAACTCATCTTATCACATCCTAACTCATCTCATATACATCTTATCCCATCACATACACTTCTTACCTCATCCTATACACATCTTAACTCATCTTTTATGCATACCTCTATGCAAGAATTTCAATTGTGATAAAAGTAACACTTTTATAATAAAATAATTATTTTTTATAATATTTTTATAATAAAATAATAATTTATTTTTTTTCATTTCTATGCACGAAATTCAATATGATGAAAATAATATTTTTATAATAAAATAATCATTTTTTATAATATTTTTATAATAAAATAAAAATTATTTTTTTTTTCATTTCTATGCACGAAATTCAATATGATGAAAATAACATTTTTATAATAAATAATCTTTTTTTTCTTTATAGTTTTATAATAAAATAATAAAATATTCATCTTTTATGCATACCTCTATGCATGAATTTCAATTATGCTAAAAGTAACACTTTTATAATAAAATATTTATCTTTTATGCATACTTCTATGCATGAAATTCAATTATGATAAAAGTAATACTTTTATAATAAATTATTTATCTTTTATGCATGCCTCTATGCTAAAATTCAATTATGCTAAAAGTAACACTTTTATAATAAAATATTCATCTTTTATGTATACCTCTTATGCATAAAATTCAATTATGCTAAAAGTAACACTTTTATAATAAAATATTCATCTTTTATGCATACCTCTATGCATAAAATTCAATTATGTTAAAAGTAACACTTTTATAATAAAATATTTATCTTTTATGCATAATATAAAAATTTAATTTTCCCATGATTACTATGAAATTCTTTCAATTAATCTAGGATGATAATTCCTAGAATATGGTAGGAAATCCTCTTTTCATGCTTTGAATGAAATTATTTTATGTGTAAATTTTTATAAAATTTTGCCATAGCTCCGCTACTATAACTAATAAATCTCAATTATTTTAAAAGATAGGTTATCTTTAAGAGAATGATTAGAATGATCCCTAATTGGATCATTAACTCTTAATAAAATAATCATAAACTAAAAGCATAGATAAAAAAAACTATTAATTTATTCTCAAGCATAGATTAATCTTGAATTAAGAAAAAGCTTTATGAAAAGCTTCATTTGGATTGAGAATGGATCATGAGTATGACCATTTCTTAAGTGAGAGAGAGAGAAAAAACCATTAGAATTAAACATAAATGAAAATTTATATAATTCTTTACTATCATTAATCAATTAACTTCAATAGCATTCAAAAACCATACCAATTAAGCTTCTCAAGCTTGAGAGGGGTTGAGAAGAGAGAAACATTGAGAAATTATAGAAAAGATCAAAATTCACCATACTTATCTTACAATTTGCTTGATTCTTTGTTCACGGTAGAGGCTCCCAACCAATCAATTGGTTTAGTATGTTGATGGAGCCACCAATGGGAAATGAAGAAAGAGAGAAGTGTCAAAAACTAGTGAATTATTAAAGAATTCACAGTTCTTGGCTTAGGTGGAGTAGAGTAACAATGTGAAACACTATATTTTTTTCAACAAGGGAAGGCTTCTATTTATAGGAAAAATTGAGCTCCTAACCAAACAAACTGATTCTAGAATTTTCCAAGTCAGTTTGGTTGAATTTGGACTAGATTTGGACCTAGTTTGGTTCCTTTTTTATTCGGTTTGGTTCCCTTTTGATTTGGTTTGGTTCAAGAGAGAGGAGAGATAAAAATATCACATTATTTTTTAGTTTAAAACTCATTCAAGCATGTGAAATATGCACCTCCTTTAAAGAACTCCCCTTCCTTACATATGTGTCAAAATGGAATCATTATACCTAAAATATCTCATATTTTTAATATTGCTCATAGTTTTTTACTAATAAACCTTGTACATTTTCAACTCTTCATCTTATGTGAGCATTTACTCATTTTTGGATACACAATTTATCTCATTTTTTTGGTATTACTCATAGTTTTTTTACTAATAAACCTTGTACATATTCAACTCTTCAGCTTATGTGAGCATTTACTCATTTTTGGATACTCAATTTATCTCATTTTTTGATATTACTCATAGTTTTTTACTAAGCATTTACTCATTTTTGGGTATCTTCTTTTACAAATTGGATTTATCTCCTCCCTACACATGGATTGATGCTATTGGCCCATAGGAACCTTAATTGGACCATAATCCAAAAATTTCTGAAAATCTAGACCCTTAGGCTAAGGTTCTTTATACCTATTTCCAATTAATTCCAATTGCACATTGGAAAGTTCTTTTTGAATTTCTGTTTCAGGAAAACTTATTTTAATAAGATGAGTTATTTTTCTATCCAAAAATATTCATAATCTGAATATTCTCTCTCTAGAATATTCTCTCTCTCTCTATGCCAAAACAGGCAGAGACAAGATCTCTTATATTTCAGAAAAGGGAATTGATTACAGGGGAATATGCTGGACATTTTGAGAGGCTGGGGAGGAATCTTACAAGTCAATCCAAACAGCATGACTGTGAACCCATAATGCCCATAGCGAGTATTGAAGGCTGTCTTCGGGATGTCCTGTTCCTTGATTCTGATCTGGTAGTACCCGGATTTGAGATCTATCTTTGTAAGATTCCTCCCACAGCCTCTTAGGTTGTCCAGTATCTTCCCCTATAATCAATCTCCTCTTTAGAAATACAAAAGATCTTGTTTTTGCCTATTTTGGCCTAGAGAAAGAAAATGTTCTAGAGAGAGGTTATTCAGATTTTGAATATTTTTGGATGAAAAAATATCTCTTCTTATTAAAATAAGCTCCCCCAAAACAGAAGTTCAAAAAGATTTTCAGAAAGTGCGTTAGAAATCAAGTATAATCTGTTCAAGAGGCCTTATCCTAGGAGTCCAGATTTTTGAAAAATTTTAAATTAAGGTTTTGAGGGGCCAATCAGATTCATCCACATGTGTGGAGAAGATAAATAGAAGAAATAAAGAAAATCTCCCCAAAAATGAGTAAATACTCACATAAGATGAAGAGTGGACTAAGGACCAAGGGAATTACTAAAAAAATGGAATTTTGACACCTCACAATGGGAATTCCCCCCTCATGAAGGAGGCGCCTACTTCACATGTGTGGTGAAGTTTAAAATTATCAAAAATTGAGATATTTCATCTCTCCTCTCTCCTAATTCAATTCTAGTTCCAAAAAGTAAGCTAATCTAACCTAAAAATGGTCAAAAATTGACCAAACTAATCTGGAAAATTCTAGAATCAGTTCGCTTGGTTAGAAGCTCACTTTTTCCTTTAAATAGAAGCCTCCCCCTTTGTTGAAGCTTAATAGTGTTTTATACACTGTTACTCTGCTCCACCCGAGAGCCAAGAACTATGAATTTCTTAATTCATTAGTTTTTGACCTTTCCCTCTTCTAAAGAATTGGTGGCCACTCTTGTTGCAAACAAGAGTAGATCCCTCAAACCATCAAGCCAAAGGAAAGCTCTCAGAAATTTATGTAAGTTAGAAATCTTACTTTTTCTTTATTCTTTTAATGGTTTTTTATAATTTTGTTATCTTTAAAATGATAATATGATGCTATACCTTGCTGGAAAGGCTTTCCCCCTCTCTCATTCTTTAATTCAGCCCTTCTTTATCCTAGATAAGTAATCTAATTGTTGGAATTAAACTTTTCATATTGTTTCTCTTTTAAAAGTGAAATTTGATTAGTTTAGAGTACTTAAAACCATTTGGGGATAATTTTAAGTAATTTTAAGATAGGAAAATTTTAAAAATGGTCAGCCATACAAAGGAGGTTATGGCGAAATTTTTCTAAAAATTGGTGAAGTAATTTTTATCTTTTATTATTCAAAAAGAGTAATCCCCACCAATTGTGTATCCTAAAAGTGTTATTTTGATTTTATGCATAGAATGATGCATAAAGAAATTTATTTTTATTTCAAAAGAGTTATTCTCATCAATTTTGATTTTATGCATAGAATGATGCATAAAGAAATTTATTTTTATTTCAAAAGAGTTATTCTCATCAATTTTGATTTTATGCATAGAATGATGCATAAAGAAATTTATTTTTATTTCAAAAGAGTTATTCTCATCAATTTTGATTTTATGCATAAATAGGTGCATAAAGAATTTATTTTTATTTCAAAAGAGTTATTCTCATTAATTTTGATTTTATGCATAGAATGATTCATAAAGAAATTTATTTTTATTTCAAAAGAGTTATTCTCATAAAATTTGATTTTATGCATAGAAAGATGCATAAAGAAATTTATTTTTATTTCAAAAGAGTTATTCTCATCAAATTTGATTTTATGCATAGAATGATGCATAAAGAATTTTATTTTTATTTCAAAAGAGTTATTCTCATCAAATTTGATTTTATGCATAGAAAGATGCATAAAGAATTTTATTTTTATTTCAAAAGAGTTATTCTCATCAATTTTGATTTTATGCATAGAATGATGTATAAAGAAATTTATTTTTATTTCAAAAGAGTTATTCTCATCAAATTTGATTTTATGCATAGAATTTTATTTCAAAAGAGTTATTCTCATCAAATTTGCATAGAATTCATAAAGAAATTTATTTTTATTTCAAAATAGTTATTCTCATCAATTTTGATTTTATGCATAAATAGGTGCATAAAAAATTTATTTTTATTTCAAAAGAGTTATTCTCATCAATTTTGATTTTATGCATAGAATGATGCATAAAGAAATTTATTTTTATTTCAAAAGAGTTATTCTCATTAAAATTGAATTTATGCATAGAAAGATGCATAAAAGATTTATTTTTATTTCGAAAGTGTTATTCTCCTTAAAATTGAAATTATGCACAAATAGATGTGTGAAGAATCTTTATATAAAAAAATAAGGATTATCTTGCATTCTAAGAATGGATGTGATGAGATGGGATGTGAATCAAATAGATGAGAATGAATAGAGAATAAATGTGATGAAAATTGAAGTAATGAGAATGAGAGGTAGATAGATGTGATGATATGTGATATGAATCAAATAGATGAGAATGAATGGATGGATAGATGTGATGAGAATAGATGTGATGAGAATGAGAGGTAAATAGATGTGATGAGATGGCATACGAATCAGATAGATGGGAATGAATGGATGGATGGATGTGATGAGAATAAGAATGATGAGAATGTGAGGTGAATAGATATGATGAGAAGTAATGTGAATCTGATAGTTGGGAATGAATGGATGGATGGATGTGGATGTATGTGAAAGAATGGATGTGGATGTGTGTATGTGAAAGAATGGATGTGGATGTGTATGTGATAAGTATGGATGTGGATGTAAGTGAAAGGATAGATGTGGATGTGTATGTGATAAGTGTGGATGTGGATATATGTGAAAGGATAGATGTGGATGTGTATGTGATAAGTATGGATGTGGATGTATGTGGGAAAATATATGTGGATGTAAATGTGATGGATATGAACGAGAATTGAAGCGATGAGATGTGATGTAAATTGGATAGATATGAATGATAAGGGATGTGAATGAATGATATAGGATATGAATGAATGTGATAGCATATGAATCGGGATGTGAATGAATGATATAGGATGTGAATGAATGATAAGGGATGTGAATGGATGTGATGTGATGTGAATCGGGATGTGAATGAATGATAAGGGATGTGAATGGATGTGATGTGATGTGAATCGGGATGTGAATGAACGATAAGGGACATGAATGAATGTGTTAACATGTGAATCAGGATGATGTGAATGAATGAGATGTGATGTGAAATGAATGTGATAAGATGCAATGTAAACTGGATAGATGTTAATGTATGCGAAGTGATGAGATATATGGGTAGATGAAAGTGGGTGAGATCTGATGGATAAATGAGGAAATAAGTGATGAGATAGAAAAAGATGTGATTAGATGTGAATGGGAATGCTTATGAAATGAGGTGGATTGATGTGTGGATAATGTGGATTGATGTGCATGGATGTTTGGATGATGTGGATTGATGTGGATGGATGTATGGAAGATATGGATGGATGTGTGGATAATGTGGATTGATGTGGATGATGTGGATTGGTGTGTGTATGATGAGTGAATGATGTGGATTGATGTGGATGATGTGGATTGGTATGTGTATGATGAGTGAATGATGTGTATTGATGTGGATGATGTGGATGGATGTATGGATGAGGTGAATTGATGTGTGGATAATGTGGATTGATGTGCATGGATGTTTGAATGATGTGGATTAACGTGTGGATTGATGTGGATGGATGTATGGATGATGTGGATTGATGTGTTTCAGTTAGTTAAGGCTTTTATCTACGCTAGAGAAAAGTTACCCTGGAGGAATCGCCCGTGCTTTCTGGGCAAGGAAAGTTTTTTCGAGTTTGGTTTTGGAAGAACCGATGGATTAGTCTCTTGTCTAGATATCCGTGGTGGGCGAGGCCCTGAGTGTGGGACCTTGCCCCATGCAAGAAGTGCTACTTCTACTGCTAGCACCCCCAAATTCATTACGCAATGGGGTCTGGGACCTTACAATCTTTGTGAACATTTGGGTTCCACTTAACCAATCCAGAAGTTCATCAACCCAATCCAAAAGTTCATCAATCCTCAGGATAGAATACTTATTTTTAATTGTTAGTTGATTCAATCCTCTGTAGTCGATACAGAGTCTTAACATTCCATCTTTCTTCTTTTGAAAGAGAATGGGTGCACCCCAAGGTGAGACACTGGGTCTGACGAATCCTTGCTCTAACAGTTATCTTAACTGTTCCTTAAGTTCTATGGCTTTAGGGACTGGCATTTTTTATGCATGCTAGGCTACTGGCTGGGCTCCGGGGGTTAACTTGATCTCATGATCTACTTCGCGAGATGGAGGCATCTCAGTTAGCTCTTCTAGAAACACATCTGCATACTCACTTACCACTCTGGTTCTTTAGCCTTGCATTTTATATCTACCGGATTCATCTTAACGACATAAAAAACTTGCCTCTTTCTGAGCCCTTTTAACAATTTAGAACCCTTGACTAATTGCAACACTGGGGATCCAGAAATTCTAGTTCCTTAAACTTTATTCCTGTGAAGGTCAAGGAAAGAGATGGTTCCATTGTCACAATGAATGTCAGCCTAATTCTTATGGAGCCAATCCATTCCAAGGATTCCATCATAGATTCCTAAGGGTAGGACTCTGAAGTGGCACTTTGTTACGCTCGCATCTAGACTAAACTGAATAAGGTCTGTCTCAAGGTGTGTGAAAAGAATCTTTCCACTGGCCAATTCCACTTGCATAGGTTTCCCTGATTTTTGATTTAGGACTAACTTACGTAGACATCCTAGGGAAATAAAAGAATGAGTACTACCTGAATCAATCAAAAGCTTGAATTGCTTACCCTAGTACTCTGCTGGAGTCTGGAGGATTGAAAATTGACGATTATTCCCCTGATGCTCAATTGCAGCATAGATTTGTCCTTTTTCTTCCTCCACTTCCTCAGCTATAGTGATGGATGTAGCTGATGTAGTCTCAGGTGGAACTCTCTCTCTTTGGCTTCCCCATTTCTAGGAGGGAGTTCGAAGACTGCTTTGCATGGAGGCTACAAGCTGAGCTAGCACTCTTCTGGGGTTGCCTTGATTTTGGCGCGGGGGACCTTGATTGGACCCATTTTTTTCTCTTGAATTTTCACATCTCTATGCTCGCTTTCTAGCCTGCCGCTCACATGGCCACTCCCAAGAACTCCTCTCTCAAGGTGGTCGCTCACACTCCCCAAAAGAAGAGACGGCATGCAGGCCACTGATTGGAGGAGTATGGCAAGCACCCAACGTAGCTCTCCCATCTGGGTGAAGCCTAATGAAGAACATACATAAAGTAGAGCATAAGTTCCTCTACTACACCAACCATGCTACCGCACCATCACCGACCCAGTCGTCACATCACCTGCTTAGAGCATATTGGGCTTGGCGGTTTGCCAACCATGCAGCCCTAGGGACTCGACCTCCTCGATTACCTCTACTTTATCGAGACATACAATGCCAGCGAGGCTATAGGATAGGTGCTTGACTCGAAAGATGCTCCCCTTATAATCCACCTTAGCCTTGACCTCGTCTGAGACACGCTCCACCTCCCCTGACTTGAGCAACCTTATTTTCACCTTAATAATGTCATGTGCCATGTGCCATGTGCACGATGCCTTCCAGGGTCCCACCACCAAGACGGAATGTATTGGCACATCACATGGCAAGAATTGGTGATGCGCACCCGCACCCTCTCCTTCCTCGTCGTCGTCACACAACATGCTGGGTTGACCGCCTTAACAAGTGTAACCTCTCCACCCTTACCCGCATCTGCCACCATCAGGGTGTACCCATCAACTAGGTCAAATACCTCCACAAGGAACTCCATGCAATATTCTCCAACCCACAAGGCAAGGTGGCTACCTCATCACTCCTCACCAAGGTCCTCTACCATGCAGCCGATTTGGAGGAGCTCCTTCCACTTGTCTGTCTACATGGTAGTACCACCATCCCTCTCACGATCCCTGCCCCACAGTCTTCACCTACCACATCCCCCTCCAAGCACCATCATTCTAATCTTTAGGGGTAGGAGGAGGCACGTTGCAAAGTGGCCAAGGAAGAGGAGCTTCACGGAAATTCCCAGCTCCTCGAAGAGACCCTACTCCACTCCACACCCAACCCCAATGGCCAAACTCTCCCCCCCCTCTCCCTCACTAGCTTGCCCCAAAAAAGGGCCATCGGCCTCACCCTCTGCCTCCTAGCACCACACTATGGATACCCTCTGTTGGGTGCAGAGTTGGCTACTTTCACTCCCAACAACAGGCCTTTTCTAAAGGAATCAGGTACTCCCATAGCGCCCTCCCCAATTTCATAGACGGATTCTCTAACATTGCCTAGGACCTCCTCACTTCCATGATAGATTACATGGAGAGGTAGCATGAGCAGGTCATAGCCACTTAATCTACCATGCTCTTGCTTGCGCAGATTTAATCCAAACCCAATAGGATCTCCAGGACACCTCATTGCCACCAACACCCAACTACATACCTCCCTGGAGGACCAAGATCGTACCCTCACCTGAAAGATCCATGCCCCTCCACGCAACAAATTCGGGGGTGCTAGCAGCAAAAGTAGCACTTCTTGCGCAGGGCAGAGCCTCTCACTCGGGGCCTCGCCCACCACGGATATCCGGACAAGAGACTAATCCCTCGGTTCTTCCAAAATTGAACCCGAAAAAACTTCCCTCTCCCAGAAAGCACGGGCGATTCCTCCAGGAAAATCTATACTAATGTAGTCAAGAGCCTTAACTAACCAAACTGATCCAACCGAACCTGTAAGTCACATGGTCCGATCAAGGGAAGAGACTTGCACTTGGATCAGAGAGACCAATGCTTTTTTTCTCGTTAGAGGCACAGCCATTGATTCTTTTCCATAGAACAAGGACAATCCGGGATTTACTTCAACTATCGTAACTTAACAGAATTGAGTCTCATTTTAGGGATCCATCAGTCCAGCCTCATCCAACAATCCCATGGGTTAGCCAACCGCCCAACCACTGTAGTGATAGGATCCATTTAGAAATTTGGTTATGTTTTGCCTCGGGTACCAGGGAAAAGAGTTCCCAGGCCCCCTAGCCGGTGCTAAGCAAACTTCAAGATAGTCACACCACTTACACACCCAAGATGAAATTTCCTGTTTCATAGATTCAGCTGTCTTTATAAAATGATATTTTAATGAAACCATAGTATCACTAATCATAATCCTCAAAAATATCTAACTTGAGTTCCAATTTTCAATCATTCCTTCATCGGTGTACCTATGGCATCATTGGTAACCAGAACGCTCACCACTTGTACACTCATCAGGGGGGGCCTTTTCAATAGTTCCTAGCTCATAGTACCAAGAAATATAATCACATAAGAAAAATCTAGATGAGATCAACCAATAGATCCATATAAAAGAG
Organism: Cibotium barometz; assembly: GCF_041138505.1. Classification (NCBI taxonomy): domain Eukaryota; kingdom Viridiplantae; phylum Streptophyta; class Polypodiopsida; order Cyatheales; family Cibotiaceae; genus Cibotium; species Cibotium barometz. The sequence continues at coordinate 39,145,526 of NC_141101.1, read as the reverse complement.
CCATAGACTCATTCGTTGAGGACCAGCAAGGCCAATCAACTAGATCCATACCTGAGTTTAGAAAACAACTCTAACTCCTTATTCCATTTTCTTCCTCGACGCACGTGTGGGTATCTTTGATGACAGAGAGCTCGAGCACCGTATGGTCAGCACCCTCTAGGCTCCTTTGCAGGTCACCTACCGCTTCACTCATAGGCTGCTTCCTTGGTCCCTCATCTACCGTACTGGAAGCTCACCATTTAAATCGAACCGAGGCTGGTCAACAAGACCTCGGCCGACCTTGCTATGCGAGACGTCCTCCCGTTGACTCTCCATTAGGCTGTTGCAACTTTATCGCTTAGGTCTTGTAAGATTCCTCCCTCCACCTTTTGAGGTGTATAGGTGTAAGAACCTCCCCTTTTGATCTTATATTTATTTCCCTTTCTAAAATAAAAGAAAGATCTTGTTTTACCCTATTTTGGCATGGAGAGAGAAAATGTCTAGAGTGAGGTAATTCAAAATTGAGATATTTTTGGATATAAAAATCCTCTTAGTGTCCAAAATGGTTTCCCCTAAAATAAAATTTCAAAAAGAACTTTCTAATGTGCAATTGGAATTAATCGAAAATAGGTATAAAGGACCTTAGCCTAAGGGTCCAAATTTTCAAAAAAAATTAGATTATGGTCCAATAAAGGTTCCTATGGGCCAATAGGATCAATCCAAGTGTGGGGAGGAGATAAATCCAATTTATAAAAGAAAAATACCCAAAAATGAGTAAATGCTCACATAAGATAAAGAGTTGACTGAGTACAAGGTTTATTAGTAAAAAACTATGAATATTACTAAAATAATAATATATTTTGGGTATAATGATACATTTTTGACACCTTGGGTAAGGAGAAGGGGGCTTTTCAAGGAGGCACCTATTTCACATGTGTGGAGGAGTTTTAAACTAAATAATAATAAGATTTTTATCTCTCCTCTCTCCTATTTCAAAACTAGATCCAAAAAGTAAGCTGAACTGACCCAAAAATGGTCAAAATTGACCAAACTTATCTGAAAAATTCTAGAATCAGCTTGCTTGCTTAGAGGCTCTCTTTTTCCTATAAATAAAAGCCTCCCCCTTTGTAAAAGCTTAATGGTTTTTATGCGCTGTTACTCTTCTCCTGTCCTGAGCCATCTACATTGAATTTTTTAATAATTCAATTGTTTTTGGCCTAATCCTCTCCAAAGCGAATTGGTGGCCACTCTTGCTTCAAACAAGAGTAGAACCCTCAATCCCTCAAGCCAAACGAGAGATTACAAGCTCCATGTAAGCTAATTTTTCTTACTTTGTTTGTAAATTTTAATGAAAAATCTATGGTTTTCTTGATTTTTATGTTTTGCAGTTGATTGAATTAAATTCAAATGCTATGCCTATGCTATGCCTTTGATGAAAAGGCCACCCCCTTCTCTTCTTTACATTCGAGCCTTTCTTAATCCTAGAAAGAATAACTAAGGGATTAATCAAACTCTTCTTATTGTTTACTCTCTTGAATTTAGAAAGTTATGTAGATTAGAGTTCTAGAAATCTAATTTGGGTTATGTTAAGTTAAATAAAGAATGATAAAAATGAGAAATGGTCAGCCATACAAAGGAGGTTATGGCAAAATTTTTCAAAATTTTATGGAATTTTATGTTATTCCAAAAGAGTAATTCCCACCATTTTTGCATCTAAAAGAAATATTCTAATTACTCCATGTACATATTCACCTATGAATATGCATGCATATCACTGATATTAACTATTAAATTTGATTTTTATGCATAGAAAGATGCATAAAGGAATTTTTTTATTATTAAAGTGTTATTCTTATTAAATTTGATTTTATGCATAGAAAGATGCATAACGAAATTTTTTTATTACAAAAGTGTTATTCTTATTAAATTTGATTTTTATGCAAAGAAAGATGCATAAAGAAAAAAAAATTATTATAAAAGTGTTATTCTTATTAAATTTGATTTTATGCATAGAAAGATGCATAAAGAAATTTTTTATTATAAAAGTGTTATTCTTATTAAATTTGATTTTTTATGCATAGAAAGATGCATAAAGGAAATTTTTTATTACAAAAGTGTTATTCTTATTAAAAATAATTTTATGCATAGAAAGATACATAAAAGAAAATTTTTAATTACAAAAGTGTTATTCTTATTAAATTTGATTTTATGCATAGAAAGATGCATAAAGGAATTTTTTTATTACAAAAGTGTTATTCTTATTAAATTTGATAGAAAGATGCATAAAGGAATTTGTTTTATTATAAAAGTGTTATTCTTATTAAATTTGATTTTTATGCATAGAAAGATGCATAAAGGAAATATTTTTATTATAAAAAAGTTATTCTTATTAAAATTTATTTTTATGGATAAATAGATACATAAAGAAATTCTTTTTATTATAAAAGTGTTATTCTTATTAAATTTGATTTTTATGCATAGAAAGATGCATAAAGGAATTTTTTTATTATACCAGCGTTATCCTTATAAAAATTGATTTTTATGCATAAATAGATGCATAAAGAAATTCTTTTTATTATAAAAGTGTTATTCTTATTAAATTTGATTTTTATGCGTAGAAAGATGCATAAAGGATTTTTTTATTATAAAAGCATTATTCTTATAAAATCTATCTTTTATGCATAAATAGATGCATAAAGAAATTCTTTTGCTTTTCGGGCGAGGGAAGTTTTTCCAGGTTCGATTTTGGAAGAACTAAGGGATTGGTCTCTTGTTCGGATATCCGTGGGCGAGGCCCCGAGTGAGGACCTTGCCTCACACAAGAAGTGCTACTTCCGCCTGCCTAGCACCCCCCAGAATTCGTTGTGTGGTGGGGACATGGATCTTTCAACTGGTATCAGAGCAAATTGACTAAAGTGGATCAACCGAGAAGCCAAAAATGTCAAAAATTTATGAAGTAATAGTAAAAGGTTGGAATTGTGTGATGAAGTTCATACAAATTGATATTCAGACTGAAATTGATAAATAGGTGATTGGGTCTTCAGATGGAAGTACCGCACTTGCATGGAATCCCTGCTTTGCTTGAGGCCTAGACATGATAATATTTACCTTATAATTCCAAGGACCAAGACTACTCGTATATACCGAGGGTATAACTGTAGCTCTTTATTTTACTGTCAGTATATATGAGTAAATCTAAGACTTGAAATTATAAGCAAAAATGCTATCCAGATGATGAATTCGAATGTGGTTGATATGATTTTAAAATTTTGGTTGAGAACTGATGAGTTGATTTGGATTCTGATTGAAAAATGATGATTCCTGAATTTTGGTTGAAAAACGATAAGCTGAGCAAAACCACAATGAGGTTGAATGGGACGAGTCCCTGTGATGATGTTCGTAACTGGAATGACGATAATGACTTCAGAAAATCACTATGAGATTAGTGGATTGTGCTGAGACAAATTGCTACTGTTAACACTTGACCCAATGGATCAAGTTAAGGGATGACAAATTAAAAATCTGTATAATTAAAATTCCCATGGAGAAATGTTCAGATGGAAAATTCAGTCTAATGGACCATTATTGTGTTAAGGATATGAATGATATGATCTGAATGAATTGTTATCTCATGATGAGTTCTATATAAGGGATCTTTATCCCAGGATTATATTGGGTTCACCAGACTATAAGGAACCCCAGAATCAGTTGGATCTTAAGGAAAAGAGTTGTCCTCTAGTTTGCGAGATGAGGACATCTCGCGTTTTTTAAGTGGGGTAGGATGTAAGATTCCTCCCTCCAGCTTTTGAGGTGTACAGGTGAAAGAACCTCCCCTTCTAATCTTATAATTATTCCCCTCTCTGAAATAAAAGAAAGATCCTGTTTTACCCTGTTTTGGCTTGGAGAGAGAAAATGTCTAGAGGGAGGTAATTCAAAATTGAAATATTTTTGGATATAAAAATCCTCCTAGTGTTTAAAATGGTTTCCCTTGAAACAAAAATTCAAAAAGAACTTTCAATGTGCAATTGGAATTAATTGAAAATAGGTATAAAGGACCTTAGCCTAAGGGTCCAGATTCTCATAAATTCTTGGATTATGGGGCAAATAGGATCAATCCAAGTGTGGAGAGGAGATAAATCCAATTTATAAAAGAGAAATACCCAAAAATGAGTAAATGCTCACATAAGATGAAGAGTTGACTGAGTACAAGGTTTATTAGTAAAAAACTATGAATATTACTTAAAAAAATGAGATATTTTGGGTATAATGATACATTTTTGACACCTTGGTGGTAAGGAGAAGGGGGCTCTTCAAGGAGGCACCTATTTCACATGTGTGGAGAAGTTTTAAACTCAAAAATAATAAGATGTTTATCTCTCCTCTCTCCTATTTCAAAACTAGATCCAAAAGTAAGCTGAACTGACCCAAAAATGGTCAAAAATTGACCAAACTGATCTGGAAAATTCTAGAATCAGTTTGCTTGGTTAGAGGCTCACTTTTTCCTATAAATAGAAGCCTCCCCCTTTGTAAAAGCTTAATGGTGTTTATGCACTCTTACTCTACTCTGTTCCTGAGCCATCTACATTGAATTTTTTAATAATTCAATTGTTTTTGGACTAAATTTCCTCTCCAAAGTGAATTGGTGGCCACTCTTGCTTCAAACAAGAGTAGAACCCTCAATCCCTCAAGCCAAAGGAGAGATTACAAGCTCCATGTAAGCTAATTTTTCTTACTTTGTTTGTAAATTTTAATGAAAAATCTATGGTTTTCTTGATTTTTATGTTTTGCAGTTGATTGAATTAAATTCAAATGCTATGCCTTTGATGAAAAGGCCACCCCCTTCTCTTCTTTACATTCCAGCCTTTCTTAATCCTAGAAAGAATAACTAAGGGATTAATCAAACTCTTCTTATTGTTTACTCTCTTGAATTTAGAAAATTATGTATATTAGATATCTATAAATCTAATTTGGGTTAGTTTAAGTTAAATAAAGAATAATAAAAATGAGAAATGGTCAGCCATACAAAGGAGGTTATGGCAAAATTTTTCAAAATTTTGTGGAAATTTATGTTATTCCAAAAGAGTAATTCCCACCATTTTTGCATCTAAAATAAATATTCTAATTACACCATGTACATATTCACCTATGAATATGCATGGATATCACTGATATTAACTTTGATTTTTATGCATAGAAAGATGCATAAAGAAAAAAATTTTATTATAAAAGTGTTATTTCTATCAAATTCGATTATATGCATAGAAAAATGCATAAAGGATTTTTTTTATTACAAAAGTGTTATTCTTATTAAATTTGATTTTTATGCATAGAAAGATGCATAAAGGAAATTTTTTTAATTATAAAAGTGTTATTCTTATTAAATTTGATTTTATGTATAGAAAGATGCATAAAGAAATTTTTTTATTACAAAAGTGTTATTCTTATCAAATTTGATTTTTTATGCATAGAAAGATGAATAAAGGATTTTTTTATTACAATTATTCTTATTAAAATTGATTTTATGCATTGAAAGATGCATAAAGGAAATTTTTTAATTACAAAAGTGTTATTCTTATTAAATTTGATAGAAAGATGCATAAAGAAATTTTTTTTATTACAAAAGTGTTATTCTTATTAAATTTGATAGAAAGATGCATAAAGAAATTTTTTTTATTTTAAAAGCGTTATTCTTATTAAATTTGATTTTTATGCATAAAAACATGCATAAAGAAAATTTTTTTATTATAAAAAATTTATTCTTATTAAAATTAATTTTTATGGATAAATAGATGCATAAAGAAATTCTTTTTATAATAAAAGTGTTATTCTTATTAAATTTGATTTTTATGCACAAAAAAGATGCATAAAGAATTTTTTTTATTATAACACCGTTATTCTTATAAAAATTGATTTTTATGCATAAATAGATGCATAAAGAAATTCTTTTTATTATAAAAGTGTTATTCTTTTTAAATTTGATTTTTATGCATAGAAAGATGCATAAAGGAATTTCTTTATTATAAAAGAATTATTTATATAAAAATTGATTTTTATGTATAAATAGATGTAGAAAGAAATTCTTTTTATTTTAAAAGTTTTATTCCTATTAAATTTGATTTTATGCATAAATAGATGCATAAAAGGATTTTTTTAAATAAAAGTGTTATTCCCATTGATGTTGATTTTTATGCATAAATAGATGCATAAAGAATTTTTATATCAAAATTAGAATTCTCTTAAATTCTATATTTAAATTATATGAGTATTTGATAAACAAATAATTAAATACTCTAAGAGAGAATTTTTTATATTCACACGGATTGTAAAAAGAAAATTCAAGAAATCTATTAAGATCAAAATATTCAGATAAATGATTAATTTATTCCTCATTAGAATTCGTAACCAATTTAGAAATCAGTTAAGTGAATATTCAAAGAAAGAAATTCAGTAAAATAGTAACTGAATTTTCAAACCTTTTTGAGAAATATAGTTCAAGAAAAATCTTATCCGACTCGAACCTTGAAGTAGACTATGACCAAGACCAAACTCTTTCGTCAGTTTCGAGGAAAGAAGGTGTAAACAGTTTAGAAAAATACACTCAAAACTCCCACCAAATCTGAAACTAAGTTTGAGACCCTTCGAATTGATCTGTGGATCCAGGTTATAGAATTCGAGGAATTCAGGTATGAAATTCAGAATTCCGATCAAGGAGTTTTGGGGATACTGATTCAAGAAATACTCTTGTATTCAAAAGAAAATCAAACTGAAAACTTGCATAGAAACCTTGTTTTCTTAAAGGATTGTCTTACGCCAGAATGTTGGAGGGAGAATGGATGTGAATGTGTATGTGAAGAATGGATGTGGATGTGTATGTGAAGAATGGATGTGGATGTGTATGTGAAAGAATGGATGTGGATGTGTATGTGTCTATGAAAGAATGGATGTGGATGTGTATGTGAAAGAATGTGATGTGATGTGACATGAATATATGTGGATGTGAAGTGATAGATATGAATGTATGGATAGATGTGGGTAGTCGTACATGTGAAGACGATTGGATGGATGTGAATGAATGAGATGGGATGTGTATGAATGAGATATGATGTGATGTAATGTGAAGACAATTGGATGGATGTGAATGAATGAGATGAGATGTGTATAAATGAGATATGATGTGATGTAATGTAATGTGGATAGAATGTATGTGATGGGATGGTGATGATGAGAATGAATGTGATGGATATGAATGAATGTGACGTGATGGATGTGAATGGATGGAGGTGATGTGATGTGAAATGGATAGATGTGAGTAAATGAGATGTGATGTGAATCGAGATGTGAAGGAATGAGATGTGATGTCATGTGAATCAGGATGTGAAGGAATGAGATGTGATGTCATGTGAATCAGGATGTGAATGAATGATATGGGATGTGAATATTTGAGATGTGATGTAAATTGGGATAGATGTGAATGGATGATATGTTATGTGAATGGATGTGATGTGATGTGATGTGGTTTGGGGTAGATATGAATGGATGAGATGTGTTAAGATGTGGATTTGGGTAGATGCGAGTGGATGGGATCTGATGAGGATAAATGAGGAAAGATGTGATGAGATGGAAAATGAGGATAAATGAGGAAAGATGTGATGAGATGGAAAATGATGTGATTGGATGAGAATGAGAATACATATGAAATGGATGTGGATTAAATAATGTGGATTAAATGGATGTGGATTAAATAATGTGGATTAAATGGATGTGGATTAAATAATGTGGATTGATGTGGAACAATGTGGAAAGACGAGAGTTCGTTATAGAATCTGTATTTATGACCTGTTTTTAAATGACTGTTTTATGTCAAAAATGTTGGGGAAGTGTTTTGACCGTCTTGTGAATAAGGTCGTGGAGACCTAACTGATAAAGTTGCATCAGCTGTGAGACGGAGAGTCAACGAAAGACGTCTCGCATAGTAAGTTTGGCCAAGGTTTCGACCAGCCTCGGTTCGATTTAAATGGTGAGCTTCCGGTAGTACGGTGGATGAGGGACAAAGGAAGCGGCCTATGAGTGAAGTGCTAGGTGACCTGCAAAGGATCCTAGAGGGTGCTGACCATACGATGCTCGGGCTCATCGCCGTCGAAGATATCCACACGTGCGTCAAAAAAGATATTGGAACAAGGAGTAAGAGTTGTTTTCTGAATTTGGGCATGGATCTAGTTGATTGACCTTGCTGGTCCTCAAAACGGCTGAGTCCATGGCTCTTTTATATGGATCTATTGGTTGATCTTGCTGATCTTCAATAGAGATTCTATTTTTATTTTTTAAGTGAATATATTGCCGGGTACTATGAGCTAGGAACTATCGAAAAGGCCCTTGAGTGGACAGGTGGTGAGCGTTCTGGTTGCCAATGATGCCATAGGTACACCGATGAAGGAACAATTAAAAATTAGGATTCAACCGAGTATTTTGGAGGATTATGATTAGTGATACTATAGTTCATAAAAAGATTGTTTTAAAGACAACTGAATTCATGAAAAAGGCAATTTCATATTGGGTGTGTAAATGGTGTGACTAGTTTTAAGTTTGCATGAATATCCAGCTAGGGGGCCTGGGAATTCTTTTCCTCGGTACCCGCGGGACGAAACCTAACCAAATTCTTAAATGGATCCCATCACTACAGTGGTTGGGCGGTTGGCTAGGCGGTTGGCTAACCCACGGGACTGAATGGGGTTAGGCTGGACTCATGGATCCCTAAAATGAGACTCAATTCTGTTATCGTAGGATAGATGAAGTAAATCCTGGATAAAAGTTGTTCTATGGAAAAGGATCAACGGCTATGCCTCTTAATGAGGAAAAAAGCGTTGGTCTCTATGATCCAAGTGCAAGTCTTTTCCTTGATCTGACTATGGGACTTACGGGTTCGGTCAGATCAATTTAGTTAGTTAGCTCATGACTACGTTAGAGTAAATTTATCTTGGAGGAATCGCCCGTGCTTTCCGGGCGAGGAAAGTTTTTCCGGGTTCAATTTTGGAAGAACCGAGGGATTAGTCTCTTATTTGGATATTCGTGGGCGAGGCGACGAGTGAGGGACCTTGCCCCGCGCAAGAAGTGCTACTTCAACTGCAAAGCACCCCGAAATTTGTTGTGCGGTGGGGACAGGGATCTTTCAACTCGTATCAGAGCAAATTGACTAAAGAGGATCAACCGAGAAGCCAAAAATGTCAAAAATTTATGAAGTAACAGTAAAAGGTTGGAATTGTGTGATGAAATTCATACAAATTGATATTCAGACTGAAATTCGTAAATAGATGATTGGGTATTCAGATGGAACTACCGCAATTGCATGGAATCCCTGATTTGCTTGAGGCCTAGACATGATGGTATTTACCTTATAATTCCAAGGACCATGACTACCCATATATACCGAGGGTAGAACTGCAGCTCTTTATTGACAGTATATATGAGTAAATCTAAGACTTGAAATTATAAGCAAAAATGCTATCCAGATGAATCTGAATGTGGTTGATATGATTTTAAAATTTTGGTTGAGAACTAATGAGTTGATTTGGATTCTGATTGAAAAATGATGATTCTTGAATTTTGGTTGAAAAGCGATAAGCTGAGCAAAACCACAATGAGGATGAATGGGACAAGTCCCTATGATGATGTTCGTAACTGGAATGACGATAATGACTTCAGCAAATCACTATGAGATTGGTGAATTGTGCTGACAGATTGCTACTGTTAACACTTGACCTAATGGATCAAGTTAAGGGATGACAAATTAAAAATCTGTATAATTGAGATTCCCATGGAGGAATGTTTAGATGGAAAATTCAGTCTAATGGACCATTATTGTGTTAAGGATATGATCTGAATGAATTGTTATTTCATGATGAGTTCTATATAAGGGATCTTTATCCCAGGATTCTATTGGGTTCACCAGACTATAAGGAACCCCAGAATCAGTTGGATCTTAAGGAAAAGAGTTGTCCTCTAGTTTGCGAGATGAGGACATCTCGCGTTTTTTAAGTGGTGTAGGATGTAAGATTCCTCCCTCTAGCTTTTGAGGTGTACAAGTGTAAGAACCTCCCCTTCTAATCTCATAATTATTCCCCTCTCTAAAATAAAAGAAAGATCCTGTTTTACCCTATTTTGGCAATTGGAATTAATTGAAAATAGATATAAAGGACCTTAGCCTAAGGGTCCAGATTTTCAAAAAAATTTAGATTATGGTCCAATTAAGGTTCCTATGGGCCAATAGGATCAATCCAAGTGTGGGGAGGAGCTAAATCCAATTTATAAAAGAGATATGCCCAAAAATGAGTAAATGCTCACATAAGATGAAGAGTTGACTGAGTACAAGATTTATTAGTAAAAAACTATGAATATTACTAAAAAAATGAGATATTTTCGGTATAATGATACATTTTTGACACCTTGGTAAGGAGAAGGGGGATCTTCAAGGAGGCGTCTATTTCACATGTGTGGAGGAGTTTTAAACTCAAAAATAATAAGATGTTTATCTCTCCTCTCTCCTATTTCAAAACTAGATCCACAAAAAGTAAGCTGAACTGACCCAAAAATGGTCAAAAATTGACCAAATTGATCTGGAAAGTTCTAGAATCAGTTTTCTTGGTTAGAGGCTCACTTTTTCCTAATAGAAGTCTCCCCCTTTGTAAAAGCTTAATGGTGTTTATGCACTGTTACTCTACTCCTGTTCCTGAGCCATCTACATTGAATTTTTTGATAATTCAATTGTTTTTGGCCTAATCCTCTCCAAAGTGAACTGGTGGCCACTCTTGCTTCAAACAAGAGTAGAACCCTCAATCCCTCAAGCCAAAGGAGAGCTTACAAGCTCCATGTAACTAATTTTTCTTACTTTGTTTGTAAATTTTAATAAAAAATCTATGGTTTTCTTGATTTTTATGTTTTGCAGTTGATTGAATTAAATCCAAATGCTATGCCTTTGATGAAAAGACCACCCCCTTCTCTTCTTTACATTCGAGCCTTTCTTATTCCTAGAAAGAATAACTAAGGGACTAATCAAACTCTTCTTATTGTTTACTCTCTTGAATTTAGAAAATTATGTAGATCTGTGTTCTATAAATCTAATTTGGGTTAATTTAAGTAAAATAAAGAATGACAAAAATGAGAAATGGTCAGCCATACAAAGGAGGTTATGCCAAAATTTTCTAAAATTTTGTGGAAATTTATGTTATTCCAAAAGAGTAATTCCCACCATTTTTGCATCTAAAAGAAATATTCTAATTACTCCATGTACATATTCACCTATGAATATGCATGGATATCACTGATATTAACTATTAAATTTGATTTTTATGCATAGAAAGATACATAAAGGAATTTTTTTAATTATAAAAGTGTTATTCTTATTAAATTTGATTTTATGCATAGAAAGATACATAAAGGAATTTTTTTATTACAAAAGTGTTATTCTTATTAAATTTGCTTTTTATGCATAGAAAGATGCCTAAAGAAATTTTTTATTATTATAAAAGTGTTATTCTTATTAAATTTGATTTTATGCATAGAAAGATGCATAAAGAAATTTTTTATTATAAAAGTGTTATTCTTATTAAATTTGATTTTATGCATAGAAAGATGCATAAAGGATTTTATTTTTTTTACAAAAGTGTTATTCTTATTAAATTTTATTTTTTATGCATAGAAAGATGCATAAAGGAATTTTTTTAATTACAAAAGTGTTAAATTCTTATTAAATTTGATTTTATGCATAGAAAGATGCATAAAGGAAATTTTTTATTACAAAAGTGTTATCTATTAAATTTGATTTTATGCATAGAAACATGCATAAAGGAATTTTTTTATTACAAAAGTGTTATTCTTATTAAATTTGATAGAAAGATGCATAAAGGAATTTGTTTTATTATAAAAGTGTTATTCTTATTAAATTTGATTTTTATGCATAGAAAAATGCATAAAGGAATTTTTTTATTATAAAAAAGTTATTTTTATTAAAATTAATTTTTATGCATAAATAGATGCATAAAGAAATTATTTTTATTATAAAAGTGTTATTCTTATTAAATTTGATTTTTATGCATCGAAAGATGCATAAAGGAATTTTTTTTTATAACAGCGTTATTCTTATAAAAATTGATTTTTATGCATAAATAGATGCATAAAGAAATTCTTTTTATTATAAAAGTGTTATTCTTATTAAATTTAATTTTTATGCATAAAAAGATGCATAAAAGAATTTTTTTATTATAAAAGCATTATTCTTATAAAAAATGATTTTTATGCATAAAGAAATTCTTTTTATTTTAAAAGTGTTATTCCTATTAAATTTGATTTTATGCATAAAATGATTTTTTTAATAAAAGTGTTATTCCCATTGAAGTTGATTTTTATGCATAAAGAATTTTTATATCGGAATTAGAATTCTCTTAAATTCTATGAGTATTTGATAAACAAATAATTAAATTCTCTAAGAGAGAAATTTGTATCGTATTATATTCACACGGATTGTAAAAAGAAAATTCAAGAAATCTATCGAGATCGAAATATTCAGATAAATGATTAATTTATTCTTGATTAGAATTCATAACCAATTTAGAAATCAGTTAAGTGAATATTCAAAGAAAGAAATTCAATAAAATAGTAACTGAATTATCAAACCTTTTCGAGAAAGATAGTTCAAGAAAAATCTTATCCGACTCGAACCTTGAATCAGACTATGACCAAGACCAAACTCTTTCGTCAGTTTTGAGGAAAGAAGGTGTGACCAGTTTAGAAAAATACACTTAAAACTCTTGCCAAATCTGAAACTAAGTTTGAGACCCTTTGAATTGATCTGTGGATCAAGGTTATAGAATTCGAGGAATTCAGGTATGAAATTCAGAATTTCGATCAAGGAGTTTTGGGGATACTGATTCAAGAAATACTCTTGTATTCAAAAGAAAATCAAACTGAAAACTTGCATAGAAACCCTGTTTTCTTAAAGGACTGGCTTACGCCAAAATGTTGGAGGGAGAATGGATGTGAATGTGTATGTGTATGTGAAGAATGGATGTGGATGTGTATGTGAAGAATGGATGTGGATGTGTATGTGAAGAATGGATGTGAATATGTATGTGAAGAATGGATGTGGATGTGTATGTGAAAGAATGGATGTGGATAAATGTGAAAGAATGGATGTGGATGTGTATGTGAAAGAATGGATGTGGATGTATGTGAAAGAATGGATGTGGATGTGTATGTGAAAGAATGGATGTGGATGTGTATGTGAAAGAATGTGATGTGATGTGACATGAATATATGTGGATGTGAAGTGATAGATATGAATGTATGGATAGATGTGGGTAGTCGTACATGTGAACGATTGGATGGATGTGGATGAATGAGATGAGATGTGTATGAATGAGATATGATGTGGATAGATGTGATGTGATGTAATGTGGATAGAATGTATGTGATGGGATGGTGATGAGAATGAATGTGATGGATATGAATGAATGTGATGTGATGGATGTGAATGGATGGAGGTGATGTGATGTAAAATGGATATGTGTGAGTGAATGAGATGTGATGTGAATCGGGATGTGAATGAATGAGATGTGATGTCATGTGAATCGGAATGTGAATGAATGAGATGTGATGTCATGTGAATCGGGATGTGAATGAATGATATGGGATGTGCATATTTGAGATGTGATGTGCTGTAAATTGTTGAAATATACAAGTGAATAGGGTGTGTGCGGGAACAAGCTCTTGGATAGAGGCTGTAAAAGAGGAGATGTAATTGTGAAAGAACCTGTGAAAAGGTGAGAAGAATCTACTGGGAGAGAATAATAGGTAGCATGAGAGAATTTAGGAGTGTGGAGTTATTCTGGGAGATATTCAGGGAAAAGAGAAGAGGTGGAGAGAATCAGGCAAAAGGTGGAGATATTCTAGGAGTGAATCATGGAGAAATCAATGGGATTTGATGCTTGATGTAAACTCTATAAATTGAGGCATAGCCCTAATGAGAATTTGCTGGTTTTTGAGTATCCATGCCTACATTAATCTATTTGTTAATTATTCACTAATTACGTCTTAATTATTTCTTAATCACTTTGTTAATCATGTTGATTCTAGTGTTTGATCCACCATAGCTCATCATTTTGCTCAAATTTCAACATGGTATCAGAGCCATGCCTAGAATCAATTAGATTTATGAGCCCATTAGTTAATTAATTAGGATTAGTAGATAATTAGCAAAAAAATCAATTTTTTAGTGAGTTTTCACTTCTCCCCTTCACCCCCAGCCAGTGGAGGATCTCTAGCACCTTGCACACATAGAATTAGGGCATAAGCTTCTAACACAAGCTAGCTAACCCATAGGAGCTCCAGCCCATCGAATCAGAAGCGCAAACCGCCCACGGAAGCTCCCGATTTTCACTGATTAAAAAGCTACATTTTTCTGAGATGATTTGGTGATTTCTACTTCCACAGATCAAAGGTCTCTAATTCCTCTTAGCCCAAGGGGTAATCAAGCATGCTCTACAAGCTGGTGAAGACAGAATTCAGTTTCATCGAGTCTACATTGAGATCAAAGCTCTTCATCAAATCTGCAGGTGACTTTGGTAAAACAGAGATTAAGCTTTCATTATTTGGTCAAATCTTGTGTTTCTTGGCTTAATCCTCTACTAGACTCATTGCTATTGATGCCTTTGAAAGCATTTGAGCTCATTTGAAGTGGAAGGCACCAGATCTGGACTCCCCGCATACTCTATTTTTTACACACAAAACAGAGCATTAATTTGCTAATCAGTGATTAATCAGTGCTAATCACTATATTTTGGTGCAATTGAGGGTTCAAATTAACCATTAGGTATCTGATACAGATCCCTAAAGCTTCAGATTACAAATCGGAGTTGGTTTGATACTCCAACCATCCCGTACAAATTGGTTACCCTTGATTTAATGTAATTTCTGGTAAAATTGTGCTGATAAATTTGTGAAAATCATCATTTTGGATTCAACCCTTGGTTAATGCCTGTAAATCTCACTCAAATTCAAGATTATTCACAGCCAGAGTTACATTTGGAATGTGCATGAGAATGAATGCTATACGCATTATGTATTGGGCACATTGCATCAGTGTAAAAATGGGAACAGACACTGCCCTTGTCCAGAATAAGGCAAGAGGTAAGACCTCCCGCATAAATTTGGGTTTGCATTGCATAATGACAAAAGATAAACATAAAAAGCCCAAAGGAACTGTCAGCAAAACATTGAATTATGTTGCTCACATGGAGCAAAATGACCTGACGGACGAGCTCATGGCCCCAACCATGAAAGAAGAAGAATATCTCTTCCCAAGAAGAGGATCCACACCAAGAAGAAAAGCTGAAGGAAGACATGGACACGAGAAGAGAAGCTGCCACAAGAAGAGAAGCTGCCCCGAGAAGACTGGAAGAAGAGACGAACGCGTGGACAGATGCTGCCACGAGAAGAAGACTGAAGAAAAGAGAAGATGTGAGGCTCCAAAGAGTGAGGAGCCATGTGAAAGCCACCGATGATGTAGGCCACGTGGTAGATGTATGTGTGAGCACTTTAGTCAAGGTCGCGGGCACTTATAGTAGCCTTGGACACATAGAGAGAGAGAGTGTCAAGGACTATGGAGTTTAGGGACCCGAGGCACTGGTCGCAGGCTATCAAGTAAGAGAGAAACTTGATATAGGGTCCAGGTGTGCTGAGATAACTTGAGGGGAGGAGTAGACACTGGTCGCGGACTATCAAGTAAGGGGAGGCAAACTTGGTATAGGGTCTAGGTGTGCTAGGATTATTCACTTGAGGGGAGGTGTTGAAATATACAAGTGAATAGGGTGTGTGCGGGAACAAGCTCTTGGATAGAGGCTGTAAAAGAGGAGATGTAATTGTGAAAGAACCTGTGAAAAGGTGAGAAGAATCTACTGGAAGAGAATAATGGGTACCATGAGAGAATTTAGGAGTGTGGAGTTATTCTGGGAGATATTCAGGGAAAAGAGAAGAGGTGGAGAGAATCAGGCAAAAGGTGGAGATATTCTGGGAGTGAATCATGGAGAAATCAATGGGATTTGATGCTTTATGTAAACTCTATAAATTGAGGCATAGCCCTAATGAGAATTTGCTGGTTTTTGAGTATCCATGCCTACATTAATCTATTTGTTAATTATTCACTAATTATGTCTTAATTATTTCTTAATCACTTTGTTAATCATGTTGATTCTAGTGTTTGATCCACCATAGCTCATCATTTTGCTCAAATTTCAACATAAATTGGGATAGATGTGAATGGATGATATGTGATGTGAATGGATGTGATGTGATGTGATGTGGTTCGGGGTAGATATGAATGGATAAGATGTGAATGAGATGTGAATGAATGTGATGTGAATGGATAAGATGTGAATGAGATGTGAATGAGATGTGGATGAATGTGCTGTGATGAGATGTGGAGATGGGTAGATGCAAGTGGATGAGATCTGATGAGGATAAATGAGGAAAGATGTGATGAGATGGAAAATGATGTGATGTGATGAGATGGAAAATGATGTGATTGGATGAGAATGGGAATACATATGAAATGGATGTGGATTAAATAATGTGGATTGATGTGGAACAATGTGGAAAGACGTGATTGGATGAGAATGGGAATACATATGAAATGGATGTGGATTAAATAATGTGGATTGATGTGGAACAATGTGGAAAGACGAGAGTTCATTATAGAATCTGTATTTATGACCTGTTTTATGTCAAAAATGCTGGGGAAGCATTTTGACCGTCTTGTGAATGAGGTCGTGGGTGGAGACCTAATTGATAAAGTTACATCAGCTGAGACGGAGAGTCAACGGAGGACGTCTCGTGAGCAAGGTTGGCCGAGGTCTTGACCAGCCTCGGTTCGATTTAAATGGTGACCAGCCTCGGTTCGATTTAAATGGTGAGCTTCCGGTACGGTGGATGAGGGACCAGGGATGCAACCTATGAGTGAAGTGCTAGGTGACCTACGAAGGATCCTAAAGGGTGCTGACCATACGGTGCTCGGGCTCTGGGTCGCCGAAGATACCCACATGTGCGTCGGGGAAGATATTGGAACAAGGAGTAAGAGTTGTTTTCTGAATTCGGGCATGGCTCTGGTTGATTGACCTTCGAGTCCATGGCTCTTTTATATGGATCTGTTGGTTAATCTTGCTGATCTTCAACGGAGATTCCATTTTGATTTTTATAAGTGAATATATTGTTGCTGGTACTATGAGCTAGGAACTATCGAAAAGGCCCCTGAGTGGACAGGTGGTGAGCGTTCTGGTTGCCAATGATGCCATAGGTACACCGATGAAGGAAAAATTGAAAATTAGGATTCAACCAAATATTTTGGAGGATTATGATCAGTGATACTATAGTTTCATTAAGAGATTGTTTTAAAGATAGTTGAATCTGTGAAAAAGGCAATTTCATATTGGGTGTGTAAATGGTGTGACTAGTTTTAAGTTTGCATGAATATCCGGCTAGGGGGCCTGGGAACTCTTTTCCCTGGTACCCGGGACAAAACCTAACCAAATTCTTAAATAGATCCCATCACTAACCCATGGGATTGATGGGGTTAGGCTGGATTGATGGATCCCTAAAATGAGACTCAATTCTGTTATCGTAGGATAGATGAAGTAAATCCTGGATAAAAATTATTTTATGGAAAAGGATCAACGACTGTGCCTCTCAATGAGGAAAAAAGCATTGGTCTCTATGATCCAAGTGCAAGTCTTTTCCTTGATCTGACTATGGGACTTACAGGTTCGGTCAGATCAGTTCACTTAGTTAAGGCTCATGACTACGTTAGAGTAAATTTATCACGGAAGAATCGCCCGTGCTTTCCGGGCGAGGGAAGTTTTTCCGTTCGGTTTTGGAAGAACCGAGGGATTAGTCTCTTGTCCGGATATCCGTTAGGCGAGGCCCCAACTGAGGGACCCTGCCCCGCGCAAGAACCCCGTGCAAGAAGTGCTACTTCCGCTGCTAGCACCCCAGAATTTGTTGCGCGATGGGAACAAGGATCCTTCAGTTTGGCTCCCTTTTTGATTTGGTTTGATCCAGGAGAGAGGAGAGATAAAAATATCCTTTTTTTATTTTAAAAACCCTTCCACACATGTGAAAGAGGCGCCTACCTCAAGAGTCGCCCTTTCCTTTTACCAAGGTGTCAGAAATGCATCATTATTCCAAAATATCTCTTTTTTTAGTAATATCTCGTAATTTTTAACTAATAAACCTTGAACTCAGTCAACTCTTCATCTTATGTGAGCATTTACTCATTTTTGGGTATTTTATTTTATTCTTTTGGATTTATCTCATCCCAACACTTGGATTAATCCAATTGGCCCATTGGAACCTTAATTGGACCATAATCCAAATTTTTTTAAAAATGTAGACCCTTAGGCTAAGGTCCCTTATACCATTTTCAATTAATTCCTAATGCACATTGAAAAGTTCATTTTGAACTTCTATTTCAGGGGAATCCATTTTAGACGCTAGGAGGATTTTTATATCCAAGGATATCTCAATTTTGGATTATCTCTCTCTAGATATTTTCTCTCTCTAGGCTAAAACAGGGTAAAACAAGATCTTTCTTCTATTTCAGAGAGGGGAATAATTACAAGAACAAAAGGGGAGGTTCTTACACCTTTACACCTCAAAAGCTAGAGGGAGGAATCTTACATAAGCAGTCACCTAACTCTAGAAGCAACTCCATGCAGTCCAGAAGGACGCCCAAACTACCCACATCGCCTTTACACCTCAAAATCTAGAGGGAGGAATCTTACATAAGCAGTCACCCAACTCTAGAAGCAACTCCATGCAGTCTAGAAGGACACCCAAATTGCCCACATCGCCTACTCCCTAGCCTAGTGGGAAGAACGGGATCTGTGATGCTGCATAGCCCAAATAGCCCAGGATGGTCGTAACCAGATCCGTGTTGCCTTCGACTCCTACAAGGCCGTCACCAAGCAAACCCTGCAGTGGCAAAAGGATGCACAGCTAATGGGCAGCCGAGGAATGCGCAACTCAGGCACATCACGCAACTTTGGGGTAGACGTCTAGAACCAACAAATGCAAAGTAGATGCTTTGATGAGACGCTACCCACACCGAGCTACCCACCTCTCCATCCCACCCCAAAACCTTACCCAACTCTTAGAGCTCCACTTCCATTCTCTCTAGTTGAACCTCCTCCACCAACACAATCTTATCCTCAACAACCCTCTCACCACCCTCCACCCTGTTAAGATTTATGCCTTTGTGATCCTTTGTGATCAAACCTTTGTGGGTTAAAGCCTCATTAGTTAAATTAATATGGATCCTTTGTGTCACGTAAACCTTAATGGAACCCAACCTTATTGAGAGGGAATCATGGAAAATTATTTTAAGCAACTCCCTTGATTGAGGGCCAGGTGGTGAACCTCCATGAAGCACCGCTTCTCCTTGTTTTCTTTAAGAGGAACATCAAGTTGTAGCTGCATGATGAGAGTTCTTTTACTAATATCATCTGAAGTGTCTGTGAATATTGTGCGTAGACTATCTGAAATCTTCACTATGCTTATCATGTTGTATACAGTCTTGTATTACTATTTCTGCTAAAGCGCTACATCAAGGTGTGTCTACACAAAGCCATGGAAGCTACTATGGAAGATCTCTAATGATCATGGCAAGTGTATTGTTCTCTGTGCCTACATTTAATTAACGTAATCATATATGTGTGAAGCTAGGCAATAGCTTGTGATGTTAAGCATCTAATTCTTGTGTTTGATCATGGCAAGTGTATTGTTCTCTGTGCCTACATTTAATTAACGTAATCATATATGTGTGAAGCTAGGCAATAGCTTGTGATGTTAAGCATCTAATTCTTGTGTTTGATCAAGCTGCTGCTGTTTTGTACTGGCTCACTAATTAAAAATGCTGAGGTGATGTTTATGCATAAGTTTACGAACTACTATAATTTCTTATTTGTAATCTTGATGTATGATAAGATGAAGGATTAAGAAAATCTGTGATTTGTTTACATGGTATCAGAGCCTCCTTTCTAGGAGTTCATCCTCTAGTCCTACGGGGAGAGTTTTTTATTCGTATAATCTTTAAAAAATCCTTGTGAGGTTTGAGTCTATGTGATATATTTTGTGGGGAATTCTAGTCTATGAGAGTAATTGATGGACGCATGTGAGTGCGTTCTGTGGGGTTTGACTCTATGTGATATATTTTGTGGGGAATTCTAGTCTATGAGAGTAATTGCTAAATGCATGTGAGTGCACACTCTTGTTTTTGTTTGTTTCCAGCCACAACTATCTTGGTGATTAGTGGGGGCAAAGCTTATGGCTCCTGAAGGGGGAAGTACTTCGACAAAAAGGATCGTTTTGATGGGTCAAGATATCATACGTGGTCTGTGAGTGGTCTGTGAAGATGAAGATGGCTCTGATAGAGCAATATTTGTGGGGAATTGTATCTAGCATCAAAAGGAAACTGTCTACTCGTTAGCGTGAAGATGTGACAACCTGCATGACCATGGACATGAACACACTTGCTTTCATAATCTCTGGATTGGTAGATTCTCAAATTGCTCAAGTTGCTTCTATTGACTCCTCACATGAAGCCTCCAGTCTGTTTGAGGATGGATGAAGGAACAAATGTGGCTAAGCATCTTGGCAACCTTTGAGCCTTGCTGGATCAACTTTCTAGTGCTAGGGTGGTTGTGGATGAAGAAGAAGCTGTGTTTGTTCTTCTCGCCAGCATACCTGAATCATATGAGGCATGTGTGTCCTATCTAGCTAATCAATCAAGCTTAACCCTTAGTGATGTTGTTGTTGCTCTTGTCTTGGAGGAGACGAGGACCATTTCAAGGAAAGAGAATAGGAAGGATAAAGATAAAAGTGCAACCTCTTCAAAAGAAGAAGAGAATAAACACGCAAGTGAGCAAGCTCTCTTTGTGAAGATGCCTCGCATCTGCTACTACTTGAAACGACCTGGCCATGTCATCAGAGACTACTAAAAGAAGAAGCGGGATGAGGAGCACAACAATGGTGATGTTGAATCTTTGTCCAAACCTGAAGTTAATTTTGTCAATGATGAAAGCCTCCTCTAGACTATGTGATTCTGCACTCCACTGTTTGATCAAGTGGGGGCGTTAAGATTTATGCCTTTGTGATCCTTTGTGATCAAAACTTTATGGGTTAAAAGCCTCGTTAGTTAAATTAATATGGATCCTTTGTGTCAATTAAACCTTAGTGGAACCCAACCTTATTGTTGCAAGGGAATCATGGGAAATTAGATTAAGTAACTCCCTTGATTAAGGGCCAGGTGGTGAATCTCCATGAAGCACCACTTCTCCTCATTTTCTTTAAGAGGAACGTCAAGTTGTAGTTGCATGGTGAGAGTTATTTTAGTAATATCATCTGAAGTGTCTTTGTTAATATTGTGTGCAGACTGTGTCTGAGATCTTCACTATGCTTATCATGTTGTATACAATCTTGTATTATTGTTCTGTTAAGCGCTGCATCAAGGTGTGTATACATAAAGCCATGGAAGCTCTCTAATGATCATGGCAAGTGTATTGCTCTCTGCGCCTACGTTTAATTAATGTAATCATATATGTGTGAATCTAGGCAATAGCTTGTGATGTTAAGAATCTAATTCTTGTGTTTAATCAAGTTGCTGCCGTTCTGTACTGGCTCACTAATCAATATATTGAGTTGATATTTATGCATAAGTTTACGAACTACTATAATTTCTTATTTGTGATCTTGATGAGATAAGATGAAGGACTAAGTAAATCTCTAATTTGTTTACACACCCTCTCCTACCTGATCACCAAAATCCCTCCCCCCTCCATTAACATCCTTGTCACCCTCTTTTTCATTCCAAAACCAACTTTCATTCGACAACCCCGCCATCCTCATCACCCTTCCCATTCACGCTCTCGCTGTGCCAACCTCATACAACTGGGCACAGACAAGCCACTAACACCAATGCCTCCATCAACCTTATAGTCTCCACTAGCCTTTATCCATACCCCTATACCTCTTTAAAATCTGTCACAGAGCACCCTTGACTTCCTAGATTTGCATGGATCGACAACAATCTACTTTGCTTACAAGGCTCTGTGTTGCCATGTTCTCCCCCTTTACTGCCCCTACATTCTCCTTGTCCTTTACACCTGCTGCATCTACCGCCAACTAGAGGTCAGCCACCACGGCCATCCTCTAGTTCAAAGATTCCCACATCATCTTCTCCCATGACTTCACCCTCGAAGACGCATGAGAGGCTAAGGCCTTCTTCTTCTCTTAATGCCTAACCAACTGATAGAAGATGAGATGACGATGAGGGTGATAACCATCCCACTGGAGGAGAACCCCTTGCCCACCAATCTCGCCCCCAGAAACCTCCTCTTGGCCCACACCCCCACTCCCACCCAAGCTCTAGCTCTCAAACTGCCACCCAACCCACCCCCCACCCCGATGCCCACCAATGCTCCCTCGAACCACCCACACTCCACGCCTATTACACCACATCGCAACCTGTCATCACCACCCCCTTTACTAACACCACGGTCACCCCCTTCCTCCCTCCATCTGGGATTGGGTCTTCCATTACACCCCAAGGAACTCCCTTCTATATTCTCAACGTGCCCACCTCCTCTCCTTGTTGCCTCACTCGGCACCACCCCTTCACCTCCAAAACTCATATGCCTCCACAACCCCAACCCTTTGATCTACCTTCACCTTCACACCCACCCCTTGAAAGAGAGAAAAATCCCACCCCAACACCCACATGAGCAAGATGAGGTGGATCCCCCCCTTAATCCCCTCAACTCGCACAATCCCCTAGATCGCACCAAGTTTGAGCAGGGCATTTGCATCTTGCTAATCCGACTACTCCAACAGGAACCATTATCAAAGGTCAAATAACACTATTGCAGGCAACTTAGGTAACTGACTTGGGTTACCTAAAAAGATTCCTTCTAAAAATTCTTTAAAGCATCAAAATGGCTTTAAAATATGATATTTTTTAAATTAAATCAAGAATTGCATCTCTACGTTTATAACCTATGTGGTTTTTTGCACTTTTTATAAAAATGAATACATGTATAATCTTCTTAAATTTAAAAGTTTTTAATTTTGATATAAAATAATTTTAAAGCTTAGTATGTACACAAGCAATTCACAAAACTTATAAAAATACTAAAATTTACAAATGAAAAAACTCATAAAAAGAAGATATTAAATTTTTAAGTGTTTTTGTGAACCAATCTTGATACTATGCATACCACACTGAGATAAATACTCACAAAATCAGAAATAAATAACATCATAAACTTATTGCAATTGAAAACATCTTGTAAAATATAAAAACCCATGAAAAAAAATCTAATTCTAAATATGTATTTTAAAAGTGTCATTTTGATGCGAATGAGTCTCAAAATGAAAAATGAAACATTTTCAAACTAGAAATAATGCCTTAGCAAGACTATAGATAATTATGAGATTTATTACCTAAGGCTTTTTTGTAAAATAGAGTACACCATGAAGTGCCAAATGTCCAATATTGGGGATTCTATCCTTACTTTCTTGATATGCTAGAATATACATGTTATTCTTGACTATCATTTAATTTTGAAAATTATTTACAAATAGCAAAGTTGTCAATTTGCCCCTCAATTGAAAAGTGTTCTAGCTAGAGTACGGTCTTGTTTGAATTATCTACTAGAAACAATACTAGGTTTTCAAGTGAGAAATCATATTATTTTTTCAGATAAAGTATTATTATCTTATTTTTGACATATGATGATATCATCTTTACATACAAAGTCGTGCAGTGCATCGACTTTGTGTGTAAAGTTGATGCATTGTATCCACTTTGATGTACCATAAGGACTCTAAATTGTAGTAAGGATTCCTTTTGAACACCCTTCCCATCACCCTTGACCCACATGTGCTGCACAAGGCAACTCAAAGCACACATACAATGCAGGACTTTCCAAGATTACCTTATTTATCTCGTTACTCGTGGTCATGTCACGACTAGCAAGGTTAGTTAATTTATCCCATAATTAAGGCTTTGGCAATATGAATGAAGTCAATATTCGGCCTAGATTACTGATATCTTAGCCATCAAAGTTCAGAATCTATATAAGGTTATAAGTTTGATGATCTATATCACAGATTGTGTTGCCTCCACCTTGATTGTTTTGCGATAACTTATTCTATATGAGTCAATGTAATATATCCAGGGGATAAAGATAGCAATTTTAAAAGTCAAAAGGGGTTAGAGAAGCATGAAAGGCAGTGTACAGGATGATGATGCTTAATGTTTCCTTCTCCTCCCTTGCTTGCCTTGCCAGATTGGCACAGATACACTCGAAAAACAGCCTCTGTTTCTTAGTTGGAGGCATCCTTGGACCTGACTTTGGAGGCAACACAAACAAACACTTAAGGTCCTACATGTGGTCTCATTTTGGTGTCATAAAAAGCCAAATTTGTGAGATTTGCAACCGGAGAGCTGAATGCAGCCCATGATAACTATGACTGCCGAGAAATTGTCATGACTTTTGGAAGCTACTTGGCATCAAAATTAGTCTTGGCCTTATCCATGGGCAAGGGCTCTAGTGACTGTGTCGTATGTATGCAAGCATAGACTCCTCTCTGCACTATCAAAGGTGCCCAGTCGACCTATTTTAGTAGGATCTCGAATCTCCATAGTAAATTGCCCCCTGTGGCCACCCTCTGTCATGCCATGGAAGTGGTGCTAGGCACCCATGGCCGCCCTATCTCACACCAGCAGCTATGCAAAGGAGATTTTCCTAGGATTGCCAGCAGGTTTATTGTTGCAAGGTCCGTCACCCCCAACATCTCTCTCTCTCTCTCTCTCTCTCTCTCTCTCTCTCTCTCTCTCTCTCTCTCTCTCTCTCTCTCTCTCTCTCTCTCTCTCTCTCTCTCTCTCTCTCTCTCTCTCTCTCGTATGCAAGATCACGCATCCATACACACATCCACACACACATACTCAACAAATAGGATACTTGAAACTAGTATAGTAATAAAGAGAAAAATATAAATCTTTAAAAGGATTAAAAAATAAAAACAATTTAATAGGATGGTAGGTACAATAAAAATTCCAAATAAATCAAGAAAGTCTCGAGAGAAAAAATAAGGAGAATAAGGTTAAGTAACAAAATTTATATTAAGAAATGTGTGATGCATGTCTTACAATGGAAGAAAACAATGTGTGTTCATGTTTGAGTGTTTAGAGAGTGCATCAATAAATTTACAAGCATGAAGGAGTCAAAAAATTTCTTACCTCAAAGTAGAGTTCAATAAAATGAAATTGTGAAGAGGAGGCTTTGCCTATCTCACTAATATGGGAACTTAATCCAAGTAATCATAGTGCTCATGAATGAGATAATGATAGCTGTCAATTAATATAAAATGTTTTTCCTATGTTTGTCACATACCCTTTTTTGGACTTTTAAAGCTTTGTGTTTTGAATTTGAAATAATGATAAAAAAAAGACCCTTCATCAATTAGCATATTTTTTGAAAGTTCAAAACTATATTTTTTTATTTTTTTAAAAAATTCCTTGAAAATATAACTTTTTGGAAAAAAGCAAAGTTTGTTCAAAAAGCTCAAGTTGGCCTAAATATTATCAATTCTCAATAGAGATCTATGCATGCATAGACCACTTTTTGAAAAAGAGGTTAAAAATGAAATTTTTTGAGGGAATCTTTAAAAGGTGCCAAATGTTTCTCATTTTCAGGTAATATTACCTATTTTTTCCGCAACACTGTTAAATACCACATGGACATTTATGTTCTCCGGCTCTACATCGATGCCAACCAAGAAGGATGCCTAGAAGCAACAACGCCCACACTGACACTCTGGTTGCTACATCCTACCCCACTCCAACGCTCTTCCCCTCATGTTTGATCTTATGGGTGAGTAGCCAGTTTGATGACGTCCCTTCTTACTCAAGCCTAAGATCTAGGTCGAATACTATAAAGCACCTTGCCATCTCCGCATCAACCCGGCCTACCTCCCCATTTGCCATTGTTGGGCATGAGACCTATTCTGCATGAAAAAATAGGCAAACCTTAAGATGCAATTCAAATTTTAGTGGTTCAACCCTCCTACGTCCCGAAGCCCATTTATAGAAGAAAGCATGCTGGCCCAAATGCATGCCTTCATAGCCAAGTATAACCAAGTACCTGGCCTCATTGTCATCACCACCATCCTCTTTTTAAACCTCATCACCACCATCCTCTTTTTTAACCTCATCACCACCCTCTTGGCAGAGTTCCCCACGTGACATGACTACCATGAAGGATCCCGAGGCCTCACCTTTGACACATCAATAAAGGCCCCACTCTCAAGTAGCTCTTTGGCTACTACCCACATCCCAATGGATTCCCACCTAGCATCTCCAAACCCTTCAAAGATATAATGGAGACCACCTTCTAGACTAGCTACAAAGATTTCCATTGTTCCGCCCGATACCCCAAATCGCAATACGATTTTGTTTGCACATACTCCCTCTACTACTGCTAAGCTTCTTTCCAATTTTGAGGAACGGACCTAAATTAGGGAGGGGGTATGCTAACCACAATGGTTAACATTATTTTAAGCATGGTTGCGCTTCTTGTAATTCATTTTTATGCAAAACCGCGGTAAGCGCTTCGTGCAAAAGATATGGAATGACCAAGCTTATGACATGTGTAACACTGGCCCACCATGAGCAACAAGCCTAGGTATACATAGAGCTAGAGAACCAATTTTGTGCCCCCAATTTGTAAAAAGAGAGCTCATGTATATAAGTGACTTATGAAATATGAAAAGGATAAACAATCCCATTATCACAATTGAGTCTTCTTATCTCTCCCTCTTGCTCTCTTGTGGCTATGGTGGTGAGCTTGTGTGTTGATGCATGCTTGCCTACTTGATTGTATGTGTGTGCTTGCAGGTGATGCTCCTTTGCTTGCCTCTCTCTCTCTCTCTCTCTCTCTCTCTCTCTCTCTCTCTCTCTCTCTCTCTCTCTCTCTCTCTCTCTCTCTCTCTCGCTCGCTCGCACACACCAAAGCATTGCAAACAATAAAAGTTGAGCTCTCCATAGCTCCTTCTCTCATTGCTCCCTACCTAGCTCAAGGAAAGCTACACTTGAGTGACACAAGTGGTGGTGGAGTGAGCCCCTAGCGGCTTCACATCGAGGAGTTAACCCTCTTTAGGGTTGGCTAAGTGCATATTCATGAACTATGAACCTTGCATTGTCTCTCTTATCTTCTCTTCTTCCTCTCTCATTTAAGAAGTATGCTCATTTAGGTGAACACGATAGTAGATTCCAAGGATGGAATCTGGGTCAGGTAGGGGCGATGTTAACCCTATTTTGGGTTTACTTAGCATCTTTCCATTACATATACAAGAGATACATTAAGGGAAATTCGGGCTCCAAATAGATCCTTTAAGAGCTTAATCCCAAAAAAAGTGCAAAAATAATATTATTATATTGGGTTACTCTCTCTTCTTTTCAAATCTAAATTCACATTTTTTTATATTTTCTAAAGAGCTTCAATGCTTATTTTATTCTAATGTGCTTAAATTCTATATAACTTCAACCACTGGCAAGTGAAAATTCATAAATGTGAAAAGCTAGTACTCTATAAAGTAAGAAAATAAGTATGAGGATATTTCTAACATATGTAACTATGCAACTATATTTTTGATATAAGTACACCATGGAATTTGAAGATGTTGATTGGAAATGGTGGCATTTTTTAAAAGAACTCAAATATATCTTGAAGCAAACTTAATATTTTAAAAAGTTCTTTTTTTCAGTGCAATTAAACACAGTTAAGTTCTGTTCTAGTGCTTTTTTTTAAGTTCTTTTTTTCAGTGCAATTAAACATACTTAAGTTCTGTTCTAGTGCATTTTCATAAAGTTATGGTGGTTTTCATTGGGCAAGTTTTTCTTATTCAATAGCCACTCTTTTCCATTTGAATTTCCCTCTATTCAAATCTTTAATCTCTCAAGGAAGCCTCTAAGCTTTCACCTGAGAATTGATCACCTCTTTCTTCACATACTATTTATGCATGGACAACAATGAAGAGAGATGTGGGATTCTGGTGCCTTCAAGTGGAACCAAAAAGTCATATTTGCCTTCACATTGATTTTCTATACTCGATTATTGTGCTACCCAGGAAGTGTTTGTTAAGGATAACATGTTACCTTGCACACAAGAAGGAAAGAGAAGAAAAGAGAGATACATGCAGGGTCGAGTCTGGAGAGTTACACTTGGCCAACCCTAAAAGGGTTAACTCCTCGATGTGAAGCCGCTAGGGGCTCACTCCGCCTATTCTTGTGTCACCCAAGAAGAGATCTACGGGCTAGGTGTAGAGAGCAAGAAGGAAGGAAGCTATGGAGAGCTCAACCTTCACCTCATGCAACTAGCATGCAAAAGGTGTTGAGATATCGAGCTCATCTAGTGAGGCGGCGGACACTGATGACCTGCCTGGGGGATAGGCTCCACACTTACACCAGTGGCATGGTTGGTGAGATCATGGGTGATATGCGGCTAGTGGGATGATAGGCTGTGTGACAGCCATTCTAGAGACTGGAATAGTTATAATGCGAGCTCATTTAGTTGGGTTCACACTTTAGAGAACCCTAGTATGTATTTGGTTGAGTACCTTTTCATATCGTGTGTACTCTTATCTTTGGATATGGTGTGTTGAATGTTGTGTGAAGAAGAAGAAGATTTTCAACCTCTCACCTTGTGTGTTCTCTTTTAGGGTTTTGTGAGTGTGTGTGTGCTTGCAAGAGCTCAATCTCTCCTCCCCTGCATCTTTTCAAAAGGGATATGGTAGATAGCAAAGAGAGGGTAGACAAGAAAAGAAATGAGAACATTACCATCTCTACTTACATACACTAACAATCAAACATGCAAGCAAACAAGAACACGAGCTAACATGTATCCACAAGCTCAAATGAGAGAGAGAGAGAGAGAGAGAGAGAGAGAGAAGAGGTAAGCTCAAATGAGACAAATGGGATTGTCCCTTTTTATATTTCATAAAATGACTTATATACAAGAGCTCATAGTTACATGTAAGGTTTCCCCCTTCCAAAAATAGGGGAAACACTTAAGATAGTCCACTAAGTCTTATGTTAGAGAAAATTTCCTACTCATCGACACCTTGACCATGCAAAGATTCAAGGATACGATTCATAGGTAAGACCTATCGTACTGTGACTCTTCTCTCTTTCTAAGGTCTATGGCAAAAATAACCTTCTCTACAGGGCTACGGCATACTATTCTTTCTCTAAAAGAAAAGCTATGGAGTTTTGGTCTCTTCCTCCGAAAGACCATAGCAATCTAACCTTCTCTTCTAAGATATTAGATAAGAATGAAGGGATATATATATCTCAAGCTCTAGGATTACTTGCTGCCTTCTTACAGCTCTAGGATTACTTGCTGCCTTCTTACAGTTTTTCCTGTGTAGAGACCATGACAGAATCAGCAAATTGTTTCGGCCATAACTCTCTGATAAAAACTCAGAATATAGTCATATAACTAATCAAAAGAACGAAGGCATCCAGTCTACAAGAGCTAGCATAGGCAGAATAGGCAAAAATGTCTGTATATAGTCACAAACGAGCCATCTTTAGAAACGTGTTGTTTTTTCACATTTTTTGTATGCATGGACTCTAAATATGTAAAAGTACTCTAAATACGACCTCCTATCACCTAAATTTGAATTTCTATTTTTGGAGATACTTATCTCTTAATAGAACTATTCTTATCTTCTTATTTCTTTTAGGATTTTTGGAGCTAATATTTTTATTCTAACACTTTCCTAATGTTTCTAGCCTTATTGTCTAACTCTTCTCTAAGTGCACTCTCTTTCCTTCTTGAAATCTATATTAAAAGAGACACATACATACGTGGCTTGGGAGAGACCTTATATTACAATGGCTGGCCGCCACCCATTTATAATTGGGGGCCCAAAACTACTCTTCCTAGTTTCTCTAGCTCTATGTACAACTATTCCTCATGACGGACATTACACAAGCCTTAAGATCGATCATCCCATGTCTCTTATACAATTAGCGCATTGTGCGGTTACAAAAGATAGATTACAAACAGTGTAGCCATGCAAAAGGTAATGTTAACCAGAGTGGTTAACATTACCCCTACCTAATACAGGTCCATCCTTGGAGCTAGCCAGATCTATCTATAGTAGATCGAATAGGCTTGGATGAAGTCGCAGAGCGAGGTTGGAGTAGGGGGATCTTGATTGAAGAACTTGTAGCTTATCTAGAAGGTCGTCTCCATCATGTCTTCGAAGGTCTGTAGGTGCCAGGCGGACATCCACATGATGCGCTCATAGTAGCCAAAACTCTGCTTGAGGGTTGGGAATTTGTTGATGTCAAAGGTTGATCCCTGCGCACCTTCATGGTAGTGGTCCCAATCTGGAAAGGACTCTAGCAAAGTGATGATCAAGTGGAAGAAGCAGATTGTTTCGATCACCGGCTAGGTCTGGGACTTGGTCATAGGTGGTGGATGAATTTGTTGAAGCGCCGGATCATCGTCTCTTCAGTACATAGGAGCGGACCAAGGAAAGTTGAAACTAAGCTTTGGGTTCTGCTTTTTCTCCTCATGGAAAACATGCCACGCCCACCGTGTGAGATCCCTGCCCCCTCCGCGGTTCCCCGACGGAGCGGAAGCGGTGTCAGCCTCCCGCATGGGGCGAGGATCCACACTCGGGGCCTCGCCCACACAGATGTTCGGATGAGAGGCTAGCTCGGCGGTTCCTCCGAACCCAAGCCCAGAAAAACTCCCCTCGCCCGGAAGGCACGGGCAATTCCGCCATGGGAAAAATCTTCTAAACGGGGGAATTACTCTAACGAGTCAAAGTCTTAACTAGATAAACTAATCTGACCGAACCTGAAGTCACATGGTCAGATCAAGAAGAGACTTGCACTTGGTCCATGGAATCATCACTTTTTTCCTCATTTACGAGGCACAGCCGCCGCCCGCTGATCTCCTCCCACAAAACAAGGTCTTCTCAAGATTTAATTTAATTAACGTAACTAATCGTATCTAGTTGTTTCACAAGAATCCTTTGATCCAGCCTAACCCCATCTGGCCCATGGGTTAGCCAACCAGCCAACCACCCGACCAGTGTATTGGTGGGATTCCATTATAAAGATTTGATTGTGTTTTTGCCCGGGTACAGAGGAAAAGAGTTCTCAGGTCCCCTAGCTAGCGATTCATGCAAAAATTAAGGTAGGCATACCACGTACACACCCAATATGAAATTGCCATTTATACCAAATTCGACTGGCTTTAAACAATCCTTCATAAACAATCCTTCAATAGAAATCATAATATTTTTTATCATCATTTTCTGAAATTTCGAGTCCATTATATTACAAAATGTGTCCTCTAGACTCTCCGTTGAAGACCAGCTGGCCAACCAACGAGATCCAGTATCAAAATTTGGTTCCCAAAAATCTTTCCTTTTAGTCCATCTGAAATCTTCCTCGATGTACGCATGGGTGTCCTAGCAACTGCCGCCCCGCGAGCCCGTGCATCACCTGGTCAGAACCCTCTAGGATCCTCCTTAGGTGTCCTAGCACTTCACTCAGGGACCGCTTCGTCGGTCGTTGCCCATCGTACTGGAAGCGCACCATTTTAACTGTACTGAGGCTGGTCAAGACCTCAACAGGCTTGGCCGCGAGCGACGTCCCTTGACGACTCCCTGCTAGCTGTTCCAACAACGAACCTCCTCTTAGTAAAACATATGCCCAATACTTCCTCTAGCATTCTGGCATAAAACAGTCCTTTAAATGAAAAACAGAGGTTCCAATATGCAAGTAAAATTCCCAGTTTGAGATTGGTTCCATGAAGCCCTTTTTTCCATAATTCTTGGTATCATAATGAGGATCCTTGAACTCTCACGAGGGTAATCTACCCATCATTTTGTCTGTCTGTCTGTCCAACTAGATTCTTGGTGAGTTCGGTTCAAAGGAAAAACTAGTTTAGTTCCGAGTCTATTCTTTGTATTTAGGAACTGGAATTGGTCACAAAGTTTTTGTTTGATTCAGATCGAGAGATGGACAAGTAGGTTTACTGTCCGTCCCTCTCGCAATCTAACCAAATTCATTCGAACAAGGATTCCCTTCAGATAAACATCTAGTTTTGGGTAAATATCAATTTAGTGATTTTTCTAATTGAAATATATCCAAATATATTCCTTATGCCACATAATTTCTCGACCTTAATTCATTAGATAGAATTATGGTGGAAATTCATCTTTTGACCCTAAAAATTAATTCAAATCCATCTTTTCTTAAATATCATAAAAATTCTTCTTTTAACTAAATACCAATTACCTATTTTTTTGAATAAACTTGAAATCCCTCTTTTTCTCATTTAATGAGTGCAATCCAATTATCATGAGAATTCCTCTTTTACCATAAATTAAATCTATCTAAAATTCTTCCTAAAAATTACATAAGTTTATCCATTAAGCTAGAAATTCCACTTTTCTCATTCAAATGATTGAATTCCAAATATGGTGGGAATTCCTCTTTCATCATTTAAATTTATCTATGCAAAAAGTTAAATTTAACTAAATTTTCTCTTAAAAATTAAATAAAATTCTCCATTAATTCCTTTACACTAGAAATTTCACTTTTCTCATTTAAATGGGATTGAATTCCAATTATGGTGGGAATTCCTCTTTCATCATTTAAATTTATCTATGCAAAAAGATAAAATTAACTAAATTTTCTCTTAAAAATTAAATAAAATTCTCCATTAATTCCTTTACACTAGAAATTCTACTTTTTTCATTTAAATGGTTGAATTCCAATTATGGTGGGAATTCCTCTTCCATCATTTAAATTCATCTATGCAAAAAGATAAATTTTACTAAAATCTTTCTTTAATTTTTAAATAAATATACATTACTTTAGTATTCCAATTTTTCTCTTACTTCATTGGAATACATGGATTTCGATTGTCATGGGAATTTCTCTTTTATCATAAAAATAAATTACTAGAAATTTCTCTTTTTATTAACTTGCATAAACATAAAAATCAAATTTTCATGGTTATGATGAGAATTATTCAATTAATCTAGGATGACTAATCCTAGAATATGGTAGGAAGTTCTCTTTTCATACTATGAATGAAAATGATTTATGTGTTAATTTTTCAGAAATTTTGCCATAGCTCCACTGCCATTACTAATAATTTTTAATAATTTTGAAAGCATAAAGTTTAGTAATACCATATGATAGAATAACTATCATTAGGATCAATATCCAATTATGGACTCGATTCTTAAGTTTTTCATAAATTAAGTAGCATAAAAGCATTAAAAAGCCACTTCTTGGCCTCTAATTTGACAAGCATAAAAATTACTTTTAGATTTGAGAATTACTTCATGAGAAGCATTATTTGAATATAGAATAGGTCATAGGAATGACCATTCTTTGGGGGAGAGAGAGATATGCTTAAAAAATATTTTAATTTAAGCATAAATGTAAAATTTATAAGATTTATCACTAAAATTCATTAGAGAGTTCCAATTGCATTAAAGAGCCATTCAATTGAATGCTGCTCAAGCTTGAGAGGGGTTGAGAAGTGAGAAACATTTTGAGATTAAGAAAAAAAAGACCATAAACCACACTTTACCTCTTAATTTACTTGATTCTTTAGTCAATGGAGAGGCCCCCAACCAATCAATTGGTTTGGTATGTTGATGAAGACTCCAAGGAAGATTGAAGAGAGAGAGAAGCTCCAATCTCTTCAATTTGTAGAGGATTTTTAGAGGATAATAGAAAATAAGCTTAACTTAGAGTAATACCGGCATAGTTTAGTTCACATATGAGAATATAAAAGAATGAGGGTCTATTTATAGGAGAGGGAGGCCACTAACTGAGTCCAACTGAGTTCTAAAATTTTTCAGGTTCAGTTTGGCTGAATTTGGACAAGATTTGAATCAGTTTGGCTCCCTTTTTGATTTGGTTTGATCTAAGAGAGAGGAGAGATAAAAATATCATATTATTTTTTAGTTTAAAACTCCTCCACACATGTGAAATAGGCACCTCCTTGAAGGCTTCCCCTTTCCTTACCAAGGTGGAAAAAATGAATGATTACTCCAAAATATCTCATTTTTTAGTAATATTTCATAATTTTTAACTAATAAATCTTGTACTCAGTCAACTCTTCATCTTATGTGGGCATTTACTCATTTTTGGGTGTTTTCTTTTATTCATTGTATTTATCTCATCCCAACACTTGGATTAATCTTATTGGTCCATAGGAACCTTAATTGGACCATAATCCAATTTTGAATTACCTCCCTCTAGACATTTTCTCTCTCCAGGCTAAAACAGGGTAAAACAGGGTAAAACAGGATCTTTCTTTTATTTCAGAGAGGGGAATAATTATAAGATCAGAAGGGGAGGTTCTTATACTTGCACACCTCAAAATCTGGAGAGAGGAATCTTACAATCAATGCTTTTACATTCTGGTAGTGCATTGTGTAGGAAATGAATGGATAAGATTTGAGTGAAAGTGAAAAATTATGAGAAATTGGTTGTGTTTGTTGTGTATTTGTGTGGTGGAGTGGTCTTGGAAGAGGGCTCCATTGTTTTTCTAGTCAATTTTGATGTTTGCACCACCAGAATCATCAACGTGAACTAGCAGGGTGGTGTTCTATTTTTTTTTAAAAAAAATTAGAAAAATAATAAAAATAAGGAGCCATTGATTGTGCCTTGAAATCGTATTACATTCCTTAGGTGTGGCACAATCATCTTGGAAGTAATTGTATAAGGATTTTGCACCCAAATTCACCTCAGTGGACATGCAAGCATTTCCCACGTGAAACTATGGGAAAATCGTTCATGACATGAACCGTTTTTTGCAACTTTACACCGTGAAATGCTGCCAGCATCAACGTTGTGATTAGCACTGCAATTGTAAGATTCCTCTCCAGTCTCTCAAGATGTCGAGCATCTTTCCCTGTAATCAAATCCCTCTTCAAAAATATAAAAGATCTTGTTTCTACTTGTTTTGGCCTAGAGAGAGAAAAATATTCTAGAGAGAGATTATTCAGATTTTTAATATTTTTGGATGGAAAAGTATCTCTTCTTATTAAAATAAGTTCCCCCGAAACAAAAGTTCAAAAAGATTTTCAGAAGGTGCATTAGAAATCAAGTATAATCTGTTCAAGAGGCCTTATCCTAGGAGTCCATATTTTCAAAAAAAATTGAATTAAGGTTTTGAGGGGCCAATCAGATTCATCCAAATGTGTGGAGAAGATAAATAGAGGAAATAAAGAAAATCCCCCCCAAAAATGAGTAAATACTCACATAGGATGAAGAGTGGACTAAGGACCAAAGGAATTACTAAAAAAATGAATTTTTGACACCTCACAATGGGAATTCCCCCATCATGAAGAAGGAGGCACCTACTTCACATGTGTGGTGGTGTTTAAAATTATCAAAAATTGAGATATTTCATCTCTCCTCTCTCCTAATTCAAGTCTAGCTCCAAAAAGTAAGCTAAACTGACCTAAAAAAAATTGACCAAATTGATCTGGAAAATTCTAGAATCAGTTTGCTTGGTTAGAAGCTCACTTTTTTCTTTAAATAGAAGCCTCCCCCTTTGTTGAAGCTTAATGGTGTTTTATGCACTGTTACTCTGCTTCTCCCAAGAGCCAAGAACTATGAATTTCTTAATAATTCACTAGTTTTTGACCATTCCCTCTTCTAAAGAATTGGTGGCCACTCTTGTTGCAAACAAGAGTAGATCCCTCAAACCATCAAGCCAAAGGAAAGCTCCCAGAATTTCATGTAAGTAAGAAATCTTACTTTTTCTTATTCTTTTAATGGTTTTCTAAATTGTTTGTTATCTTAAAATGATAAACAGATGCTATACCTTCTTGGAAAGGCTTTCCCCCTCTCTCATTCTTAAAATCAGCCCTTCTTTATCATAGTTAAGTGATCTAATAGTTGGAATTAAACTTTTCATATTGTTTCTCTCTTAAAAGTGAAAATTTATTAGTTTAGAGTGCTTAAAACCAATTCAGGATAATTTTTAAGTAATTTTAAGTTAGGAAAAATTGAAAAATGGTCAGTCATACAAAGGAGGTTATGGTGAAATTTTCTAAAAATTGGTGAAATAAAATTTATCTTTTATTATCCAAAAAGAGTAATCCCCACCGATTGTGTATTCTAAAAGTGTAATTTTCATTTTATGCATAGGAAGATGCATAAAGAAATTTATTTTTATTTCAAAAGAGTTACTTTCATCAATTTTTATTTATGAATAGGAAGATGCATAAAGAAATTTATTTTTATTTCAAAAGAGTTATTCTCATCAATTCTCATTTTATGCATAGGAAGATGCATAAAGAAATTTATTTTTATTTCAAAAGAGTGATTCTCATCAATTCTCATTTCATGCATAGGAATATGCATAAAGAAATTTATTTTTATTTCAAAAGAGTTATTCTCATCAATTCTCATTTTATGCATGGGCAGATGCATAAAGAAATTTATTTTTATTTCAAAAGAGTTATTCTCATCAATTCTCATTTTATGCATAGGAAGATGCATAAAGAAGATTATTTTTATTTCAAAAGAGTTATTTTCATCAATTCTCATTTTATGCATAGGATGTGGATAATGTGGATTGATGTGCATGGATGTTTGTGAATGATGTGGATTGACATGTGGATTGATGTGGATGGATGTGTGGATAATGTGGATTGATGTGCATGGATGTTTGAATGATGTGGATTGATGTGTGGATTGATGTGGATGGATGTATGGAAGATATGGATGGATGTGTGGATAATGTGGATTGATGTGGATGATGTGGATTGGTGTGTGTATGATGAGTGAAGGATGTGGATTGATGTGGATAATGTGGATTGATGTACATGGATGTTTGAATGATGTGGATTGACGTGTGGATGGATGTATGGATGATGTGAATTTGATGTGTGGATGATGCGATTGGATGTGAATTGATGTAGGAATGATGTGATGTGATAGGGATCGATGATGTGTGGATGATGCGATTGGATGTGAATTGATGTAGGAATGATGTGATGTGATAGGGATCGATGATGAAAATAAAATTGTGGTAAGATTTTTTTTTTAAAAGATGGGGTCTAATGTGAAAGGATGCGAAGTAATGAGAAAAGATAGAAATATTGTTGTAATTGTATTTGCTTGTGAAATCTGTTTTTAAATGACTGTTTTATGTCAAGAATGCTGGGGAAGTATTTTGACCGTGTTGTGAATGAGGTCATGGAGACCTATCTGTTAAAGTTGCAGCTGTGACAAAGAGTCATCAGAGGACATCTCGCGTAGCAAGGTCGGCCGAGGTCTTGACCAGCCTCGGTTTGATTAAATGGTGAGCTTCCAGTGTACAGTGGATGAGGGACCAAGGAAGTGGCCTATGAGTGAAGGGCTAGGTGACCTGTGAAGGATCCTAGAGGGTGCTGACCATACGGTGCTCGGGCTCTGGGATCTCCGAAGATACCTAACCACGAGTACGTCGGGGAAGATATTGGAACAAGGAGTAAGAGTTGTTTTTTGAATTCGGGCATGGATCTGGTTGATTGACCTTGCTGGTCCTCAAACGGATGAGTCCAGGGCTCTTTTATATGGATTTATTGGTTGATCTTGCTGATCTTCAATCGAGATTCCATCTAGATATTTTTATGTGATTATGTTGTCGGGTACTCTAAGCTAGAAACTATTGAGAAGGCCCCTGAGTGAATAGGTGGTGAGAGTTCTAGTTGCCAATGATGCCATAAGTACACTGATGAAGGAAGGAATTGAAAATTAGAATTCAACTGGATAATTAGAGGATATTGATCAGTAACACTATGGTTTCATTAAATGATTGTTTTAAAGATTGCTGAATCTTTGAAAAAGGCAAGTTCATATTGGGTGTGTAAGTGGTGTGACTAGTTTTATGTTTGCATGAATATCCGGCTAGGGGGCTTGGGAACTCTTGTCCCTGGTACCCGAGACAAAACCTAACCAAATTCCTAATTGGATCCCATCACTACAGTGGTTGGGCGGTTGGCTAACCCATGGGACTGGATGGGGTTAGGCTGTGAGACTGATGGATCCGTAATTCGAGACTCAATTTCTGTATAGTACGATAGATGAGGTAAATCCTGGATAAAAATTGTTCTATGGAAAAGAGTCAACGGTTGTGCCTCTCAATGAGGAAAAAAGCGTTGGTCTCTATGATCCAAGTACAATCTTTTCCCTGATCTGATTATGGGACTTATGGGTTCGGTCAAATCAATTCAGTTAGTTCAGGCTTTTGACTACGTTAGAGAAAAGTTATCCTCGTGGAATCGCCCGTGCTTTCCGGGGGTAAGGGAAGTTTTTTGAAGTTCAGTTTTTGAAGAACCGATGGATTAGTCTCTTGTCTAGATATCCGTGTGGGCGAGGCCCCAAGTGTGAGACCCTACCCCGTGCAAGAAGTGCTACTTCCACTGCTAGCACCCCCAAATTCGTTGCACAGTGGGGTCAGGGATCGTACAGCTAGTATCAGAGCAAATTTGGCTAATAAGGATCAACTGAGAAGCCAAAAATGTCAAAAATTTATGAAGAAGCTGTAATAAAGTAGGAACTTTATTCAATAGGGTTAATAATGGGACAAGTCCATGTATAAAAGAGGGGACTTGGACCATGGTTGTAACTTTTGATGATCATTTTTAGAAATGGAAACTTAGGTTTCTTGGAGCTCATGGCTTCTCTCTTGGCTTGTGGAAGGCTATTTCCATTCTCTTGGTGAGAGACTAAACACACTTAGGCATCATGTTTACATGGTGATTACTCATATTTTTCATGCATTACATCCCTTCATTCCAATTGGTATCAGAGCTCTTGATTTTGATCATGGGCATGCATGGGTTGTTGGGAAAATTTGCTTGAAAATTTGAGTTTCTTTTATTTTTTTTCTCATTTTCTTGTAATCCTTGAGTGATTCTTGACAAATCTTCTCTAATCTTGCTTAATCTCATGGAGATGGTGAGCATTTCATGGAAATTGCTTGAATTTTGAGTGATTTTGGCCAATTTTGCCATTTTTGGACCAAATTTTGGGCCTCTGGACCAAAAATTTGGGGCAGTCGGGCCAAAACTTAGGGCAAGTGACTAATTGCAATTAACTTTTCTGCTAATCACGATTAGTAATCATCTTCTTCTT
Source organism: Cibotium barometz (assembly GCF_041138505.1). Lineage (NCBI taxonomy): Eukaryota > Viridiplantae > Streptophyta > Polypodiopsida > Cyatheales > Cibotiaceae > Cibotium > Cibotium barometz. Next base: position 39,106,267 of record NC_141101.1, on the reverse strand, counting down.
CCTCAAGCTTTCCATAGCCATGGGATGCTCTTCCTTTACCCGTTTTGATGCCAAACCTTAGGGTTTTTGTAGAGCTTTCTGAGATCTTTCATTTGAGCCTCTTCTTGCTAATTTTTTTCTCAAGATTTGGGAGCTTTTGTTCATTTCTCCATGGCTGAAAGTTGAGCTTAACCTACCTTCCATGAACCATATCTCTCAATTGCTAAGCTTGTACATCTTCATAGGCATCATTATTAGCATTATCATCTCATGAAGGGAGGCAAGGAAGCGCAAATGGCGGGCTACAGCAGGCTGCCGCCTCAAAACGGCGTTGAAATGGTGAGGGAGAGCTAGGTGAAGCCTAGCTCTACTACCTCAAGAGTTGAAAGCTATGCAATAGGGTTCTTAGCCCTTGTTTGGAGCATATTTTCAAGCCTTATTCAAGCACATGGGAGGTGCTATTTGGCTGCAAATTTCAGAGCAAAGAAGGGCTACGTTTTTCTTCAACAAGAGGCTTCTTCAACATTTTCTACCATTGAAGCTTTCCGGATGACATTGGTGAGTGGTTTGATCAATTTCTTACAAGTTTGAAGCATTTGGTGGAGCTTGGGAATGGATTAGGGTTGGACACATTCAAACTCCCCTAATTTTCAGAAATTAACCATTAAAGCTTGACCATTCACATGCCAATATTGCTTCTCTATGCATTATTGATGGCAATGGTGAAAGGAATTGATTCCACATGAGCTTGGCCAATTCATAGATCACATTTTGGGGGATTTTCTTCATTATGTCTCAATTGGCATGCCATTGATGGAATAGCAAGCTTATGCAATATTTTTGGAGTCTCTCATGCTCATCTTGATGCCATATGGACACTATGGATGCTATACATAGCCATGCCAATGCTATGTTTTACACATGGGCATAAGAGAGAGCATTTGGAAGCATGCATTTGTCAATATGATGTGAAAGGGATTGTTGGAATGCAATTGCAAATGCCTTGATTGTGGTTAACAAATGCTTATGCAAATGCCATGGTGAGGGCATTGTGAATTGTTGGTTTGTGTTGGAGCTTTTGGATGATGGATTGAGGCATGAGTCCATGCTTTATTGGTGAGTTCTAAATTGTAAAAGGGCATGAGTCATGCTCAATACTTGTAAGCCAACAAACTTGTTCTATCATTTGATATTATCCACATCATTTTGTACCTACACTCACCATTGCTACCACTTCAAGTTTCTATAGAATCTAGCAATGTGTGAGGGTACCTTGGCATTGGTTGGAGAGGCCAAGGGGAGAATGGCTTGAACTCTTTGTGCCGTGATTGCCTTGGAAAAGCGGTACAAAGGGGGATTAGGTACACCGGTGTGAAGAAATGGCCTCAACCTTCACCTTGGAGGAAAACTCGGTGAAGGGGTGAGAAGAGCTTGGCCGGGAGATCGGCAAGCTTCAACGCGCGTCCTCAACAATCCTCACCATCGACTTTGTGGATGCATTTGGGCAATGGGGCCCCTTTTTCCGTCATATTGAGTGGATATTGCAAATGCTTTGATGGACAAAGAGTGCATATGATCTTTCATGACATTGTGGGATACAAAGAGTATTGCATGGTGATTTGAGAAGTTGCATTTTCATTTGAGATTTGGTTCCAATTACAAAGGAGACTATGGCGGAATTTTTCCAACAAGGGAGCCAAACAAGCTTATTGATTGGAGATTAACCCCATGGATACACTTGAAGAGTTATTCACAACTACCAAGGGGAGAAACACCAATCATTTGTAGCCGGATTGAGCTTTGGGACCGAATTTTGGGAATTTCTGGGATTTTACAAAACCCTAATTCAGTCCTAGGGTTTTTGGGATTAGGTCCGAGTGATTACACGACTCTATTCTACTCCTTGAGAGTTTTCAAATGAGCCATAGAACCCCTTAATCGGATATCACAATCTCGGTCAAAGTAGTCTTGTTGACTTTCTGGTCAAAGTCAAACAGAATATACTTCCACTTTGACTGAATCAAAATGCTTTTAGGGGTAGGTTCTATCTTCCGTTAGCTTTCTATAGAGCCGTCAAAATCCTAATTCCGACATATATTTTGCATTTTAGAGCCAAATTAATATTTTCAGCTGTCCTGCACAAACCCTAAAACAGAGAGTACTTGCCCACACCTAATTCTTACTGTGTTCATTTGGGAGGATAGTAGACACCATTACCTACCCATAGAACCTTCTTTTGTCCAATTCCGATATCATTTGGGAATTCTACCAACATCTTGCATTTCTTCACTATGCCGAAGGGAAGACCACGCAAGGGTGGGGATGTTGTGCAAGACATGATCATTGGTGATGAGGACATGGAAGGTAATATGGATGCAAGGGATGCATTCATCAATGAAGACAATGGGGGCAATGTACATAATCAAATTTCTCAAGGGACACAAGTGGCGGGTAACCATGACACCCTCATGCAAATGCTTGTACAACGGTTGGAGACCTTAGACTCCAAGCTTGATTCTCATTTTGAAACATTATCCTCACGGATTGGTGTGATGGAGGACAAGTTTGGGAAGTCTCAAGCACAAGAAAAGCATGGGAATTATGGTGACTATGAGCAAAGAAAAGGCAAGGGCATCTTGAATGAGGATTCCATGAAGGCCGTACAAGAGGATCCATTGGGAGCATCCACTCGGGGATTCATGGCGGATGCACGGAGACCTCTTGTCAAGGATATGTTTCCTCCTTCTTTTCATTCGGGTTTGTCTCACCCTAATGCATCAAAGGGTCCTACCTCTTCTAGGGCAATGCATTCAAGGGAAGAGGATGAGGTGTTTGTGAATGATGAGGAGATTGCACTCGATTGGAATCAAATGTCCTTTGCCCAAAGACAAAGGGATGCTCACGGGATTGTCGAATATCATCAAGAGGGATTACAAAGACTTTGCACAATTTATGGAGTCATACTCAAAGATGCAAAGATTCAAGCCCTCTACCCAACATGATAACCCATCCCACATATCTTCCAAGGATGTCAAAGACAAAATCTCACTATCAAAGTTCAAAGGTGACGGGTCATCTCCGCATGAGTTGGAGGAGTGGGCTACCAAGCTTGACACCTATTTCCAACTTTACCCAAAAAGTAAGCGTGATATGGTACAATTTTCTTCCTTACATCTTGAAGATTATGCTCATCAATGGTGGAGGCACTTGGTCAAACAAGGGAACACGCCATCAACTTGGGAAGGATTGAAGAGGGAGATGAACTTGGCCTTCATTTCACCCTTTAGTGCTTGACCGATACCATGAAGAATGGTATGAGCTTTCTCAAAAGGGGATGATGGTGAGAGATTACATCAAGAGATTTTTGAAGCTTTCAATGTACGTGGAAGGCTTTAGTGAAGACATGAAGATGAAAAAGTTTGTGCATGGGCTTGAACACTTCATCAAGGCGGATGTGTCGGCTCAAAGGCCTAGCTCTCTCAAAGAAGCTATGAGGTTAGCCGAACTCTATGAGCCAAAGTACAAGAGGTCTCAGCCCATGACCTTCACCAAAGACACACTCAAACCAACCACTACTTCTTACAATTTTGGGAAAGGTCCTACCTCTACATTACCATCCTCTAATCCAAGAACTCCTACATCATTTGGGGGTGGACAGCCAAAGAATGGGATACATCAATTTGATGCCAAAAGGAGTAGTGACTTCATGAAGAAGAAGCCCTTTCAACCCTTCAAGAAGACTCAAAGAATGGATGATCCAAAGATTGAGGAGTTGAGAAGCAAAGGGCTATGTTTCAAGTGCAAAGAGAGGTGGTCACCCGGGCATGTGTGCAAATCAAAGAAGATTGTGGCCACTATGATCCTCATGGATGAGGAAGAGAGCAAGGATGACTCTCATGACATTGAGGAATGGGAGGATTGCAATGAAGAAGCACATGAGGAGTCACTTGAAGACCATTCTTTCATCACGGAGGATGGTGAGTTTCCGTTTGATCCGGGAGGTGGAGTTAAGGAAAGCCTTGTGGACGGAGACATGCCTACCAATGCAGAAATTTCAGCTTGCATATGCTCTATCTCACAAGAGTTGTTGGCGGGTTGCAAGAACCCAAGCACACTAAGGTTGGTGGGGACCATCAATGGGAGGGTTGCACATATTCTTGTGGATTCCGGGAGCACTCATAGCTTCATCAACTCTAAATCCATCAACTCTCTCAAACTCAAAACAAAGAAGACACCTACAACGTTCCAAGTGCAAGTGGCAAATGGGGAAAGTGAGAAGACTAGCTTGGTTTGCCCTTCTACAAAAGTGGTTTTATCCTCTTCATACACTTGGGAAGGTGATTTGGTGGTTTTGGATATGGGTCCCATCGACATTATCATGGGGTGTGATTGGTTGGCTTCATTTGGTGACATTCACATGAACCTTCAACAAGGTTTCATGAGCTTTCTACATCATGGGCAACAAGTGGTACTTGCTGCAAATGCACCTAAGAAGCTCTCTTTGATCACTCCAAGGCGACTCAAGAAAGAGATTAAGGTTTTTGGCACTATCTATGTGTTACATGTTACCCAAGAGGGGATGGAAGGCAGTGGACAGCACATAGATGAGGAAATGGCAACTCTTCTTAAGGAGTATGAAGATATTTTGCAAGTGCCAAAGAGTCTACCACCTAAGAGGGAGATTGACCATGCCATAGTACTTGAACCGAATGCAAAGGTTGTCAACAAGCCTCCTTACCGTTTGTCTAAGGTAGAAAGAGAGGAAGTGGCTAAGCAAGTGCAAGATTTGCTTGCCATGGGTCTTATTCAACCTTCACAATCTCCATTTGCATCTCCCGTTCTTTTGGTGAAGAAGAAGGATGGATCCTTTCGCATGTGCATTGATTATCGTGACTTGAACAAGGTCACAATCAAGAATAGGTATCCCATACCTCGCATTGATGATCTTCTTGATGAGCTCAAAGGGGCAAAGTTCTTCACCAAGATTGATTTGAGATCGGGATATCATCAAATAAGGATGAAGGAAGGTGATGAAGAGAAGACAGCATTTAGGACGGAAAGGGGATTGTTTCACTTCATGGTGATGCCCTTTGGTCTTACAAATGCTCCGGCCACTTTTCAAGCATTGATGAATCGGATATTGGCTCCCCTTCTTTTCAAGTTTGTGCTAGTGTTCTTCGATGACATCTTGATCTATAGCAAGAGCAAAGGGGAACATCTATGTCATGTGAAGCAAGTGTTTGAAGTGTTGAGGAAGCACAAGCTTTATGCAAAGGAGAGCAAATGCACATTCATGGTCAATGCAGTGGAATATCTTGGACACTTGGTGGGTGAGAATGGCATAAGGGCTGATCCTAAGAAAGTGGCATGTGTCAAAGAGTGGCCAACACCAAGCAATACAACTCAATTGAGAGGATTTTTGGGATTATCTTCTTTCTATAGAAGATTCATGCAACATTATGCATCCATTGCGGCACCTCTTACCGACTTGCTCAAGAGGGAGGCTTTCTTTTGGGATTCCATTGCCAACAAGAGCTTCAATGAGCTCAAGGAGTTGCTCACTTCAGCCCCTATACTTGTATGTCCGGATTTTGCAAAGACATTTTATGTGAGGGCGGATGCAAGTGGTAGAGGAATTGGGGCAGTTTTGTATCAAGAGCATGGAGTCATTGCATTTGAAAGTAGAAAGCTTACTGAAAAGGAGATGGGGCTTCATGTTTATGAGCAAGAGATGCTAGCCATACTTCATGCCATCAAGAAGTGGCATCACTATCTTTATGGTGCTCATTTCAAGGTGAGAAGTGATCATAGGGTGCTGAAATTTTTCCTCTCCCAACCAAATCTTTCTCCAAAGCAAAAGAGATGGCTGGCCACACTTCAAGGATATGATTTTGAGATATCCTACACACCCGGGAAGGACAATGTAGTGGCGGATGCATTGTCTAGAATGTGGGCATGCGCTACAACTTCAATCATGGAGGTATATAGTGAATGGATCAAGGGGATTCAAGAGGAATACCTCATCAATGAAGGTGCTGCCCATATTTATACCAAATTACAGCAAGGTGATGGTGGAGAGTTTCCTCATTACAAGCTTCACAATGGTCTCTTGTGGTACAAGGGTAAGGTGTATTTGGTTCCTACCTCATTCTACATACCAAAGGTGCTTCATGAGATGCATTCTTTACCACTTTCGGGCCATCTTGGTGTACTCAAAACCTATGATAAAGTGAGCAAGAGTTTTTATTGGAAAGGTATATGGGGAGATGTGAAGAAGTTTGTGATGGAATGTGCTTCTTGTCAAAAGAATAAGGATAGCCATCAACTCCCAAGTGGTTTACTTCATCCATTACCTATTCCGGATGGTAAATGGACTCACATTTCTATGGACTTCATCACGGGTCTACCAAAGACAAAGCATGGATGGGATCAAATATTTGTGGTGATTGATAGGCTTACAAAATCAGCCCATTTCATTGCTTCAAAGACCACTTATGGAGCATCTCATATTGCCAAGCAATTTTTGGAACATGTATTCAAGATACATGGCTTGCCACTCAACATAGTTTGTGATCGAGATACCAAGTTCATGGGGACTTTTTGGAGGTCATTATTTGAGAGCTTGGGTACTCAAATCACTCCATCTACGGCTTATCACCCTCAAACGGATGGGCAAACGGAGTGCACAAACAAATGGCTTGAGGTGTACTTGAGGCACTATTGTCATGACATGCAAACATCTTGGGATGAGTGGCTTTATCTTGCTGAATTTTGCCATAATTCAAGCAAGCATTTGAGTATTGGCATGTCACCATTTGAGGCTCTCTATGGATATCAAGTACATGTGCCATCGATAGCCTTCCATGAAGACAAAGTGGTCAATCCATTGGCAAAAGAAGAGTTGGAAAGAATGAGACAACTTCTTCAACTTTGCAAGGACAATATGAAGAAGGCTCAAGATGTCATGAAGGCTAATGCGGATGTTCATAGAAGGAATGTGGAGTTTGAAGAGGGTGATTATGTGCTATTGAAGCTTCCCAAGAGTCGGCATAACACTCTCAAAGGTGTAACCAACTCAAAATTGGCTCATAGGTATTATGGACCATACTTGATTATCAAGAGGGTTGGTGATTTGGCCTACAAGTTGGATTTGCCTTCTTCGACAAGGATCCATAATGTGTTTCATGTATCTAACCTTAAGAGGTTTATGGGATCTTTGCCTCAAGAGATGGAAGAGCTTCCACCCATGAATGAAGAAGGTGAGATCATTTATGAGCCGGAGAGGGTTATTGGCAAGAGGACAAGAGAGTTGAGGAATCGGAATATTGATGAATACCTTATCAAATGGAAGCAATTACCCATGGATGAGGCTACTTGGCAATCATTGGAGTATGTCCAACAACATGGCTTACTTGTGGATGACTTTCCGTGACCAAGTGGTATGGTTTACTTGAGCAAATTGGGTAATATGAGGAGAAGTATACATGCTGTAATTTCTGGACAGCTTTGGGAAGGTCTACTATTGGGCCTATTTTTCTACTCCAACAAGCTTCATGGCATATCCTAATGAAAGATTATGATGTGGGCTACATATGGCTGAGTGTACATATCATTTTCAGCCCAATATATGGAGTCTAAATGAAGGATTTTCAAGGGTCTTCATCGACTAGAAGGGCTGTCATAACAGTCCCACTCATACACTTTGGGCTTGAAGCTTTGTGGACTTGTATACATCCGGATTTTCATTGTATATGTGCTTTGGATGTACTTGAGAACTCTTAACCACTTCCCATTGATTACGTTAGAGTCTCATACTTTGAGATTGTACATGTTATTGATTTTGAGGACAAAATCTTTGGGAAGGGATGGTTTGTAATAAAGTAGGAACTTTATTCAATAGGGTTAATAATGGGACAAGTCCATGTATAAAAGAGGGGACTTGGACCATGGTTGTAACTTTTGATGATCATTTTTAGAAATGGAAACTTAGGTTTCTTGGAGCTCATGGCTTCTCTCTTGGCTTGTGGAAGGCTATTTCCATTCTCTTGGTGAGAGACTAAACACACTTAGGCATCATGTTTACATGGTGATTACTCATATTTTTCATGCATTACATCCCTTCATTCCAGAAGCAGTAAAAGGTTGTAATTGTGTGATAAAATTCATACAAATTAATATTCAAACTAAAATTCGTAAACTGGGAATTGGGTCTTCAGATGGAAGTACCGCAATTGTATGGAATACCTGACTTGCTTGAGGCCTAGACATGATGGTATTTACCTTATAGTTCCAAGGACCGTGGTGACCACCCGTATATACCGAGGGTATAACTACAACTCTTTACTAGCAGTATATACGAGTAAATCTAAGACTTGAAATTGTAAGCATTAATACTATCTAGATGATGAGTTCAAATGTGGTTGATATGATTTTAAATTCTGATTGAAGATTTCTGATTAAAAAATGAAGATTTTTGAATTTTGGCTGAATTGTAATAACTAAGCAAAACCACAATAAGGATGAATGGGATGAGTCCCTATGATAATAATCGTAGCTGGAATGATGTTAATGACTTCAGCAAATCACTATGAGATTAGTGGATTGTGCTAGGGGGGTAGATTACTACTGTTAACACTTGACCCAATGGATCAAGTTAAGGGGTGTCAAATTAAAACTCTATAAAATTGAAAATTTCCATGGCGGACTGTTTAGATAGAAATCTCGGTCTAATGGACCATTATTGTATAAGGATTGAATGTTACGATTTGAGTGAATTATTATCTGATGATGATGAGTTTTATATAAGGGATCTTTATCCCAGGATTCTGTTGGGTTCTCCAGACTATAAGGAACCCACAATCAGTTGGATCTTAAGGATTATTGGTCAAATGGAAGTTCTATCCTTTTGAAGATGCCACCTGGGAGAAAGAAGTCGACGAACTGTTGCGGGATTACCCCCAGTTTGCGAGATGAGGACATCTTGCGTTTTTCAAGTGGGAGAGAATGTAAGATTCCTCCCTAGCCTCTCAAGATGTCCAGCATTTTCCCCTCCTGTAATCAAATCCCTCTTCACAAATATAAAAGATCTTGTTTCTACCTATTTTGGCCTAGAGAGAGAAAATATTCTAGAGAGAGATTATTTAAATTTTGAATATTTTTAGATGGAAAAATATAAGTTCCCCCGAAACAAAAGTTCAAAAAGATTTTTAGAAGGTGCATTAGAAATCAAGTATAATTTGTTCAAGAGGCTTTATCCTAGGAGTCCAGATTTTTAAAAAAATTTAAATTAAGGTTTTGAGGGACCAATCAGATTCATCCAAATGTGTGGAGAAGATAAATAGAAGAAATAAAGAAAATCCCCCCCCCCCAAAAATGAGTAAATACTCACATAAGATGAAGAGTGGACTAAGGACCAAAGGAATTACTAAAAAAATGGATTTTTGACACCTCACAATGGGAATTCCCCCCTCATGAAGGAGGCGCCTACTTCACATGTGTGGTGGAGTTTAAAATTATCTTTATGCATGCCTCTATGCATGAAATTCAATTATGCTAAAAGTAACACTTTTATAATAAAATATTCATCTTTTATGCATACCTCTATGCATGAAATTCAATTATGCTAAAAGTAACTCTTTTATAAAAAAATAGATGAATTTTTTTTTACTAATTTCTAAAAATTTTGCCATAACCTAGTTTGTATGGTTGACCATTTTTAAATTTTCTACATCTTTAAAACTAATTCAAAGTACACCAATATTGAAATTATCCTAAAGTAAACATTTTGTTTCACTTAATTGAGATAAAATTATAAACATTTGACATTAATCACTTAACCATTCACCTAGAATAGAGAATGGTTGGTTTTGTTAGAGAAGAGAGGGGAATGCCTTTTGTAATGAGGCCTAACATTGTTAGAGAAGAGAGGGGAATGCCTTTTGTAATGAGGCCTAACATTATAGAGAAGACATAAAGCATAAAAACCATTTTAAAACCATAAAAATCCATAAAATAATTGAAAGAAAGAAGAACCACCAACTTACTAATGACTTTGATAGCTTTCCTTTGTCTTGATGGTTTGAGGGTTCAACTCTTGTTTAAACAAGAGTGGCCACCAATCTTTGGAAGAGGGAAATGTCAAAAACTAATGAATTATTAACAAATTCATAGTTCTTGGCTTGGGTGGAGTAGAGTAACAATGCATTAGACATTGTTAAGTTTTAACAAAGAGAAAGGCCTCTATTTATAGGAAAAAGTGAGCTCCTAACCAAACAAACTGATTCTAGAATTTTCCAACTCAGTTTGGTCAATTTTTGACCATTTTTAGGTCAGTTGAGCTAACTTTTTGCAACTAGACTTGAATTAGGAGAGAGGAGAGATGAAATATCTCAATTTTTATGAGTTTAAAACTCATTCAAGCATGTGAAATATGCACCTCCTTTAATGGACTCCCCTTCCTTACATATGTGTCAAAATGGAATCATTATACCCAAAATATCTCATATTTTTAATATTGCTCATAGTTTTTTACTAATAAACCTTGTACATTTTCAACTCTTCATCTTATGTGAGCATTTACTCATTTTTGGATACCCAAAATATCTCATATTTTTAATATTGCTCATAGTTTTTTACTAATAAACCTTGTACATTTTCAACTCTTCATCTTATGTGAGCATTTACTCATTTTTGGATACCCAAAATATCTCATATTTTTAATATTGCTCATAGTTTTTTACTAATAAACCTTGTACATTTTCAACTCTTCATCTTATGTGAGCATTTACTCATTTTTGGGTATCTTCTTTTACAAATTGGATTTATCTCCTCCCTACACATGGATTGATGCTATTGGCCCATAGGAACCTTAATTGGACCATAATCCAAAAATTTCTGAAAATCTAGAGCCTTAGGCTAAGGTCCTTTATACCCATTTCCAATAAATTCCAATTGCACATTGGAAAGTTCTTTTTGAATTTCTGTTTCAGGGGAATTCATTTTAATAATATGAGAAATTTTTCTATCTAAAAATATTCAAAATCTAAATATTCTCTCTCTAGAATATTTTCTCTCTCTATGTCAAAATAGGCAGAGACAAGATCTTTTATATTTCTGAAGAGGGGATTGATTACAGGGGAAGATGCTGGACATCTTGAGAGGCTGGGGAGGAATCTTACGTTCTCTCCCACTTAAAAAACGCAAGATGCCCTCATCTCGCAAACTGGGGTAATTTCGCAAGATACACGAATATGAGACTGAGAGAAATTTTTTAATTAAGATTAACCACCAAGAAAAGTCTCAAAGAGAGTAAGGGTCAAGACAAGAACAAGATTTAAACTTTATTCATTCTTGGAACATATACAGTAAGGATAGAAGAACTCTTTACACTTCCATAAGCCTGTCCATCATATGATCACAAAAACAGCACTCACAAGCTGCGCACGTATAAGGTAACTCATCTATGGGAATAATTCTGTTGGTTATTGCCACACCTATCTCAGTGGTATAAGGTGATCTAACAAAGGCATATCTTCTGATGGGGAAGAAAACATGCCAGTAAGAAGACCCTCTCAGAAAACCCAAGATGTCTTGATCTCATGACGCAGTAGGATCGGGGACCCAAACCCAAGGCTTCAATAACCATGGCTTCAATAACCATGGCCAAGTGGACATTGTTACAAAAGTGCTGCTGACCCCAGGGTGTTACCCTAGTTATGTCTTGATAGGTCCGCCATTTGGTCTGAGCTACAGAAGTTCCCAAGTGAGGAAAAAGTGAGCACTCATACTGTTCTATAAAATCCTTCTTCACAGACTCGCTTGCATCTTGAAGGTGAGAAATCATCATGGATAAAACTAATTCTTGTTGCCAAGCCATGAAGGAGATTAAGAAGAAGGGAGATCGATGGAAGTAAGATTACTGTGAGCGACAAGTAAAAGTTATGACTTATATAAAGGAAGGAGCTAGCGTAACCTAGAAGCCAACGGTATCTTGCCACTGAAGTTTTACCGTCTTTCCATGATTTGGTTTTGGCACATATTTCTATAGGAGGCATTAAGAACTTTGAGATGAGGAGATAAAAGAAGTTCGTAGGCTAAGTCACCTACTTTCTTTGGTCCACAATATCTGGGAGATAACTACTTATACTCCCCTAGAGATAAAGAAATTATTTTGGTCCGTATTCAAATGAAGACCATAACTACTTCTTTGAATTCTCTGACTGTCCTCTTCTTATCTGTATATTATTTCTGTCGATCCTGGGCAGGGTTTATATCTTTATGAATTGCCTCCATCTGTTGCTCTAAGTCGCCAAGCATTTGACTGGTCATCTCGACCCTAATCAATGGGTCGGACCTAGTTAATGGGTCGGACCTAGTTAATGGAGTTAAGCTACCCTGATTAGATTGGTAGGAATTGGTCTCTGAATTTGGGTTCTAGACTTCCCTGTGCCCTTTTCATGGTAGGAGTCGGGCAGTCTTTTAACTGATGCTCAAAACCTTGGCATCCAAAACACCGGTTCTCACTTCTGAATTCATCGTTCTGAATCTTTAAAACAGGTGGGCTCCTGAGAAGGTATTTTGGGTAAAGTGTCTTCCCTTTTTAAACAGAATCTTTCTTTTATTTAGAGAGGGAATAATTATAAGATCAAAAAAGGAGATTCTTACTCTTGTATACCTCGAAGGCTGGGGGAGAAATCTTACATTTTACCCCACTTAAAAAGTGCGAGATGTCCTTATCTCACAAAGTAGAGGTCAACTCTTTTTCTTAAGATCCAATTTATTCTGGGGTTCCTTATATTCTGGTCAACCCAACAGAATACGGGGATAATTATCCCTTAAATAGAACTCATCATTACATAACAATTTCATTCAATTCATATCATTCATATCTTTAACACGATAATGGTCCATTAGACCGAAAAAATTCCTTCTGAACATTCCTCCACGGGAATTTTAGTTAAGTAAGTTCTCAATTTGTCATCCCTTGACTTGATCTACGGTCTCAAGTATTAACAGTAGCAATTTGATAGTACAATCCACTAATCTCATAGTGATTTGCTAAAATCATTAACATCATTTATCATTACAGGGACTCGTCCCAATCATCCACATTGTGGTTTCGCTCAGCTTATTACATTTCAATCAATTTTCAAGGATCATCATTTTTCAATCAGAATCTAAATCAATTCATCAGTTCCCAAACAGAATTAAAAATCATATCAACCACATTCGAATTCATCAACTGGATAGCATTAATGCTTATAATTTCAAGTCTTAGATTTACTCATATATATACTGCCGGTAAAGAGCTGCAGTTATACCCTCGGTATATACGGATAGTCATGATACTCGAACTATAAGGTAAATACCATCATGTCTAGGTTTCAAGCAAGTCAAGGTTCCATACAATTGCGGTACTTCCAATTGAAGACCCAATTACTAATTTACGAATTTCAATTTGAATAACAATTTGTATGAATTATATTACACAATTACAACCTTTTTGTGCGTCTTGATAAATTTTTGACATAATTGGCTCCTTAGTTGATCTTATTGGAGATCTATGACATATGTCTGATAAACAGATTTTTCTTTATCCGTAAACAATCACTTAAATTTAAAAAAAACATTTGTATATTTATATACAAGTTGCAATAAGTACATAGAGTGACTCGGCTCCAAAATTCAAAATCTCCTCGAGAGACGCATAAGACGACGGTACTGGGCCATAGTCATGCCCTGTTACATAATTTCTCTAATTGTTGCGAAGGGAGCTATTATTTTCTCCTTAGGGATAAATCGACTAAAGAGTCTATAAACTCAGCAAGCAAGTCTGAAATTTTGAGGCGTTGAATGATATAGAATGACACCACGTGTCATTTTCAGCTTTATCAAAATCATGGCCAATGAGAGGTTCTGTCTCAGCATTGCATGCCGGTTGCAAGAGGCGTGGATATATAGCTCTGCAAACCACTTATGCTGTTGTCTCTTCACTAGGTTAGGAAAATATAATTCCTCAAAATGGCGTGCGAGTCTTGCTCGGCTTGTTCGAGTTGAAGCGGAAGAGAGGAGATGCTCGAAGGTAAATGCAATCATATCTTGAGACTGGGTGAGGTCAGGAATACCAGATAAATGGGGAACTTCCATCTATAAAAACAATTTCTTTGATTAAAATTTCTTCATTAAAGAAGCTTACGGAATGAAAATACATTATGAAAATGTTGTTTCTGAATTCTTATTACCAATTTCAGATAAGAATTTAATTATCCTTATTAGCTTTCAATTTGGCTCTGATACCAACTGTAAGATCCCTATTCCCACCGAGCAACGGATTCGGGGTACTAGTAGCGGAAGTAGCACTTCTCGCGCGGGACAGGGGTCCCACACTCGGGGCCTCGCCCACGAATATCCGGACAAGAGACTAATCCGTCGGTTTTTCCAAAACCGAACCCGAAAAAACTTCCTTCACCCGGAAAGCACGGGCGATTCCACCAGGATAACTCTTTACTCTAACGTAGCCAAGACCATTACTGATCAAGCTGATCCGCCGACTGCATCTATAAAGATACTCGGTCAGATCAAGGAAGAAACTTGCACTTGGATCATTGGGATCAACGCTTTTTTTCCCATTAAGAGGCACAGCCGTTGATTCCTATCCATAGAACAATTACTATCCAAGATTTACTTTATCTATCGTAAACAGAAATTGAGTCTCGATTTACGGATCCATCAGTCCAGCCTAACCCCATCCAATCCCATGGGTTAGCCAACCACCCAACCACTGTAGTGATGGGATCCAATTTGGAATTTGGTTAGGTTTTGTCCCGGGTACCAAGGAAAAGAGTTCCAAGGCCCCCTAGCTGGAAGTTCATGCAAACGTAAAACTAGTCACACCACTTACACGCCCAATATGAAATTGCCTTTTTCTTGGGCATCAGCTAACTTTAAAACAATCCTTTAATGAAACCATTATATCACTGAAGACAATCCTCAAAGTCTCTGGTTGAATCCTTATTTCTAGTCATTCATTCATTGGTATACTTATGGCATCATTGGTAACCAGAACGCTCACCACCTGTTCACTCAGGGGCCTTTTCCATAGTTCCTAGCTCATAGTAACTAGCAATATATTCATATAATAGAATGGAATCTCCGTGGAAGATCAGCAAGATCAACCCACAGATCCATATAAAAGAGCCATGGACTCATCCGTTGAGGACCAGCAAGGTCAATCAACCAGATCCATGCCCGGTTTCAGAAAACAATTCTTATTCTTTATTCCAATATCTTCCACGACGCAGGTGTGGGTATCTTCGGCGACCCAGAGCCCGAGCACCGTATGGTCAGCAGCCTCTAAGATCCTTCGTCTCGCAGGTGACCTAGCGCTTCACTCATAGGCCGCTTCCTTGGTCCCTCATCCACCGCTTCCTTGGTCCCTCATCCACCGTACCGGAAGCTCACCATTTAAATCGAACCGAGGCTGGTCAAGACCTCGGTCGACCTTGCTACGCGAGACGTCCTCCATTGACTCTCCGTCAGTAGTAGTTGCAACTTTAACAGTTAGGTCTTCATGACCTTAATCCACAAGACGGTCAAAATGCTTCCCCAGCATTCTTGACATAAAACAGTCATTTACAAACAGTCACAAAATACAGTTTCTAAATCTAACTCTCGTCTTTCCACATTATCCCTCCTTATTCCACATTACTTATTCCACATTCCATTCAATGTGTACTCATTGTCATCCATTTATTCATATCGACGACACATTAATTCACATAAACATTCACATTCACATCCATACATCCACATCTACATGCATACATCCATTTTTACATCCTCATTTATACATCCACATCCCATATCCACATTCATACATACACATCCATATCCACATCCATACATCCACATCCACATCTACATGCTTACCTCCATTTTCACATCCTCATTTATACATCCACATCCCATATCCACATTCATACATACACATCCCTATCCGCATCCATATGCATACATCCACTATCACGTCCTTGTTCATACATCCACATCCACATACATACATACATCCACATCCACATTCCCATTCACATCTATACATCCACATCTACATCCACATCCACATCCACATTCCACATTCACATCTATACATCGACATCTACATCCACATTCACATACATCCACATCCACATCTACATCCACATTCACATACATCCACATCCACATTCCTATTCACATCTATACATCCACATCTACATCCACATACATACATACATCCACATCCACATCCACATTCCCATTCACGTCTATACATCCACATCTACATCCACATTCACATCTATGCATATACATCTTCATGCATACATCCATTTTCACATTCATACATCCACACTCCCATCTCCACATCCACACATCCACATACATACATCCATTTTCACATTCCCATTCATATAACCCCATATGCCTTCACATCTAATCTTTTACATCACATCCATTCTCGCCCTATCACAACCCATATACATCTTATCCTATCACATACACTTCTTACCTCATCCCATACACATCTTATCACATCTTAATTCATCTTATCACCTCCTAACTTATTTCATAAGCATCTTATCACCTCTTATCACATCTTATACACCTCTTATCACATCCTATCACATCTCATATCTATTTATAGAATACAAGAGAATTCTTATATTTGATATAAGATTTCTTTACACATTTATTTATGCATAAATTCTATTTAAGGAGATTAATACTTTCGAAGTAAAAATCAATCTTTTATGCATCTTCCTATGCATAAATTCATTTTAAATAAAAATGACACTTTTGAATTAAATTTCAATCTTTTATGCATCTTCCTATGCATAAATTCAATTTAGATGAGAATGACACTTTTGAATTAAAAATCAATCTTTTATGCATCTTCTTATGCATAAATTCAATTTGGTAGAAATTACACTTTTAAAAATAAAAGAATTTCTCTTATGCATCTAAGTTATGCATAAAATCCATTTATGATGAAAATCACACTTTTAGTATAAAAAGAATATCTTTTATGCATACCTCTATGCATGAAATCCAAATATGTTAAAAGTAACACTTTTATAATAAAATAATAAACTTTTATGCATACCTCTATGCATGAAATTTAATTATGATAAAAGTAACACTTTTATAATAAAATAATCAACTTTTATGCATACCTCTATGCATGAAATTCAAATATGATAAAAGTAACACTTTTATAATAAAATAATCAACTTTTATGCATACCTCTATGCATGAAATTCAAATATGATAAAAGTAACACTTTTATAATAAAATAATCAACTTTTATGCATATCTCTATGCATGAAATTCAAATATGCTAAAAGTAACACTTTTATGATAAAATAATCATCTTTTATGCATGCCTCTATGCATGAATTTCAATTATGCTAAAAGTAACACTTTTATAATAAAATATTCATCTTTTATGCATGCCTCCATGCATGAAATTCAATTATGTTAAAAGTAACACTTTTATAATAAAGTATTCATCTTTTATGCATGCCTCTATGCATGAAATTCAATTATGCTAAAAGTGACACTTTTATAATAAAATATTCATCTTCTATGCATGAAATTCAATTATGCTAAAAGTAACTCTTTTATAAAAAAAATAGATGAATTTTCTTTTACTAATTTCTAAAAATTTTGCCATAACCTCCTTTGTATGGTTGACTATTTTTCAATTTTCTACATCTTTAAAACTAATTAAAAGTACACCAATATTGAAATTATCCTAAAGTAAACATTTTTTTTCACTTAATTGAGATAAAATTATAAAAATTTGACATTAATCACTTAACCATTCACCTAGAATAGAGAATGTTTGGTTTTGTTAGAGAAGAGAGGGGAATGCCTTTTGTAATGAGGCCTAACATTACAGAGAAGACATAAAGCATAAAAACCATTTTAAAACCATAAAAATCCATAAAATAATTGAAAGAAAGAAGAACCACCAACTTACTAATGACTTTGATAGCTTTCCTTTGGCTTGATGGTTTGAGGGTTCAACTCTTGTTTGAACAAGAGTGGCCACCAATCTTTGGAAGAGGGAAATGTCAAAAACTAATGAATTATTAACAAATTCATAGTTCTTGGCTTGGGTGGAGTAGAGTAACAATGCATTAGACATTGTTGAGTTTTAACAAAGGGAAAGGCCTCTATTTATAGGAAAAAGTGAGCTCCTAACCAAACAAACTGATTCTAGAATTTTCCAACTCAGTTTGGTCAATTTTTGACCATTTTTAGGTCAGTTGAGCTAACTTTTTGCAACTAGACTTGAATTAGGAGAGAGGAGAGATGAAATATCTCAATTTTTATGAGTTTAAAACTCATTCAAGCATGTGAAATATGCACCTCCTTTAATGGACTCCCCTTCCTTACATATGTGTCAAAATGGAATCATTATACCCAAAATATCTCATATTTTTAATATTGCTCGTAGTTTTTTACTAATAAACCTTGTACATTTTCAACTCTTCATCTTATGTGAGCATTTACTCATTTTTGGATACCCAAATATCTCATATTTTTAATATTACTCATAGTTTTTTACTAATAAACCTTGTACATTTTCAACTCTTCATCTTATGTGAGCATTTACTCATTTTTGGATACCCAAAATATCTCATATTTTTAATATTGCTCATAGTTTTTTACTAATAAACCTTGTACATTTTCAACTCTTCATCTTATGTGAGCATTTACTCATTTTTGGGTATCTTCTTTTACAAATTGGATTTATCTCCTCCCTACACATGGATTGATGCTATTGGCCCATAGGAACCTTAATTGGACCATAATCCAAAAATTTCTGAAAATCTAGACCCTTATGCTAAGGTCCTTTATACCCATTTCCAATAAATTCCAATTGCACATTGGAAAGTTCTTTTTGAATTTCTGTTTTAGGAGAATTCATTTTAATAATATGAGAAATTTTTCTATCTAAAAATATTCAAAATCTAAATATTCTCTCTCTAGAATATTTTCTCTCTCTATGTCAAAATAGGTAGAGACAAGATCTTTTATATTTCTGAAGAGGGGATTGATTACAGGGGAAGATGCTGGACATCTTGAGAGGCTGGGGAGGAATCTTACAGCATGGATCTGGTTGATTGACCTTGCTAGACCTCAACGGATGAGTCCAGGGCTCTTTTATATGGATCTATTGGTTGATCTTGCTGATCTTCAATGGAGATTCCATCTAGATATTTTTATGTGATTATATTGTCGGGTACTATGAGCTAGGAACTATTGAAAAGGCCCATGAGTGAATAGGTGGTGAGCGTTCTGGTTGCCAATGATGCCATAGGTACACCGATGAAAGGAAAAAATTGGAAATTAGGATTCAACTGGATAATTAGAGGATATTGATCAGTAACACTATGGTTTCATTAAATGATTGTTTTAAAGATTGCTGAATCTGTGAAAAATACAAGTTCATATTGGGTGTGTAAGTGGTGTGACTAGTTTTATGTTTGCATGAATATCCGGCTAGGGGGCCTGGGAACTCTTTTCCCTGGTACCTACCCGGGACAAAACCTAACCAAATTCCTAATTGGATCCCATCACTACAGTGGTTGGGCGGTTGGCTAACCCATGGCTAGACTGATGGATCCATAATTCGAGACTCAATTTCTGTATAGTACGATAGATGAGGTATTCAATTTTTGTATAGTACGATAGATGAGGTAAATCCTGGATAAAAATTGTTCTATGGAAAAGAATCAACGGTTGTGCCTCTCAATGAGGAAAAAAGTGTTGGTCTCTATGATCCAAGTACAATCTTTTCCCTGATCTGATTATGAGACTTACGGGTTCGGTCAGATCTGTTCAGTTAGTTCATGCTTTTGACTACGTTAGAGAAAAGTTATCCTGGTGGAATCGCCCGTGCTTTCCGGGTAAGGGAAGTTTTTCCAAGTTCGGTTTTGGAAGAACCGATGAATTAGTCTCTTGTCTGGATATCCGTGGGGGCGAGGCCCTGAGTGTGGGACCCTGCCCCATGCAAGAAGTGCTACTTCCGTTGCTAGCACCCCCAAATTCGTTGCGCAGTGGGGTCAGTGATCTTACAACAATTCACGGGATTACCTTGCCAAAAATAGGTAGCCTTATCTCTTGACACCTCTGACACCACGGATCTAACAAAATTAAGAATCGTGAACTAGCAGAAAATCGTTCACGAGACGAGAACTATTCTAGAGCAATTCATGACATGAACTGATTGCATTTCACAACGTGAAACAATTTCATTTCACAGTGTGAACCATTTTAGAACCTTTCACGGCGTGAACCATTTGTTTTTCATGAGACGTGAAAATTTTTCCCTTCATGGCATGAACTAATTTTGAAATTTCACGCCTTAATCAAATCCAGCTCACAAACCTGGTATTGTCGGATTAAGGCTAAGGAAGTTCTTGAGACCATTGAAAATCATAACAAGGTAATGTGGAATTCTAAGTCCAAAGCAAAAAAATTTAAACACGTGAAAGTGCAAAAAATCGTTCACGATGTAAACAATTTTTTGACCTTTCACGCTGTGAACTGTTCTCTACAATCTCACAGTCTCAGAAATGAGTCGATAGTATCTGACCAAAATTTAATTGGGGTAGCAAAATAGCTTATCAAATCATATTCACATGCACTTGAGGTCTAGAAAGCTCATCGAAGATAACCTCACTCTTGACGATAGTGCATCAAATCACCCAAGATCTTCCTATCAAAAGAGTGTGGGTTCAAGCCACTCAGTAAGCACTCAATTGAGTGTCTTAAGGAATTTGACACCATCAAAACTCGTTAGTGAAGAATCCATGGAAGAAGGGCTATGATACTCTGGGTTTGGGGAAGAGGAGAAACCACCCTCGAGGCCCTACCAGACCCAACGGTATCATTGATATAGCCCAAGGATTTTTTGGTCTCCAAACCAGCAATGATGAAGAGGCGCAATCTGTGGGCGTGGATCTGTCTGCCAGTGAGCTGGACTTGGTCTCCAGGACTTGGTCCAAGGGAAGAAGTACCGATCCAAACTTTAAATTTGAGGCTGTCAAACACTGGCACCCCTTGAATAATGAGAAGAGACATGGAAAGTGTAGCCAAGACTGGTTAAGTATTCTTCCCAACCTTAGATTTGAAAAGGATTGAGGTAGAAGGGCAGCTACGAGAATTGAGCCTAAGGAAATAAGAGCTCAATACTCAAAGGGATAGAGTCAAACAAAAGGATATAAGAAGTGTAAACTTAATTCAATCATGGGGTAAAGAGCCGAAAATAGTCATGGGTAGAGGTTTATAACCCTGGATGAAGGGGATAATCTACCAAGAGAAGTGGGTGAAGTGGAAACCGCTTGTACACCAAAAAGGACATCGAGCAGATGATCAATCATCCCATGTTCCTATAGGACATGGAGCTCTTAATTTTGCAAAGGCATGCAAAGGCGACTAATGATGATCCATTCTAGAATGAAGTGGCTAGACCATCCCATAGACCGAAAATGCCTAAAAGAGCCAACATAGGAAGAGGACGAGGTCTAGGTAGGGGGAGAAGTTCCTCAAATACCAAGGGAGCGGATCCAGCCATAGATCTTAATGTGGCCACCACAAGGACGGATTTGTTAAATATGGTTGTGGAAATGGGCCAAGGAATGGTCAGGGGACTAGGCACTGCTCTAGAATCCCAACCCTCACAAATGAAGACAAACACATCATTTCAAAGCTCATTCAAAAATTCTCTGGGGATGGGGATCCTATTCAACATGTAGAGATCTTTGAGGCCACATGCGAAACCTGCAGGGCCAATCAATGATGTAATAATGATTCCTGCCTTCTCACTGGCCCTAGAAGGAAAAACACATCAATGGTTCTGAACCCTCAAACTCGAAGATAAGGTTAATTTCACATGGCTCAAGAATGTGTTTGTGCCCAGCTTTGCCACCAAAAGTGGCGATAGATGGAGTCCGATGGCACAGCTGCACAACATCAAACAAAAGGAAATGGAGTCGATATGCGAGACTATGTGTCTTAGCTAAAGCACTTAAATTCAAGGTGCAAACTACAGGAAAGACTAACTGATGAATCAATTATTGCTTTGTTTCCGGAGAGGAGTTAGAGACCACAAGATGCATGATTATCTGGTATTAGCCCAACCGGCTACTCTGGGTGCATGTTGTAAACTGGAAATTGTGTATGAAGACAATATGCTAGAATTTCCACAACTAGAAGATGTCAAAATATCTTCAACAGCAGTGACTTCGTGTGTCTCGAGTCACCAAGAGATTGGAACTCAAAGCAAGCAGGTCGGAAACACGACTATGGATGAACTCAGTGATGCAATACTGGAAAAATTGAAGGTAAAGGATGGAAGAGAAACATCTGGGCATGGACATACCCATCTTTACCCCCATACACAATTGGTGTGGTGCTCTATCTGCAAATTGAATCACACTACCACCGAATGTCCACAGTTACACCTAGGGGGATGTTTTGGGTACATGACACTTCACCTCTCCCGCCACCTATTCTACCACCACAACCACCACAGGCTAAAATCAACTATGTATTAATTAAAGAGCCATTAGAAGATATGGATATGGTGCGTGAAGTAGAACTCAATGGAGAGTACTATGAGGAAGCTGTGGAAATTGTACCAGAATTATGTCCTGCAAAATAACACGCCTGTACCTGTGTTTCAAACCACAGTACAGTGGAAGGGTAAGGACAAACTCAAACATGAGAATACACTACAATGTTTTATTTGCGGTGGACTGCATCGAATCATTGAATGTCCAAACAAGAATGTGGTTCCAACCCCAACAATTGACTGCTCCACCTAATGACATGCCAGTACTTACTTGTAAATATTGGATTGATCGTTTGATCAAAGATTGGATTGATCGTTTGATCAAAGATTGTCCATACCGCGCAAGTGGTTTGACTTCCACTTCTAACCATGCCATCATCCAGACCATTAGTGTGTAGCCTGGAAATATCACGCCACTCAATGTCCCAACACAAGCCTAGGCCCAATTGGGGGACAAAGGGAAGAACCCAACAGATGTAACCACTTCCAGAACTGGCCGGAGAAGGAGGGTGAAAAAAGTGGGTGTAAGGGTGACACCAGGGTCACAATCCAAGATGGATTTAAAGAAGATACGATCGACACCGGATCCACCCAATCAAGAGAAGAAGGGGATCAAGCGGTCAAACAAAAAGAGCTTGACCTAGAGATGCATGGGAAAGACCATCAACCCCTAAAGGAGTCGGTGAATACCCAAATGCCAAAGAGGAGATAAGGAAGCTCAAAAATCCCAGGGCCCTAGTAGAAGAGTGTCAATGACTTTACGAACCCAAGTTAAGGGCTAACAAGGTTAGGGATACAATGTATCCAAGAAATGAACCAACAAGGGAAAGGGAATTGGACGTACCTACTCCAATTCCAAAAGAGACAGAAGAGGGATCTCAAGGAAACACGGTGTCAAGAATGTTTGAGGAAGATGCACAAGGGTGTGGAAAGATTCTAGGAAAAGGTGGCCCCATATGTAGGGGAGGTGGCACAAATCAAGGAGAAATCAATGGGATTAGATGCTTGGCATCTTGTGGATGTAAAATCTATAAATTGAGGCATTGGCCTAATGAGAACTTGCTGGTTTTTAAGTATCGATGCCTACATTAAGCTATTAGATTAATTATGCACTAATCTCATCTTAATGACCTTCTAATTACTTTGCTAATCATGTTGATCCTTGCATTTGATCCACCATAGCTCATCACATTGCTGCAAAATTAACATGGTATCAGAGCCAACCTAGCATTCAGCTATTGTTTTTAAGCTTAATCACCCTCTTAATTACTAATTAAGAGATAATAGCTTTATAAACCTTCATTTCACTTTCTATAGTACCCACTCTCATTGGAGCTTAGAGCTCTCCCTCCATACAGATCCATTGCCTACAAAACCCACACATCTTCTTGCCAACACTCCAACACTTAGGCGTAGCACTTCAGGACGTCAAATCGCTGCGCCGGATGCAGCCAAAATTTACAAATTTGTAGGCACCTCTTTTCTAGAGCAAATTGCAGATCCACACTTCCACATAAGCAATTAGTCTAATTCCTCTCAACCCCAGGAGTTTTCAAGGGTGCTCTACAAACCTATGATCTCAGATTTCAGAAATTCATCAAGGAGAAGTGGCATCAAGCTTTGGATCAAATCTACAAAATGACTTTGGTAAAACAGAGATTAAGCATTCAAAATTTAGTCAAATCTTTTATTTTTGGGCTTGATCCTCTACTAGACTAACTAATATTGATGCC
Source organism: Cibotium barometz (assembly GCF_041138505.1). NCBI lineage: Eukaryota > Viridiplantae > Streptophyta > Polypodiopsida > Cyatheales > Cibotiaceae > Cibotium > Cibotium barometz. Next base: position 39,081,934 of record NC_141101.1, on the reverse strand, counting down.
TTTGAAAAGATTTTAGCTCATTTGAACTCTAAGGACCAGATCTGGTCTTCCCGTACACTCTATTTTTTGCACACAAAAAATGGTTAATCTCACTAATTAGTGATTAATTAGCACTAATCACTATATTTTTTGCACATAAAAAATGGTTAATCTCACTAATTAGTGATTAATTAGTACTAATCACTATATTTTGGTGCAATAGATGGTTCAAACTTACCATTGGGTATCTGATACAGATCTCTATCACTTTAGATTGCAATTTGAAGTTGGTTTGATGTCCCAACCATCCAGTACAAACCAACTATCCTTGGCTTTATGCAATTTTTGGTGTATTCATGTTTGTAAACCCGTTGTAATCATCATTTATCACCAAATTGGAGTTGTAAAAGGGTAGACACTGTCCTTGAATCTTGAATTGGATCAAGAGGTAAGACCCCCTTCACACAATGAGCATTGCACAAGAAGTAGCTAAATTCAATGAGCATTGCACAAAAAGTAGCTAAATTCAATGGGGAGCAATTCCATACATGATGGCAAACAAAAACCATGTATTTGCTCTCATGAGGAAGAATCTATGGGGTCTAGTTGAGGGAAGAGATGAATGTCCATTGGAGAATGGGAAGAAAGTAGAAGATGATGAGGCACTATCAGTGCTTCTAAAGAGTGTGGACAAGGGAGAGTATGAGAACATTGTGGCAACCTTAAAGAATGTACCAAATCTAAAGCTGCATATGAGATAGAAGGAGCTCTACTAGAGCAAGAGAACAAGGTCAAAGAGAAGAAAGGATTAGACCCAACAGCTGGAGAGGAGAAATCACTCTACACCCGAGGAGGCCACGCACGAAGGAAGAGGATGAGGAAGAGGCACGGGAGGAGCAAGGATCTTCACTTTGCCACAACTATGGGAAGCCAGAACACATGGCTAGAGACTGCTACAGCAAACCAAATGAAGAAGGATCGACATCGGCAAACTCCATGGAGACTCCTAAGGTAGAGGAGTCAGGACATCTTTTCTGAGAGAGAAAGAGAGAGAAACCCCGCAACCCAATGTAACCTACCCCAATAGAGTAAAACCGCCTCTGAGCCACCCATGATGTAGGCCATGTGGTAGATGTATGTGTGAGCACTTTAGTCAAAGTTATGGGCACTTGTAGTAGTAGCCTTGGACACATAGAGAGAGAGTGTCAAGGACTATGAGTTAGGGACTTGAGGCACTGGTCGCGGGCTACCAAGTAAGAGGGAAACTTGGTATAGGGTCTAGGTGTGCTAGAATTATTCACTTGAGGGGAGGTGTTGAAATATGCAAGTGAATGGGTATGTGCGGGAACAAGCTCTTAGCTAGAAACTATAAAAGGGAGTCTGTAATTGAGTGGGTAGTAGTGAAAAGGTGAGAAGAATCTACTGGATGAGAGAATCAAGGGTAGCATGAGTGAATATAGGGGTGTGGAAAGATTGTAGGAAAAGGTGTCCCTAGATGTAGGGGAGGTGGCACAAATCAAGGAGAAATCAGTGGGATTAGATGCTTGGCATCTTGTGGATGTAAAATCTATAAATTAAGGCATTGGCCTAATGAGAACTTGCTGGTTTTTTAGTATCCATGCCTACATTAAGCTATTAGATTAATTATACACTAATCTTATCTTAATCACCTTCTAATTACTTGCTAATCATGTTGATCCTTGCATTTGATCCACCATAACTTATCACATTGCTGCAAAATTAATAAAAGAACCTTAAAACGCACAAGGAAAAGAACAACCAGAGTCATCAAGATACCGGTTAATCAATTGTTGGGACGTTATTACAAAAGTGATGACACTAATGCTACAATCCCAATTCATCATAACGGGTACCAGGCATTGGCTATCCTAGATGGTGGGGCAGGGGTTAGCATCATGACAAAACGGTGTTGGGAAACTGGGGAAAATCTAATCTAAAAAGAGCTGATCTTATCGTTAAAATGGCAGACGGAACATCTTCAAGGCCCATTGGGCTTTTAGAGACTGTGAGACTCAAACTCTTTATGTTTCGATACCATCATACATTTGTAGTAATGGACTTTTTGTGCCAACCAGTACCATCATACATTTGTAGTAATGGACTTTTTGCGCCAACCAGACTTATATGACATAATATTGGGGAGACCCTTCATGAGGGAATCCAAATTGGTGCACGATTGGGCATTAGATCATGTGTATGTGTGTAGGGATTCACAAATTCTAAAGATAGATCTGAGAACGTGGAGAGCACATCCCATGGAAGGGCAACTGTTCGATAATGATTCGGTCACAACCAAGCAAACCACATCCGTACGGTGGTAACTGTTTGGTGGTAATACCCAACATGGCCCATAAATCTTTGCACAATCAAGCTCATCCGTGCGGTGGCAACTGTTCGGTGGCTTATTAAGCTTGTTGCACCTTATCAATCAATTGCAAGAGAACTATATAAGCTAGATAAGGACAATGTTCTAAGAATATGCATGAAAGAAGATGAGTTCATCATGATATTGGGGATGGACATTCAGGGACAGATGACATTTTGCTACTAGAGAGATTACGGCTTATAAGGTGCTTCAAGCAGGACTATGGTGGCCTACGTTGTTCGAGGATGCCATAGAGTTTGTCAAAAGGTGCAAAGAATGTCAGTGATTTACTATCCCACAAAACAAAGGGACATGATGCCACTCACCCCTATTATTGTAAGAAAACCTTTCGAGAAATGGGGGATTGATTTTGTTGGACCTATCAGTCTAGCGGCACATCTAAGCTTGATATGTAATCATAGCCACACAAACTATTTTACAAAATGGAAAGAAGCCAAAGCCTCTAAGCGAGCTGACACACAAACAACAGCAAAGTTCTTATATGAGCAAATTATTTCGAGATTCGGCTACCCATTAGAATTAGTCTCAATGATTCGTGGTTCACATTTCATTAATGAGGTGATTGATCACTTACTTGCTAGATCCCTAATAGTCCACCGGAAGTCATTACACCTTATTATCCACAAGGGCTAATGGTCAACCAGAGAGTACAAACAATATTTTGTCTACTATCTTGACAAAAACATTGGAAGAAAGTCGAACAGATTGGGAGCATACCGAACATCGTATAAGGTGGCGATGGGATACACTCCCTTCCGTCTAGCTTATGGTGTTGAGGTAGGAATGCCAATGGAATACTTAGTTCCAAGCTTGAGAATTGCAGTGCAAGAACGTTTGACGAAAAATGCATTAGTGCTGAAAGGCTAATCGATTTACAGAAGCTTGATGAAACCTATAAGATTCCTCCCTCCAGCTTTTGAGGTGTGCAGGTGTAAGAACCTACCCTTCTCATCTTATAATTATTTCCCTCTCTGAAATAAAAGAAAGATCTTGTTTTACCCTATTTTGGCCTCGAGAGAGAAAATGTCTAGAGGGAGGTAATTCAAAATTGAGATATTTTTAGATATAAAAATCCTCCTAGTGTCTAAAATGGTTTCCCCTGAAATAGAAATTCAAAAAGAACTTTCCAATGTGCAATTGGAACTAATTAGGATCCAAATTTTTAGAAATTTTTGAATTATGCTCCAATTAAGGTTCCTATGGACCAATAAGATTAATCCAAATGTAGGGAAGAGATATTTAGAAGAAATGATGCATTTTTGATACCTCAATGTGTGGGGATCTCCCCTCATGAAGGAGGCGCCTATTTCACATGTGCGAAGGAGTTTTAAACTCAAAAATAATGAGATATTTTCATCTCTCCTCTCTCCTGTTTCAACTAGATCCAAAAAGTAAGCTAAGCTAACCCAAAAATGGTCAAAAATTGACCAAATTGATGTGGAAAATTCTAGAATTAGTTAGCTTGGTTAGAGGCTCACTTTTTCCTATAAATAGAAGCCTCCCCCTTTGTAAAAGCTTAATGGTGTTTATACACTGTTACTCTGCTCCTGTCCTAAATTTTTTAATAATTCAATTGTTTTTGGCCTAATCCTCTCAAAAGAAATTCATGGCCACTCTTGCTTCAAACAAGAGTAGAACCCTCAATCCCTCAAGCCAAAGGAAAGCTTACAACTCCATGTAAGCTAAATTTTCTTACTTTTTTAATTTTAAATCTATGGTTTTCTTGATTTTCTTGTTTTACAGCTGCTTGAATTAAATTCAAATGTTATGCCTTTGAGAAAAAGGCCACCCCCTTCTCTTCTTTACAATTCAGACTTTCTTAATCCTAGAAAGATTAGTTAAATGATTAATTAAACTTTTCTTATTGTTTACTCTCTTGAATTCTAAAAATTGAGTAGATTAGAGTCCTATATATCTAGATTGGGTTAATTTAAGTTGAAATTAGAATGATAAAAATGAGAAATGGTCAGCCATACAAAGGAGGTTATGGCAAAATTTTCTAGAATTTTGTGGAAAAGAAAGTTTATTTTTATGTTAATCCAAAAGAGTAATTCCCACCGTTTGTGCATTCTAAAAGAAATATTCTAATTACTCCATGTACATATTCACCTATGAATATGCATGGATATCATTGATATTAATTATTAAAATTGATTTCTATGCATAGAAAGATGCATACTGGAAATTTTTTTATTATAAAAGTGTTATTTTCATTAAATTTAATTTCTATGCATAGAAAGATGCATAATAGAAATTTTTTTATTATGAAAGTGTTATTTTCATTAAATTGATTTTATGCATAGAAAGATGCATAAAGGATTTATTTTTATTTCAAAAGTGTTATTTTCATTAAATTTGATTTTATGCATAGAAAGATGCATAAAGGATTTATTTTTATTTCGAAAGTGTTATTTTCATTAAATTTGATTTTATGCATAGAAAGATGCATAAAGGATTTATTTTTATTTCAAAAGTGTTATCCTCATTAAAGTTGATTTTATGCATAGAAAGATGCATAAAGAATTTATTTTTATTTCAAAAGTGTTATCCTCATTAAAGTTGATTTTATGCATAGAAAGATGCATAAAGGATTATTTTTATTTCAAAAGTGTTATCCTCATTAAAGATGATTTTGTGCATAGAGAGATGCATAAAGGATTTATTTTTATTTCAAAAGCGTTATCCTCATTAAAATTGATTTTATGCATAGAAAGATGCATAAAGGATTTATTTTTATTTCAAAAAGGTTATCCTCATTAAAGTTAATTTTATGCATTTCAAAAGTGTTATCCTCATTAAAGTTAATTTTATGCATAGAAAGATGCATAAAGACTTTATTTTTATTTCAAAAAGTGTTATTCTCATTAAAATTGATTTTTATGTATAGAAAGATGCATAAAGGAATTATTTTTATTTCAAAAGTGATCCTCATTAAAGTTGATTTTTATGCATAAATAGATGCATAAAAGGATTTTTATAAAAGAGTTATTCCCATTGAAGTTGATTTTTATGCATAAATAGATGTGTAAAGAATCTTTATATCAAAATTAGAATTCTCTTAAATTCTATGTTTAAATTCTATGAAATAGATATGAATGAATGGATGGATGGATGTGAATGTTTAAATTCTATGAAATAGATGTGAATGAATGGATGATGTGAATAGAGGTGATGAGATGTGAGGTGAATAGATGTGATGAGATGTGATGTGAATCAGATAGATGTGAATGAATGGATGGATAGATGTGATGTGAATAGAGGTGATGTGATGTGAGGTGAATAGATGTGATGAGATGTGATGTGAATCAGATAGATGTGAATGAATGGATGGATGGATGTGATGTGAATAGAGGTGATGTGATGTGAGGTGAATAGATGTGATGTGAATCAGATAGATGTGAATGAATGGATGTATGGATGTGATGTGAATAGAGGTGATGAGATGTGAGGTGAATAGATGTAATGAGATGTGATGAGAAGTGGATGTATGTGAAGAATGGATGTGGATGTATGTGAAAGAATGGATGTGGATATGTATGTGAAGAATGGATGTGGATGTATGTGAAAGAATGGATGTGGATGTATGTGAAGAATGGATGTAGATGTATGTGAAAGAATGGATGTGTATGTGTATGTGAAAGAATGTGATGTGGATGTGTATGTGAAAGAATGTGAAGTGATGTAAAGAGATGTGATGTGACATGAATATATGTGGATGTGAAGTGATAGATATGAATGTATGAATAGATATGGGTAATTGTACTTGTGAATGATTGGATGGATGTGGATGAATGAGATGAGATGTGTATGAATGAGATGATGTGGATAGATGTGATGTGATGTTATGTATGTGATGGGATGGTGATGAGAATGAATGTGATGGATATGAGTGAATGTGATGTGAATCAAGATGTGAATAAATGAGATGTGATATCATGTGATGTGAATCAAGATGTGAATAAATGAGATGTGATGTCATGTGAATCAGGATAGATGTGATTGAGATGTGAGTTAAAATAGATGTGATGTGGATCGGGGTAGTTATGAATGCATGAGATGTGAATGAATGTGATGTGATGAGATGTGGAGATGGGTAGATGCGAGTGGATGAGATCTGATAAGGATAAATGAGGAAAGATGTGATGAGATGAAAATGATGTGCCATCGGATGAGAATGAGAATTCTTATGCAATGGATGTGATTTAAATAATGTGGATTAATGTGGAACAATGTGGAAAGACGAGAGTTCATTTTAGAAACTGTATTTATGACCTGTTTTTAAATGACTGTTTTATGTCAAGAATGCTGGGGAAGCATTTTGACCATCTTGTGAATGAGGTCGTGGAGACCTAATCTGATAAGTTGCAATAGCTGACGGAGAGTCAATGGAGGATGTCTCGCGTAGCAAGGTCCGCCGAGGTCTTGACCAGTCTCGTTTGATTCAAATGGTGAGCTTTCGATACGGTGGATGAGGGACCAAGGAAGCGGCCTATGAGTGAAGCGCTAGGTCACCTGCAAAGAATCCTAGAGGGTGCTGATGACCATATGGTGCTCGGGCTCTGGGTCACCGAAGATACCCACACTTGCGTCTTGGAAGATATTGGAACAAGGAGTAAGAGTTGTTTTCTAAATTTGGGCATGGATCTGGTTGATTGACCTTGCTGGTCCTCAATGGATGAGTCCATGGCTCTTTTATATGGATCCGTTGGTTGATCTTGCTGATCTTCAACAGAGATTCCATTTTGATATGTGAATATATTGTCGAGTACTATAAGCTAGGAACCATCGAAAAGGCCCCTGAGTGGACAGGTGGTGAGCATTCTAGTTGCCAATGATGCCATAGGTACACCGATGAAGGAATGATTAGAATTCAGGATTCAACCGAAGATTTTGAGGATTATGATCAGTGACTCTATGATTTCATTAAATGATTGTTTTAAAGACAGCTAAATCTGTGAAAAAGGCAATTTCATATTGGGTGTGTAAATGGTGTGACTAGTTTTAAGTTTGCATGAATATCCGGCTAGGGAGCTTGGGAACTCTTTTCCCTGGTACCCGAGACAAAACCTAACCAAATTTCTAATTAGATCCCATCACTACAATGGTTGGGCAGTTGGCTAACCCACAGGACTGGATGGGGTTAGGCTGGACTGATAGATCCCTAAATTGAGACTCAATTTGTTATAGTATGATAGATGAAGTAAATCCCAGACAAAAATTGTTCTATGGAAAAGAATCAACGGCTGTGCCTCTCAATGAGGAAAAAAGCGTTGCTCTCTATGATCCAAGTGCAATCTTTTTCGTGATCTGACTATGGGACTTACGGGTGTGGTCAGATCAGTTCAGTTAATTAAGGCTTTTGACTACGTTAGAGAAAAATTATCCTGGAGGAATCGCCCATGCATTAGGAATTTTTGGGACCCAAAGAGAGCCTCTTGGATTAACTTTTGATTAGGAATGGACCAATAGGAAGAGGGATGGGTGTACATTTTTTACTTCTTTGACCCTAGGGGGCCTAGGCTTTGGTTTGCTAATGGGGACTAATTACTACTCTTATCCCCCTACCTCTTGGGCCCAAACTTAGAGGTCCCCCACCTAGAATCGTGCAGATGAAAAACCTTAAAAATTAAAAAAAATTAACTTTTTTTGAAAAGTGTGTTTTTCCTCTCAAACTTCCCCCCAACATACTCTAGGTTTGGAAAGCTCATTTTGAACCTCTTTCTTCCTCTTCTAAGCTCTCCATTGCTGCAGAAACTCCATACCTCTCAAGCTCTCCCTCCTTGTCAAGCTCCCTCAGTCTTAAGCTCCCTCTCCCTCTTTCTTTATTTTCTAAGCTCTCCATTGCTGCAGAAACTCCATCCCTCTCAAGCTCTCCCTCCTTCTCAAGCTCCCTCCCTCTCAATCTCCCTCCCTCTCTCTCTCTCTCTCTCAAGCTCCCTCCCTCTCCATTGCTGGGCAGAAACTCTATCCCTCTTTAGTATACTCTATGTTCAGGAAGCCTATTCTCAAACTCTAACCCTCTTTTAAGCTTTCCATTGCTGCACTGAAAACCCTGAACTTTCTCTCCTCTCCACTCTTCTATTGTAAAATAAGCTTTTCTTTTTCCTTCTTCTCTTTTCTTACCACCATGGCCTCTTCCAGTAATGTGAGAAGACCTAGGGAGAAGGTAGAAGAGCTTGTGCTGCATAACATAAGAGATGAGAATGGAGCTTGGGCTCCAACAAGATTCAAGGTTGGGACTTGGGTCTACATGCAGCCAAGCTCTAAGGGACCACATCAAGTGCATCAACTGGGGAATATGCTACATCATTGGAAGGAGCGGCTACAAGGCTTCAAGCATACTAAGAAGGAAGGAGTGGTTGCCATAGTGCAACATGTGTATACTCTTGGAGACCTGTACATTCAAGGCCAATGACCAAGGTTTCCTTCAAATTGTCAGTGTAACATAAACATGGCTTTAACAACATGCTAATATTAGATTTTTTGTTTCAAATTTTCTTATGATTCTCCATTTTCTTATGTCTCTCTATAGATATTTTCCCCTCTAATTATGTTGAGGAACAACCACTCCCCAAAGCCTCAAAGCCTCATTGGAGTTTTCTATGCTATGCATGCATCCATTGGAGAGGCAATGTTTGTATCTCAAAGCCCAAGTGATCTTATACAGAACAATATCTTCTTCTTTTCTCACTCATATTTTGTAGATAAAAAACCAGGTTTATTTGGCAAGCTAGAAGAGATCCTCAACCCCCCTCTTAAAAATCCCGAATGGCCCAAACCTAATGCTTGGACCATCTTATGCTTAAAGTTTAAGATGGTAAGTGATATCCAGACATCACTCAAGTTTTCAAAGGCATCTAGGTCAGTAGGGCTAAATTGGTTTTGTCCTTTACATGTTTTTGTGCACATGTTCAATTCCATGCCAATTCCATGAGCGAGTGGCAGCAAGCAAGCATTGGAGCCTAGCAAACCTGCATCAACACTTTAGCATCATGGGCTTTGACACTCTGGAAGAGTCAAGTTTTAAGTTGATGAAAAGAAAGGTATATCTGATTCCACTACATGTCTAGAGTTAACCCTTACACTTTCTGGTTATTGTGCCACTTTTTATATTTTTACAGATTGGGAAGCATAAGGAGGGAACAACCATGGCCTCAGAATCATGGCAAATGGGGGACCTTGAATTTTCAGCACAGCAAGGTGCATAGCCCTACCAACACATAGTAGGCATGTGGAAGAGCTTGAAGATGAACTGAGTATATGGGAAAATAGCCTCTGTTCTGATGCACGTGAAGGGCAAGAGTTTCAAGATTGAGGTGAAGGCAATGACAAGCTTTCAAGTCAGCAAGGAGATGGACTCGATCAACATGAAGTAAATGTCACAAGAGGGGCAAAAAATGAAGACATTATAACAATTTTAGATTAGATGACATGCTTGTAACTTTGTAGAGCAGGCTCTTTTTTAACCAATCTTTATTTAATTGAAATCTTAATATTTTTGCAAACTGTAATTTTTTTTGTCTAGCGATCTAGTGTGAAAAGGCCAAACTTTAAATTTTAACTATAAATAGCCAAAGGTGCCTTCTTTCTCATTTTCACGCGATAGAAACCAAGCACGAGCTCAGACTATCTCTTTACATTCACATGGCTACCCACCTTGACAACTTTTGTGAGTTCCTCTCCACCACCTCGCGGGCAAGAGCGAGCTCTTTGTCATGTTCTCTCGTGAAGTCGACTTTGAAAAGTCGCTCGCCCTTGCATCCCAACATTATGAGATGCAGATTGCATACATGGAGCAATACTTGGCTCCCCACTCCATCTCCTTTCCCCATGGCCCAATGATCGATGGGTGCCTGTTGAGCTGCTTAAGTACATTCAACAATATGCTTGTCCCTACATCCAGTGCCTTAAATGCTTCATCGACATCTGCATCCCTGTAGGAGCTTACTGTACCTTCAATAAGCAGGAGGTGAAGAGGTTGGGGAAGGGAAATTTAGGAACTAGGTTCCTCTCGTGGCTCGCCACTTTTGCGTTCCTCATCAGCGAGATGAGGATTCAGATGAGGAGGTAGAGATGCCTACATTTTGCAGTTGGTAGGGTATTTGAGGGGATAACAAGGAAGTGAAAGCAGTAGGAACAAGTGCTGGTGTAGAAGAGCAGCTTGCATCAGAGCACTTTCCAGAGGATGCACAATCTGCAACTGAACAGCCCACTATAGTAGAAGATGCGGGGCCATCTTCCCCACACGAGGAGAGCAAGGCACTGCCAAAGCTTGAGATCAATCTCTTGAGCACCATTGTGGTGGAAGGTGAAGAATACTTATTTCTTCATGACCTTAAAAAGATAGTTGGCTTGAGAATGGATGAATGCTTGGGCATTATATGCACGCGATGTGAGGTGGACCTTGATACGTCCAACCTCGGTCCTCACCTAGATAGTGCTATATTACCACTTAGAGAATCTATCACAAAGACAGTTGCTTTGGTCAAGGAAGCTGTGGTTGAGATCGCAGAGCAAGCCCTAGTTCCAGAGGAGGAATTCATAACCTTACAAAACAAGCTAGAGGCTGAAAAGGATACCCTTGCTGCTGGAGTAATGGAGGAGACCAAAGCACCAAAAAAGGATGAGGCGAAGTCCTCAATTGACCTCTCTGCCCCCACCAGCACTTTGGCAAAAGAAGACATTGAGCAAGAGGTAATAATCGACCTTTTACAACCTAGAAACATTTGTAATTATGTATAGGAAAGTATTTTAATTTTTCCTTTTATTGCAGAGGAGGGTGGTTGAAATTGACGCATTTGCTGGGAGAGGCGGCGACAGCAGAGACCAGGCCAAGGTCCATGGACATGATGCTGCGTCGACGCACTATCTTGGTCAACTTCCTGTGGATGGCATCGCCATTATCCACAGGGACTACACCCCTCAATCTGCCTTCACTCTCTTCTTTTTGAAAGCCCTCTCTAAGGTGCTCTGTGTAGCCTCTATGGCACAGAGCACCAAATGTATAGCTCTGATTAAAAAATCCCTTGCCTTCGATGTTTTTGGTTTTGGATTTAGGGGTAAGCTTCTTGCTCGTATAGGTATAGCCAAAAGCATAGGCATAGAGGATCCTCAAGAAATAGCCCAATCACTCCTTGAGCACACTCTGCCCAATAATAAGAGAAGGAAGCTCAATATTGTAAGAAAGCTTTTGTAAAGATGATGCATCACTTCTTATTATGAATACAATACAATTTTTGCAAGCTTATTTTCATCAAGTATATCATTGTTTTTTCTAGTTTGTACCATCAATGTTTTTGTGAATGCATCAGAAATGACCCTGGGAGCCTAGGGGAGTAGTGCAAGAACAGTGCAAATTTTGAGCCTGCACTGTTACTGTAGAGCCCAAATTCACACTGTTTTGGCACAGCTTCCCCAGCCCTTCAGGAGCAATTCTGATGCATCGGATGACAAATAATGTATTTTTGCACATGATTAAATGTATTTTTATCTTGTAAATTACTATTTCTCATAATCAATGTACTCAACTTGATTATAAATGCATCAAAAATGATTCTGAGTGGCTGGGGGGAGTAGTGCCAGAACAGTGCGAATTTTGAGCCTGCACTGCTACTGTAGAGCCCAAATTGGCACTATTCTGGCATAGCTTCCCCAGCCCTCCAGGAGCAATTCTGATGTAGTAGATGACAAATCATGTATTTTTATACATGATTAAAGGTATTTTTATTTTGTAAATTACTATTTTTACAATTAATGTACTCAACTTCATTATAAATGCATCAGAAATGATCCTAAGTGGGGCTGGGGGAGCAGTGCCAGAACAGTGCAAATTTTAAGCCTGCACCGCCGCTAGCGTATAGCCTAAATTCACACTGTTTTGGCATATATGCCTTCCCCAGTCCTCCAGGAGCAATTCTAATGCATTAGATGATAAACAATGTAATTTTACACATGATTAAAGCTGTTTTTATCTTATAAACTACTATTTCTCACAATTAGTGTACTCAACTTTATTATAAATGCATCAGAAATGATCTTGAGTGGCTGAGGGAGCAGTGCCAGAACAGTACAAATTTTGAGCCTGCACCGCCGCTGCAGAGTCTAAATTCGCACTATTCTGGCGTAGCTTCCCCAGTCCTCCAGGAGAAATTCTGATGCATTAAATGACAAACAATGTAATTTTACACATGATTAAAGCTATTTTTATCTTATAAACTATTGTTTCTCACAATTAGTGTACTCAACTTCATTATGATCCTGAGTGGCTTGGGAAGCAGTGCCAGAACAGTGCGAATTTTGAGCCTGCACCGCCGCTGCAGAGCCTAAATTTGCACTGTTCTGGTGGCATAGGTTCCCCAGTCCTCCAGGAGCAAATCTGATGCATTGGATGATAAACACTATATTTTTACATATGATTAAAGGTGTTTTTATCTTATAAACTACTATTTCTCACAATTAGTGTGCTCAACTTCATTATTATAAATGCATCAGAAATGATCCTGAGTGGCTGGGGAGAGTAGTGCCAGAACAGTGCGAATTTTGAGCCTGCACCGCCGCTGCAGAGCCTAAATTTGCATTGTTCTGGCATAGCTTCCCCGGTCTCTAGGAGCAATTCTCATGCATTGGATGATAAACACTATATTTTTACACATGATTAAAGGTGTTTTTATCTTATAAACTACTATTTCTCACAATTAGTGTGCTCAACTTCATTATAAATACATCAGAAATGATCCTGAGTGGCTAGGGGAGCAGTGCTGCCAGAAGAGTGCAAATTTTGAGCCTGCACCATCGCTACAGAGCCTCTGGCATAGCTTCCCCAGTCCTCCAGGAGTAATTCTGATGCATGATTGGATGATAAACACTATATTTTTACACATGATTAAAGGTGTTTTTATCTTATAAACTACTATTTCTCACAATTAGTGTGCTCAACTTCATTATATCAGAAATAATCCTCCTCTTGTTACTGTGGTACCTGTGTATCAAGTTCCTCCCGGGTAAGTAGGAGACCGTGTACTAGTAGTAGGGTCTTGCCACCTATGGTGCTGTGCAATGTAGGAATGTTTTCACCAACCCAGTCGAACTGCTCATCATCGGCCTCTCTGTCTTGATCTCTAGGGTGGCTGCATTGTGGGGTCTTCTTCACACGCTTGCTCCCACTAGAAGGGCCTACATGTGTGTGCGCTAGTGTTGCTGTGGGAGGAGGGTTGGACTCTGGTGATCCCATTGGGCATGTCCTAGAATCCAAGGGGTCACTCTCTTCCGTGGTGTCGCCAAGTATGTGGTCATTGGGTGCCTTGCACTGTGTTTTGTGAAGGCATGGTAACACGTGCGGTGTTCTTGGTGCGTGCCATATCCATGTACCACTATGCTAATGTGGTGATGTGCTGGTGTCCTTACGTGGGTGTCTACGTAGATCTTGAGCTCAAGCTCTCTAAAAAAGTGAAATAAAAATGAAGTGAGAGAAGGAACTATTAATAGTTTTTTTTAAGGGCAAAAAAAAACCTAACTAAACTTATTTTCTTAGCCTTATTACATCTAGATTTATGCTGGTGCGTGCACAACCCAACGCCTCCCTTGTCTCCTCATTCGTGCACGACGCCAAGCACCATGCCTATGGGGAGCATTGGTCTGCAACCATTAAAGCCAAGCATGATTTTTGCAGCCTTGCGTGCCTCTTGCGTAAGCTTAGATTGTTGGGCCCGCTCCCTAACCAATACCCTTCCAAAGGTTGTGCGATAAAACCAATTGAACATCTCTTGTAGATAGTTTGTACGTGTTCCTCTCCTGCAGAAGCTCCACCTCCATGTCTTGTATTTTTGAAATAAACCCCTCTTGCTTTATAATGTGATTTCTCCATCCCTTAGGTACACATGGAGAATATGGGTTTGCCAAGCTCCACTTGTAGTCAATCTTCTGCAGTATCCTAACAAGCCAAGCTCTCCTTCACCAACAAATTGCATAAAAGATGATAAATTGTGGAAAGGAGGGTTTGCTCTCTTAATGGAGGGTCAACTTGATAGAGATGCCCATCAACCCAAAGATCTACATTTTTCTCCTTAGCTATCCTACGAGCTTGGACAGATTGTGCATCAATAGGATGGGTTTTTTTAGAGCTACCATACTCTTCAGGAATACAAATGTGTAAATCAACCTTCTGTTTTCTAGCTTCACAAGGGGCTACACACACAGCTTGCAAAGGCTCCATAGCTAAGCAGAGGAAGAAGTTAAAGCAGAGAGATCCTCATAGGGAGAGAGAGAGAGAGAGAGAGAGGGAGAGAGAGGGAGTGAGTGAGAGAGACTGTTAAAACTTTGCTGTTGCAGGTTTAACACAAATCCATTTTTCTAAGTAGAAAATGATATTTTTGATATACAAATATAATTTTTGGGGTCCCCACAATTTTGGGATCTCATGGATGTAGTGGTTCCTGATAGTTAGTTATGGATGTACTGGCTCCTGTTTGACAGGCTTCTGACGTGACCCTTGAATTACAAGATTTTTGGAGGGAAAAAATTATTTTCATCATACATATTGGTTGGGTGGTGTTTTTTTCACCTCAAAATGTAAAAAAATAAAAAATAAAACTTTTTTACTTTTTGGGGCCCACCTAAATACGAGAATGTTTTGCTGATGTGGAAGGGAGATATGGTGGGAGTTAATGAGAAAGGAGATTTCAAACTGACAACAAGAAAGATTCAATTTGTAGAGAGTGAAGATAAAAATTTCAAAAAGTAAGAGAGAAAGTATGAGAAAAGTCAAAAAGTAAGAGAGAGTATGAGAATATTCTCTTTAAAAAGTGAAACTAGGGAGGGTATGGCTGATGTGGCAAGGCAAAAAATAGGGGTCATCATAGCCTTTGTCTCCCTTAAGCCCAGCTTTTTAAGCTCTAATCCCTTAAAATTAGGAATCCTTAGGAGGCCCTTTTTGGGTCCAAAAAATTCCTAATGGCTTTTCGAGCAAGGGA
The DNA here is from genome assembly GCF_041138505.1 of Cibotium barometz. Lineage (NCBI taxonomy): Eukaryota > Viridiplantae > Streptophyta > Polypodiopsida > Cyatheales > Cibotiaceae > Cibotium > Cibotium barometz. Next base: position 39,066,580 of record NC_141101.1, on the reverse strand, counting down.
AGTTTTTTCGGGTTTGATTTTTGGAAGAACCGATGGATTAGTCTCTCATCCAGATATCCGTGGGTAAGGCCCTGAGTGAGGGACCCTGCCCCGCACAAGAAGTGCTACTTCCGCTGTTAGTACCCCTGAATTTGTTGCGCGATGGGGACAGGGATCTTTCAGCTGGTATCAGAGCAAATTGGCTAATGTGGATCAACCGAGAAGCCAAAAATGTCAAAAATTTATGTAGCAGTAAAAGGTTGTAATTATGTGATAGAATTCATACAAATTGTTATTCAGATTGAAATTCATAAATTGGTAATTGGGTATTCAGATGGAAGTACCGCAATTATATGGAATCCCTGACTTGCTTGAGGCCTAGACATGATGGTATTTACCTTATAGTTCCAAGGACCGTGACTAATCTAAGATCTTGAAATTATAAGCAAAAAATATATATGCTATCCAGATGATGAATTTGAATGCGGTTGATATGATTTTAAAATTCTGGTTGAGAACTGATGAGTTGATTTAGATTCTAATTGAAAAATGATGATTCCTGAATTTTGGTTGAAAAGCGTTAAGCTGAGCAAAACCCAATAAGGATGAATGGGATGAGTCCCTGTGATGCTGTTCGTAACTAGAATGATGTTAACGACTTCAGCAAATCACTATGAGATTAGTGGATTATGCTGACAAATTGCTGCTATTAACACTTGACCCAGTGGATCAAGTTAAGGGATGACAAATTAAAAATCTGTATAACTGAAATTCCCATGAAGGTATGTTCAGATGAAAATTTCGGTCTAATGGACCATTATTGTGATAAGGATTTGAATGATATGGTCTGAAAGAATTGTTATCTGATGATGAGTTCTATATAAGGAATCTTTTTCCCAGGATTTTGTTGGATTCACCAGACTATAAGGAACCCCACAATCGGTTGGATCTTAAGGGAAAGAAAAGTCCTCTAATTTTGCGAGATGAGGACATCTCACATTTTTTAAGTGGGGTAGGATGTAAGATTCCTCCCTCCAGCTTTTGAGGTGTGCAGGTGTGAGAACCTCCCCTTCTGATCTTATAATTATTCCCCTCTCTGAAATAAAAGAAAGATCTTGTTTTGACCTATTTTGGCCTGGAGAGAGAAAATGTCTAGAGGGAGGTAATTCAAAATTGAGATATTTTTGGATATAAAAATCCTCCTAGTGTCTAAAATGGTTTCCCTTGAAACAAAAATTCAAAAAGAACTTTCTAATGTGCAATTAGAATTAATTAAAAATAGGTATCAAGGATCTTAGCCTAAGGGTCCAGATTTTTAGAAATTTTTGAATTATGCTCCAATTAAGGTTCCTATGGACCAATAAGATTAATCCAAATGTAGGGAGGAGATAAATTGAAGAATAAAAGAAAATCCCCCCAAAAATGAGTAAATGCTCACATAAGATGAAGAGTTGACTAAGGACAAGGTTTATTAGTTAAAAAAGAAGAGATATTTAGAAGAAATGATGCATTCTTAACACCTCAATGTGTGGGGATCTCCCCTAATGAAGGAGGCGCCTATTTCACATGTGCGAAGGAGTTTTAAACTAAAAAATAATGAGATATTTTCATCTCTCCTCTCTCTTGTTTCAGCTAGATCCAAAAAGTAAGCTAAACTGACCCAAAAATGGTCAAAGATTGACCAAACTGATGTGGAAAATTCTAGAATCAGTCAGCTTGGTTAGAGGCTCACTTTTTCCTATAAATAGAAGCCTCCCCCTTTGTAAAAGCTTAATGGTGTTTATACACTGTTACTCTGCTCCTGTCCTAAATTTTTCAATAATTCAATTGTTTTTGGCCTAATCCTCTCAAAAGAAATTCGTGGCCACTCTTGCTTCAAACAAGAGTAGAACCCTCAATCCCTCAAGCCAAAGGAAAGCTTACAACTCCATGTAAGCTAAATTTTCTTACTTTTTTAATTTTAAATCTATGGTTTTCTTGATTTTCTTGTTTTACAGCTGCTTGAATTAAATTCAAATGTTATGCCTTTGAGAAAAAGGCCACCCCCTTCTCTTCTTTACAATTCAGACTTTCTTAATCCTAGAAAGATTAGTTAAATGATTAATTAAACTTTTCTTATTGTTTACTCTCTTGAATTCTAAAAATTGAGTAGATTAGAGTCCTATATATCTAGATTGGGTTAATTTAAGTTGAAATTAGAATGATAAAAATGAGAAATGGTCAGCCATACAAAGGAGGTTATGGCAAAATTTTCTAGAATTTTGTGGAAAAAAAAGTTTATTTTTATGTTAATCCAAAAGAGTAATTCCCACCGTTTGTGCATTCTAAAAGAAATATTCTAATTACTCCATGTACATATTCACCTATGAATATGCATGGATATCACTGAAATTAATTATTAAAATTGATTTCTATGCATAGAAAGATGCATACTGGAAATTTTTTTATTATAAAAGTGTTATTTTTATTAAATTTAATTTCTATGTATAGAAAGATGCATAATGGAAATTTTTTTATTATAAAAGTGTTATTTTTATTAAATTGATTTTATGCATAGAAAGATGCATAAAGAATTTATTTTTTATTTTAAAAGTATTATTTTCATTAAATTTTATTTTATGCATAGAAATATGCATAAAGGATTTATTTTATTTGGAAAGTGTTATTTTCATTAAATTTGATTTTATGCATAGAAAGATGCATAAAGGATTTATTTTTATTTCAAAAGTGTTATTTTCATTAAATTTGATTTTATGCATAGAAAGATGCATAAAGGATTTATTTTTATTTCGAAAGTGTTATTTTCATTAAATTTGATTTTATGCATAGAAAGATGCATAAAAGATTCGAAATTTGATTTTATGCATAGAAAGATGCATAAAAGATTTATTTTTATTTCATAAGTGTTATCCTCATTAAAGTTGATTTTATGCATAGAAAGATGCATAAAGGATTTATTTTTATTTCAAAAGTGTTATCCCCTCATTAAAGATGATTTTGTGTATAGAAAGATGCATAAAGGATTTATTTTTATTTCAAAAGTGTTATCCTCATTAAAGTTGATTTTATGCATAAAAAGATGCATAAAGGATTTATTTTTATTTCAAAAGTGTTATCCTCATTAAAATTGATTTTATGCATAGAAAGATGCATAAAGGAATTATTTTTATTTCAAAAGTGTTATCCTCATTAAAATTGATTTTATGCATAGAAAGATGCATAAAGGCTTTATTTTTATTTCAAAAAGTGTTACTCATTAAAATTGATTTTTATGCAGAGAGATTATTTTTATTTCAAAAGTGTTATTCTCATTAAAGTTAATTTTTATGCATAAATAGATCCGTGACTCTATGATTTCATTAAATGATTGTTTTAAAGACAGCTGAATCTATGAAAAAGGCAATTTCATATTGGTGGGTGTGTAAGTGGTATATGACTAGTTTTAAGTTTGCATGAATATCCAGCTAGGGGGGCTGGGAACTCTTTTCCCTGATACCCGGGACAAAACCTAACCAAATTTCTAATTGGATCCCATCACTACAGTCGTTGGGCGGTTGGCTAACCCACATGACTGGATGGGGTTAGGCTGAACTGATGGATCCCTAAATTGAGACTTAATTCTGTTATGATACGATAGATGAAGTAAATCCCGCACAAAAATTGTTCTATGGAAAAGAATCAACGGTTGTGCCTCTTAATGAGGAAAAAAGCGTTGGTCTCTATGATCCAAGTGCAATCTTTTCCCTGATGTGACTATGGGACTTACGGGTTCGGTCAGATCAATTCAGTTAATCAAGGCTTTTGACTACGTTAGAGAAAAATTATCCTGGAGGAATCGCTTGCTTTTCAGGCAAGGGAAGTTTTTCCGGGTTCGGTTTTTGGAAGAACCGATGGATTAGTCTCTCGTCCGGATATCCGTGGGTGAGGCCCCGAGTGAGGGACCCTGCCCCGCGCAAGAAGTGCTACTTCCGCCGTTAGTACCCCTGAATTCGTTGTGCGGTGGGGACAGGGATCTTTCAAAACCAAACTAATTGCATCGCATGGACTTCGGGTTGAAAAACTACAAAGAAAACATTAGTTCGACAATAACTTAAAACAAAAGGAACTAGAAATGGGGGACCTTGTCCTCATGTATGGTGTAGGGAGTACCAGGAAAAAGAAACTCAAGTACAGAGGTCTAGGCCCCTTCCGAGTGTCTGAGATCACACCTCAGGGGTCGATTAAAATTGAGACAACTGAGGGCGTACAAATGGAGGGTTACGTCAATGGGAGCAAACTTAAAAATATTTTGGACAACTGACCCAAGAGATGCTCTTGTAAGAACATCTTTTAAAACAACGAAAGGAGCTCGCAAAAGAAAAAATCCAACAAGCTTAAGAAGAGGCTAAGGTAAGGGAGGCCAAGGCCAAACAGATACTCCAAAAGAGAATGTTGCATGTGAACATGGCTTCACTAACTCTCCTTGACGAAGATGAACTAGACATTGAGCCAACGCGACTCAGGGTGGGACTCTCTACGACTAAATGTCATGCAACAACCATTGCATTGATAGATATATAGGATCAAGTCATAACCTGATCTCATATGAGACATGGGTAGCCTTAGATAAACCGCACCTTGAAACCACCAATGCACAAGTACGCAATGTGCACTTGGCAACTACGAAAGCTGAGGGATTTTTAAGTGTTAATGTTTCCATCAAAAATAATTCCTTGGTTGGGAAGGTGTTTGTCATGCCTGCAGGTTCCATGGAGGAGGAAATGATCCTAGGACGATCTTGGGTTTGCGCCAACAACTGTAATATCCAATGGGAGAAGAGGACAACACTACTGAATGAGGGCAACAATGTCATTTTCGTACCCTTATGGAGCCTGATAAACACAGGGAAGCAAGCCATGATTGAGGATATAGAAACACCAAGCATGGTGACATCAATTCATAAAGTAAAAAAGGCATCAATTTTGCAATCCCTACGCAAAAAGCAGCCCAAGTCACAGGGTACACAACAGTGGGTGCCTAAGGGTCAACTTGGAAACCAGCTCTACAAGGATGAGAAGGGCATCAATAAGGAATCAGCAAAACAAGAAGGGTTCAAAATGGAGACAAGGGACATAAACGGTCTTCACATGTAAGTTGGCGATACTCCAAACAAAACAACAGTCCACAAAGCGTTCATAACCAATGGGTTTGAAAGGACTTGCTAATTGCACAAGGTTATTACCAAGGCAATACAACAATATGGGTGCCCAAACTCCACCACCCACAGTGGCCATCATTGCAAACACCACCGAATACAAAGAAAAGGGTAGTAAAGGCATTCAAAACCAACTCCCAACTAAAACCAATGCTAAGAGTGCACAAATACTGGTGTGGAGGAAGAAGCCAACCCAACAAGATGAGTTAAATATAACAAAACCAATACCTATAACCACCTCGATCAAGGAGCTAGACAAGGACATTGAAAGGAGGAAAAAGAAGATGCAACAAATTGACACTGATACAAGCCCCAATCCACAGGACTTAGTAGAAACATTGTTTAGTTGGGTGGAGGGAAGAATCAAGCACTCTCACATGGAGTTAAAATGACTACAAGAACACCTACCCAGAAGTGCCAAAGTACCACCTTGGTTTCCATGGCAATAAAAAGATGAAGGTATCCATTACTCAAAAAATGGATACAAGGTAAAACTAGGTATCATTCACTTCTTTGAATGCATGATTGAGTGTCTGAGCATGAAGAGAAATATATGGTATCAATCTTGCACACACATGGTCCAAAAAGGTTCACGTCATAAACTAGTACAAAACAGTTCATGCCGTGAACTGATCTTAAGAGCTTCACGCCATGAAATGGTTACTTTTTCTATACCAATTGTAGGAAGACACGTTTCATTCTTCATTAAGGCAGCCACCCAGTCCGACAGCTCTGCCATAAAATCAAAATTCCTTCCTTTTTTGTCATTTTGCATTCGCCGGTCATCATGTGCACAACGCAAGAATCGAGCCCTTCCTTGCATCGCCTTCCTCCTCACTTCTTCGAGAACAAATCGACACATACGGGTTGAGGTGGGATCTTGGGCCTTTCCTTTGTGTTTTCTTTTCTCTCATGTGTTCAAATCATTGATTGTAATCATTGAATGCCTTTGTTGAACAATGTCTTTGCTTGTCGAACAATGTCTTTGATTGTCAAACAATGTCATAATCATTGATTGCCCTTTGTGATCATCCTTGCATAAACCCCGCTCTGCAGTTTGATCAAATCATGCATTCATCAAATTTACCAATAACAAAACCTAAATAATTCACGGCCAAAAAACATGCAAGTTCACGGTGGCTAGAGCCAAAAACCTACAAACTCACGGAATTCCAATTCACGGGTTTATCCTCCCAACCCACAGAATTCCAACTCACAAAACTAACCGTCATGGATTCATCCCATCTCACGAAACTACCATTTCACATAACTAAAACTCACAGAATTCCAACTCACGGAACTAACTCTCACGGGTTTACCCCATTTCAGGGGATTACACTTTCACGGCCTTAACACCTGCACTTTCACGGTGCTTAACCCAATCGCAAGAATTCACCCTGTCACATCATAGCACATACCCTATTAATTTCTCACACCACTAACACACTTCCCATCATAATTAACCTTGTTACCATTAAAAAAAAGAAAAAGAAAAAAGAAAACAACAAGGCATGGCACATGCCCCACTAGTCTATGGACTGATCTTTTTCTCCATGTACAGATGTCCACCTCAGCAACATCCGACCCGGAAAGCAAAAAGACCGCCACGATGACATAAGCTACTGCAACAGGATCCCTAGTGAGCCAAAAGAAAAGGCCAACACGGGGCTCGAAGAGTTACCTGGGTCAATACGCCAAGGCATCCATGGCACCATAATCAGCAAAGAACTCCACACGGCGCATGGAAAGGTGGCTTTACAATACCACAGCCTGGAGTGCCTCCAGATTTTGGAAGATGTAGAAGTTAAAGTTAAAGATAAGCTAGAGAAGGTGGGCCTCACGCGGATGGCACATATTCTCCCCCGAACATAGACACATAACTATGTGCAGAGTATATAAAGACGTACGACAAAGCCACCAAGAGGGGGACAGTGACTAAAGCAGATGGCACCACGGAGCAAGTGTTACTCACAGAGGATTTGATACATGAGGCCCTACAGCTCCCACCACCATTAAAAATACATACACATGCCTTTGACAAGATGCCCCTAGATGCAATGCTAAAGAAGAGCTTGTACAACTCTAATGGAGCCGAATACGAAAATATCAGGGATGAGGTCACATAAAAAGCATGCAGGGCAATGTCACTAATAATGCAAGTGAAGCCGATGGTTGGACAGGTACAACAGGGTGCCACTAAATAGAATAGCAAAGGTGTAGTTTGGCTTGAAGACTTGGCCCCAACTCTTGCCTTAGACTTAAACTTGGTAAGAGGTTGGAAGTGCTTAGCTGGGAGATCGGCAACCATCAACGGTCTTCTTCGACACTTGAAGACTCAAAGAATACTTGAAGACTCAAAGAATACTTACATGTGGACAGTGGGACCCATTTATGGACATATTAACACTTGAATTTCTCAAAGAGTTTGCATTAAGTGTTGCCAAATGATACATGCAATGTGGACAAGTGCAAGTGATTGATTGGATATTGGATTAGATGTATTAGGAAATTTGAGATTTGAATCCAAGTGCAAAGGAGACCATGTCAAAAAAATTTCAAAATTCTATGCACATAAGGGATTGAAGGCAAATATGGTGATGATGATGTGCTTTGGAATGCTTACTATGCTTATGATGCAAGGGAGAATGACCTAGTGCAATTAGAAGACAATTGGAAGCCATTTGTAGTCACTTTGATAATTTTTTGCATAAATTAAAAACCCTAATTCAGTCCGTGCACGATTGGATTGAGGTTTGGGCATTTTAATATTCTCAAAGTACTCCCTTAGATCGTGATATCAAGCCGTCAACTTGTCAAATTAGGCACCGTTTGACTCTCCAAATTGCCAAACTTCACTAGAAGGCAATCTTTGGCCCAATTAAAAACAACAAGTTGTTTGGGGCATTTGACATCATGGAATGATTGTACAACCTTAGGGCTCTCCAACAAACCAAAGTACACCCAATTTCAATGTCATTTGGATGGTCAAATCTTTGACTTTGGCCTAAAAGTCAAAACAAAGAATGGTTGCACATTGGCTAAGGCCAAACTTCTTATACCATTGTTTAGTACACTCCTAGAGTATTCTCAAGAGCCAAGAATCTTTCAGTTCTAATAAGTTTTGAGGATTTTAGGAGCAAATCTTTATTTTTAGCTATATCCTTGTTAGCCCTAAAACATAGAATACTAGGGCACATCCAATTTCCACTATTTTTCCATATATGGATAGGGCATCTGAAGAGCTTTCTACTAACAAGCCTTAGATTACCTCATTCTGACATCTCTACTTTACCGGGCAAGCCAAAAGAGAGATGGAGGAAGTTATGATTGGCCATTGAGGAAATGGATGGTGGGGATATGAATGATCATGACACCATGAACAATATGGAAGACACTATGGGTCAAGCCTCAAGGGAAGTTAAAGATGAGTTGAATGCGGAGAGTGCTCATAAGCTGAATCCTCAAGCCTTGCAACCCACATCCAATGATGCCCTCCTTCAACTATTGGTGGATTGACTTAACTTCACCATGGAAAAGTTGGAGTCTATCAACTAAACTTTGAACTCCAAGTTTGACACCGTGGTCACAAAGATGGGAGTTATGGAGGAAAATTTGACCCAACCCATGAGTCAACTGGCAATCATGAAGGGAGGAATGGTGGGCATCAAGTTGACGTTGTCAAGCAAACCTTCCAAGAGACTTATGTTGAAAGCCATAGGGAAGGAAAGCAAGTTTGGCAAGAGGCTTCCTTGAAGGCTGCCCGTAATTTCAACATTAAGGATCCCTCAATCGCACTCATGATGGATGCTAGAAGACCACTCTTGAAGGATATGGGACCAACTTCATTCCATGCCAGTTCATCTCAATTGAATGGGAAAGCACCATAAGTACCATTCAAATCTATGGATACACCTTTTTGGGATGCCAAGATGGTGTTTACCTAATAAAAGGCAAATCAATTTATGATGGTGGAAGAGGACATGTATTGGGATAAAGATGAGGTCATAAGATTGGGATCAAATGTCCTTCATAGAGAGGCAACGTCATGCACATGCTAGATGGATGATGGAACTACCTCATCTCATGAAGCGGGAGTACAAGGATTTCTCTCAATTCTTGGAATCTTACTCCAAAATGCGGAAATTCAAACCTTCACCACATCTTTGGAACTTAATCCATACTTCAAAGGATGTCAAGGACAAGGTCACAATCTCAAAGTTCAAAGGTGGTGGGTACATCCTCCAATAGACATTAATGGAGATGATGGTAATGAGCTCATAATAGGCTACAAATGCATTAATCAAGTAGCCAACATTCTCCTTAATATATACACTCATCACATGATGACCATTGGAGTCCAATATCAATGAGAAAAGGCCTTTAAATGATCTTGGAAATTCCAACATGTATACTTCCTCCTGAAACCCTTGTAAATCCAAAGAGAAGCATGCCACATGGTCAAGAAACACCCTCCATAGATAAAGCTTGTTGTTGTATGTAAGAAAGTGGTTGCCATGTAGTCTCATCCAAGGGTAAATGCTTCCATTTGATGAGGAATTCTTCAATGATTCTATTCCTCCTCAATTCTCGTATTATCCTTCCAACAATCCTCTCCGGCTCATATATGATCTCCCCTTCTTCACCCATGGGTGGAAGCTCCTCCATCACTTGAGGTATAGGCCCCACAAATTTCTTAAGATTGGATACATGAAATACATTGTGGATTCTTGTAGAAGTGGGTAAAGCTACCAACCTTATTGAGCACCAAATATGGCCCATAATATCTATGAGCAAAATTTGGGTTGGTGGAGCCTTTGAGAATGTTATGAACGGCACTTTGGAAGCTTCAACAACACGTAGTCACCCTCTTAAAACTTCACATTGCATCTATGCTCATCCACATTAGCCTTCATGACATCTTGAGCCTTCTTCATATTGTTCTTACAAAGTTGAGGCTGTCTTTGGCTAAAGGATTAACCACCCTATTCTCTTGAAAAGCTATGGATGGCATATGCACTTTTGATACCCATAAAGAGGCTCAAAAGGATACATCCCAATGCTCAAATGCTTGCTTGAATTATGACAAAATTCAGCAAGATGTAACCATTCATCCCATGAAGCTTGTATATCATGACAATAGTGTCTCAAGTACACCTCAAGCCACTTGTTAATACACTCCGTTTTCCCATCCGTTTGAGGATGATAGGCTGTAAATGGAGTGATTTGTGTGTCCATGTTCTTATATAAAGATCTCCAAAAGTCCCCACCATGAACTTGGTGTCTCTATCATGGCACTATGTTGAGTGGCAAACCATGCAACTTGAATACATGCTCCATGAATTGTTTGGAAATTTGAGATGCTCCATATTTGACCTTGAAAGCAATAAAATAGGCTGATTTGGTAAGCTGATCAACCACCACAAATATTTGATCCCACCCATGCTTAGTCTTGGGAAGATCCATAATGAAATCCATTGATATGTGAGTCCACTTCCTATCCGGAATGGGTAAAGGATGAAGTAAAACACCGAGTAGTTGATCGCTATCCTTGAATCTTTGACATGAAGGAAACTCTATGACAAACTTCTTGACATCCCTCCACATGCCTTTCCAAAAGAAACTTTTTCTCACTTTATCATATGTCTTTAACACACCAAGATGACCTACAAGTGAGAAGAATGCATCTCATGAAGCACCTTTGGTATGTAGGATGAGGCAGAAACAAGATACACGCAACATCATATAGGAGATATTCCTCTTGAATTTCCTTAATCCAATCACTATAAAACTCCCTTGATCCAATCACTATAAACATCCATAATTGATGCCATAGTGCAAGCCCACATTCTTGACAATGCATCCGCTACTACATTGTCCTTGCCTAGAGTGTATGATATCTCAAAATCATAACTTTGAAGAGTGTGTGGCCATCTCTTTTGCTTGGGAGAGAGAGTTGGTTGGGATAAGAAAACTTTGAGCACCCTATGATTACTTCTCACCTTGAAGTGGGAACCATACAAGTAATGATGCCACTTCTTAATAGCACAAAGGATAGCAAGCATCTTTTGCTCATAAACATGCAATGCCATCTCCTTTTCGGTAAGCTTTCTACTCTCAAAAGCAATGACTCCATGCTCTTGATACAAAACAGTCCCAAGTCCTCTTCCACTTGCATCCGCTCTCACATAGAAAATCTTGGAGAAGTTGGGTCAAACAAGAATGGGGGCCAAAATAAGCAAGGCTTTGAGCTCATTAAAGCTTTATCAGTAATAGAATCCCAAAAGAAAGCTTCCCTCTTGAGAAGATCGATGAGTTGTCCCGCTATAGATGCATAATGCTCCATGAATCTTCTATAGAAAGAAGATAACCCCAAAAATCATCTTCAATTGAGCTGAATTACTTGGTGTTGGCCTTGCAATGCCATCTCCTTTTTTGTAAGCTTTCTACTCTCAAAAGCAATGACTCCATGCTGTTGATACAAAATAGCCCCAAGTCCTCTTCCACTTGCATCTGCTCTCACATAGAAAGTCTTGGGGAGAAGTTGGGACAAACAAGAATGGAGGCCAAAATAAGCAAGGCTTCGAGCTCATTAAAGCTTTTATCGGTAATAGAATCCCAAAAGAAAGCTTCCCTCTTGAGAAGATTGGTGAGTCGAATATAGATGCATAATGCTCCATGAATCTTCTATAGAAAGAAGATAACCTCAAAAATCATCTCAATTGAGCTAAATTACTTGGTGTTGGCCAAGAAATGCCATCTCCTTTTTGGTAAGCTTTCTACTCTCAAAAGCAATGACTCCATGCTCTTGATACAAAACAACCCCAAGTCCTCTTCCACTTGTGTCCGCTCTCACATAGAGAGTCTTGGAGAAGTTGGGACAAACAAGAATGGGGGCCAAAATAAGCAAGGCTTTGAGCTCATTAAAGCTTTTATCGGTAATAGAATCCCAAAAGAAAGCTTCCCTCTTGAGAAGATCGGTGAGTCGTCCCGCTATAGATGCATAATGCTCCATGAATCTTCTATAGAAAGAAGATAACCCCAAAAATCATCTCAATTGAGCTGAATTGCTTGGTGTTGGCCAAGCAATGCCATCTCCTTTTTTTCGGTAAGCTTTCTACTCTCAAAAGTAATGACTCCATGCTCTTGATACAAAACAGCCCCAAGTCCTCTTCCACTTGCATCCACCCTCGCATAGAAAGTCTTGGAGAAGTTGGGACAAACAAGAATGGGGGCCAAAATAAGCAAGGCTTTGAGATCGTTAAAGCTTTTATCGGTAATAGAATCCTAAAAGAAAGCTTCCCTCTTGAGAAGATCGGTGAGTCGTCCCACTATAGATGCATAATGCTCCATGAATCTTTTATAGAAAGAAGATAACCCCAAAAATCATCTCAATTGAGATGAATTACTTGGTGTTGGCCAAGAAATGCCATCTCCTTTTTGGTAAGCTTTCTACTCTCAAAAGCAATGACTCCATGCTCTTGATACAAAACAGCCCCAACTCCTCTTTCACTTGCATCCGCTCTCACATAGAAAGTCTTGGAAAAGTTGGGACAAATAAGAATGGGGGCCAAAATAAGAAAGGCTTTGAGCTCATTAAAGCTTATCAGTATAATAGAATCCCAAAAGAAAGCTTCCCTCTTGAGAAGATTGGTGAGTCGTCCTGTTATAGATGCATAATGCTCCATGAATCTTCTATAAAAAGAAGATAACCCCAAAAATCCTCTCAATTGAGCTGAATTACTTGGTGTTGGCCAATCTTTTACACTTGCCATTTTCTTTACCCAATATATTCCACTTCATTAACCACAAATGAGCATTTTCTCTCTTTTTGCAAATACCTTGTGCTCCCTCATTACTTCAAACACTTGTTGCACATGAGATAGGTTATCTTCTTTGCTCTTACTATATATCAATATATCATCAAAGAACACTAGTACAAACTTGAATAAGAAAGGAGCCAATACCCTATTTATCAATACTTGGAAAGTGGCCTCAATGCATTTGTAAGACCAAAGGGCATAACCATAACGTGAAACAACCACTTTCGGTCCTAAATGCGATCTTCTCTTCATCACCCTCCTTCATCCTTATTTGATGGTAACTTGATCTTAAATCAATCTTGGTGAAAATTTTTACTTCTTTGAGCTCGTCCAGGAGATCATCAATGCGTGGAATGGGGTGCCTATTCTTGATGGTGAATTTGTTCAAGTCATAATAATCAATGCACAATGAAAGGACCCATCTTTCTTCTTCACTAATAGAATGAATTTCTTTCTTTGAATATTCACTTAACTGATTTCTAAAGTAGTTACGAATTTCAATGAGGAATAAATTAATCATTTATTACAACCGATAGGGAGGCTTGTTGACGGCCTTTGCATTCAGTTTAAGAACAATGGCATGATCAATCTCTCTCTTAGAAGGCAAACTCTTTGGCACTTGAAAAATATCCTCAAACTCCTTAAGAAGGGTTGCTATAACATTGTCCACATGCTGTCCACACTACTTTCCATCCCTTCTTGAGCAAGATGCAACACATAAATAGTGCCAAGGGTCTTGAGTTCCCTCTTAAGTTGCTTTGGGGTGATCAAAGAGATCTTCTTTGAATGATTTCCAACCAATAACACTCGTTGTCCATGATGCATGAAACTCATAATCCCTTGTTGAAGGTTTATGTGGAAATCCCCAAGTGATGATAACCAATCACACCCCAAAATCACATCAATAGGACCCATCTCCAACAATACCAAGTCACCCTTCCAAGTGTTTGACGAAGATAAAACTATCTCAACAGAAGGACATGCCAAGCTAGCCTTCTCATTTTCTTCATTGGCTACTTGCACTTGAAAGGTTATGGATAGTCCATTGGAGCAATCTTGAGAGAGTTAATAGATTTAGAATTGATGAAGCTATGGGTACTTCTCCGAAACAGAAGGACATGCCAAGCTTGAAAGAGAGTGGGCATGGAAGAATTACACCTGTATTTTGGAGATCTCCTTGATTCGATGAGAAATGCCCGCAATTTGATGAGATATTTATGTATGAACGTTGCGACAGCCTCAGGACTTGAAAGCGAACCCACTTCAAACTTTTCAACTTGTACAACCAACTAACAAGCACTATACCTCGAGAGGCACATCAGTGTGAAAAATTAAAGACTCGTTTAAGGACTCCAAACTAGAAACAACTTGAAAACACTAACCTACCTACCAGTCACCACACTACTACTGAGGATATGGTAAGAGGATGTTGTAGAGTCCTGGCTCTAGCCCTAAGGCTAAGCCTCTATCCGCATCATCCAAATAAATAAAGTCAGCCTCGGTAGTTCCATGAGTTTCATCCGTCCATTCATCGTCGTTAAATATATCAATATGTCTTTGAATTCCTTAAGAAGCTTCTTGAGTGTAGCTTCCTCCGTCTGGGTGAGGTCTTGTTGAGCAATAAAAACTGGGTTAGACTCCTCACCTGGATCTGCTAGTTCTATCTCCTTAACTACCGCTGGGCCATCGTAGACATCGCTACTCCCATTGGTAGGCGTTCGTTGGGCTTTTGTGTAGACGACTTTACGTTCCCCTGTGGTTGAAATGCTCGGGTGCAGGGTGTAAGTCTACCGGTTCCTGTTGTGCCAGGTTTTTTTCTTTTAATTCCGCATCCTTTTGTTGCTGAGCTAACTCTTGGTTTTGCCGCCTTCTCGCAGTACGACTTAGTTTTGGCTTCTCTTTGATTTCTAATTGGGCGACATCATGAGGTTGCGGAATACACCACATGACACTTTGGAGGTATTGTCCCCAATTATCCGCTAACTATGAGCATCAATAGCCCCTACATAACTAAGCCATTCTACAGTGGATCTCTCTTTGTTTATTGTAGTTCGTACATTAGCTCGATAGCGTTGTCGCTTATGTCTCGTTTTCTTCTTACCAAGTTTTTGATTTTTGTTTCTGTCAGATTCGGACTCACTTGGTCGATCTTCATTGGTGTTCCCCCTCACTCTCAGATGAGCTGCAAGAGGTCACTGTCCTAGGCCTTGAGCACATTGCTTCCACACTTGGGTGAATATTTGATTCATACCCCCTATCAGGCTCAGAGTCAGTTTCTTCTTGAGATTCAGACGACTCAGAGTTGCATTGGTCAGAGCCTTCGCTACTGTCTCAGTGTCAAGGGAGTTTGCGACTTTCTTGCCATCAAGAGTCAAGTGCATAACACCTATCATGTTTATTGGCACTAACGGTGGCATATCTTGCCCCTCAGGCGTTACCCACAACTTGTGCCTCTATTTCCCCATGTGTCTATGGTTGCCGCTAGGTGTACCCAATCCACGTTATCTGACTCAGTCATACCGGGTAGGACATCCATATAAGGAGAATCTTTCCCATCATCAGTCTCTTTTTTGCATGTATAGCAATACTTTAATGGGGCTAAGTGAATAGTGGTATCCGATCGATCACATCGATGATAACCTTGCTTCCTAAAGGATGCGCGCGACCATTCTCAAGATCAACTCGAATGACAGTCCTGGAATTGTAGGTAGACATGGTTTTTCGACCAGTCATGTACCATTTGTGCTTCCCTCATGAAAGGGCGTCCTAAGATCATTTGATATGACATAGGATGCTTGGAGAAATCCATTACGATGAAGGTATGTCTTACCTTGTATCCCATAACCTTGATCTTAAGGTCCCTTAACATTCCAATAGGTTTAGCAATATTCCATTTGCCATCTTAACCACTATGTTTGTGACTTCAAGGTGAGTCTTCCCATAGATTCCCAACAGTTTTTAGTCACAATACTCACTCCAGCACCACCATCAAGGATTCCCTTTAGAGTTGATCCCTTGGTAGTAATGGGGAGGGTTGCATTAGATTCGTCACCTTCAAAGTACTGTCCCAACTTGTTAACAGGTATTTCCACGACTGAGTCTTCATCTAGGTTGGGTTGTAGATCCCAATGTTCCCCTTCATCTTGAAGCGTGTCGGGTCTATCTATATTTACAAATTGTGGTAACCTCGCCTTTAGTTCTCCATTGAAATGCCTGAAGAGCTAAGAATAGCTCAGGATCTCCGTATAACTTTGATATGATTGTGGTTCTCATTTCAGAGGACATGAAATCCATTAGCTTGGACACATTCAACGGTATTTTTCAAGATATCGGCCCTTGGCTAGGGACTGGTGAAGATGGAATCACTTCCTCTTCGATGGGGTCAGGCCTTCCCTCACTAAATATTCTTTCAAGTAAGAAGGGTGTTTGCCCACTTCCTGATGTCCTATCCTCACTTTCTTCCTAAATGATACTAGGTATAGCTAACGGTTTATGGTTCCTATGAGGCTGAACTTGTGTAGGAAACACTGTGTCTGGAATTTGGGATTTTCTAAGGTTTGGCTCCAGTTCTCTTTGTGTTTCTTCCACCAAACCCCTTAAGTGTTGCACTTGTTCAATCTCCTCTACTGGGTTTGGGTAGGTTCCAATCTTTTTCTTGAGGGTTTTGGGCCCATGTGGCTTGTGTTGGGGAGTCTCAGTGAGTTTGGGTGGCTGAGAGGGCATTAGCTGACTTGGTTGTGGAGCCGGGGGACTTTCCTTTTATTTCCCCTGATTTATGTATTCACTTGATTCTCCTTCGTTGAGCTCCCGAGTGGGGTCCTCCCTTAAGGTAGTGGCTTTGGTCCCCATGGTTTCTATTGAATCAAAATCATCTTCAGGATCATTCATATACACGGGGTCGTCTCTTGTTCCTATGTTAGTCTTTGAACTAGGCTTGGAGCTCGTGGCATTAAGCGATCTCTTCTGCCGCGTTTTCTTTTTCTTTGCTCGAGCAATTGATGCAGTATCCCTCTCTTTGAGAATGTAGTTTTGATTTTGAAGCATTGACCGTGTAACTACATTCGCGGGTACAACAGGTGTGGTTCCTCGTGCCTTGCTGGTGACCTCAACCAAATTTAATGGCGTAATCTTGGGTGCACTAGGATTATGTGGACATTGAGCAATCAAATGATCTATGCCACAATGATTACATGTAAGTACCGACATTCCCGATGTGCTCCCTTGATTTGGTTGCATTTGAGTAGCGATCTTCTGTAGCCTATTAGGGCACTCCGCTACACGATGCAGCCCACCACAATCATAGCATTGAAGAGGTGGTCTCCTCGCCAAAGTATTAAGGTTTTGCCCTCTTGTGGGGAGAGCAGTAGCTTGATATACAGGCTTGACTTGCCCGAAATGATCCTCCATGTAGTACCGGGGAGTCATTTCAAACGTATCAATCCCATATGAAACAGTGGGGTCTATCTCCTCTTCATAATCCCCACACGCACTATGTGACTCACAACCCATCTGGTTTATAAGGGTAATCCTTGGATGTGGAGTTGTGGTCCTAGCATTGGCAGTGGTAACGACACAGACTGGCCTACATTTGGGTTCCTTGGAACTATGTGTTGTGACGGTTGCTCGATAGGTGGTGCAGGCATGAGTGCGGGTACTTGAGGTGTGTTTGACCAAGCTAGTGGTGCCTGATTTGCCAACATACACTTAAGTACTAGGCAATCCTTAGATTGATGGCCATACTTACCACATGCATTGCAATTCCCATTGAATTTAACTCTGAATGTGGGACATTCACTCATACTATGTGGTCCTAAGCAAACCGAACACCATTGTTGGGTACATATGGCTATTTTGAGGAGCTCGGTTACCCCTAAAGTATTCTTGGAGAGCCTTAGTAAGGTCAGTCTCACAGACATTTCGGATATCTTGGGCTCCTTGGCAATAGGCTTTACCGTCATTGGCTCGTGTCCAGATACTTGCGAACTAACAGATTTTGTCTCCGAAGACACCTTTTTACCTACAATCATCAAGTTGTCTTCTAATTGGATTGCATTGGCAGTGACTGCTTCCCACGTCGTAAGACCTCTAATGACTAGGCCATTGTATATGTCCTCGTGGCGCAATCCTCGGATGAATCTATCAGGCAGTTGGTTAATATTGAAGCACTCATCGGGAGCGCAGTGAGAATTTAGATGCTTTAATTGACTAATAAAGTCTCTCACTGACTCCCCTTCCTTGCGTTCAGCTTTTTGGAGTTGAGATGCTACTCCCCAAAGCACACCCTCACGTATGTATTCTTTCAAGAACAGAGAGTGGGATAGTGAGTACGCTCTTCAACCCTTAAAGTTTGATACCAATCTCCAGCTTTTCCACTCAAGGTTAAGCCTAAGGCTTTACACTTATGTAGCTCATTGTGTTCTTCCAAGGAATCACACACGTGTTCAAAAACTTTGATGTGCTTCCTAACATCTTCGTTACCCCACTGAGGTTCTGAGTGAGCTTAGCAACTTGTACCGCCTTGCTTCTAGGCTCTCTCTCAGGCATGCCCCGCATGTTTTCCGGAATAGATCGTCCGATCGTTTGAGCAAACGCTTCTGGGATAGCCTGGTTGAGAGGAGTTGGCATTGGTCTTGATATGTATGCAGCTGACATAGGATATGATATGTGACTAGGCCTAGCTCCTCTTGGATAAGGGTCGTGATAAGGCGGTCGTGGAGCATACGCCATTGGCATAACAAGAGGCGTAGGAGCTATATGAGCATGAGTAGCGATAGGTACATATGGTCGATAGGCACTGGCACGCACTGTTGTAGGTACTGTTCCACTAGGTAGCGGTGTCGTACTAATTATAGTGGTAACAGGTGCACTTTCCATCATGCTCATCATCGGAGTAGGCATTGTGGATTCCCTAATGGAAAGTTGAGCCAAGGTTGGAAAGCTAAAGTTACTGCTCGTGGGCTCAACTTGCATTGAGACTCCAGGCGAAACAACATACGAAGGGTCTATGGGACTCACCGAGGGAGTCTCCAATTGTGACAGGGTTGGTTGTTTGGCCTTGCCCGTATCTAAAAATTTCATAGGGCCAGTGGAAACTAGGTTCACTCCCCTATTTTGCCTCTCAAATTGGATAATTCTATGAATAACCTCACATATCATTTGTTGTTGCTCCTCTAGATTAGTGGCACTAGATGTAGATCGTACAACCTACATGGTATGTGTAACTCGTGTATAGGTCAGTCAGAGTCTCCGTGTGTAGATCATATTCCCAATTTTCATTGAGAAATATCCCATCTAGACTTGGCGTGCCAAATGATTCTCTTGAAGTGGACGCAATGTCACTTCTTATGGATTGACTTCTAGGGACCTCTACTTTAGGAAGAGCGTCAGAAGGTGGTAGCTCAGTAGGGCCTTCATTAAACGAAGTGGGTAGAATATCCACATGGACACTCTTTGGGAGGGTAGGGTCTACATGAGATGTGAGTGGCGAATCTACTATCCCTCCTTCTTCGTTTACTTCGCTTGTCGCATGTTCAGAGCGTGTAGCTCTACTAAAGGTCTCTATTAGACGATTAAACATGCTAGATCCGGGTTGTGGGGCCCAAACTGGCATGTTTTGGCTTGCCTCCTCAGGGTTCTTGGTAGGGTGCCCTTCCATGGCTTCTTAGTCAGAGGACGAGTCACTATCCGCTATTCGTGGATCTTGGGTTGCACTTCCTTGGGTTCCAGCTGAAGGCCAAGATGCTAACGTGGAGGGATGGTGTGAGCCTGCGTAAACTGAAACACTTTCTAGTTGCTCAGACTCTAGCACCCGACCAGAGCGTAGATGCATGTGATGTGGGTACCCTACGGGCGTTGGTAACTACCCTTGAAGCCCACCCAAGTGGTTTCTCGGGTGTTTCGCACCCCGTTTTTACTTGTTTTTGTATTGTTTTCAACCCGTTTTTTATCCCCTCACTTATGGTCGAACCTGGACTAGGGCGTGTGATAGCTCGAGATGAGCGTATCGTTCAAGGGGTCCTAGCGTGCTTTACAGCATAGTGTTCGTCTATCCGGAGCTCCTGTGGTCCTCAAAACAGTCTATTTGCTTGTGGGGGAAGGGTGAAGGCTTTATCCCACATGCTCACTCCACTCCTTGGGGGGTGGACTACATATAAATCTCCACTTCCCTTAAGCTTTCACTTGAAAGAAAGCTATGGAGGCTCACTCTCCTATATACATATATCAAAAGACTGAGGCCGGGGTCAATTGGGGGTTTTTTCTTTTCAATTTTTTTTTCTCCAAATGAAAAATTTATTTCCTCTCCACGCGGGTTTCGTTTTTTGTTTTTTTTTGTTTTTTTTAAATTTTAACAATTATTTTTTTATTTTTTATTTTTTTTTCAGAAAATATTTTCTAGGGTTTGGGCTTGGCCGCGGCACCTTGCTGCTCGCACACAGCGCAGACCTAGGGGATCAGAAATCCCCTCGTCCGTGTTCACGTACCGTACACTAGCACAGTAAACCCACACACTACACGCAGAAAAGAGAAAATAAATTGCAGAAAACAAAAAAATATCAACACCATACACACAATCGCCTTTCCTACAATATAGATTTCACTTCACGCAGAAGCCCGAACTGCAAACTGGAGCTTGGTGCAGGGCATTTCCCCGGCAGGCGGTGCTAAAAATGTACGCTTTTACCGCACGAGTCGGAGTTGTTGGGGACTTGCCGAACACCGTATATGAGCCACAAATGGCTGCAAGCATACAACCAGAAACTAGCAAGCTCAAACAGAAAGCAAAGGTGTGTCACTCACCGCTCAAACCGCCGTCGTGAAGGATTCTCGCGTCGCAGTGAAGAAGGAGCCGCCGTCTCGCCGCTCTACCGCCGTGCCGCCACACAGTGCTCGATCGCTCTCTCTCTCTCTCTCTCACACACACATACACGCAAGAAAAGGGGACCGAGAAGATAAGGCAAGAGCACACTTTGTATTCAACACATTGAGAATAAGAGTTTTAGGGTTACATTTGACTCTTATATGAAACCTAGCCGTTCACACATGGGTGTCCACACATAGCCGGCCGATGCTAACCCTTATCCTGCTGATATTCAAGGTGCGCCTCTCATCGGCGATCACCCAATCCCTTTATCCTTTACAAGTGGTGCCGACAAGCCCGGCCCATGACTCAGAATACTTAAATTAATTACATGACATAAAACATAGTACGTCTCAATGTCCGTCATAGGTTAACAGGGGCTCATGGATCTTCATTTGTATCTTTTGATCATATGACTTTTGAATAGAGCTACCATACTTTGGCCTATGGAAGGTTATTTCCATCCTTTGGTGAAAGGCTAAATCACTTAGGCATTATGTATGATTTCTTGCTAATTGCATATTAATCAACATAATTTATCACCAATCTGAGCTTATGGTAACTCCATTTCAGTATACATGTGTGTGTGTTTTCGTTTATATTTACACACACACACACACACACACACACACACACATACATGTATGTATGTATGTATATGTGTGTGTATGAATGTATATATATGTATATGTACATATATGTGTGTGTGTGTGTGTGTGTGTGTGTGTGAAATATATCTATCTATATCTATACTATCTATTATGCACAAGGGAGGGGAGGGGACATGTGGTGTTTAAAAGAGGGCCAAGTATTGGGGTAGGGGAGAGAGAGAAGGGGGTGTGATGGGAGAGGGGAGGAGCCAAGTGTTGGGGTAGAGAGAGAGAGAGAGAGAGAGAGAGAGAGAGAGAGAGAGAGAGAGAGGAGTGTAGGGGTATGTTGAGAGAAAAAAAGTTAAATAAATAATATAATACAAAACTATAAAGATATATAACATATAAGTATAAAAAATATATAGAATATAAATATATATACTAACAATATGTAAACATATTATAAGTAAGGATATTAAATAAAAATATATATTAAACCTATACTAATATATTATAATATAATGTTATATATATATATAATACATAATTTAAATAAAAAAATAAAGACATATATATATATATATATATATATATATATATAGTAAATATATAATAGTATATTATAAGAATGATATATAAATCAATATACATATAGTAAATATATAATAGTCACACACATATGTACGCGTACATAGCCACACACACATGTGGAGGGTATGTGTATGTGTGTGTGTGTGTGAGAGAGAGAGAGAGAGAGAGAGAGTTTATGTGTGTGAGAGTGTGTGTATGCAAGACGGGTGTGAGAAGAGAGAGAGAGAGTGCATGTGTACGTGTATGTGTGTGAGAGAGGGTTGTGCCTATGTATGTGATAAAGACATAAAGAGAATGCATGTGAGAGAGAGACACACAGATATGCATCTATATGAGAGAGTCACACATAGACACATGCACAAATACATATACACACATGCACATAGGCATATACAAACCCACACCACACATAAACACACACACGCACACACACACACACTCACATACGGTTGCACATATATACTATGCATAGATGCATACACATGCACACTTACGTACGCACACATATATGTATGCACATATGCATACAAGAAAAACTTTATGCTACGGCAATGTGCGGGTCACCTACTTGTGAGTGTTCAGAAGTCACCAGCTGGTCAAGCACTCGAGCAATGTTCGAGTCGTCAACTGCATGTCTTAGGTAGGCTTAGCAGCTTGACCTTCACGCTTGGCAAGGGAGCTTCCATGTGGTCGAGTAAGAAGAAGGTGAAGCTACCCTGTAAGAAATTAAAGATGTATCGCTTGGGTAATTAGGATCATTAGAAGGGCACAAACTCAAGTGTGTAATGGCAACCCGCCCATGCAGGTAGGGCGGTATGAAGGGCGGGCAATTCCACATGAAAAGTTTTAACGGATAAATTCAAATGAATGGCTAGACCAAATTTGAAATTCAAACCAAGCAACTTTGGCGCTTTCAAAGAGATTGGCAAGAGATATAAATGTGGTGGAGTGGAGGGTGAGGTTTGAAAGGTTCAGTGTGAGGCGCTTGACTGCATTTGAGAGAGAGAGAGATGGACAGGGCTCAAGGAAAAGGGCGGTTCAGGGGAGGCTCTGTAATGAGCAGGGCAGCGGCTTTAGGCAAAGAGAACATTTGCCCTCCATCCGAGGATCGAAGAAGCGGAGGCTCCATCGCAGTTGGGGAGAGTCGAAGCCCCTTGCCGGAGGGCTTCCCGCGAGCTCCTCTTCAGGATATCACCCACATCCTCAGCCCCCTCAACGTAAGAGTTCTCCCTCCCCTTCTGTTTTGAAGTTTCGCAATTTGAAAATTTGCGTTCTGATCTGTACGCAGTAACCTGCAGTAGCTTATCAGCCTTCTTCTGTAACCAACCTGCAGATGTCGCCTGAAGGGGAGGTGCAAGAAGGGAGCTCTGAGCCAGGGGAGTGCAGGCCTAGGCGCAAACGGACCAAATGCAAAGGCAGCAACCAGAGCTCAAGCTCCATGGCCAGATGCGAATCTGATCTCAATGCATCTCACATGGGCTGGCCCGGCGGCCCGGCTCGGTGTGTAACCATTGAAGCTGCCAGGAGAGAGGTCTTAATCGAAGGTGAATCCGAGCTTAAAGAGGAGGTAGTTGTTGAGGTGAGGGAGAAGCTTTGCACGGAGGTTGAGTTAACAGAACAGGGTGGGCCTGCAGCAGAGTCTGTGCGGTCTTCTTCGCTTGAGGAAGAGAGACACTCGCCCAAGGTCATGCAGAAGAGGCGGCGGCAACAAGTGGCGGCTTCATCATCCTCTACGAACCGTGCAAATCTGAGACCTGTAGAGGGCAAGACAAGGAGTAGTGTTTTGAAGTTTCGTTGATATTGCTTCTGGCGAGGAGGTGCCCTTCCTCCCATATGTCTGGCAAGGACCTACCCTGACTCGTCCCCACACCTGGTATGCCGTTGAGTCTCCATTTGAGACAGGGCGTATGCATACGAGCCATGGATTTGAGTGGGTCCTAAGGTCCGTCCGTGCCATTTTATCTGAAGCATGCTAGCCCGGCTTGTGGCTTTTGTTTCCTGTGCTCTCCTCCTAAACACGGCGTATGATGGGGCTTCTTGTTTCAATAAAAAAGTGGATTAGAGGTTTCTCCCTGATTATCGTGAACTTAAATTTTAATTTTTCTGCTACCGACTTAATAGATATAGGTGCCTTAAGAGCGGGCTGTATCAGGCAATTAAGCACGCATTGTTTAATCATTTTATTACACCAGATGCAAGACGATCACAAGCTCGTGTGTGTGGCTGCTTGCCGTGTATGATGGTGTTCATGAGAAGCTACATGCATGAATCATCATACCTTGGTAGGACCTAAGGAAAAGTGAAGGTTTTTAGTAAGGTTCTTTTCATCCATGTTCCAACCGAGCTGCCAAAATGCAAGTGTTTCATTTTCATCTATGAAATGTGTCCTTACTTGCTTTTGAAATTGTAGAGATCGAAATGTCTTCTCTTCTTGGTAGAGAGTATTTTGGGTAGAAAGAACCCATGTAGTGTTCCTCTTTAAATATGCTATGTTGGCTGCAAATTCAAGTCTTCTTCTTGCTTCCCTTGACTCTTTAGGTGTTTCTAGCCATTGTTGGCTTGTTTGGTGTGGGTATCATAGACACACTTTAGTCACCAAGAACTTGCTTCTTGGCAAAGTGGGAGTTTTTTTTAAGTAAGGGTACCTTGTCTTTGTAAATATGAAGATGACTTCTTCCCCAATCATGACCCTCTTCTCTAAAAATCCATTGCCACATGAATGTGTAGTGAAACAAATTAAGGCTTGTTGAATTGGTAACATGCTTCTACCATTGAGGTAATTGTCACTTTATTGGGGCAATCCTTGTAAGCATGGTTAAATCCACACTTGTAACATGTGTTTTTAAAAGAAATTTACATATGGGGTTTGAAGTGCTTAAAGCATTCTAAGAATTTGGCCTAATGCCAAAGTCCATCTTCTTAGGTGTCTTTGGTACCAACAATGAGCTATATCATGGTTATCACGGTATTAGCAATGAGCGTAAAATTATTATTATCTAAACCTCAACATCAAACAATCTAAACTTGTATGATTTTAAAAGATCAATTACATATTTCATCTTCATACAAAAACAAGTGAGTTTCTAATGGTTTTAGTCAATGTGGAGGCTAAAGTACATTATATATATTCTTTGAGGCAATAAGCATGTCCTATTGTATATAATAAAAAAGATAATTGTAACATGACTACTATGTGGAAGCGTGTTTAAATGATGATTAAGATAAAGTAATAAAGATTAATGCTAATCACATGCTCATGACATAGAGTAGAGAGAAGGAGAAGAGAGACTCTTTACCTAACCTACTCTTACTACATATTATTGAATGAATGAGTAATTATAATGATTGTTATAGATTCAATGAGAATTGTTTTTGCTCAAAATTTGGTTTTTACATTGTAGCAGTGCATTTTGAAAGTGTAGACAGGGTTTACATATGTATTGGCTATACTGGGTGTATGTACATATACTCTGGTCACATTTGGCGATGCATAGGTTGTGCTAAAGTATCGGTGCGAGATACTGCTATATCATAGGTTGCATGAAAGTTTTTTGTTTGTAGGCTATTTGATTGTTTACAGGAAAGAGAATTCAAGAAATCTATCGAGATCAAAATATTCAAATAAATGATTAATCTATACCTCATTGGAATTTGTAACTAATTTAGAAATTAGCTAAGTGAATATTTAAAGAAAAAAATTTAATAAAATAGTAACTGAATTATCAAACCTTTTCGAGAAAGATAGATCAAGAAAAATCTTATCCGACGACTCGAACCTTGAATCACATTATGACCAAGACCAAACTCTTTCGTCAGTTTTGAGGAAAGGTGTGATCAGTTTGGAAAAATACACTCAGAACTCTTGCGAGATCTAAAACTAAGTTTGAGGCCCTTTGAATTGATCTGTGGATCAAGGTTATAGAATTCGAAGAATTGTGGTATGAAATTCATAATTTCGATCAAAAAGTTTTGGGGATATTGATTCAAGAAATACTCCTTGTATTCAAAAGAAAATCAAACTGAAAACTTGCACATAGAAATGAGATGTGATGAGATGCGATGTGAATTAGATAGATGTCAATGAATGGATAGATGTAATGTGATGTGAATAGATGTGATGAGATGTGATGTGAATCAGATAGATGTGAATGGATGGATGTGAATGTGTATATGAAGAATGGACGTGGATGTGTATGTGAAGAATGGATTTGGATGTGTATGTGAAGAATGGAAGAATGGATGTGGATGTGTATATGAAGAATGGATGTGGATGTGTATGCGAAGAATGGATGTGGATGTGTGTGAAGAATGGATGTGGATGAGTATGTGAAAGAATGGATGTGGATGTATGTGAAAGAATGGATGTGGATGTGTATGTGAAAGAATGCGATGTGACATGAATATATGTGGATGTGAAGTGAATATATGTGGATGTGAAGTTGATATGAATATATGTGGATGTGAAGTGATAGATATGAATGTATGGATAGATGTGAGTAGTCGTACATGTGAACGATTGGATGGATGTGGATGAATGAGATGAGATATGTATGAATGAGATATGATGAGGATAGAAGTGATGTGATATAATGTAGATAGAATGCATGTGATGGGATGGTTATGAGAATGAATGTGGTGGATATGAATGAATGAATGTGATGGATATGAATGAATGTGATGTGATAAACGTGAATAGATGTGATGTGATGTGAATCAGGATGTGAATGAATGAGATGTGATGTCATGTGAATCGGGATGTGAGTGAATGAATGTGATGTAAATTTGGATAGATGTGATATGTGATGTTAATGAATATGATGTGATGAGATGTGGATATGGGTAGATGCGAGTGGATGAGATCTAATGCGGATAAATTAGAAAAGATGTGATGAGATGGAAAATGATGTGATGAGAATGGGAATACATATGATGTAAATGAGGATTGATGTGGAACAATGTGGAAAGACGAGAGTTCGTTATAGAAACTGTATAACTGTCTTATGTCAAAAATGTTGGAGAAGCATTTTGATCATCTTGTGAATGAGGTCGTGGAGACCTATCTGATAAAGTTGCAACAGCTGACGAAGAGTCAACGGAGGATGTCTCGCGTAGCAAGGTCGGCTGAGGTCTTGGCCGACCTCGGCTCGATTTAAATGGTGAGCTTCCGGTATGGTGGATGAGGAACTAAGGAAGCGGCCTATGAGTGAAGCGCTAGGTGACTTGGGAAGGATCCTAGAGGGTGCTAACCATACGGTGCTCGGGCTCTGAGTGTTTTTTGAATTCGGACATGGATCGGGTTGATTGACCTTGCTGGTTCTCACGGATGAGTTCATGGCTCTTTTATATGGATCGGTTGGTTGATCTTGCTGATCTTCAACGGAGATTCCACTTTGATTTTTATAAGAGAATATATTTTCGGGTACTATGAGCTAGGAACTATTGAAAAGGCCCGTGAGTGGACAGGTGGTGAGCGTTCTGGTTTGCCAATGATGCCATAAGCACACCGATGAAGGAAAAATTAGAAATTAGGATTCAACCGGATTAATTTTGGAGGATTATGATCAGTGATACTATAGTTTCATTAAATGATTGTTTTAAAGACATTTGAATCTGTGAAAAAGGCAATTTCACATTGGGTATGTAAGTGGTGTGACTAGTTTTAAGTTTGCATGAATATCCAGCTAGGGGGCCTGGGAACTCTTTTCCCTGGTACCCGGGACAAAACCTAACCAAATTCTTAAATGGATACCATCACTACTGTGGTTGGCGGTTGGCTAACCCACGGGACCGGATGGGGTTAGGCTGGACTGATAAAACCCTAAAATGAGACTCAATTCTGTTATGGTATGATAGATGAAGTAAATCCCGAATAAAAATTATTCTATGGAAAAGAATCAACGGCTGTGCCTCTCAATGAGGAAAAAAGCGTTGGTCTCTATGATCCGAGTGCAAGTCTTTTCCTTGATCTGACTATGATACTTACGGGTTCGGTCTTACGGGTTTGGTCAGATCAATTCATTTAGTTAAGGCTCTTGAGTACGTTAGAGTAAAAATATCATGGAGGAATCGCTCGTGCTTTTCGGGTGAGGGAAGTTTTTTCGGGCTCGGTTCTGGAAGAACCGAGGGATTAGTCTTTTGTCCGGATATTCGTGGGATTAGTCTTTTGTCCGGATATTCGTGGGCGAGGCCCGGAGTGAAGGACCCTGCCTCGGTAAGAAGTGCTACTTCCGTTGCTAGCACCCCAGGACCCTGCCCCGGTAAGAAGTGCTACTTCCGTTGCTAGCACCCCAGGATTTGTTGCGCAGAGGGGAGAGGGATCTTTCAGCTGGTATTAGAGCGAATTGGCTAAAGTGGATCAACTGAGAAACCAAAAATGTCAAAAATTTATGTAATAGCAGTAAAAGGTTGTAATTGTGTGATGAAATTCATACGAATTGATATTCAGAATGAAGATTCATAAATAGGTAATTGGGTCTTCAAATGGAAGTACCACAATTGTATGGAATCCCTGACTTGCTTGAGGCCTAGACATGCTGATATTTACCTTAAATTTCTAAGGACCGTGACTACCCGTATATACCGAGGGTATAACTGCAGCTCTTTACTGGCAGTATATACGAGTAAATCTAAGACCTTGAAATTATAAGCAAAAATGCTATCTAGATGATGAATTCGAATGTGGTTGATATGATTTTAAAATTTTGGTTGAGAACTGATGAGTTGAATTAGATTCTAATTGAAAAAATGATGATTCTTGAATTTTGGTTGAAAAGCGATAAGGTGAGCAAAACCACAATAAGGATGAATGGGACGAGTCCCTATGATGATGTTCGTAACTGGAATGACGATAATGACTTTAGCAAATCACTATGAGATTAGTGGATTGTGCTGACAGATTTTGCTACTGTTAACACTTGACCCATTGGATCAAGTTAAGGGATGACAAATCAAAAACCTGTATAATTGAAATTTTCATGGAGGAATGTTGAGATGGAAATTTTGGTCTAATGGACCATTATTGCATTAAGAATATGATCGATATGATCTAAATGAATTGTTATCTGATGATGAGTTCTATATAAGAGATCTTTATCCCAGGATTTTGTTGGGTTCACTAGACTGTAAGAAACCCCAGAATCAGTTGGATCTTAAGGGAAAGAGTTGTTCTCTAATTTGCGAGATGAGGACATCTCGCGTTTGTAAGATTCCTCCCTCTAGCTTTTTGAGGTGTGCAGGTATAAGAACTTCTCCTTCTGATCTTATAATTATTTCCCTCTCTAAAATAAAAGAAAGATCC
Organism: Cibotium barometz; assembly: GCF_041138505.1. Classification (NCBI taxonomy): domain Eukaryota; kingdom Viridiplantae; phylum Streptophyta; class Polypodiopsida; order Cyatheales; family Cibotiaceae; genus Cibotium; species Cibotium barometz. Next base: position 39,037,251 of record NC_141101.1, on the reverse strand, counting down.
TGTTTTACCGTGTTTTGGCCTGGAGAGAAAAAATGTCTAGAGGGAGGTAATTCAAAATTGAGATATTTTTGGATATAAAAATCCTCCTAGTGTCCAAAATGGTTTCCCTTGAAACAGAAATTCAAAAAGAACTTTTCAATGTGCAATTGGAATTAATTAAAAATAGGTATAAAGGACCTTAGCCTAAGGGTCCAGATTTTTAGAAATTTTTAGATTATGGTCTAATTAAGGTTCCTATGGACCAATAAGATTAATCCAAATGTAGGGAGGAGATAAATTGAAGAATAAAAGAAAACCCCCCGCAAAAATGAGTAAATGCTCGCATAAGATGACGAGTGGACTAAGGACCAAAGAAAACAATTAAAAAACTGAATTTTGATATCTGAGTGTGGGAATCTCCCCTCATGAAGTAGGCACCTTTTTCTCATCATTACCCCCAATTTTTAATCAATAAAATGAGATATTTTCATCTCTCCTCTCTTCTATTTCAAAACTAGATCCAAAAAGTAAGCTGAACTGACCCAAAAATGGTCAAAAATTGACCAAACTGATATGGAAAATTCTAGAACCAGTTTGCTTGGTTAGAGGCTCACTTTTTCCTATAAATAGAAGCCTCCCCCTTTGTAAAAGCTTAATGGTGTTAATGCACTGTTACTCTGCTCCTGTTCTGAGCCATCTACATTGAATTTTTTAATAATTCAATTGTTTTTGGCCTAATCCTCTCCAAAGTGAATTGGTGGCCACTCTTGCTTCAAACAAGAGTAGAACTCTCAATCCCTCAAGCCAAAGGAGAGCTTACAAGCTCCATGTAAGCTAATTTTCTTACTTGTTTAATAAAGAATCCATGGTTTTCTTAGTTTTTATGTTTTGTAGATGTTGAATTAAATTCAAATGCTATGCCTTTGATAAGAAGGCCACCCCCTTCTCCTCTTTACATTCCAATCTTTCTCAATCCTAGAAAGATTAACTAAAGGATTAATAAAACTCTTCTTATTGTTTACTCTCTTGAATTTAGAAAATTGTGTAGATTAGAGTTCTATAGATCTAATTTGGGTTAATTTAAGTTCAATAAAGAATGATAAAAATGAGAAATGGTCAGCCATACAATGGAGGTTATGGCAAAATTTTCTAGAATTTTGTGGAAAAGAAAGTCTGTTTTTATGTTATTCCAAAAGAGTAATTCCCACCATTTTTGCATCTAAAAGAAATATTCTAATTACTCCATGTACATATTCACCTATGAATATGCATGGATATCACTGATATTAATTATTAAAATTGATTTCTATGCAAAGAAAAATGCATACAGGAAATTTTTTATTACAAAAGTGTTATTCTCATTAAATTTGATTTTTATGCACATAGAAAGATGCATAAAGGAATTTTTTTAATTATAAAAGTGTTATTCTCATTAAAATTGATTTCTATGCATAGAAAGATGCATAAATGAAATTTTTATATCAAAATTAGAATTCTCTTAAATTCTATGTTTAAATTCTATGAGTATTTGATAAATGAATAATTAAATACTCTAAGAGAGAAATTTCTATAGTTTCATATTCACACGGATTGTAAAAAGAGAATTCAGGAAATCTATCGAGATTGAAATATTCAGATAAATGATTAATCTATTCCTCATTGGAATTCGTAACTAATTTAGAAATCAGTTAAGTGAATATTCAAAGAAAGAAATTCAGTAAAATAGTAACTGAATTATCAAACCTTTTCGAGAAAGATAGATCAGGAAAAATCTTATCCGACTCAAACCATGAATCATCAGACTATGACCAAGACCAAACTCTTTCGTCAATTTTGAGGGAAGAAGGTGTGATCAGTTTAGAAAAATACACTCAAAACTCTAGCCAAATCTAAAACTAAGTCTGAGACCCTTCGAATTGATCTGTGGATCAAGGTTATAGAACTCGAGGAATTCTGGTATGAAATTCACAATTTCGATCATCAAGAAGTTTTGGGGATACTGATTCAAGAAATACTCCTTGTATTCAAAAGAAAATCAAACTGAAAACTTGCATAAAAATGAGATATGATGTGAATAGATGCGATGAGATGCAATGTGAATTAGATAGATGTGAATGAATGGATGGATGTAATGTGATGTGAATAGATGTGATGAGATGTGATGTGAATCAAATAGATGTGGATGAATGGATGGATGTGAATGTGTATGTGAATAATGGATGTGGATGTGTATGTGAAGAATGGATATGGATGTGTATGTGAAGAATGGATGTGGATGTGTATGTGAAGAATGGATGTGGATATGTATGTGAAGAATGGATATGGATGTGTATGTGAAGAATGGATGCGAATGAGTATGTGAAGAATGGATGCGAATGTGTATGTGAAGAATGGATGTGGATGAGTATGTGAAGAATGGATATGGATGAATATGTGAAAGAATGGATGTGGATGTATGTGAAAGAATGGATGTGGATGTGTATGTGAAAGAATGTAATGTGACATGAATATATGTGGATGTGAAGTGATAGATATGAATGTATGGATAGATGTGAGTAGTCATACATGTGAACAATTGGATGGATGTGGATGAATGAGATGAGATTTGTATGAATGAGATATGATGTGATATAATGTAAATAGAATGCATGTGATGGGATGGTTATGAGAATGAATGTGGTGGATATGAATGAATGTGATGGATATGAATGTATGGATAGATGTGAGTAGTCGTACATGTGAACGATTGAATGGATGTAGATGAATGAGATGAGATTTGTATGAATGAGATATGATGTGATATAATGTAGATAGAATGCATGTGATGGGATGGTTATGAGAATGAATGTGGTGGATATGAATGAATGAATGTGATGTGAGGTGAATGAATGTGATGTGATGGATGTAAATAGATGTGATGTAAATGAATGTGATGGACGTGAATAGATGTGATGTGATGTGAATCAGGATGTGAATGAATGAGATGTGATGTCATGTGAATTGGGATGTGAGTGAATGAGATGTGATGTAAATTTGGATAGATGTGATATGTGATGTGAATGAATATGATGTGATGAGATGTGGATATGGGTAGATGCGAGTGGATGAGATCTAATGCGGATAAATGAGAAAAGATGTGAGGAGATGGAAAATGATGTGATGAGAATGGGAATACATAATATGAAATAAATGAGGATTGTTGTGGATCAATGTGAAAAGACGAGAGTTCGTTATAGAAACTGTATTTATGACCTATTTTTAAATGACTGTCTTATGTCAAAAATGTTGGGGAAGCATTTTGACCGTCTTGTGAATGAGGTCGTGGAGACCTATCAAATAAAGTTGCAACAACTGACCTATTTTTAAATGAGGATTGATGTGGAACAATGTGAAAAGATGAGAGTTTGTTATAGAAACTGTATTTATGACCTATTTTTAAATGATTGTCTTATGTCAAAAATGCCGGGGAAGCATTTTGACCGTCTTGTGAATGAGGTCGTGGAGACCTATTTGATAAAGTTGCAACAGCTGACCAAGAGTCAACGGAGGATGTCTCATGTGTAGCAAGGTCGTCGAGGTCTTGACCAGCCTCGATTCGATTTAAATGGTGAGCTTCCTGTACAGTGGATGAGGGAGGACTAAGGACCAAAGAAAACAATTAAAAAACTGAATTTTGTGGGAATCTCCCCTCATGAAGTAGGTTCCTTTTTCTCATCATTACCCCCAATTTTAATCAATAAAATGAGATATTTTCATCTCTCCTCTCTCCTATTTAAAAAGTGGATTCAAAAAGTAAGCTAAACTGACCCAAAAATGGTCAAAAATTGACCAAACTGATATGGAAAATTCTAGAACCAGTTTGCTTGGTTAGAGGCTCACTTTTTCCTATAAATAGAAGCCTCCCCCTTTGTAAAAGCTTAATGGTGTTAATGCATTGTTACTCTGCTCCTGTCTTGAGCCATCTACATTGAATTTTTTAATAATTCAATTGTTTTTGGCCTAATCCTCTCCAAAGTGAATTGGTGGCCACTCTTGCTTCAAACAAGAGTAGAACCCTCAATCCCTCAAGCCAAAAGAGAGCTTACAAGCTCCATGTAAGCTAATTTTCTTACTTGTTTAATGAAGAATCTATGGTTTTCTTAGTTTTTATGTTTTGTAGATGTTGAATTAAATTCAAATGCTATGCCTTTGATAAAAAGGCCACCCCCTTCTCCTCTTTACATTCCAACCTTTCTCAATCCTAGAAAGATTAACTAAAGGATTAATAAAACTCTTCTTATTGTTTACTCTCTTGAATTTAGAAAATTGTGTAGATTAGAGTTCTATAGGTCTAATTTGGGTTAATTTAAGTTCAATAAAGAATGAAAAAAATGAGAAATAGTCACCCATACAATGGAGGTTATAGCAAAATTTTCCAGAATTTTGTGGAAAAGAAAGTTTGTTTTTATGTTATTCCACAAAATTTTCTAAAATTTTGTGGAAAAGAAAGTTTGTTTTTATGTTATTCCAAAAGAGTAATTCCCACCATTTTTGCATCTAAAAGAAATATTCTAATTACTCCATATGCATAAGCTGTCAAGGTCCACTGCATGCCAATACATCAACAAAGAAACCTTAGTCAATGGTCAAGCTGACAAGATGATAATCAGCAATGAAAATGGGCTGATATAACAAATTTTTAGCATTATAAGTGGGCTGAAACTGCTGAAAGGATATGTTAAGCGGGGGCTCAAAGTCATACATCCAGCCATTACTATGAGAGTATAAGGCAACCTCTCAGTAACAGTAACACCATGTGGGGTGGTGTGTATGGCAACATAAATGAGGTGTGGAATCCCACACAGATTGATGTAAAGAAACTCCTAAATTATGCATAGTGACAAGGCAACCAAGCTAAAGATAATGTAACATTCTGACACCATTAGCATCCATGTAAATAAGCTGCAAAGGGGAGGCAACTCAAACATGAAGCTAGGAAAGAGACTAATACATCTCAATAAGTAAACATCATTGCATAGAGGTATGTCTCCAAGACATAGCACAATTGAGAGGTTAAATGCATAAGTACCCCATAGACATCACCAATAGTAATACACAACATGTGTCCCTCCTTAAATGCAGCAGCCATAGAGACAATTGAGGTGAAAAGTTCTATAAAGCATAATCACCTGAGTATGAATCATCACCAGAATCTATGATTGGCAGAGCAATGTCATGCAATGAAGATGTAGTGACTAAGGCACAATCATCATGAGCCAAATTAGCCTCTTCCTTTGCATCAAATGAACCAACACTAGCTGACAATTTTGCATCTGTATCAAAGTACTACTCAACATCCAACAATGACAAATAAGAAGCATGCAAATCACTACATGTGACTGTTAAGGCATAGTGCAGAATGCCGAATGCCGAATACCAAATGTGGAAATTCAAATGTCGAACAAATGCTGCCTATAAAAAGTTGAACACTGAAAGCCGACTGCTAAATGCAAAAAGCTAAAGACTGAAACCTGATTGCTGAACGAAAAGCCTGAAAGCTGACTCCTGGATGTGGAAAGATGAAGCCTGAAAGCTCAGTGCTGAATGCTGACTATTGAATGATGCAAAAAGCGAAAGCCGAATGTTAACTAACTTTCCTCTCAATCCTTCCCACTTCATATTTTCATGTCCCATCAACACAATGCTCCCCCCACACCTATCCCTCTGTTTCTCAACTATATTGAAGTCCCCCAAAAGAATGCAATGCCCATGGAAGTTTAAGTTGGCGATCCATTCCCACATCCCATTCCTGGTTATGAGCCCCATAGAGATTGATTACCCCCCAAATCTTTTCCCCTTCCAAAACAATCTCCACTACCAAATTTCTCCCATTGAAGTGACTGGCTATAGCATTAGGACATAAGCTACTCTTAGCAACGGTCACACCCCCATACATTACAACCCAGTCCTTAAACTAGTCCTTTCTTAAAACTTTAGATCCAAATAGATTATGTTCCTGAATAGCTATGATCAACAGATCCCAATCCGCAATCAAACTCCAAAAAGCAGCACTCTTCTTTTTATCTTTAATTCCCTTAATATTCCACGAACAACCACTAATTCTAATAGTAGAGCTCATGAGAGTGTAGTCTCAGGTACCATCTCTATCTCCTCTCCACTCCCCCCTTGATCCCCTTCTTTTTGAATCCCTTTCCAAGCTTCCTCAACTTGCTAATTGAATTTTTGAAGTGATGAAGTCCCACTATCTTCTTCCCCTAACGGGTTAAAAGGATTCGAGTACATCATTGGGCTTAAGCTGCCAGACTGTTTGCTACCTTGGTTAGTCCCAACACCACCTCCACTTGCCTTCTTTCTAGCTTCATCTTTAGCCTGCCTCACACTCATTTTCTCCTTCACTGTTTTGCAACCTCCCTCTCCGACAAAGTCCCCATCGTTCCCTTCAATAAATTTTCTCTTATTATCTTCCCCTTTACCACTGCCAACTTCCTTTCCCCCAATTTTAATCTCTCCCCCTTGCTTATCCTTATTTTCAACCTCTGTTCTATCTTGACCCCCTTTAACGCAGTTCCTCGCGATATGTCCAAACCCATCACATTTGAAGCATGCACTAGGGAAAGGTCCAAATTTCAGCATCAACTCCATCTTACTTAAGTCACCTAAATCCACCTCTATAGACATAGGAGTTTCTATAGCTCTATTCCAGGCAATACACACACGTTGTTACTTTGCCGATTACTCGCATCTTCCTTAGGTAAATATAGTACCGGGCCAATCGTGCAAGCAATCTCCCTCAAAGCAAGACGAAGCAAGAGAGATAGCCCAACAACTTCCACCCACACATGGCAAGACTCAGACAGACTTATATTAACATCAACGAAAGGGTCAAAGGGAATAACATGCATCAGCCTATGGTCCATAGAGAGGGGAGCTCTGGAAAATGACTCCGAGACTATTTGTGCTTTAGTAAACAAAATATTAAAGCACCCATTGCCTAGATAGAAAACCTGAGAAATCACTCTACCATGAAAAACATCATCCTACATCAGCCATCTAGCTACATCGGCTTTGAACGAGATTCTACCTGAGCAAAACACAATCACACTGCATAAATAAAACAAATCAACCTGGCTCCTCACATGAGTTCAGGGGACACTTGCAGACATACCTTCTCTCCTCTGGTTAGGGGACACTTGCAGACATACCTTCTCTCCTCTGGTTAGGGGCTTCTGTGCATGAGTAATGAGTCTATCGACTTGCAGACATACCTTCTCTCCTCTGGTTAGGGGACACTTGCAGACATACCTTCTCTCCTCTGGTTAGGGGCTTCTGTGCATGAGTAATGAGTCTATCGACTACCCTCTCTCGCGAGGACTTCTTCGGTCCCTTCCCTTGTCCTCTATCACACGTGACCTCTACAGAACCTTCATCCCCCCAGTCCCGCCAACATCTTCATCTGGGTGATTATCCTAGTCGCACTCCATGCAAGCAGCCTGTCACTCTTCACTAGGTATAAGAGCGTGAAACCACACATGTGAGGGTGCACCCCACTTGCCCACGATCGCCGTCGGCTACTAGTACTTGTATTAAAAGCCACTTTAACTACTCAACCCAATCCTCACAACTCTCTCTTGCTTCCTAGCTTTATGGCTATTTAGCTTAAGACAATTTCTTTATTAGCATCTCGGTTTGAGGACAGAGAGGAGGGCGACGAGGGACTACCAACTTCTTTTTGCTTTAGTGCCACCAACCTCAACATCAAATCTTTTTATTCTTTCATCTTTTGCATCCATATGACCTTCGTGCTTATGTTGGTGTTGTCAAGAGCCCTTTTCACATTTTTAAACTAAATGTTGAGCCCTGCCACCATGCCTTGGATCTTGTTCAGCTCTATGTCAACCTTTCTATTGGTCTCTTCCTTTTGTTTGAGGTACACATTAGCCCTCTCCAAGTGGTTCTATAAGTTGTCGACTCTATGTGTTTCTTCAAAAAGATTAGCACATTGTTGGGTATAAGAGTTTATAAGCTATTTGTTATATGCCTTCAATAAGTCCTTTGAGCTATGAATTTGCTAATTCTCCCTTCGCAACTTGCTTATGGCTGCTTTGGCTTCCTAGAGTTGTACTTCATACTGCTTTGTTTTGGAGGTGTGAGCTTGCAGCTTGCTTATGGTTGCGTTGGCTTCCTAGAGTTGCACTTCATATTGCTTTGTTTTGGAGAGATGTGAGCCTGTAGTAACTTGAGAGTGCAAAAAATGATAGATTTGGCGTAAGTCTACTACCTTTGGCTCCAAAGTGGAGGGGGCCACCTCCTATATTAAGACCTTGTTTTGCCTCCTCAAAAATCCTCTTAAACTACCCAAATGATTGAGAGGGAGTCATAGTTTTATCCCCTTCTTTGGTGTCTTCTTGTTTCTACTCCTTGGCCTCTTGGATATTATTGGACTGTAATGTAACTGTCTCTTCCTTGGTGTCCTCCTCCTTCTTATTTGTCCTTGCCTCTTCTGTGTCAGTGTCTGTCTTTGAACCTGATTGTTCCATCATTTAACCCTGTTCATTAATGGTGACGAACAACTTTCTCCGTCTTTTTTCTATCCTCTTTGATTCTTGTGTGCCTTTGTGCCCTCTCTTCTCTATAGCTAGGCTCTTGCTCAGCTGTGGGGGTTTATTGGGGCTTTTGTTCCTCCTTTGGAGTCAAGTGAGTTAGCCTCTACAATGGGGGGAAACTTTTTTGTGTCGTGCATGCCGTGATAAAGAAGTTGAGCTAGTAGAGGGAAATTCCAAGGTGGGTCTCCTTGGGGTTCTTCAATTTGTATATCCTTGAATGAGCCCCCCAAAATTTTCCTTTGCTTGGTGGGGGTTCTAGCACTTCAAAGCTTTGTTGAACCTAGTCAATATGCTCACATCTACTTGAGTGGTCTTGTATGGTTTATAAAATAGCAGATAGGCATAATTCAATCTATAGGGCATCACCAATTGTGGCAAGATATCTCACTCCAATAAGTCTTTTGCTAAGTGGTTTTAAAGTACTCACTCTTCTTGACCGGGGTGCTGATCTTCTTATCCTAGTCCATGGTCACTATTGGCAGATTCAGTGCCTGCCGGATTAGATATAGTGTGCCCTTGATAAGGTGTTTCTTAGCCTCATTCTCAAAAGATCTTATGGCCACACACTTTGACTTTTGGTTATAGGTGGCAATGGCCTCACAGTACCTTAGGAGGTCCATGCTCCATGGTGGCAACTCCAAGATAGGTAGCATTCCTATCTTGTCCAAGGTTTGCCTTGGACAAGATAGGAGGTCCATGCTCCATGGTGGCAACTCCAAGATAGGTAGCATTCCTATCTTGTCCAAGGTTTGCCTTGTCTACTAGTTCTCAAGTGCCAACTTCCTACACTCTGGTGTAGGCACACAACAAACATAGTTGAGCTGGGTGAAGGGATCCTAGAAGTGGAATCTAAGGATGCTACCCCCATCACTTATTATAAGCTCTCTTTATCTATATAGCTCTCCTTGGCTTTGTTGAGGTCCATAATGGCATATGGTTGTACATTGGGTTTGTGGACCTTCCTTTTTCCCTTGGGGTGTGGCTTCGATTGTGAGGACGTAGTGCCAATGTAATAGATTTTACCTTCAATTAAGACAACGTATCCACTTGTAAAGCAATTAGTGCATGAACTACCAAGGCATCAACCTACAACTCTGTCGATCCAATGCAAATACACTATTTCCAATCCTTCACACTCTCTTATTATGCTACACAGCTTCGAGGCATCCAATAGTGGTAATGCACTATAATAATCCCCCATGTCGGATGCAATTGCACTTCTCTTTCTTGCAATCTTCGACTGCACTCTATGTAATGGTCTAATTAAACTGTATGACAAAAAGCTCCTCTCTTACTAGACATTTATGGGGCATCGAAAATATGTTCTCATTTTACAAACTCAAGCCTTATATGGGTCGGCTTTTGTTATAATGGTAGGCCTTTGGATATGTACAATGTGAAACATATAGGATAGGCAAGGGATTACAAAGAGTACGAAAAGGAGTAACAAGGTTCCTAGTCCGGCTCCCTCTTCTTCACTAGAGCTTCGCCAAAAAATATAGCAATTTAATACCTTCTTCATAAATTTATGGTGTTGTTTATAGAGCCATTGGTGAAACCGAAGCTCGGAGGTTCGTTGGTGCCTCATGTTTCCTAGGGTTCCGTTGTTCCTCCATCATGTCTGTGTTTAATTGGCTTATTTCTTCCCAAATGTCCTCACTTGTGGTGGATTCGAAGGAGTCTAGCCTTCTTAATAGGGAATGACTCTATTGAATGCTAGTTGTTTTCTAGGATTAAAGGCTTGGTGGGCTTGAGAAAGTGTGGTTTGATGTACTACAGTTAATTGTATTGTCATTTCCAATAATTAGTCCAGATCAAGTTCACATCAAAGGTCCTTAATCCTTTTGGTGCAAGTATGAAAATAGTTTCAGATACGTTTTTCTCCCCCCCTTTTCCCAACAATTAGTCGAGATCAAGTTCATGTCCTTAATGCTTTTGGTGCAAGTCTGAAAATAGTTTCAGATATGTTTTCTCCCCCCCCCTCCCTTCTTTTCCCAACAATTAGTCGGTTTTGCATCAAAGGTCCTTAATGATTTTGGTGCAAGTCTAAAAATGGTTTCAGATACTATTTCTCCCTTCCTTTTTTGGGCTAACGTCTATAGGTTCATGTGTCCAGGTTCACACCTATAGGCTCATTTGTCCAGGTTATGATTTGGAAATTAGTCGAGAGAGATCAATCACACGAGGGGTAGAGTAAATGGCCAACTCATCACACTCATGACATGAAGACTGCGGGTTTGAACCATGCAAACTCACATATATACGTTTATGCCTCTAGACACATGACGTATCTAGGCTCACGCATCCAGTTCACATTTATAGGCTCATGTGTAGAGGCTCATATCCTTTTTTATATGAACTTTGCTCGCGTACTTTCCTTTTATGATATAAGCATATTTGGGGTACAAAATCTATGAACTGGGCCTATGACACAGTTGGTATGGGTAATAATTATACTTTAATTTCCTAATAATTATGAACGATAAGATTTTCCCTTGGAATTTGTAGTTGGTAGATTATATGACGAGAAAATCTTCCAAGGACATGAGTAGGTATATCCGTATGTGTCTTTAAGGTCTATATACTGTTAGATATACCTACCTTTAGACTCACATCTACATGCTCACATGTCTAAAATCACAACTCACATCTTTTAACACGGAACTATGGGCTCATGTCCCTAACCCAAGAGCTAGTTTGGCCTAGTTTTTTTTGTGGTTTTTGAGTTTTTTTAGAAGGGTGTGATTAATGGTCCTAATATTTATCCTAGTCAATGGTGTGACTAATGGTCCTAATACTAATCCTAGTTTACGAGTCTTCCAAATAGTAATGATTGGTTGGTACAATGTTAGATATACCTACTTCTAGACTCACACCTACATGCCCATGTGTCCAAAATCACATCAACATATAGACGTGACCATGTAGACTCATGTCTACATGCTCACGTGTCCAAAATCACATCTGCATACTCACATTACACTTGCACGTCTCATGTCTACATACTCACGTGTCCAAAATCATGACACATGTTTTATGTGGAACTATGAGCTCACATTCCTAACCTGAGAACTAGTTTGGCTTGGTTTTTGTGGTTTTTGAGTTTTTTTCGACTTTAGGTGTGATTAAGGGTTCTAATACCAATCTTAGTTAATGAAATGATTAATGATCCTAATGCTAATCCTAGTTTTTAAAGACTTTGGGTGTGACTAACGGTCCTTAATACTAATCCTAGTTAATGGTTCCCATATGCAAGTAATTAAGTGTTTTTTGATTGTTTTGATGGATTTACATCCTTTGAAGTTACTAATTCAAATAATGCATGAAAAGTTATGGAATGTATGAACACAATTGACTATCCCACTCTAATCCACCCTAGTGTAGCTTCAGAAGTGGATTTCACTCCTAATCATAATGGATAGCTATCAAAGCAATGAAGTCTAAGCTTCTTGGGATTTAATTTTAATAGAAATCACCAATGAACCATGGTTTTTCACTTCCAATAGATGAAACTAGAATGCTCTAATGCAAATAAACTTCAAATCAAAATCAAAAGCAACAAACAAACACATCCAATGACTCCAAAACCATATGTTTTTTTGGAGTGTGACCTCCTAATCAACATTGGGCAATATGATCCCAATACCTTAGAATGGATGGATGGATAGAGCTAATCCCTAGGCTAATCCTTGATAATAGTGCCAAATATGTTAAAGTCAAGAGCTTACCTTAGCCTTGCAGAATCATGTGTCGTTGGGTCTTGCATTAGAGCCATAACTTCCCTATGTGGGTGTTGGCTTGTTTATCGTGTCCTCACTCCGTTGTCACACTAGAATGCTCCTTTGCTAAAGGGGTGAAGGGAGAACTCCTAGATGGAGGCAACAAGATATGGTCCTTCATGATGGTTCTCTCTTACAAAAGGTAGGGAATAAAGGGGAGCTAATGCAAGAAAACAACCTACAACTAGGCCTATCTAGCATGCATCCATCAAGTAGGCAAGATTCAATAGCATATAAGCCAGATTCAATAGCATACAAGCAAGAAGAGGGAAGAGGAGACCTCACAAGTAACCTTTCGCAAGGGAATGATTGTGTATTGCTTATTATAAAAAATGATTTTAATACAAGTGACTAGTTTTCACACTAGGCTGGGCAAACTAAAAAAAAACGTCTGGCCTCTATTACTACTCTTAAGAAACTATGTACACGAAGTCCATGGACTTTCCCTATTTGACATTAAGCACATGGTAAGGCCGTTTTATATGTTCCAATGCGATGCATCTTATAAATGATGAGTTCCCATTCGAGCGGGTAAGATGTCAAAGTGCCTTATGTCGTGATTGAATCCGATCGTTGCCTCCTCCATTCGTCGAAGTGGCTGAAACCCGTCGACGACTGGCTGAAGCGGTCGAGTTTTCCGCCATGGACTTCACCCTCTCTTGCATCAAGGTCAACCGCTTTCAAGATTGTCGATCTCTTGATGCCTTTAGCATCACAAAAGTCGTGAAACTGTTTGGACATATACTCTCCACCATTGTTGGAACGCAAAGCCTTCAGTGTTTTGCCAGTTTGATTCTCAACATAAGCAACAAACTTCTCAAACACTGAGAATGTATCACTCTTCAAATGAAGAGGATAAACCCACACCTTGCGTGTGGCATCATCAATAAAAGACACAAAATATTTTGCCCCTCCCAAAGAAAGCTGAGGCATCTCATATACATCTATATGCACAAGCTCTAACTGAGCATCTTTCTGTCCAAGAGCTTTCTTGTGGGGGCATTGGAGTTGCCTGCCATATATACAATGCTCACAAAACTGAAAACTTGAGAACTTTAGAGAAGGCAAGTAACCAAAACGAGACAATTGCTCCATTCCTTTGACACTCATGTGTCCCAACCGGCTATGCCACACAGAGATTTTTTGCAGCTCGGTTGCATTTACATTAACATGGTGACAAACACCAGCATGCATGAAGTAAAGAGTGTATATCTTGAGGAAAAAACCTCAAAAGAATTTAGTTTTCGAGGTTACTTCCATCACACTATCTCCTAGATATTCATCCATGAATTTTGTTCCAAAAATTACATTTAAAAAAATTAATTTTTGAGATCTATAAGATGAGTACATGATTTGGACTCACTGTTAGACTTCATTGTCAATGAATGTGCACTGAAAACTTGCAAGGTTTTTGGCATGAAAAGAGGTTGGGCGGGTGAAACCATGTTAACCTACGGAGTTCCGTTTTGACTAGGAGGCCACACCTATAAATTTCAAAAGAGAGGCATTTATAAGAACAATTTAATTCTACTATAGAAATTCCAAGTAGATGCTCACTAAAAACATAAATGCACACTCTCAATTTAAAGTATTTTACACATTTCTTACTAAAGTTATCACGTGTGTGTGCGCATGTGCATGTGCACATGCATGTGTGTGTGCGTGCACACATGCATGTGTGCGTGCATGTGTGTGTGTGTGTGAACCTTTTCTATTCCAAAGTGTGTTGAAACACACCCCTCTTGCACATTTCTCAAGCATCTCCTTCCTTAACCTTAAATTTAAAAAAAACACGCAGCATTCATCAAAGGTCAAATGATAAAGGTATTGTACTTATGACACATTACTAACATATTTTTCCTCTTCAGAAAACATTGAGGTCATGATACATGTGATGACTAACCAAACCTTTTCTCACTATTCTTATAGATAGTAGCTCAGGTTTATTATCATCATCAAATCCTATGAGTGCAACAACCAAGACAAGTACAACATTAATTAGACACCAAAATTTCATAAAATTATTATTATTGCACATAAAGTTAAGTGTCAATCACCTTCTATTCCCTCCTCCAATGTCCTCTAGAGTGAACATAGGAGCATATGAGTCATTCCTAATTGGTAACTTCTTGTCCAAAATTATTAGACATGGATGCCTTGCCATTATTTTGTGAACCAGCAAAGTCATCATTTGAGGGCTTAACACCATGTGAGCTTAAGCGCCTTTAAAAAAACGTCATGTTTCCATGTACCTTGCAAAAAAAAAACCACTCTATTTTAACTTTTCATGTAAATAGGACCTTGTATACCATCCAAGTCCTTCAAATTGATCTATATCCGCTTTTAAATAGCTGACTTTGGTATATTCCCTTGAAAAGAGCAATTGGGTCTCACTAACACTTATATTAAAGAACACAACGTTCATACCAATTATGTATATCAATATCATTGAATGTGTGAGGAAACTGCACAGAGCACACACCCTCCTAGCCAACTTCTTGATCCATTACGATGCACATGGCTTCCCTAATATCTTTGTTATTGTTGATGTAATGTTCACATTCCAAGTCCAAGGAATATAGTGCATAGTGCATTGGTAAGGACATCAGTAACCCTCACCTAGAAATATGGTGCATTGGCAACATAAAGCCTCACCTAGAAAGCTAACAGAGAAATGTTACAATGTTGAATTAGCACTGCAAAGTATGCACCATAGCATTCATTGCACCAGACTTCTTATGATGGGGACATGTTTCATGAGAAACATATACCGACAAAGGAATCTCATCACCCTTAATATCATAGCCTCCATTGTGACCCAATAATACTTATAAGGTTGGTACACAAAATAATTTCAATTATACATATGTAATTAGCATATATTTTGGGACAATGTATAAACAAAAGTAGTCATGAACATCCTTGAACAACTCATGGCTATTTATTTGGGATCAAGGATCCCACGTGGATTATTCCTAGATGATCTTGAGTGCATTTAGAGCCTAAGAAGCCCCATCCTTGAACAACTCAGAACAACTCATGGCTATTTATTTGGGATCAAGGATCCCACGTGGATTATTCCTAGATGATCTTGAGTGCATTTAGAGGCTAAGAAGCCCCATCTTACATTGTTAATCCATCTTCCAAAAAATCTTGTGGGCCCTAGCAGCCACCCAACCCATTTATCTTGGCTTTAATCTTCATCCATCTTTCAAAACCTTGTGGCCCTAGTGACCAGCCCATTTATTTTGACTTTGAACTTCTCATACTCCATCCAAAATTTTATTGCCTTGCCTTGTTGAAAATAGGAAATTGACTCAAATCCTTGGGAGAACATAAAGAGACATTTAGATGTGCACGAGGTAAAAAGTCCAAGCTAACATTTAATTTAATATCATCACAAGGTTATTTTTAAAAAATAGGATCTGCAATGATAACAAGCTATTAATAATTATGTTTTTTATCCTTAAAAATCCACATAAAGAATCACAGAGTTTGTTGCATTTTGCAAGTTATGACCTTTTTTGATGCTCCCAACCTATTTTTCTTGGGAAATTTTTTTAGAACAGGTAGTTTTGACATTATGATTGGAAAGAGCATAAAAACATGAGCATCTTTTCTTTTTACAACTCCTCAATGTGAGCTACTGCTTGTAAGTTATGATTGTTTTTGTATCTTTGTATCTCCCAAACCTATTTCTCCAATAAAATGGATAGGGCATGAAAAAAATTGGGTATCTTAGATTTTTAAACCTTAATCTAAGCTTTTGTTTGCAAGTTATGATTGTTTTTTGGCGTCCAACCCAATTTTCTCAACAAAAATACATAGTGGGATGGATTTGACATCTTGGTTGGAATGAACATAACAATATATGAGTCAATGACGTGGGTCTTTATATCATCCTCCAACCCTAGGCCCTTATAAGTAGCATGCCAAAATGATACGAAGACTCATTCTATATTGACACTCTGCTAGTCTTAGTGGGCTAGCTTCGAAAATGACTAAAAAATAACATTCAACCATGTGGAATGTGATCATTTCATGGTCTACCTAGCATAACATAATAGTTAAGTAGATTAATGTGGAAGTAATCACGAGGAATATGTGGGTGTAGTCCTTCCTTAGGGATTGTGGCCAAAGAAGGTTTAAGTTTTTATGTGTTTGGCCTTAATTATTATGGCTAAGAGAAGAGGGCTCTCCAACCCAAAAATGGGTCGGGAGGGTTGCTTCTTGTCGATGGGCAATGCATATGCAGAACCCCCCCTCCCCACCCAAAAAAAAACCATTTTTGGGAGCCTGCAATTCAACTTGAAGGATGACAAACATGGTGGGTAGGAGGCCTCAACTTTGTGGGGTTGACCTACCGAACAAGATGGGAATTGTGTACCTTTAACTTTCCACACAATAGCTCTAACCAATGCATCATGGAGAATTTGTTGTGCGAATCCCTTTTTTCGCATTCATTATAGCAGTTTCCTATATGTGCACGCAAGTTTCGGCCATGTTGATGTCATTCGTTTGTCGCTACACGACCCTTGAAGTGTTGTATGATATATATCCTCCACATGTGAGGCTTGGGAAAGTTAGAATTTCTATCGAGGACCCTTGGGGCTTTGGAGGCATGCCGGCTTGCACTAAGCTTAATGCAAATAAAGTGCAAAGGAGAGGTGTAGTACAAGCTCATACCTAGGCACACTTAGTAATGCACTCACACACTAGGTAGGCACGTTAGGCCTCCCATGTGCGAGTGGGGGTTACAAGGTGATGTGTGCCCCGGAGGACACCCTCCCCACCTTGACGGCAAAGTGCCGATGCGGAAATGGGATTGATGAAAAGAAAATGGTGGAAACAACAAAGCGATCACGGAGGGAATAACCTGAGCCTACCTTGGCTATGGAGTTGGTCTAGGGATACATGAGATGGGTGTGATCTGACAAGGCAAAACATGTGCTGACACGCCCGATAGCGGGTCGACAGAGCCGAGATGCATGGTGAGATGGGGGCATTGAGGGCTAGAGGTGGGGGGAGGTTAGCAAGAGGTAACCCTGGATCTACACTTTGCAAAGTATAACATTTGAGATTTTCACTCACATATCTTGAGAGTAGAGAGGGACATGGGAGAGAGAGAGAGAGAGAGAGAGAGAGAGAGAGAGAGAGAGAGAGAGAGAGAGAGAGAGAGAGAATCCACTAAAAGTGAATTCGAGGTTCTCCTCTTATATAAATAGTACTTCGAAGTCCATCTTTGACTTCATGAAAGCTTCCTTGCCCGGCAAGGCAGGCAAGCCAATATGATTTGTAAAGGATAACTCATAATGGGGTGGATAAAATTGTAACTACACAACTTAGCTATAATTCATGGCTTTACACTTTGCAAAGTGTAACAGATGAAATTTCATTTGCCCTCGGGTGAGGGCAGATCATAATGGGGTGGATAAAATTGTAACTAAAACTTTACTTGAAGCTTAGTGATATTTCATGGCTCTACACTTTGCAAAGTATAACATGTGAGAATTTCACTCGCATATCTTTAGAGAGAGAGAGAGAGAGAGAGAGAGAGAGAGAGAGAGAGAGAGAGAGAGAGAGCACTCTAGGCTCTCCTCTTATGTAGAGAGACATAAATGGTACTTTGAAGTCCATCGTTGACTTCATGAAGGCTTTCTTGCCTAGCAATCCACGCACACCATCATGATTCGTAAGGCATATCATAATGGGGTGCATAAAATTGTAACTACACAACTTCACTCAAAAGCTTATAATGTTTCATGGCTTAATGTGTGAAAATTTCATATACCCTTGGGTGAGGGTAGATTATAATGGGGTGGATAAAATTGTAACTACACAACTTCACTTGAAGCTTAATAATGTTTCATGGCTCTACAATTTGCAAAGTATAAAATGTGAGAATTTTACTCTCATATACCCTTGGGTGAGGGTAGATTATAATGGGGTGGATAAAATTGTAACTACACAACTTCACTTGAAGCTTAATAATGTTTCATGGCTCTACAATTTGCAAAGTATAAAATGTGAGAATTTTACTCTCATATCTTGAGAGAGAGAGAGAGACATAAATAGTACTTATGTAGAGAGACATAAATAGTACTTCGAAGTCCATCTTTGACTTTAACAAGGAGCAAGGTAGGCATGCCAATATGATTCATAAGGGTGAATCATAATGGGTCGGATAAAATTGTAACTATCAAAGCTCAATAATGTTACGAGAATGTTACATTACTTTACACTATAACATGTGAAAATTCCATATTCCCTTAGGTGGGGGCATAAATTCAAACATTAATTAAAATTTTCAGGTGTGTTTTAATTAATTTTTTAAAACCTTAGGTTTTCCAAAGTTTATAATCTTAGAGCAACCTTAGTGCATCGCTAAAATAAATTAATTTTCCTCTAACACTTAGGTGTAAGGCTCGTTTAATATTTTTTTATTGAATTTATATTTTTCCAGTCTTTTAAACCTCCTAAATAGAACTTCAATTTTTAATCCTTCCAACAAAAACCAGTAGCAAGACATAGGAAAAAATAAACATATAGGAAACCATTTTTTTAAAAAATTGAACATACTAGAAACGAGAAAATACATATAACAAACTTGGAACCAAAAAATACACAAAGTAAAAAATAAAAAATATTATAGCAAGCTAGAAATTTAAAAATTTACACTAAACCCAACATAAGAAAAATAAAAATTTACACCAAACCCAACATAAGAAAAAATCGACAACAAACTTAAAGTTTTTATAATCACAACAAATAAAAAATTATAAATTTTACAACAAACTAGAATTTTTAAACATAAGAGTAGACTCCTTTGCCCCTCCTATGTGCCTCCGCCCGTCAACCTATGGCAGCATCGCCTCCCCCCCACGACTCTCTCCATTCAGCTCTCTTCCCCACAACTCTCTTCTTTTACAGTACCCCAACTAGCCGCCTCCATCATAGCCACTCTCTTGGCCTCTCCACTAGCACCACAACACTCATGTTCTCTTACGTGCCATAGCAATGGCATGGTGGTATCAAAACAAGCTTGGGCATCGAGTGACTGAGCTTCATTTGGTATCAACTTTTTTTTTTTGCCTTATCCTCACCTCTATGCACATCGTGTAGAGAGAGAGAGAGAGAGAGAGAGAGAGAGAGAGAGAGAGAGAGAGAGAGAGAGAGAGAGAGAGAGAGAGAGAGAGCATGGGTTGGCTTGCACAATGGGAGAGAGAAATAGATAGAAATAGTGTAGGGGTTGGCCTGCACCATGTGAGAGAGAAAGAAAGAACCTACTATGGGTTGGCCTGCACGATGGGAGAGAGAACCTACTATGAGGAGAGAAAGGAATTCCACTACAATAAATGCACGTGCATGCAAGGCAGAGAGGTAGAAATGGACAAGTGTTCATGTTGGCTAATAGAAAGTAATGGAGGCTTACATATATAGAAAGCAAGGAAAAACCCCAAATTTGGGCCCAAATCCAAGAGGTGGTACCTAAAGGAAAAGCAACCAGTGGAGATATATATGGCCCTGATTGAAAACCCTATGGGGAGAAGACGAGTGGTAAAGATTTGGGAATATTTTGAAGAGCAGTCTCCTAAGGGATTCACCGTTGATTGCTTGTATGCAGTTGTGCTTTCATTTTTCTTGGGGAAGGTCTTCTTTTGTCTGGGAAGATGAGATGTGGGACATGGAATGTGATTTTTTGAATAGGAATTGGAAATATGTAAGTGGCAGAAAGCCTTTTGTAAAAGTTTTTGATGAAGTTGTAGACATTAATAATATATATTATTGTTCCCATAAAAAAGAAAGCAAGGAAAAATATAAAGCATGTGGACACCATTTCCAATTTGAAATTTGGACCTTACAAAAAACCAAGGTTTGCACACACTAACTAATTAATTACTTACATTTTTTGGTACCCTGTTATTTATTTATTATTGGGGTGCATAATTCATCAAGGCTTCCTTGCCTAGCACGGCAGGCCAATATTATTTGGGTGTGCACTGTGTGTGATCTTGCACTTCAAACCAACATGAGTTTCCTGGCAGGGAGACGGGCAGCCTCAGAAGGCGCATTTTTCTCTCAAACATCCAAACAAGCCCTCTCCCGTCTAAAGGAGAAGGCAAAATCGTCCCCCGCAACCCAAACCCCCAATCCTCACCTCTCCTCGCCGGATTCAATCGCCGATGTGCTACCGGAAATCCTCCAACACTCTCTCCCCGCCTACCACCACGACGAACCGCAACCGTCGGCATTCTCTCCGTCCCGGTCCTCGCTCGCCGCCTCTCTGGCCTCATCGTCCCGAGAGGCGGCGTCGCCCCACGCATCCCAGTCTGTCTTGTTGGAAACAAGCGGTCCGCTGGCTTTCTTACCCAGCGTGCCGCAGACTTCTTTCGGTCCCCGCAGGTTCTTCAAACGCTTGCATCTTTAACTGCGTATAACGCCTTTCCCCATTCAATTGATGCGTGTTTTTTTTGTTCTTTCAGATGGAAGCCTGAAGGGGATGAAGTGAAGATTTTAGCGTCCACTGCAAACGAGGCAAGGATGGATGGCAGCCCCACCATCGACGACGCCAAAGCACAGGAGCTCGTGGAAGGATACTCTGCTGGTAAGTAGTTTCTTAAATTTGATAATTACGAATTACGCTAAAAAATAATTAGCAGGACAGCCCTGGAAAATCTCTGTATTTACTTGTGTTTTTTCTTATGTGTTTTATTGACAATTATTTACCGCTAAACTTCCATTTCCTGATGAACCTACCCTTTTCTGTCATGGGAAGTCAGTTGTCAAGGCATTCTTGGTTGCCACGGCTCTTGTGGTGGGAGGGGCAGCGGCGGTTGCAGGAGTCATGGTTTCGAAACTTCAGATCAATTCGGTAATGTTTCTTTTTTCCCTTTACTTGAGAGAAATGATCTTAGAATGTTAGCAGCATCTGGAAATGCCCAACCAAATTGTTATGACTCACTTCTCAAACAAGGTTGTGGGCGTGCATATTCTTGTTTTCATAACCTTCAAGCTTGTCCCTAGTTTGTAAACTTGTCACTGATTGTTATGGGTTCATTGCCTTTATGGATGTTTTACAGATTGATGATATTCGCATGAAAGGTCACGCGCACATGCAACCCCGTGCTGAAGCTATCCGTCAAAGCTTTGAACCTTGGAAGCAATGGGTTTGTAGACTTCTCCACATCATATAATTGGCATTATATCGATTAGATTCATACACAGTTCAATATTTATGCTTAACAAGTCTTATTAGATTGTAATATCTGACTTTGATTAGCCATTTTGTAAAATAATCACAAACTAAAAGTGTCAGCCGGGACTGATGCATGTGACATAATGTGAGTTAAGAAGAAACCTAGAGGGTTAAGATATTGGATGGTTATCTGAGGTAGGAGACTTGGAGGGTCGGAAATTGTTTTTGTATTTATAGAAACCCTTGAGGATGATTATGTGATGAGGAGTGAAGATCTTGGGGAGATTAATCATTAACACTAGTTTGGTACCAAAACAGGATACTTGAGTGTCCTTTTTTGGGGGTTGCGAAAAAAAATCAAACTCCTAATGTAGGCTTTAAAAACCAAAATGCTTCATTGGGCATGTAGAACATAACCCTATTCTTATGTAAAAAATGCTAAACATATAAAATGCCTTTTTATTTGGAAGTACATAAGCAACAAAGTAGCATATGTCTTGAAAATGAACATTGTTCATGATTTTTCCAAATATGCAAGCATCATTCTCTCAAAAAAAATCCAATGATATCAATAGCATTTTTCCCAAGATATTTTGATAGCATACATCAGTCCAAGGAGGTAGAAGTTCACCAAAAAAATCATTTTCCTTTCCTAGAATTTTTTCCAAAAAAGTTGCATAAAATCAGCAAAAGTAACGCGTATTATCAAAACTCAATCACGCTACTAAAAAATAATGTAGGAATGTTGATTATTGGTTTTCATGCTTGAGATGAGATAAATATGCCATAATTTGATATGTATGACACTAACTTAGCCTCCACTTAAGTAGGTTCTTATCGCCTAGTTCTAAAAAAACTGTAAAAAATAAAAATGTAAAATTTGATCATCTTTTATAAAAAACTAATCATAACTATGCTTGCACAAGTAGTCTACACCTATAGTTACAACAAATAATGCACTTACACAGCTTTTCCCTTTGATGAATATCAAAATTAGGCTCATAATTAGTCATTTTATGTATTGAAAACAGGTTGCGCAAAAGGCCATGTATGAGAAGAGGCCCAAAAAGTGGCTCTAAAGTTTTGGAAAATTCAAAACAAAGTAGTATTTACCCTATATAACATGGGTGCACCTCAAGTTTTACATTATTAGCTTGCATATGGAAGGAGAAAAATTCATGCTCCACCTGTATAAAAAACGTCATTTCAATATTAGCGAGTCAAAAATTTATCCAATAATTGTCGTTTGATGATTCCAGGATTTAGTTTACATCATGGGCTTTCCATCAAGCCAAGTTTCATGATCAAACTATGTCCCTTCTAAAAGTTATGTCCAAATTACTACTATTTTGAAAATAGCAAAAATCATGCGTTTTATCAGCATGTGTCTAAGAAAATTAAAATATTGCCTTGCAAAAGCTAAGAAAAGTGCAATTTAAAAAATCTCAAGGATTTTTTGGGTCTTGAGGAACATCTGTGGATGTTAAGCATTTCAAAACTCTTAATAGATTGCCCACAAAAATTCAAGAAAAATGCTAACTTTTTACAAGCACCGAGGCTTGCCCTAGAGTACGGAGTTTCCACTTGGTTTTGAGGATATGGGCTCCGCATGGACCACCTTCCACCCCTTCAGTATAGTTTGGACTCCCTTTTTCTCCAGCTCTTTGATGAGAACACCAATTGGATTATCTGGTTAGATCTTCTTAGCCTTTACACCCATTGCACATGGATCACACCTTTGGAGTTCCCATCGAAGATGCACTTCTATAGAGATCACTTTGTCATGCTCTCTGAGGATGGATTCATCCATCAATTGGCTACCTGAGTGTTCACATGTCCCATGCTATACGGATTGCAATTGGCTAGATACGAGTTTCATCCCACCGCCTCACAATGGAGTCAGGAAGAGCTGAGCACGTCCTCAGAGCCGGGGAGCTCATACGGGAGAGAGGATCTCTCGATTATGCCACATAGAGGGTTGAGACAGAGGAGCATTACATATGTCGTTGCCCAATATACTATGAGATTGGTGGGAGGTTTCATTGTGTGTTTCATGAGGGATTTGGCCCACTCTCTTTGGGCTGCTCCGGACCCACCTTGCCCAAGAGGAGTAATCTCGTACTGGGCCTTTGCATTCCAGCATGCCCGACGCCCCCGGCCCCTCAGACGTCGGCCACGATCCCCTCATTAGCTCCAGATCTAGGACATGCCCCATCGCTATCAAGCTACCTTTCCACGTGACATAGCCGAGGGAGACCTCTCGGCCATACTCCTTAGCCCCATGCTTGATAATTTGGAGAGTGGTATACCACCTATTGGGGGCTGATGCTCTCATGTTTCATGTTTCTGGTCTTACTGGTAACTCTCTCTCTAAACGGACCCTCTTTATTTTTTTAAAGCCTCCCCACCTTTTTTTTTTTTGGGGCACACCCCTCGACTCAAAACACTTCCCTCTCACTTCCGTTGTCACCCAATGTGCCATACACTTTTTGCTATGGTGGATAGGGTCCCTCTTAATGAATACCATATTATTACTCATTGTAATAAGGAGTCCCATTCCCATTTTGTATCTCCAGGGGAAGGATATCCCTATTGTTTGAGTTATTGATATGAATGAACAATTAACATCTTCCAGTATGATGTGTGTATGTGCCATTTAAGTCTGTTTAAGTGCAGTATCTCTTTATGTGATCCTCGATTCGCAAGGATGATACCATCATAGAGCGAAACGAATATCGTGCGTAAAGGGATATTCATAGTTGTTTCTCGTATCGGTACGAACCTATTCGTATGGTACGGTTTGCATGGTATGATTCCGTACAATATCGTACGGTATTAATTGATTGTTGGTAGTTATTTGACCATTTGCAAAAGTGGCCGTTTATGATCATTTTCTGCCTGATTTTGGCCTTTTTTTAAAATTGCTTTTTGACTGTTTTTTTTTGGATTGTCTTGGCCTATAGGCTTGAGCTCTTGAGCCTCATTGCCCAACTTTTTTAAAGTGCCCTCGCCCCCCTAACCTTCCCTCACATTCAAGTTCCATAGCTTGAACTTTGAAGCTCTAGCCTCTCTCTCTCTCTCTCTCTCTCTCTCTCTCTCAACTCTCAAGCCTCTCTCTCTCTCTCTCTCTCTCTCTCTCTCAACTCTCAAGCCTCTCTCTCTCTCTCTCTCTCTCTCTCACGTGCATTCCGCACTTGGATGCCACGTAGACATTTCTGTACAGAAGGTGCAGGACCTGGGATGGTGAACTGGTCCCATGTGAGCCTAGTCCGGGACGAGTTAGCTAGGGATCCATCTCAGTCGTCCGAGGTCAGGTGTGCATTGTCCTGCACATGAGTCCAAGGTCAGGTGTGCACTATCCTGCACATGAAACAGTGCCAGTCCACGCTGTGAGTCTCCCTCTAGAATGATGTCAGTGGTTCTGTGTATCTGGGATGCCAAATCACTGAGTAGAGTATGTTTAGGACAAGGGGCCAGCCCATAGGGCTACCCGGGAGCTTAGTATGGGCATGGGAATGGTGTGAACACTGAAACCATCCCCATGAGGGCCAGGAAGGCCCAAGCTGGACCCACCAGCCATGGAAGGGCTGTGGGACAGCCCTAGGGCAAAGATAAGGCTATTTTCAGGAGCATACAGCCTTTAAATGGCTGTAGGGCATGTATGGGGCAGCCCATACAGGCTGCCCAGCCTTGGGATTGTGGACAAAAGTTGTGTCCAGCCAATCAGAAGCAGGCGCATCACTTTCAGCCTCTTAGGAAAAAAAGGCAGTATTTTTTGGGATTTAATTCAGCATTTATTGCTGAATTTTCACCAATCGTGGGACATAGCCTGTTTTTCAGCTGGCCGACTGCTCCTGAGGAGGAGTATAACTAGTGGAGGCCATAATCCCATCATTCATCTCAGTTTTCACCAAGTGCTCAAGCCAATCAAGGGCCAGTCAAGCCAAGGAGATTGCCAAGTAAAGGGGTGGACTTCTGAAGGTCAAGGGCAAGGATTTCCCAGCCAAGAAAAGGTTAAGTTTTCTATATTTGTTTTCAGATTTACATCATTCTATTAAAGCAAATACACCATCCGTGGTGGGGGCCCTACAGAGGGTAATTGGGACCCAATACTGTGTCCTCTCCATCTCCCCCTTCTCTCTCAATTTTTCTGCACATCTCCTTTCAGTTTGTGCGTTAATTCCGTCGCAAAAAGAGTGCTGATTTCTGAGTTTTGAAGTGCCGATCCTTCTCCGAAGCTTCCGCATACTACAATGGTATCAGAGCCTACTTCAAGGACAAAGATTCAGCAAAGAAAACCAGGAAATTTTCTCGCTCGTGTGGTTGGTTTTTAGACGCCGGTGGACTACCCCTTTCGGAGTGACTCCTGTCCCTCGAAGGATGGTTGGTTTTTAGCCTCCGGAAGCCTCCAGAAGTCTCCCACACAGATAGTGGATGGTCAGATTGCGTTCCGGAAAGGAATTGCATTTTCCCGCTATGGCGAGCTTCGGCGACGAGAGAGAACCGGAACCATGGGACCAGAGTGCACCAGGCAGCCCAGCTAGGGCACCAAGCTTGAGTGTCAGACATGTTCCAGCAGATGATGCGAGCAATCGCAAACCAGACAGCCAAGTTGGATGAGCAGAAGCCGCGGATCTTGGCTCTGGAGGAGCGTTCTTGCTCTCGAGTGTCGCGTTTTCCATCTCCTCCTCCCTCTCCTTCCGTATCCCAGATACCAGATCCTCGTCACAGGGACCCTCTCGAGGGGTCACAGCCGCAGCCACGCTCCTTGCTTGAGTTGCAGATGCGTGCATTGGAGATTCGACAACGAGAAGACGACGCCATGCGACGCGTGGAACACGAGCGTTACCTCAGAGCTTTGGACGCCAGATTGACACCAGCGGCGCCCTCGAATCATTTTCCCGAGAAAATGAATTTCAGTAAGTATAATGGTAAACTCGATCCCACAACTCTTTATTCATGGTTACATCAATTTGAAGCTTACTTTGCCGCAGTTAGGAAAACAGATACTGACAAAGTGATCTTAGCTAGTTGGTACTTGGAAGGTGAGGCCATCCCTTGGTGGACTCAGTGGGCTCATGCCCACACCAGAGTAGGTATGACAGCTTATGGGTGGGACGAATTCGTCCGCGACCTTAAGCAGCGGTTTCTACCGCCCCACTACCTTGAGCGACTCGAAGACGAGTTCAGGGGAGCGCGTCAAAACGCGCAACCAGTCCTTCAGTTTGCCAATAAAATTTCGACCTTGTGTCTGCAATTAGGCTTATCTGATACGGACAAGAAAGGGCAGTTTTTGTATGGCCTGGACACGCAAATCCAATGGGAGGTGCGTATGTTTAGGCCAGCCACCTTTGAGGACGCACTCTCGCTTGCGCAGAGTGCAGAAATGAAACACAATGGTGGCAAGCCCAAGACTTCCCAGCCGGCTTCTCCCAGGGCTAACACCTCGGGGGGGAAAAGCCAGAACCAGACGGGGTCTTCCCCAGGACAGAGCCCGGGAGCCTCTGGCTCCAAGAACTCGAACAATGCGTCTAAGCTTACTCCAGACTAGAAAGCGGAGGCAGGCAAGACAGGTGGCAAGTTGAGTGCTGAGGAGCTTTCTCAGTACAAGAAGGAGGGTAGATGTTTCTTTTGTCACACAAAAGGACATACTTCTCGGGATTGTCCGAAGAAGCCTCCAAAGGCCGCTGCTGCCTCCACAGCTTCCGTGGTGAGCACAGCTCCCACACAGACCCCAGCGGCTACCCCTAGTTCTTCAACCCCCGGTGCTTCAGTTGGAGCAATTATTAGCCGGGAGCTCGAAGATAAGCAGAAGGGCGCCCATGACTAGGAGTATGAGCGCAACGAATTGCTCAAGTCCTTTGGCTACATAGGTGGCCAGAGAGTCGTCTTGTTTGACAGCGGCAGCACGGAGGATGTGGTCACGGAACAGGCTGCTAGGCGTGCCCGTTTCGAGCTGATTTCGGTGGACAAACAGGTGGAGGGTTTTAGCACAGGTATGACAACGAGCGTCAAGTATGAAGCTCTAGGTGCTAAGTTAGTGATTCAGGGCATAGAGTTTGTGCGTGACTTTATGGTTGCCCCTCTTGTAGGAGCAGACATAATTTTGGGTATCCAGTGGTTTCACAAGTTTCTTCCTGATGTCAAGTGGGACAAGCACACGTTCCAGATCGATCGGAATGTGTCAAACACCCCGGTGACCATTAAGTGTGAGCCAGGTATTCCAAACTTTCCGCTCATAAGCCATTTGCAGGCTAAGCGAGCAGTCAGGAAAGGCGCACAGTGTGCGATGATTTACATCCAGACAGCCCAGACGGTGGCCAGTGCTTCCGAGAAGTACTCGGTTCTCCATGAAAAGTTCCAGAAGATTTTTCTTCGGGACAGTCTCCCTCCCCAGCTCCCCCCGTCCATACCGGAGGATCACAGGATTGACCTCCTCCCAGGCTCGGAACCCCCGAGCAAGTTTCCGTATCGCCTTTCTAAGGCAATGGAATCGGAGTTGGACCGCCAACTCCAAGAATTGTTGCAAGCTGGCTTCATCCTGTTAGAAGTCATCTCCTGTCCAGTTTTATACACCAGGGCCTTTGTTGTGGGTGTGCCCGCCCTTATCAGGTGTTTTATCATTTTTCCTCACTCCTCGCATTTTTCCCCTATTTTTTCCATTTTTTCTGTGGCTTGGGAGGCAGCCCTGAGGCGGCTGGAGGACCAGTAGCTGGCCGACTGCCCAGACATCAGTCGTGGACCCCTGTGATGCTGGCCGACTGGATGTAGGCAGTCGTGGGCCTTATCAGCTGCTGGCCGACTGTTGCTACAATCATGGAGGGACTTTTCAGCAGGCCGACTGCCTATCTGGGGGGCATATAAATAGGCCCCCAGCCCCCATACCATATTTGTATCATATTCGGGATCTTCTTGTGTATATCAGAGCAGAGTTACACGCCTACATCTCTCTCTCTCTCTCTCTCTCTCTCTCGTGCTGTTTTTCTGCCTGCGTTTTTGCTCGTGTTCCCAGATCTGGTCATCATCTCCGCTGCGTATTCTGACATGGTATCAGAGCCCTAGGCTCTAGATAGGTCTTGGGATTTGTGTGAGCAAGAGGGGGACTGTTTTGTGGCTGATTGGTGGACTGTTTTGGACTGTTTGGGAAGAGGAGAAGCAAGAGGAAGGCGGGCTGATTTGCTGGACAGCCACTTGTAGGTTTTAGTTCTTCTTTGTTCCCACCCACCCACCCACCCTTTTCAGAGTACATCCCCGCTATGGCAGATCTGTTTGAGATGGCCGAGAGACATGTGAAGATCTTGACACTCCCCACGTTCCCGGTGGACCGTCAGTTGGACGGGAGCAACTACGGCATATGGAAGGTGATGATGGAATTTGTTCTGGAGTCCTACGACCTCGCCGATTTCGTCGTTGTTGGTGTTCCACGGCCGGAAGTAGAGGAAGGGGAGTTACCGTCAACCCAAAAGGACCAGGAGGCCCAGACACAGATGTGGGATCGTGTCAACGCCAGGGTCTGTTCGTTTATTTTCCTCAACTGCACACCATAGGTAATCAATCATGTAAAGCATATGACGCTGGCTAGAGGTATATGGCAGCATTTGGCCTCACTTTACAACAGGGTATCGCCCATGAAGAGGATTTCCTTGGAAGTACAGATGCAGGTTATGAGCCCTGCAAAGTCGTCGATGATGCGGGAGCATATTAACAAGCTGCAGGCTCTTCAGCAGGAAGTTCTTCAGGCTGGGAAGGAGATATCGTCAGAGGACATGGCCATAACGTTGCTGTCACACTTGCCCTCTTCGTACTCAGCATTTTACTCCTCTTTGATTACCAGTGGCAGGCTCAGCACCACCATGGGGAGGAGCTTGTGCCCATGGTCCTGGACCAGGAGGAACGATTCACGAACCCTCCTCAGGGTGGAGGTTCGGAGGCCTTTACTGGCCAACGGTCGAAAGGCCGTAACTCGGGCAAAGGGAAGGCTTCATCGGAGAAGTCTTCGGAGAAGAAGTCCGACGCTGACCGCGAGAAACTGAAGGCAGAGAGGACTTGTAATGATTGTGGCGAAAAAGGCCACTATTGGAGGCAGTGTCCCAAGCGGAAGACCGAGAAGGGTGAAGATTCCTCAACAGCAATCATGAAGACTCCGGCTTTTGTGCACCTGGAGGTGATGGACACCGATGTTTCATTTTCTTTAGGCAGGGAGGAGATTGGAGGATTCGCTGACCGCAACGGATACTCGGGAGTGGATTCTCGATAGTGGTGCTTCCAAGCACATGACTCCTTCCCGTTCCGGTTTATAGGATCTCTGCAGGTGTTCTGGTCATATTCTTATTGGGGATACGTCCACTATCCCGGTTCACAGTGAGGGCAGGATGGAGATAGTTCCCGATGGCAGAGGGGGGAAGCATTCCTCCCAGGTGTTGTATGTTCCGGCACTTGGTTTTCATCTGTTGTCAGTGCATCAGGTTTGCAAGACTAGCGTAGGGGTGGAGTTTGATGAGCATTTTGTTGCTCTTCGGGACAAAGCAACAGGCCAAGTGGTTTGGGAAGGTGGAGTGGAGAATGGAGTTTACAGGCTTTCAGCACTCTCTGTCCCAAGTCCTCATGTTTGTGATGAGTGGCAGTCTGGTGATGGCCACTTGTGTGTGGATACGTTGCAGGTACAGGCTTTTCGAGACCAGATGGTGGATAGCTTACCAGTAGATGGCAGCAGTTGGCAAGAACTTTCCAGTACTGATGTTGGTAGTTCTTGTGTTCGTCAGTCAGAGGAAGCTGAACAGGTCACTTATGCTCTGATGTCTCGTCATGTTCGGGACATAGAACCTCCAGTAGATGAGGATGTTCTTTCCACGGGGACCTTTCGGAAAGCCAGGCAGGTGGCAGGTGCTTACTTGCAGAAGGAGGTGGTTTCTCCAGGCTTTGTGGTTCCGGATTCAGAGGGGGTGGTTGACAGGTTTCATCAGGTTTCCAGGACTTATTTGTGCACCGTAACAGGTGTTGATCCTTGTGAGCAGTGTGATGTCTCTGTGACTCAGAAGTTGTATGGTTCATTGATCTGGTTGATGGACACCAGAGACGAGAGCTTCCTGATGAGGCAGTTGAGCTCATGGTTGCAGATGTCTCTTTGGGAGGCAGGATTGCGTTTCCTGTGGTTTCTGCGGCATGCGAAGGATCATGGACTCTTTTACACAGGAGGGGGATTGCTGGATGGAGTCCGACTCCACGGTTGGAGTGACTCGGTTTGGGGAGGAGAGCCGGACACGAGGAGATCTACTTATGGCCCAGGAGCAGTTTTACGGAGCAGGAGGAGGTTACATTGCAGGTTTGGGCTTCCACTGGAGGAACCCATGGTCATCCAGAGGCACTTTGTTCGTGACCAGATCGTTGCTGATGACATCTTGCTAGAGTTCTGTTCGACGGAGGATAGTACGGTGGACCTCTTCACGAAGTCGCTCTCTCAGGATTTGCTCAGGCGGCACCCCAGCTCCCAGTGGTTGGTTACACAGCCAGGAGCTGAGAGGGGGTGTTAGAAGTCATCTCCTGTCCAGTTTTATACACCAGGGCCTTTGTTGTGGGTGTGCCCGCACTTATCAGGTGTTTTATCATCTTTCCTCACTCCCCGCATTTTTTTCCTATTTTTTCCATTTTTTCTGTGGCTTGGGAGGCAGCCTTGAGGCAGCTGGAGGACCAGTAGCTGGCCGACTGCCCAGACATCAGTCGTGGACCCCTGTGATGCTGGCCAACTGGATGTAGGCAGTTGTGGGCCTTATCAGCTGCTGGCCGACTGTTGCTACAGTCGTGGAGGGACTTTTCAGCAGGCCGACTGCCTATCTGGGGGCATATAAATAGGCCCCCAGCCCCCATACCATATTTGTATCATATTCGGGATCTTCTTGTGTATATCAAAGCAGAGTTACACGCCTACATCTCTCTCTCTCTCTTGTGCTGTTTTTCTGCCTGCGTTTTTGCTCGTGTTCCCAGATCTGGTCATCATCTCCGCTGCGTATTCTGACACATCCGCCCCAGCGTGTCGCCATTTGCAGCACCGATCTTGTTTGTCAAGAAGAAAGATGGGTCTTCTCGATTGTGTGTCGATTATCGTGCACTCAACAAGCTGACTATCAAGAGCAGATTCCCGATGCCTCGAATTGACTATATTCTCGAGAGGTTGAATGGAGCAAAGGTGTTCTCCAAACTGGATTTAAAGAGTGGGTACCACCAGGTACGGATTGTAGAGGGGGACATCCCCAAGACAGCCTTCCGTATAGAACGGGCCCACTATGAATTTGTGGTCATGCCATTTGGTTTGATGAACACCCCAGCTACATTTAACCGCATGATGATGCGTGTTTTCCGGGAGTTGATTGGAGAGTGTGTGTTCATATTTCTGGACGACATACTCATATTTTCAGCTACAGTTGAGCAGCATGACATTGATGTGGAGAAAGTCCTTAAATTGCTGGAAAGCAACGAGCTCTACGTCAATGAAAAGAAGTCAGAATTTTATCTGTTCCAGGTACATTACTTGGGATATATAATTAGTGCTGAAGGCATTCGTCCGAGATTGTTAACTGGGAAGTACCACAGACAGCTTATGACATTAGATCATTTGTGGATATATGCTAGGCATATTCCACCCACATTGACAAGTTTTCCGATCTCTCGGCAGATCTCACCGATCTGCTAAAGGGAGTGAAAACAAGAAGGCAAAAGATTCGAATGACTCCACGAGCGTTGGAGAAATTCCAGAACCTCAAGGTGGCTTTGTTAGAAGCACCTTGTTAAGCCCTTGCCTCATGGGACGAACCATTTCAAGTGATCACCGATGCGAGTAACATCGCAATTGGAGGTGTATTGCAACAGAATGGTCATCCAGTAGCTTACATGTCTCGTAAGTTACTGCCCGCCGAAAAGAACTACTCAGTCTATGATCGTGAACTCCTAGTAGTTATACAGGCCTTGAAACATTGGAAACATTTCCTGTATGGCCGTGACTTCGAGGTTCGCACTGACCATCAGGCATTGCACTGGATTCAGACGATGCCAAGTGCACAGTGGAGTGATCGACAACACCGCTGGAGTCAGATATTCCAGCAGTTCGGTGGTATGATTGAGTACCTTCCAGGAAAGGCCAATCCAGTGGCCGATGCTTTGAGCAGGAAGGGACAAGTATCTGCGATTCAGACCACTAGACTTGACCTTGTTGGTACAGGACTAGAAGACATGAAGCACACGTACGCGGATTCCGAGGAATTCGGTACTCAGTGGGAACAGGCATTGGATGCCACAGGACCATGCCATTTTCTGATACGCGATGGTTGGCTTTTCTACAAAGGTCGACTGTGTGTCATGAAATCATTTTGGGCAGCTCTTCTCCATGATGCCCATGACGCCATTACAGGTGGTCATAGGCGCATGAATTCGTCTCTGGAGAAATTAGAACGGCAATACTATTGGCCAAAGATGAGACGTGATGTGTTTACATATGTACAACGCTGTGACATTTGTCAAAAGGTGGAAAGAAGATAGGGTTGTTACAGCCCTTGCCAATTCCTGAGGGTCCTTTCCAGGACATTTCGATGGACTTTGTCACAAATCTGCCTCCCAGCCCGAGTAAGTGTAATACGCAGTGCTTAACTATTGTTGATAGGTTTAGCAAATTTGTTATGCTTATTCCTTGCAGGGCCAATGTGACCGCCGAGGATGTTGCCCAGCTATTCATTCGGCATTGGTATCCGATTGGCGGGATTCCTAGAACCATAGTGTCAGACCGAGATGCCAAGTTTACCAGTCATTTTTGGAGGGCATTGTTTGATAATTTTGGTACTAAGTTGAATTTTTCCAGTGCATTCCACCCACAGACAGATGGCCAGACAGAGATATACAACCAGTTGGCCTTTGATGTGCTGAAGTGTTATGTCCACGATCAGCAAGGTAAGTGGAAATCGTTTTTGCCTTTAGTTCAAGTTGTTTTGAATGACTCTTTTTCTTCAGCTATTGGCAGGACTCCATATGAGGCAGCGTTTGGAAGACTTTTCCAGTCGTTGTTGACCAGGACTTCGTCTTCAGTGCCGGAGGCGAACAGAGTGACAAAGTCTTACCAGGAGATTTTGGAGTCAGTTAAAGACAGATTGGCTAAAGCGCAAGAGGCCTACACTCGACAGGCCAATAAAGACCGAAGGGATATGAAGTTTTCGGAAGGGGATTGGGTGTATCTTCGGATTATGAAGCAAAGATTGAAGCAGGTGGGCAAGCGATGCCCAAAGTTGTCTTTCAGGAGCTTCGGACCATTTCCCATCCGGAAAAAGATTAATGAGGTGTCTATGCAATTAAAGCTACCTTGGAGTTGGACTATGCACGATGTATTTCATGTCACTTGGTTAAAGCCATATGCAGGTCCACCCCCTTCAGAGGTCAAAGACGAAGCGGAACCAGACATTATTGATGAAGCAGAAGTAATGGTTCTAGAACAGATCCTTCTGCACCGTTTCAAGCATGGCTCAGGCCGAAGACTACGACAGTTCCTCACGAAGTTTCAGGACCGAGGAACTCATGAAGCGGTATGGCTCGACAAAGAATTTTTCGAAAACTATCCGGCATTATTGACGGATTATTTGGAGGGGATGTCACGTGCATCCCGCACTTGGATGCCACGTAGACATTTCTGTACAGAAGGTGCAGGACCTGGGATGGTGAACTGGTCCCATGTGAGCCCAGTCCGGGACGAGTCAGCCAGGGATCCATCTTAGTCGTCCGAGGTCAGGTGTGCATTGGCCTGCACATGAGTCCGAGGTTAGGTGTGCACTGTCCTGCACATGAAACAGTGCTAGTCCGCGCTGTGAGTCTCCCTCTAGAATGATGTCAGTGGTTCTGTGTATCTGGTATGGTACCGGATGCCAGATCACTGAGTAGAGTATGTTTAGGACAAGGGGCCAGCCCATAGGGCTACCCGGGAGCTTAGTATGGGCATGGGAATGGTGTGAACACTGAAACCATCCCCATGAGGGCCAAGAAGGCCCAATCTGGACCCACCAGCCATGGAAGGGCTGTGGGACAGCCCTAGGGCAAAGATAAGGCTATTTTCAGGAGCATACAGCCTTTAAATGGCTGTAGGGCATGTATGGGGCAGCCCATACAGGCTGCCCAGCCTTGGGATTGTGGACAAAAGTTGTGTCCAGCCAATCAGAAGCAGGCGCATCACTTTCAGCCTCTTAGGAAAAAAAGGCAGTATTTTTTGGGATTTAATTCAGCATTTATTGCTGAATTTTCACCAATCGTGGGACATAGCCTGTTTTTCAGCTGGCCGACTACTCCTCAGGAGGAGTATAAATAGTGGAGGCCATAATCCCATCATTCATCTTAGTTTTCACCAAGTGCTCAAGCCAATCAAGGGCCAGTCAAGCCAAGGAGATTGCCAAGCAAAGGGGTGGACTTCTGAAGGTCAAGGGCAGGGATTTCCCAGCCAAGAAAAGGTTAAGTTTTCTGTATTTGTTTTCAGATTTACATCATTCTAATAAAGCAAATACACCATCCCTCTGTAGGGCCCCAATACTGTGTCCTCTCCATCTCCCCCTTCTCTCTCTATTTTTCTGCACATCTCCTTTCAGTTTGTGCGTTAATTCCGTCGCAAAAAGAGTGCTGATTTCTGAGTTTTGAAGTACCGATCCTTCTTTGAAGCTTCCGCATACTACACTCTCCCTCAACTTCTCAAGCCTCTCTCTAAGTTTATAAGTAGGGTACCTCTCTCCCTCAACTTCTCAAGCCTCTCTCTAAGTTTATATAAGTACGGTATTCCAAAATTTCATATCGTACCAAAAATTCCTGTACTGCACCGTATGGTATCGTATTTTCGTACCATGACAACTATGGCCCGGATATTAAACGTGAATTCATAGATGTGTTCCCAATTGATTTGCCTGAGGGTTTACCACTTGAGAGGAAGATCACGCTATCGAGTTATTGCCTGGTAGTCGGCCTTATACAAAACAATCCCATCTGTTTAGTCAAACCGAAGAGGAGGAGATTCAAATGCAACTACATGATTATCTCGAGAGGGGGTTTGTGCGGTCAAGTAAGTCTCCATGGAGGGCACTAGTGCTTTTGTCTAGGAAAAAGGACGGCATGATCCACTTCTGTGTAGATTACAAGGAGCTCAACAAACTCATTATTAAGAATGGGTATCCATTGCCACGCATGGATGATCTCATGGATTGATTTTGGGGAGCGAAGTACTTCACGAAAATCGATGTGAGGTCAGGGTATCATCAGATCAAGATTAGATTTGAGGATGTGTGGAACATTGGTTTTCGTACTCAGTACCGTCACTATGAGTGTTTGGTCTTGTCGTTTAGTTTGACCGATGCCCAGCTACTTTCCAGTAGATGTGTTAGCCTTTGGCCTCCGGGAAGTCCTGGTGTGAACAGTCTTACACACGGGCACTTTTTACCTTGTGCTGGCAGGGGTTTTTTCCGTGTGAACACACTCTAGTGTGTTGGGCACTTTAGCCCTAGGACTACTTCTACTTTGTACTTCACACATTCTCATTATCTATCGAGTACTTTTAGCTATCACATTAGTCTCTCTCTCTCTCTCTCTCTCTCTCTCTCTCTCTCTCTCTCTCTCAGCTTGATACGACTCTGTGTGTGCCCGTGCGCGCGTAGAGCATCTACTCCCCCATCCAACATTGGTATCGGAGCCTTTGTGTTGGTCGCTAGCCCTGCAGTTGCCCACAGCTAGTCGCCTCTGCTCGTCGTATAGATCTACGCATCTGCCCGCCATCGTACGGATTTGCAACACCACGCTAGTCGCCACTCAGATCTGCAACAACAGTTGTCTCCCAGCCGAATGGATTGCTGCAGCAGCAGTCACAACAGCCGCTTGCGCCAGCAAGAAAACAAGTGATCGTGCTCTCTCTCAGTGCACTCGGCATCGAAATACAACATTATGACACCTATCTTTGGGGTCTATTTTGGTCATCAAGCCTCTATTCAGATAACTTTCTATCCCTACACTCTGTCATCTCAATACATTTGCAGGTCCTTGTCTCATCAATGAATCATTGGGCATCACAACAACTTGCCTTTCAATGGACATTGAGGGTTTGGAGTGCATTGTGCAGCGAGCTTGGGACATATTATCAATTACCTTTGATTCATGGCTAATAATGATGTATTTGGGATGCTCTCTGCCACATGTATTTGGGATGCTCTCTGCCACAAGGACAAGCTTGATGGGCTAATTATCCCATGTGGGCATATAGGATGAAGCATGTACTGGTTGTAAATAATTTGTGGGTGTATGTATTTGGTGCTGAGTTAAGGCGTGTTGGTCCCGTATCTGCAGCTAGCACGTTAGGGGGATCCACTGTTGGAACGAGTGATTGTGGTTTTAGTGGAAGTGCAGTGCTTGCACCTATTCCTTCTACTCAAGAACAACTGGATGCTAAAGATGTGTAGGCTCATGCCTCGATTGCTCTCTTGTGTAAACGGCAAGTCATACCTCATATCCGTTCATGTACTTCTTTTAAAGTGCATGCTTTATATCAGATCCGCAATGAAGCGCGTGTAGCTTATCTACGGAAAAAGCTTGACTTGGAGCACATGATGGAGGGTGATTCTATGGATGGATTTCTCACCTGTGTTAAGGATTTGCGAGAGCAGTTAATCAATATTGATGAGGTGATACCTGACAGTTCACTTGTCTCTACGGTTCTCAATGGTTTGCCTGAATCCTATCAAGGATTTGCTACCACCCTTCGTCTCTTGACGAAGAGAAATACAGATTTGTACACATTTGATGATTTGGTAGCTCTCTTGTTACAGGAAGAGCAATCTTGTTCCAATTGGAACAACATGATTGCTGCAGATTAGGCTTTTGTTGCCTCCCATTATGGCAAAGGAAAATCTGGGGCTAGTTCTAGTGCTAAACCTAAGGGCAAAGCACAAGAACAACTCAGATGGGATGCTAAAGATGTGTAGGCTCATGCCTCGATTGCTCTCTTGTGTAAACGGCAAGTCATACCTCATATTCGTTCATGTACTTCTTTTAAAGTGCATGGGATATACTCGCCTTTTTATATCAGATCCATAATGAAGCTCGTGTAGCTTATCTACGGAAAAAGCTTGACTTGGAGCACATGATGGAGGGTGATTCTATGGATGGATTTCTCACCTGTGTTAAGGATTTGCGAGAGCAGTTAATCAATATTAATGAGGTGATACCTGACAGTTCACTTGTCTCTACGGTTCTCAATGGTTTGCTTGAATCCTATCAAGGATTTGCTACTACCCTTCGTCTCTTGACGAAGAGATATACAGATTTGTACACATTTGATGATTTGGTAGCTCTCTTGTTATAGGAAGAGCAATCTTGTTCGAACTGGAACAACATGATTGCTGTAGATTAGGCTTTTGTTGCCTTTCATTATGGCAAAGGAAAATCTGGGGCTAGTTCTAGTGCTAAACCTAAGGGCAAAGCACAAGCCCATTCAGATCCTTCTAAGTCCAAAGAGGAGAAGATTGAGAAGAAGAAGAGATGCAACCATTGTCGGAAACGTGGTCATGTAATTGAGGAATGTAGGAAGCGTAAAGAGAGTGAGAAAAAGAAGTAGCAGCAAGGTCTTGCTGCAACTGCAGGTGACAATGCCAAGGAACCAAATTTTGCACAAGATGGCTATGCCTTAATAGTCACATGCAATGATTTGCCTGCCTCTTGTTTGTCATTGTCGGATGCTGATTGGTATTTTGATTTAGGTGCTACAAAGCACATGACTTTGTGCAAGAAGCTGTTTGCTACCTTGAGAGATGCACCGTTAGGTGGTACAGTTTTGTGCGCTAATAATGCATCATATGTGACCGCTCCCTATAGGAGGCCTACAGATCGGAAGACAATATACACATATTTAGAACACTTAACTAAAGTTAACAATGGAAACAACATTAGCAACATAAATACTAGAAATACCAAAATACACATGATAGCAGCACTGGGGTAGGAAAGAGTCCACCCCCCCCCCCCCTCTCAATACATTTGTATTTCTTGGAGTATTTATTTGTACAAGTGTCACTGGCCAAAATAGGCCAGATTTCTCCACATAGGGAGTGAATACAACTCAAACAAATTGGTTTAAGTCGATGAAGATGTGGTCGGAGAAGTCTCAAATCACAGGCATATCCCCACCTTTACTGGGTGCACACCTGCCTTTCAGTGGTCTTCCGGGTCCGTGCACCAATAGGCACGCCTGTACTAACACAAGCCAAGGGGTACACTGCGGAGGGAACATGGCTTGGTTCTCCCAGATAAGCTTTGCTCCCAGATTCCCGAGTGTGTGTAACCTTCACTGGCTCTCAGAATCTCTGAGGGCGCGGTTAGCACCACCACACAGGGAAATACTAACCACACCAGGAAAACTTCCTGAGCATGGTCAGCATAAACATGCTTTGTTCCTGCTCTGCACAAAACTTAAAGAATTCTCTGAATTTAATTTAATAAATTAGATTTACACAAATGAGAAACATGAGGGTACCTGGTACAACAAGTATAATTTGGTACAACAGGTACACTTTGGTACAGTCGGTACAATTCGGGTACAGTCGGTGCACTTTGGTACAATTGGTACAAATTAGGTACGGCATGTACAATTAAGGTACAAGGCAATTCAAGTATTGCAAGTACAATTCAGGTATAAGGCAAGTCCAACAGGTACAATTCAACAAGTACAATAGGTACTATTCAGTAAGTATAGGGTACAACAGGTACTATTCAGCAGTACAGCAGGTACAATAGGTACTATTGAGCAAGTACAACCCAAATTCAACAGGTACAGTCCAGATTCAGCACACGCGTGAAATTCAGCAGCAGGTACAATCCAGATTCAACACACGTGTGAAATTCAGCAATAGGTACAAGCAAGTACAGTCCACGTGGGCAGCAGGTGAATTCAGCAGGTATAGTCCATGTGGGGCAGCAGGTACAGTAGGGTAATTCAGCAAGTACAGTCCAGCAGGTTCCCACGTGTGAATTTAGCAGCCAATTCAGGGCTAGGTGATGGAGACTATGCAGAAATCAGTCCTTAGAGAGGCAGACGATGGAGAGAATGAGGGAGATAGCAGGCGATGGAGAGAGAAATGTAGACAGCTTCACTATGTGTGAAAAATTATTAAAGTAATTCATGCAAAAGCTTATCCCAAGGTTTTTAAAAGGTTACACAATATTAAAGGGTATTTAAAATGCTCATGGGCACCCTAATGTCCAGCCCCTAATTTAAATGTGTGTGAACACATTGGCTTATAAATATTAAAGTTGGCCATAACTTATAAATTTTACATTTTAAAAAGGGAAAAATGGTAGTACTTACCACCTGTTCACATACCACACCAACGAGTCGGCAAACAACACTCCACGGTACATTGGGGGCGTCCCCGTCTAGTGTACTGGCACGGCATAACAGGCAAACACACGCAAACAAGTCATGCAAAAACAAGTTTATGCATGCAGTCATAAATGCATGTGCACATGTAATGGATGAAATCTCCCTTTCACGAAACTTGTACAAAAAGTTCCTGTCGGGCACAAAATTGGCAAGACAGTAATATAAATATATGTCTTGGTCTTCCTATGGAGTGACATTGCCAGAGGTAAGACGCGATCCTGGCCATACACGGGTAGCACCAACAAGCTCGCGTCCATACAGCACGAAGCAGGTCACACATGGGTGGCACGAAATTGGTTCCCGTCCATGTGACGTAGTACTGGTCACACACGGGTGGCACTAAGCTGGCTCTCGTCCATGTGACACCAAAAGACTCTCCCTTTCACACAGGACACTGGCCTGGTCCCATGTGAACATGGCACAAATCTGGCCGCTCTATGGAGTGATAGTCCCATAGAAGTGGGTCTAGAAATGGAGATGGACCAAATGGTGACATCCCCCGGGCTTCTTAACAGTTGTCCGCGCAACTGAAAAGCCTCAAGATATGCCTACAAAAGTTGAGGGTAGTCGGCAAAATAGTCCTCGTCTACCCACTTTGCATCAATTGGCAAATAATTTTTAAATTTCACAAGGTATCTCCTGGAAAGCTTTCCATGTGGCAACTTTCTCTCCTTGTGAAATACAATCTGCTCTAGCTGAAGGATGTCCTCAAGCTCATCAACTTCTGGCGGATCTTTTGTGACAGGCTCCTTTGGATCTGGCCCCAAATACTTCCGCAAAAGACTCACATGAAAAGCATTG
Organism: Cibotium barometz; assembly: GCF_041138505.1. NCBI lineage: Eukaryota > Viridiplantae > Streptophyta > Polypodiopsida > Cyatheales > Cibotiaceae > Cibotium > Cibotium barometz. The sequence goes on along the minus strand of NC_141101.1, from coordinate 38,996,463 downwards.
TGAATCTTCCAATGGCTGGGTAAAGCAAGCCTGAAGGACACTTCATTGATCTTGTAACAACTTTGAAGGGTCCATAATATCGAGTAGAAAGCTTTGGATATGATCCCTCTCGTCCTGGCCTCTTCCAAAGCCTAGCTTTCTCAAATTTTAGCAATACCCAATCACCTTTCTTGACTTGCATGTCCCTTCTATGCTTGTCAGCAGCCCGCTTATGCTTGTCTTGTGACCTTGCAATGGCTGTCTGCACCTGAGCAAAGGCTACATCCAAGTCACGCACATACTCATCAGCTGCAAAAATCTCATCCTTTGTACGAAGGATGGGTGGCAAGACCACTCTGCCATAAATAATCTCAAACGGGGACTTTCCCGTAGAGGCATGAACTGTGTTGTTGTAGGCAAACTCTACAAGTGGAAGATACTTCTCCCACGCACTCTTTTGATTTGCCACATAACACTTCAACAAATCCAACACGGCTGAATTCGCAGCTTCACTTTGGCCATCCGTTTGGGGGTAATAAGTTGATGAAAACTCAAGCTTAGTGTCCATGTTATCAAATAAAGCCCTCCAAAAGAGGCTCATAGTCCTGGGATCTCTATCCCCAATGATGGACTTAGGCATACCATGATGCTTGAAGATGGGAGCAAGAAACAGCTTCACCATATGCTCAACTTTAATGGTTTTCTTGACAGGCAAGAAGTGAGCTTGCTTGCTAAACCTGTTCACAATGTTCCAAATAGCATCGTTCCCATGCTGGGATCTAGGCAAATCCATAATGAAGTCCATAGTAATGCTTTCCCATGGCTGCGAGGGAATAGGCAATGGCTGAAGCAAACCTGGAGGCTTTTGCTTGTCAAATTCTTTTGGCAAGTAATACATGCGTGTACATATGCCTCAATGTCTTTACGCATGCTTGGCCAAAAGAAATCTCTCTCAATCATGCGTGTAGTAGGCATGATACCTCTGTGACCTGCATAAGGTGGAGCGTGACATTCCTCCATAACCTTTGGACGCATATCCTTCACCACACATAAGTAGTTATCCTTCATAAGATAATCCTCTTTGATGACATAAGAGGCATGTGAGTGACCAGCCATCAAATCAGTCCATATTTGGCAAAAATCAGCATCCAATACAAATCTCGCATGGCAGATAAGACCCCATGAGAGGCCACTGAAACTGCAGCCACATAAGGCCTCCTGGACAAGCCATCTGCCACTACATTCTTCTTTCTCGGAGTATGTACAATATGAAAATGAAACATGGAAAGAAAGTTTGCCATTCTTATCTGCTTCTCCGAGATCTTTGTTTGAGATAGAAAGTATCTCAAGCTTTGATGATCTGTCTTGACTACAAATTCAGCCCCAAGAAGATAATGCTTCCATATCTTTAAGGCATGAATTACAGCCAAGAGCTCTTTTTCATAGATGTCCATATGAAGCTCGGCATCATGTAATCGACGGCTCTCATATGCAACTGCATGACCTTGATTTAGGATAGTCTCTATACAATTCCCACATGCATCACATTCCACCGTGAATGGCTTTTGCAAGTCGAGAACAATCAATACGGGTCCACATATGATAGCATTCTTGAGTTGCAAAAAGGCATCTTGCTCCTTTGAGGTCCATTTAAAAGTGGCTTTCTTCTTCGTGAGATCATGTAAAGGCGTGACAATCATAGCAAAATGCCTTATAAAGCGCTTGTAATATGAACATAACCCTAGAAAGCTACGTACGTCATGTACATTTTGCAACATTGGCCAATTCCGAATGGTTTCAATCTTGACAGGATTCATTCTTACACCATCCTTGGATACAATGTGGCCCAAATAGTGTATCTCTGAAAGAAAGAACTCACTTTTCTTGGCATTAATGAAGAGTTTATGCTTCCGCAACTCTTCAAACACTATAGCCAAATGAGTTCTATGCTCTTGCTCATTCTTGGAGAAAACCAAGATATCATCAAAGAATACACTTGTGAATTTTCGATGGGGTCGGAATATCCTATCCATCATATGATTGAATGTGGTTGGGGCATTGGTGAGACCAAAAGGCATCACCAAAAACTCATACAATCCAAAAGCTGTCCTGAATGCAATTTTGTGTAAATTCTCTGGCACCACTCGTATCTGGTGATAACCACTCTTTAAATCGACACGGCTGAAACAAGCCGAGTCATCGAGCTTATCCAAAATGTCATCAATGTGTGGGATTGGAAATCGGTTCTTGATGGTAAGCTTATTTAGAGCTCTATAATCCACACATGCGGAATGACACATCTTTCTTTTGTACAAGAAGCACGGGAGAACAAAAAGGTGAGGAGCTTGGCTGAACCAAACCTTTCTCTAAAAGCTCATTAACCTGCTTCATAATCTCTTGTTGTGCGGCACTCACATGATATGCGGGTTCGTTAGGTGGAGAACTACCTGGCACAAGATCTATGCGATGATCCTTGGGCCTTTGAGGAGGTAGTTCACCTGGCAATGCATCAGCAAAACAATCTTTGTATGCATTAAGAAAATTCAGCCTATCTTGAGACAAAACATCTACATTTTCATGACTTTGTTCAATGTTATTACGAACAAAAACCAAATCATAGTTACCGCGGAACGGGAACGTTCCGGGAACGTCGGATGCTAGAACAGGAGTGGGAACGGGAACGGGAACGGGAGCGGATTGGGAACGTTGGGGAACGCCACATCATATGACATAAAATGACAAAACATTTAAAATATCCAAGATTAAACTTTAAAGTCTTAAACATTAAAAATTTAAAGAGTCCAGACTCCAAATAGAAACTGAAAAGAAAGTACATCGCATGAGGATATATAGAAACTGAAAAAGAAAGTACATCGCATGACAAGTACAAAACTAGCCTCAAGGGCCAAGGTAACTGGTGAGTCAAAGACTAGTCATGAGCAAGTGGGATCTCATCCTCCTGTCTAGACTGTCCCTCAATCTGCTCATCCTCATGCTGCTCCACATCATCCTCTCCCTCTGGCTGATCCTCACCATCATTGTCATCAAGATCAAGGCAAAATCCAATAAATGGCTCTGGAGTACACTCAGCCCTGAACTTGTTAAGCAAACGCAAGTTCGCATTAACAAATACAAGGTCATTTGCCTTCTGGACACCAAGCCTGTTCCTCTTCTTGCTTGCAATGTTCCCAAAACTGCTCCATAAGCGCTCACATGGCGAGGAGCTAGCACCCTGGCTAAGCACTCGAATGGCCAATCTTTGCAGCAATGGTGTATCTGCCCCATAATCCTCCCACCACCGTGCACTGGATATCTTGAACCTATCATTTTGTGCATCCTGCAAAGCGAAGAGGCCTCTCTTTTGTCGATAGAAGGAAAGGTCTTCACGAACCCTCCTCCTATCATCTGCACTGGGTACAAGCTTCCTCAAGATATCCTCCCAACCCTGCACAACCTCTGCATTTGTCTCTTGTCCTTTGCCTTGAAATTTTGGATCCACCACAAATGCAGTAGCCTCTAATGCAGAGTGATACTCTGTCCACCTGCCTGTCGCAAGACGAGATAGCTCCTGTCTCCTACCCCCATCCAAAGTCTGTAGAGATAGGATTCTCTCAATCATCCTGTCCATCCCCGCGTACACCTTGCCAATGCAAGGCTCATCTCCATCAAGAAGCCTCAACATAAGAATGATTGGCCGCACAACCTACAACAATACCTCAACAGTGTCCCAAAAAGTGTCATCAAGAACTATGGACCTGCATCGAATACCTGCCCACTGAGGTACGCTCTCGCCATGCATCCCACTCCTCACAAACTACAAGCTGCCTCAAATGATTCTTCACTTCAAAAAGACGCTTTAGCATAAGGAAATTATATGCAAAGCGTGTATCTGAATACTTTAAGAGATCCTTTGGGGATCTCTGTCGAAATATAGCCAAAATGTAGTGGTGGCGAGTGATAAATGAAACAATGTGATTGCCCATTTCAATAAAAGGCTCCACCCACTGCATCTTACCAATATCTTTGAGGAGATTGTTGAGCCCATGTGACATGCAAGGAGTGAAGCAAATATGTGGGTACCTATCCTCAATGATCCTCCCTGCTGCCCTGTTTGAGTTCTCTCCATCAGAAACAAACTGGATGACATTATTGGGACCCACGTAATCAATGGCTTCACTCCAAATATTTGCCAATCTCTCTGCAGTTTTGCCCGCCTTTGAATTGCCATATGTGTCCCAAGGCATCCTCTATGGCCGTCCTCTCTGTGGCTAGAAGTGTAGTGCACAATGCCTCGGATGAGGGTGGAGCATAGCCAGGTCCGAAAGAAGCAATCTCCTTCACCATATCTGCAGAGTATGGGTTGCGGGCCTTTACCAAAGGAACATCTGCAACATAAAAAAACCGTGCCACTGCTGCATCTACTTGTGCCCTCCTCCCAGGGTGCCATGATGCCACAAGACTAGCCTGCACTGGACCTCGTGAAGCCTGGGTCTGGGAAGCATTTGTTCCATGTGCGGATGGCTGTGGAACAGCCCCAAATAATGGGGTAGATGCACTCGCTGAAGATGCCGCGCCTGCAGGTGTAGCTGATGATGATGTACCTCGAGGATCAAGAACAGAGGGCCGACTCCCTGCTGCATCAAGTCTATCTGCAAGTGCCTGCAATCGTATGATATCTGCTCCTGACACTGTAGGGCAAACAGAAATGCCTTTGCCTCTAACCCCCAACAAATGGGCTCGCACACGATCCGTGCCTCCAGTCTCAATGGATCCACAAAAGTGGCACTTCCACTTGCGTGACCCTCCTCCTCTTGCACTATCATATCTGGACACAAGATCCACCTCATTCCACCAAGGGGATTTGTTTTGTGCATCTATGCCACGAGGAGGTGCCATTGAAATTGATAAATGGCTGAAAATTAAAAAAACATGCAAAACCCGAGCAAAAGAAGGGGCCAACTTGCCAAGGCCCAAGAGGAGGGGCCAAGAGGAGGTAGGGGGAGTGTGGGGCAGCCAAGGCTCAAGCCTCAACGAGGTAGGGAGAGTGTGGGGCAGCCAAGAGGAAGGGTGGAGTAGTAGGTGGAATGGAGAGTGTGGGGCAGCCAAGAGGAAGGGTGGAGTGGTAAGGAGAGCACTCAAGCAGCAGGCTCAGCCCAAAAAACAGGCGTAGCAAAATAAACCCGAACACTAGATAAAACCCGCCGCCGCCGCCGTCGCGATGCCGGAACGCCCGGAATGGGCGTTCTGCCCTACGTTCCAGCGTTCCGCTCGCCGTTCCGCCACGTTCCCCACCGGCAAGTCACGTTTTGTCAAATCACCACGGATCCCCTCGTGATCGATCTTGGTTCGAAACTCGAATCCTGCAAACAAATGAACAAACAAACAAGCAAGGGGGTGCAGGCCTGACTCACCTCCCAACCATGACAGCCGTGGGCGAGCCCACAGTCTTGGCTGTCCCCACCGAGCCACGAGCTGAGCTAACTAGGTTGACGTACCGACCAATCTCCTCCTCGCGACGTCCCATACTGCCACGAAGCTGCCCTCGCGGGCCTCGAGATTGCTGCCGGCCTCGGCTGCATAAAGCAGGTGCACGTCTGCACTAGATCCAGGCTCCAAGACCATAGAGCTCTCACAAACTCGTGAGACTCTCTATGATACAATAACTAACCTTTGCCACCCTTTTATAGGCTCTTGGCCGGTCATCGGGCGTCCACACTTGGCTGCCCGCCCGTCCATACTTGGGTGCCCGCCCGTTAGTATTTCCCTAACTCAGCTCCTCAATCAGCCTGCCTAGTTCCAAGCTTCCCCAAGCCTCGAAACTAGTCTTGCATGCGTATAGCACACGGTAGATACCCACTGTGCACATGACATAACACAGTCTTGGCTGTCCCCACCGAGCCACGAGCTGAGCTAACTAGGTTGACGTACTGACCAATCTCCTCCTCGCGACGTCCCATACCGCCACGAAGCTGCCCTCGCGGGCCTCGAGATTGCTGCTGGCCTCGGCTGCATAAAGCAGGTGCACGTCTGCACTAGATCCAGGCTCTAAGACCATAGAGCTCTCACAAACTCGCGAGACTCTCTATGATACAATAACTAACCTTGGCCACCCTTTTATAGGCTCTTGGCCGGTCATCGGGCGTCCACACTTGGGTGCCCGCGCCCGTTAGTATTTCCCTAACTCAGCTCGTCAATCAGCCTGCCTAGTTCCAAGCTTCCCCAAGCCTCGAAACTAGTCTTGCATGCGTATAGCACACGGTAGATACCCACTGTGCACATGACATACTCCCCTTCCTCTAAGAGCTGACTCCTGAGCTCACTAAAAAGCCAGGGTAATCTCTCTGAAGAGAAGTCAATGTCTCCCATGTAGCGTCCTCCTCAACACGATCCTTTCACTTGATCTTGTATTCCGTGATAAGGGTATGACACAAACTTCGTTCACGAAATCCAAGAATCTTTTCAGGTTCGTGCGGAACAAATGTCATGTCCTGGACATCTATAATTTCTTGAGGAGTAACTAACTGATCTGCTCCACCCAGTACTTCCTTAAGTCTACTGACATGAAATACAGGATGAACTTTCACATGAGAAGGCAAATCCAATTCATATGCAACTGAACCAATCCGTCGTGTAACACGAAATGGTCCACAGTATCTAGGGGATAATTTCGGAGATCTACCTGTCCGTAAAGTCTCGGAATCTTTCGGAACTCGCAAATACACCATCGTTCCTTCAGAGAACTCTCTAGGTGAACGATGTCTATTAGAATAAAACCTATCTCGGTCTTGAGCACTTCTAATAGATTCCTTCGCAACTTGTAACATTTCCTGCATATCTTGCAAAAAATTACGTGCTGCATCATGCTGAAGTCCTGAGAATCCTACTGTAACAGGTGATCTAGGTTGAAAACCATACATAAGCATGAAAGGACTAAACCCTGTACTCGTATGCTTAGTACTGTTATATGCAAATTCTAACATAGGAAGATAATCCTCCCATGAACTCTGTCTTTTGGATACATATGCTCGAAGCATATCTTCCAAAATCTGATTCACTCTTTCAGTCTGGCCATCAGATTGAGGATGATCTGAGGAACTCAAATTCAAAGTTGTTTCCAACTTCTCAAAAACAAGTTTCCAAAAATCACTCGTAAACTTAGAGTCCCTATCACTGACTATGTCCTGCGGTAACCCGTACAGTCTAAACAATTGCTCGATAAACTGCCGAGCTAATTGCGTAGCTGTAATAGTCTTCCGGGTCGGTAAAAATCTAGCCATTTTTGTCAAGCGATCTACCACAACCCAAATAGAATCGTGGCCTTGATGTGTTCTTGGCAATCCGGTAATAAAATCCATGGAAATACTTTCCCATTTATTACGTGGGATTTGCAAAGGATGCAACAACCCAGCCTGTCTAAAGCGTTCAGCTTTATTTGCCTGACAAATCTAACACTTGAGAACATAATCTTCTACATACCCTTTCATCTTCGGCCAATAAAAAGTGTGTTTCACTAAAGATACCGTCCTGTGTACCCCAGGGTGTCCAGCAGAAGGGGCGTCGTGACACTTCCTTAGAATCTTGGACCTAATGTCCGGGATCTGTGGTACACAAATTTTGTCATTACGGAATAATAAACCATTCCGAATCATCCACTGACCTCTTGCAGCCTGAATGGTAGACTGCGCAGTCACCGAGTCTTGGTCAATCAATGAGCTCCTGTCCTGGATCTTCTGCCAAAATGGACCAAAATAACTATCAGTCCTGCAAAACCCTCTCAATGACTGAAATAAGTCAGTAGAAATCTCGGTGAACGACAAAGTATTCACCTCTCTAATCCGACTAAGCGCATCTGCAATATTATTCATGGACCCTTTCCCCGATAACGGATCTCAAAATCAAAATCTTGCATTAACTCTGCCCAACGAGCTTTCCTGCCCCTCAAATCATCCGCATCACACACATACTTGATTGACTGATGATCACTCAATACCACAAACTTGGAGCCATATAAATAATGTCTCCAAACCTTGAGAGCATGAATCACAGCATAAAGCTCCTTCTCAAGGGTTGGCCAACGAGATTGAGTGTCGTCTAGCTTTTTACTTTCAAAAGCAACCGGTCTACCATCTTGAAATAAAGCAGCCCCGATAGCATAGTCACTGGCATCAGTTTTAAGAACATAAGGCCGACTAGGATCATGCAATGCTAAGATAGGTGCTTCCTTGACTTTATCTTTCAAAAGTCTGAAGGCCATATCCAAATCGTTATTCCAAGTGATAGGCTGATTGGACTTACGTCCACGACCTTTCAATAAGTCGGTCATCGGTAGTGTGAGCTGAGAGTACTCCCGTACAGATTTCCGAAGAAAAACAACAAAACCGAGAAAAGAACGAAGTTGTTTTACTGTTCGTGGTATAGGCCAGTCCAAAACCTTCTGAACTCGGTCATAGTCAATGCTCAATCCATCTCTAGTGATCTTGTGTCCCAAGTAAATGATGTCGGTCATAAAGAACTCACATTTACTCAACTTAGCATATAGTCGATTCTGTCTTAAAATAGCTAAGACAATCGTGAGGTGTCTGACATGATCCTCAAGAGTACGGCTATATATCAAAATATCATCCAGGAACACCACCACAAATTTTCCCAAATGTTCACGAAAAAGATCGTTCATCATTTGTTGAAAAGTGGCTGGAGCATTGGTTAACCCAAAAGGTAATACGAGAAACTCGAAATGGCCATACCTAGTCCGAAAGGCGGTTCTTTCGACATGCCTTTCATGAATACGTATCTGGTGATAGCCAGTACGTAAATCTATCTTCGTGAAATATTTCGCTCCTGCTAACCGGTCAATTAGGTCATCTGATCTAGGGAGAGGATAACGGTTCTTAATGGTCAGCTTGTTCAATCTCTTGTAATCTATACACATTCTCCAAGTATTGTCCTTCTTTCTCCTAAGCAACACAGGTGCACCCCAAGGTGATTTACTTGGACGGATCTGGCCCATCCTCAAATAATCTTCGAGTTGTTTAGCCAACTCATCTTCCTCAGCTTGGCTCATCCTATAAGGTGGAATACTCACAGGATGAGTACCAGGGATCAAGTCAATACGATGATCTACTGCCCGTCCAGGTGGTAAACCCGATGGCAATTCTTTAGGAAATACATCTTGAAAGGAATCAAGTATCTTCTGTAATTCTTTGCTTTCAAACATACTTAATTTATTCACATCCAAGGAAGGGATGAGAAAAGAAGAAAGTGGAATCAATACACAATGGAAAGCGGTATACAAAGAAGAATTCATTATATTTCCAAAATCAATAGTATTTACAAGAGGTCCCTGAGAGGGATGAATAGTATTTACAAGAGGTCCCTGAGAGGGATGAATATAATCACCTAAAATACTATACTTGGTGTCCCTATGTTGAAAAGAAAAAATATGACTAGACCAATCTATCTGGACGTCAAGAGTCTTAAACCACTCAATCCCTAATAACAAGTCTACATTTTCCAGATGCATGACATAGCATTCCAGAGTGTCTTTGTAGTCCTGAATCTGGATTGGAAGCATCTCCACCTTGCGATCCCAAACTTGTCTTCCCGCAGGTAGACGTACCTCATAGGTATGGTCGCTGAGTGTCGTATCAAGACTCAATTTCTGCACAAGTTTGTAGTTAACAAAGTTATGCGAACTGCCAGGGTCTAACAGAATGTGAATTTTATGGCCATTCACTTCTCCATAAACTTGGAGAAGATCATGCATGCCAAATACCTTAGAATTGAACAGACAATCAGAACAAGTACTAGGGCGAGAAAGTACAGTAATTGACGTACCTGTCAAAGACAACTGGTTAGCTGCCTTTGGCTTGGGTCCTGCATTTGACTTGGTACCCTTTTTCTTCGGGCACTCATTACGCATGTGTCCTTTTCTTCGCAGATAAAACAACGTCCTTCCTTCTTGAGCTTTAAAGCCCTAAGGAGTCGTTTCTTCTTGGCTGGTGTCGAACTTGTATTCTTCGAAGGTTGGTCCGAAGACTTGCCTTCATTCGTGTTAGCCATAGGTGCGGAGAACTTTCTTTTATGCTTGTTCCCCTGCTCGGTAACGGGTTTGGACTTGGAAGAGACCATCGTATCATCATAGATACGAGCTGAATGAATGGCCTCGTCCAAAGTTTTACATTTGTTATTTTTAACCTGTAATCGGTACGAGTCTGGTAAACCAGCTACAAAAAACCCCAAAAGAGTAGTGGGATCCATCTTTGTAGCTTTCATCTGCAAGTCACGAAACTTCTGGAGGTAGACCTCATAAGTGAGGTGCTGCGAGGTCATGGTCAAAGCTGAAAACCGGGCAACAACATCATAATCATCCTCTTTCTTGAGGAATTCTTTCTTGAAGACGTCTTCAAATTGTGCCCAAGTCGATGGCTTTGGGTTCAGTTCCTTCCACCAAAGCAAAGCTTTGCCGGACAGGAAACCTGCTGCTAATTGAATCTTCTTTCTATCATCATATGGATAAAACTGAAAGTGAACTTGCCACTTGTGTAGCCAAGTGTCCACGATCTCCTTGGTTCTCTGCTTTTGCTCGCCCCCGAACGGTTCCGGAGTAATGTTGGGGCCTAAAGCAGAAGCCAAGGTATCCATACCCGAGAAAGTAGAGAGGGTAGTGGTCAATAGAGCGATGGAGTTTTGCAAAGCCTGCATCTGGGCTGCGATTTGTGCCTGACGTTCCGTCGAAGAAGCTTCGAGAGCTACTTTGAACTCTTGGAAATCTGATTTTGACACAAACTCGTCAAAAAGATCGGCATCAGTACCTTCCGTAGCCGGCAAGCCTTCGCGTTCCACGAGGGGCTCCAACTCTGATTCTTGGGTCGACATCGTGAAGAGGGTACGTGGAGAGAAAATTCGATCGCGAACTCGAGAGCTTGAGAGCTTGAAAACTCGAGAACTTGAGAACTCGAGAGATGTGTGGCAAGAAGTCCACGTGAGGGGGTTTATAAAGGTTTCCCAAAAGCCAAAAAAAAACTCGAAAAGCTAGGCTTAGCTTTTGCTTTAGCTTTTGTGTTTTTTTTTTCGTGAATATATATATATATATATATATATATATATATATATATATATAAATATAAATATAAATTAATATATATATATATGGATATATATATTCTCTTTTCTTAAAAAAAAAAAACATCCTGAAACCTTTGAAACCCTTGAACCCTTGGAGGATACTTTTAAAACTTTGAAAGTTTTAAATTCTAAAAAAAACTAAAGCTAAAAAAAATGTGCTTGCCTTGTGTGTTTTTTTTTCCCTCCAGGATTAATCTGCCGGCGTGCTGTTTGCAGGTGTCACCTTCGCCGTCAGCTTGCTGCCGTGGTCGCTTGTGGTTGCGTGTGCGCCAGGCGTTACGTACGCTGGGCCGCCTACATGGTGTGGCTGGGGCGCCTGCCTGGCGTGAGCGCTGGCCGGTCTGGCCTGGGCCGCCTGCGCTAGGCTGCGTAGGCCTGGCTGGCTGCGCTAGTCTGGCCGCCTGGCTGCGCTAGTCTGGCCGCCTGGCTTGGCAGGCCTGGCCACGCAAGCCTAGGTGCCTGCCAGCCGACTGGTCCTGGCCGCCCATACCGATGCGCCCTCTACACCCCGCAGCATCGAACAACACCCGGCCAACGCACATAATCAGCCGGACAGCATACGCTTCGCACGCTCTCTCTCTCACTCTCTCTCTCGTTCGTTCAAGGAAAAGCAACGAAAAGCATCATGCTTTTTTCTTTTTTTCTGTTTTCTCTCATGCGACTGCACAACACGACTCCCCTTCTTTGCAAAGCAATCAACCCTTACTAATCCTACCATCTCCCATCAACATGGGGTTCTTTGATGAAGGAAAAACACATACAAAATCTGAAAACTGCAGTATGCACATAAAAAACAGCAAGCTTTTTTAACACATACTGTGCTTCGACCTCTTCTTCTCTACCTACCGACTTGCTCGTTCACGAGGTATGCTCTGATACCACTGTCAAATCACCACGGATCCCCTCGTGATCGATCTTGGTTCGAAACTCGAATCCTGCAAACAAACGAACAAGTAAACAAGCAAGGGGGTGCAGGCCTGACTCACCTCCCAACCATGACAGCCGTGGGCGAGCCCACAGTCTTGGCTGTCCCCACCGAGCCACGAGCTGAGCTAACTAGGTTGACGTACCGACCAATCTCCTCCTCGCGACGTCCCATACCGCCACGAAGCTGCCCTCGCGGGCCTCGAGATTGCTGCCGGCCTCGGCTGCATAAAGCAGGTGCACGTCTGCACTAGATCCAGGCTCCAAGACCATAGAGCTCTCACAAACTCGCGAGACTCTCTATGATACAATAACTAACCTTGGCCACCCTTTTATAGGCTCTTGGCCGGTCATCGGGTGTCCACACTTGGGTGCCCGCCCGTCCATACTTGGGTGCCCGCCCGTTAGTATTTCCCTAACTCAGCTCGTCAATCAGCCTGCCTAGTTCCAAGCTTCCCCAAGCCTCGAAACTAGTCTTGCATGCCTATAGCACACGGTAGATACCCACTGTGCACATGACACATTTCGCCTATCGTTTCTGCGTTCCGGGCACGCGTTGAGCTCCAGACCGGCGTTCCGGCGTTCCAGGAAGGCGGAACGCCGTTCCGCGGTAACTATGAACCAAATACGCGGAAAGAGTCTTTTTCATTGTCTTACTAATTTTGATGTATCAGATTTTGGTGATGTTCACCTTTTCCAAGAAGGCAGCCTAGGGCTGTAGAAGAGTACCTTTTTGTACTATATGAATATACTGAATTTCTAGCCATATATCTCTCTCTCTCTCTCTCTCTCTACTCTCTCTTCATGTCTGCGTTTTGCATCAGCATGTTTCCAGGAGTGTTGAGGGCTGAAAGAAGACCCCCAGAGCTTCCGCGTGTTACATTGGTATCAGAGCATCAGGCTCAGCAAAGCTAAACACTGATTCAGTCCCATATGATGGTGTACAGGTCCAAGGTACAGGAAAGTACACGGATACGAAGCCCAAGGCAAGGAACACAGAATCGGAAAGAGTTCCCAGGAGGTTTGTTGGTGGTGTTCCACAAAGCTAGAGGGGATGGCAGTCCTGTGAGCCAGATAGGTTCTCGAGCAATGGCCCCAAGGGAGGATTATCCTCCAAGGGGTGATGTGAGAGTGCCAGACTCATTTCTCAGGAATGAAGACCAAGACAGTGTTCAGAGTCAGGGCAGGAATGGATTGTGGACTAGATGGAATTGATGCATAGATCTTATTCTGAGACAGAGTGGTTTTGGAGACCAGGCCGGGCTTTCAGACAAAAGGGTTGCCAGGGATGAATGGATGTCAGAAGGACTTCGGGAAAAGATTGGGATGATGACCGTCATCCAAGAATAGTTTGGAATCCTGTCATCAAGTTTAGCAGAGGGGGATGTCATGTGCATGAAAGATGCCATGGACATTCTTAGGTGCTGGTCCAAAAGAGGCAGCCAGATAAAGAGTATGAACCAGATAGAGCTAGGACTTGGAGCACAAGGGGCAGTGTTGGACTGGAGAATGGACTTGGACCCCTGTCGGCTGTACCAGAAACAGAACCGGAGCTGTCGGCTGAGACGAGAAGGGTTGTCGGCTGAATCAGAAACCAGGCGGCTACAGGCGCATCAAGAGCAATGATTTATTGTCTAGTCAGCTGGCCGACTGCTCTCCATTAAGATTAAGAGACTATAAATAGCAAAGTGTGCTCATAGTTTTATTCATTCATTTCTTTATGGGGATGGGTCCTTAGGGTCCCAGTTAGGGACAGATTTTGGTGATGTTTACCTTTTTCAAGAAGGCAGCCTAGGGCTGTAAAAGAGTACCTTTTTGTACTATGTGAATATACTGAATTTTCAGCCATCTCTCTCTCTCTCTCTCTACTCTCTCCTTCACGTCTGCATTTTGCATCAGCATGTTTCTAGGAGTGTTTAGGGCTGAAAGAAGACTCCCAGAGCTTCCGCGTGTTACACTGCGGAGGGAACATGGCTTGGTTCTCCTGGATAAGCTTTGCTCCCAGATTCCTGAGTGTGTCTAACCTTCACAGGCTCTTAGAAGCTCTGAGGGCGCGGTTAGCACCACCACATAGGCAAATACTAACCACACCAGGAAAACTTCCTGAGCATGGTCAGCATAAACATGCTTTGTTCTTGCTCTGCACAAAACTTAAAGAATTCTCTAAATTTAATTTAACAAATTTTAGATTTACACAAATGAGAAACATGGGGGCACTTGGTACAACAAGTACAATCTGGTACAGTAGGTACACTCTTGTAATATGCAGCGGAAGTCTTTGTATTGGATGATCCTCTCACACAAATGCTCACACCGTCTTCTGTCTTGAGTTTCGTGAGTTTAGCAATCCACTTTAATACTTCAAACTTTAAAGAGATATGAGAACTGTACACCAGATTGAGTCTCAAATTACCCACTGAAGGGCCCCCTATCCCGATAACGAGATAGTATTTGCTTTATTACTTTAGAGAGAATGGTTGTGGACTGTAGATAAGCCAAACGCAAGATCTCGGAGGATTAGAAGCCTGGCTGAACTGTACACGACTATAGAAACACCTCAATGAACTGATCTCGAGCCTATACACTCTTCCCAAGGGCATGAGGAAGGGCTGCACACCTGAGGCTGAGAAAGGATTGCGGTGGACTGTTCTAAGCTATGTAACTATGCTGTAAATGCTTATGAATGATATGTTACCTTCACCAGATGACTGTAGCATGTATGGATGATGCAAAGAAGGTGGTCCACTGCTGTATGACTGCTGCAGAACTGAAAACGCAAGGTAGTACTGCTGTAGAACTGTAAACGCAAGGTAGGACTGGACTGAACACCTGCCGGCTCTGTTAAGTGCAGACACGCATAGATCTATGCTGTCTGGGGCCTGCTGAAGTGCTGTCTGGCTGCGCCTATGACCTGATTGACTGCGCCTAGATCTGCAAGGACTGTAGAGCTGCTGGGCAGTGTACTTGGACTGCTGCGTTGAACTGCAGGTGCTGTTGGACTGCTGCGTTGATCTGCAAGGACTGATTGGAAGCAAAGGATGAAGGGCGCCTAGCTTCTGAAGACTGAATGAATGTCTAAGCCCTATGCAAGCCTATTTATACTAACTAGGGGTTGGTCATTTATTTAATAAAGTTTATGTTTGTAAATGACAATAAATGCTAAATAAATACCATAAAGTATGGGAAAAATACCAGATAAATCCTAGTAAATTCCCTAAGGCTTCTTGGAAATGATGCACATGCATATGAATGCATATTATGCAGGATGCAGAGTGCTTTCTGGTGCAAACCCTAAGGCTTCTATTGACTCTACATGCATGAATGATTCTCTCGAAGTGGGTTAAGGGACTTGACTGACTGACTGACCTGCTAAGGCTGAGGAATGACCTACGTAGCTCGTGCTTGACTTATCCTGGACTGAGGATGTACAATGGGGTCACGACGTACGACAAATATCATCCTACTGGGTTCTAATAATGTACAAATGTTGCACTGCTGATGATGAGCCATCTTGTCACCATGCACTGAGTGCAGAGTGCATATGACAATGAAACCGATCCCGTCAAGTGGGAAAGACTCCGTTGGACACCCACACGCTTAATAGCACAACTTTAAAACCACAAATATGAAATGGACAGCTTAAAACAACTTGAAATTTAAATGAACAGAAATGGAAAGATGGACACCAGCACTGGGGCCGGAACGGGCCGACCCCCCCCTCAATATATGATATATTTATTGGGAGTATTTAATAAATACAATGCTCCATGGGTTCCAAGAACCAGATAATGTCCATGTACATATGAAAACAGTACCAAACAAATAGGCTCGAATTTCGATGTAGAAGCTCGAAGCAGTACGACCACTAGTGTGGTCCAATCTCTGCGGTCCTGTGCTTTCACTGGACTCCGCGGAGAGCGCCTCACTGGTGTTCCGAGACCACGCACAAACAGGCGCTCTCGTACTAATGCCTGGCTCTCCCGATCTCAGCACCTTTGGACCGAGGTTCGCCAATATAGCTTGGACAACCCGGCACCGAACGGGTGTTGGCCGAGCGGGATGAATCTTTTATCAGATTTAAACATATAATACTTTACTCAAATCTGAAAATCACTTACTTGTAGATGGTTGATAGGAAACCAATACTTGTGGTTTGCTGAGGATGAAACCACCCTTGTTGAAGAAAGAGTAGCCTCGTGAAGAATCACCAAGACAAGTTCCACCACAAAGGGCACAGCCGCCTGCTGTGAGAGAGAAACTTCCACTTGCAAGAGAGGAGAGAGACAATACACAGCTACCAGCAGAGGTTTAGAGCTTTGGCGACTGCATGAAGAAGAGTTGGGGAGGGGCAGCCGACTGTAGTAGCACAGAGGCAGGTAGCCTTCAGGTGGTGGCAGCCGGCTGCAACCAGTAGCCGCCTAAGCACAGCAGATTCAGCAGCCGCCTTGGGGTAAACATGCGCCAGAGTACAGCCTGTGGGTAAACACTAGCCTGCGCAGCCACCTGGATGAGAGTATGCGCAGCAGTACGGAGATAGATGGCGGCCACCTGCAGTGCAGTTTGCAGCCAGCCGCCTGGGGACAGGTACGTGCAGATTGTAGGGAGCCGCCTGCAGCAAGCTAGTCGCCAGCCGCTTGTGGAAAAACAAACGTAGGAGAGGTGTAGGGCAGCCACCAGAGAGTACAGTCGTAGCAGAGGGTACAGCCGTATACAGGATAGAAACAGCCGCCTCAGAGTTGCTTCAGCGATCGCTGGTTTTTGCTCTTCACGAAGATGGTGGAAGCGTATGCCGGTTGGTGAAAA
Source organism: Cibotium barometz (assembly GCF_041138505.1). Lineage (NCBI taxonomy): Eukaryota > Viridiplantae > Streptophyta > Polypodiopsida > Cyatheales > Cibotiaceae > Cibotium > Cibotium barometz. The sequence goes on along the minus strand of NC_141101.1, from coordinate 38,979,633 downwards.
ATCAACGCCAGAAGGAAGCGATGCCTTCTACGCTTGAAGGGGGCCCTTTTTTTAATAAAATTAATGTGGAGTTTAACTCCACGCTTGCATGAGGGTGGGGGAGTTTGGGTAGGTGCCCTTGCCCACCCCCACACTCACTTAAAGTGGGGCTCCCCACCTTGGCCCCTAAGTGGGTGCCCAAAGGGGGTGCCCACTTTTAATTAAATGTGAACACCTAACCTTATAAAACAAAGGGGTTAGAATAAAATATTAAAACAACATGTGTAACATACTTACCACCTGTTCACATGCACTAAAACTCGTCAGAATACAGAGCAGACTTCACGACTCACTGGCAGGCGTCCCCGCTCAGTAAGTAACACGTCAAGCAGGCAAACACACAAATACATGTCATGCGAAAACAGTTTCAAACATGCAAAATATGTGTGCATGTGCAAAAAGTAACATGGACATATCTCCCGTTCATGGAACATGTACAAAATATTTGTCGGCACAAAACTGGCACGACATAAAAACATAAAAACCTGGTCTTCCTATGGAGTGACAGTCCCATAGGTAAGACACAGTTCCAGGCACGAGTTTCCCTATGGTGTGACAGTCCCATAGGTAAAACACGGCACGAATACTGGCTCTTCCATGGCGTGACAGTCCCATGGATCGAACACAGTCCAGGTCATACACGGGTGGCACTGATCTGGCTCCCGTCCATATGACACCATCCTGCTAACACACGGGTGGCACCAGTCTGGCTCCCGTCCATGTTAGCAAAATACTGGCCTCTTCACATGAGACACCGGCCTGGCCTCAAGTGAACGAGACGCGAAAACTAGGAATGGACCAAATGGTCGGCCAATTGGTGACATCCCCCCGGGCTTCTAAAGAGTTGACCTCAACTGAAAAGCCTCAAGATATGCCTGCAACAATTGCGGATAATCTGCAAAATAATCCTCATTTACCCATTTGGCATCAATAGGCAAATAATTCTTAAACTTCACAAGGTATCTCCTGGAAAGCTTTCCTGCAGGTAGCTTTCTCTCCTTGTGAAAAACAATCTGTTCTGGCTGGAGGATCTCCTCAAGCTCTTCAATCTCTGGCGGATCTTCTGTGACAGGCTCATCAGGATCTGGCCCCACATATTTCCGAAATAGACTCACATGAAAAGCATTGTGAATCTTCCAATGACTAGGTAAAGCAAGCCTGTAGGACACTTCATTGATTTTGTGAATCACCTTGAAGGGTCCATAATAGCGAGGAGAAAGCTTAGGATATGATCCTTCTCGTCCTGGCCTCTTCCGAAGCCTAGCCTTCTCAAATTTCAGCAATACCCAATCACCTTCTTTGACTTCCATGTCCCTTCTATGCTTGTCAGCAGCCATTTTATGCTTATCCTGAGATCTTGCAATGGCTGTCCGCACCTGACCAAAGGCAACATCCAAGTCACGAACATATTCATTAGCTGCAAAAATCTCATCCTTAGTACGAAGGATGGGTGGCAAGACCACTCTGCCATAAATAATCTCAAACGGAGCCTTTCCTGTGGAAGCATGGATCGTATTGTTGTAGGCAAACTCAACAAGTGGAAGATACTTCTCCCATGCACTCTTTTGATCTGCCACATAACATTTCAATAAATCCAACACGGCTGAATTTGCAGCTTCACTTTGGCCATCCGTTTGGGGATGATAAGCTGATGAAAACTCAAGCTTAGTACCCATATTATCAAATAAAGCCCTCCAAAATAGGCTTGTAGTCCTGGGATCTCTATCTCCAACAATGGATTTAGGCATACCATGATGCTTGAAAATATTAGCAAGAAAAAGCTTTACCATATGATCAGCTTTAATGGTTTTCTTGACGGGCAAGAAGTGAGCTTGCTTGCTAAACCTGTCCACAATAGTCCAAATAGCATCATTCCCATGCTGGGATCTAGGCAAATCCATAATAAAATCCATCGTGATACTTTCCCAAGGTTGCGAGGGAATAGGCAATGGCTGAAGCAAACTTGGAGGCTTTTGCCTATCAAATTTCACCTTTTGGCAAGTAATACATGCACGCACATAAGCCTCAATGTCTTTGCGCATGCTTGGCCAAAAGAAATACCTCTGAATCATGCGAGTAGTAGGCATAATACCTCTATGACCAGCATAAGGTGGAGCGTGACATTCGTCCATAACCTTTGGACGCAAATCCTTCACCACACATAGGCAATTATCCTTCATGAGATAACCCTCATTGATAACATAAGAGGCATGTGAATGACCAACCATCAAATCAGTCCATATATGGCAAAAATCAGCATCCAAATGATACAAATCTCTCATAGCAGATAGATCTCCATGAGAGGCCACTGAGACTGCAGCAACATAAGGCCTCCTAGATAGTGCATCGGCCACTACATTTTTCTTTCCTGGAGTATGCACAATCTGAAAATGAAACATGGAAAGAAAGTTTGCCATTCTCATCTGCTTCTCTGAAAGCTTGGTTTGAGATAGAAAGTATCTCAAGCTTTGATGATCTGTCTTGACTACAAATTCAGCCCCAAGAAGATAATGTTTCCAAATCTTTAAGGCGTGAATTACAGCCAAGAGCTCTTTCTCATAGATATCCATATGAAGCTCAGCATCATGCAAACGACGGCTCTCGTATGCAACTGCATGCCCTTCTTGATTTAGGACAGCTCCTATGCAATCACCACAAGCATCACATTCAACCACGAATGACTTGTGCAAGTCAGGAACAATCAATACTGGACCACATATGATAGCATGTTTGAGCTGCAAGAAAGCATCCTGTTCCTTTGAAGTCCATTTGAAAGCAGTTTTCTTCTTTGTGAGATCATGTAGAGGAGTGGCAATCATAGCAAAATGCCTTATGAAACGCCTGTAGTACGAACATAATCCCAGAAAACTACGTACTTGATGTACGTTTTGCAATTCGGGCCAATTCCGAATAGTCTCTATCTTTGTAGGATCCATTGTAACTCCATCTTTGGATACAATATGTCCCAGATAATGAATCTCTGAAAGGAAAAACTCACTCTTCTTAGCATTGACGAAAAGTTTATGCTTCCGCAACTCTTCGAACACTGTGATCAAATGAGTTCTGTGTTCCTGCTCATTCTTGGAGAAAACCAAGATATCATCAAAGAAGACTCCTGTAAACTTGCGATGGGGTCGGAATATCCTATCCATCATACAATTAAAAGTAGCAGGAGCATTGGTGAGACCAAAAGGCATTACCAAGAATTCATATAATCCGAAGGTTGTCCTGAATGCAGTCTTATGGACATCTTGTGGCACCACGCGTATCTGGTGATAACCACTCTTCAAATCAAGTCTGCTAAAGCAAGCTGAACCATCAAGCTTATCCAAGATATCATCAATACGTGGAATTGGGAATCTGTTCTTGATGGTAAGCTTGTTCAAAGCTCTATAGTCTACACACATACGGAATGATCCGTCCTTCTTTTGAACAAGAAGCACAGGAGAGCAGTAAGGTGAGGAACTAGGCTAAACCAAACCTTTCTCTAAAAGCTCGTTTACCTGCTTCATAATTTCTTCTTGTTGTGCAGCACTCACTCGGTATGCGGGTTTGTTAGGTGGAGAACTACCTGGCACAAGATCTATGCAGTGATCTTCAGGCCTGTGGGGAGGTAATTCACCTGGCAACGAGTCAGCAAAACAGTCGTTGAATGCATTAAGAAAATTCAGCCTATCATTAGACATAGCATCCACATTTTGTTGATTTGGCACAAGACTATCACGCACAAAAACCAAGTACGCTGAAAGACTCTTTTTCATTGCTTTATTAATTTGGATGTGTGATACAACTGGGATGGAATCCCCTTCTTTGCCAGCATCAATAAAATGCATGCGGCCTTTATGCATAAAGGAAATCATATTGGACTTGTAATCTTTGCGGGACTCAAGCCTATGGTGCCACGGCTTGCCCAACAATACATCACATCCGTTCAGAGGAGCAACTAGAAAATGCTCGTTATCAAGGTAGCCCTGTATATGGATACGCAACTTCCCAATCAAAGGGGTAACCTGCACCTCTTTACCAATAAATGCAGCTTCGGCTTCAATCTGAGGTCCCATGTTTTCAACCTCAATACCCAATGCAGCTGCCATTTGCATAGAGATGAAATTGTCAGTTGCACAGTCATCAAACATGAAGAGTGCGGGCTGATCCTTGATTTGCCCCCAAGCCTTGCAAACCATACGCTCTTTTGCATCATGACCTGTATTACCTTGCACATCAGGAACTGCATGAACATTTGCTTTGGTGTGCTTGTCCTCGTGCTTTGATTTGCGATCTGGGCATTGCCGAAACATGTGGTCTTTGCTACCACAAGAAAAGCATTTTCCATCCTTAGCATATTGCTCTCTTTGCTCCGGGGTTAAGCCGAATTTGTTCTTCCTTGGGCCCTGTTCTTTAGATGTGTTATTTTCAGCTTTACCACCCTTGTAGGGCTCCCGGAAGTTCTTTTTAGGTGGCTGTCCACCCTTTTGCTGATTTGGGACAGCCTTGTCCTTCCCCTTGGAACTTCCTTGATCCTGCTTGATCTTGAGCACCAATTGCTCCGTAGCAAGAGCAGAAGCTGTGAGTTGTTGCAACGTATGTTTTGGGTGCAATTCAATACCCGATCTATATGCTGGTTGCAATCCAGAACGAAACTTCCTCTTTCTTTCATCCTCTGTGATTAGCATGAAGGGAGTCACTTCCAGCAACACTTTCCAGAATTTGTTAACATACTGTTGCACACTCTCATTATCTTTTTGTTCCAGCCTGTCCCACTTTTGAGTGAGAGTTTGCTCCGCATTGGGTGGCAAAAACTGAGCATAAAATCTATCTTTGAATTCCTTCCAAGTGGAGATGGGATCCTTGGTGATCTTTTCAGTGATCCACCAATGGGCAGCAGTCCCTTTTAGAAACATGCTAGCATGGCGCACCTTTGATTTTTCTGTGAAATCCTCATCGCTAAAAGCAATGTCGAACTGTGCCACAAACGCTAGCACCTTAGAAGCATCATGTTCACCATGAAAGACATCAAATTTGACAGATTTATCACCTGCTTTGAACTCCTTGAGCTTCCTGGCATGAGGCTCATGGTCCTCTCTTTTTCTTTTCCCCTTATCCAACGGGGTAGCCCTGTCTGCATGGGCTCCATGGGCCGTCATAGAAGCTTCATGGGGCACGGTGGTATGTGCTCCACGAACTCGAAGCTCAGATGCATGTGACTTACCTGCATATGGCATGGTCTCTCCATGAGACAACTCAGAAGGCAAAATTTTTCTGGAAGCAGACCTGTCTCCGTGAGATACATATCTTGCATGCATGTGACTTTCATGCCCTCCATGAGCACTGGCATACATATATCTATCAGGCTTTGTGCCTTGGGGAGAGGATGCATGTCGAGAGGTGACAGTCACCTCTTCCTTTTGCATAAAAGATTTCAGCCTTTGAGATGCGGGATCTCCATGCTTCAAACGAGGTGGATTTCTGAATTTTAGCTCTCCGTCATCCCCCTCTTTGATATCACCTTTGCGAAGGAGATAGGCAAGTGCCAACTCCCTTGGTTTCTTGCCCACTTCACGAGCCATTGATTCAAAGGTTACATCAACCATAGCATCAGCCTTCCTGGCTTCAATAGCACTTTGCAGATGAGGATCTTCATGCAAAAACTTCAATTCTTGCTCTTGAGCCTGCAAAAGTTTTCTCATATGTTCCATTTCAGCCCTCATAGCTTCAGGCTCTTGTTCAAGCATAACTGTCTTTCCTGGAGACAGTTGACCCTTGGATTCACTATCCATAACCCTTTCAAGGGGCTTGTGTCTACCACGTAGGGCATCAGACCCACGAGAAGCACTAGATGGACCCCTCGAATTTGGTACTTCCAAAGGGTTGCCTTGGCTGTCCATTGTGTTCAAAGTTTGCTAAAAGCGGGATGTCCAGTACACAGGTTCGTTTCCCCACTAGGAAGAGGGAAACAACCGTGCTCTGATACCAATGAAACCGATCCCGTCAAGTGGGAAAGACTCCGTTGGACACCCACACGCTTAATAGCACAACTTTAAAACCACAAATATGAAATGGACAACTTAAAACAACTTGAAATTTAAATGAACAGAAATGGAAAGATGGACACCAGCACTGGGGCCGGAACGGGCCGACCCCCCCCTCAATATATGATATATTTATTGGGAGTATTTAATAAATACAATGCTCCATGGGTTCCAAGAACCAGATAATGTCCATGTACATATGAAAACAGTACCAAACAAATAGGCTCGAATTTCGATGTAGAAGCTCGAAGCAGTACGACCACTAGTGTGGTCCAATCTCTGCGGTCCTGTGCTTTCACTGGACTCCGCGGAGAGCGCCTCACTGGTGTTCCGAGACCACGCACAAACAGGCGCTCTCGTACTAACGCCTGGCTCTCCCGATCTCAGCACCTTTGGACCGAGGTTCGCCAATATAGCTTGGACAACCCGGCACCGAACGGGTGTTGGCCGAGCGGGATGAATCTTTTATCAGATTTAAACATATAATACTTTACTCAAATCTGAAAATCACTTACTTGTAGATGGTTGATAGGAAACCAATACTTGTGGTTTGCTGAGGATGAAACCACCCTTGTTGAAGAAAGAGTAGCCTCGTGAAGAATCACCAAGACAAGTTCCACCACAAAGGGCACAGCCGCCTGCTGTGAGAGAGAAACTTCCACTTGCAAGAGAGGAGAGAGACAATACACAGCTACCAGCAGAGGTTTAGAGCTTTGGCGACTGCATGAAGAAGAGTTGGGGAGGGGCAGCCGACTGTAGTAGCACAGAGGCAGGTAGCCTTCAGGTGGTGGCAGCCGGCTGCAACCAGTAGCCGCCTAAGCACAGCAGATTCAGCAGCCGCCTTGGGGTAAACATGCGCCAGAGTACAGCCTGTGGGTAAACACTAGCCTGCGCAGCCACCTGGATGAGAGTATGCGCAGCAGTACGGAGATAGATGGCGGCCACCTGCAGTGCAGTTTGCAGCCAGCCGCCTGGGGACAGGTACGTGCAGATTGTAGGGAGCCGCCTGCAGCAAGCTAGTCGCCAGCCGCTTGTGGAAAAACAAACGTAGGAGAGGTGTAGGGCAGCCACCAGAGAGTACAGTCGTAGCAGAGGGTACAGCCGTTTACAGGATAGAAACAGCCGCCTCAGAGTTGCTTCAGCGATCGCTGGTTTTTGCTCTTCACGAAGATGGTGGAAGCGTATGCCGGTTGGTGAAAAATCAACGCCAGAAGGAAGCGATGCCTTCTACGCTTGAAGGGGGCCCTTTTTTTAATAAAATTAATGTGGAGTTTAACTCCACGCTTGCATGAGGGTGGGGGAGTTTGGGTAGGTGCCCTTGCCCACCCCCACACTCACTTAAAGTGGGGCTCCCCACCTTGGCCCCTAAGTGGGTGCCCACTTTTAATTAAATGTGAACACCTAACCTTATAAAACAAAGGGGTTAGAATAAAATATTAAAACAACATGTGTAACATACTTACCACCTGTTCACATGCACTAAAACTCGTCAGAATACAGAGCAGACTTCACGACTCACTGGCAGGCGTCCCCGCTCAGTAAGTAACACGTCAAGCAGGCAAACACACAAATACATGTCATGCGAAAACAGTTTCAAACATGCAAAATATGTGTGCATGTGCAAAAAGTAACATGGACATATCTCCCGTTCATGGAACATGTACAAAATATCTGTCGGCACAAAACTGGCACGACATAAAAACATAAAAACCTGGTCTTCCTATGGAGTGACAGTCCCATAGGTAAGACACAGTTCCAGGCACGAGTTTCCCTATGGTGTGACAGTCCCATAGGTAAAACACGGCACGAATACTGGCTCTTCCATGGCGTGACAGTCCCATGGATCGAACACAGTCCAGGTCATACACGGGTGGCACTGATCTGGCTCCCGTCCATACGACACCATCCTGCTAACACACGGGTGGCACCAGTCTGGCTCCCGTCCATGTCAGCAAAATACTGGCCTCTTCACATGAGACACCGGCCTGGCCTCAAGTGAACGAGACGCGAAAACTAGGAATGGACCAAATGGTCGGCCAATTGGTGACAGACAACTCTGGTATAGTCTGTACAATTCAAGTATTGTAGGTACAAGGTAAGTACAGTAGGTACAATTGATGAGGTACATGTATTATTTAGCAAGTATAGGGTACAATAGGTACTATTCAGCAAGTACAGCCCAGATTCAGCAGGTATAGTCCAGATTCAGCACACGTGTGAAATTCAGTAGCAGGTACAGGTAGGTACAGTCCAGATTCAGCACACGTGAAATTCAACAGCAGGTACAGTCCACGTGGGCAGCAGGTATAGCAGGTGAATTCAACAGGTACAATCCACCTGGGCAGCAGGTTAATTCAACAGGTACAGTCCAACAGGTTTCCACGTGTGAATTCAGCAGCCAATTTAGGGCCAGGTGATGGAGACTATGCAGAAATCAACCCTTAGAGAGGCAAGCGATGGAGAGAGAAATGCAGCCAGCTTTCCCATGTGTGAAAAATTACTAAAGTAATTCATGCAAAAGCTTATCCCAAGATTTTTAAAAGGTTACACAATATTAAAGGGTATTTAAAATGCTCATGGGCACCCTATGTCCAGCCTTTAATTTAAATGTGTGTGAACACATTGGCTTATAAATATTAAAGTTGGCCAAAACTTATAAATTTTACATTTTAAAAAGGAAAAAATGGTAATACTTACTACCTGTTCACACGCCACACCAACGAGTCAGCAAACAGCACTCCATGGTACACTGGGGGCGTCCCCGTCCAGTGTACTGGCATGGCATAACAGGCAAACACATGCAAAGAAGTCGTGCAATGCATGCAGTCATAAATGCATGTGCACATGTAATGGACGAAATCTCCTTTTCATGAAACTTGTACAAAAAGTTCCCATCGGGCACAAAACTGGGGCGACAGAAATATAAATATATGTCCTGGTCTTCCTATGGAGTGACAGTCCCATAGGTAAGACGCCATCCTGGCCATACACGGGTGGCACCAACAAGCTCCCATCCATACAGCACGAAGCAGGTCACACATGGGTGGCACGAAACTAGTTCCCGTCCATGTGACATAGTACTGGTCACACACGAGTGGCACTAATCTGGCTTCCGTCCATGTGACACCAAAAGAGTGGCCCTTTCACATGGGACACTGGCTTGGTCCCATGTGAACATGGCACAAATTTTGCCGGTCTATGGAGTGAAAGTCCCATAGAAGTGGCTCTAGAAATGGAGATGGACCAAATGGTGACATCATATGCCATTAAAGGCATTGACAACGTGGAGTTGAGATCATGTAATGGGGACACAAACTCTTGCAGTTACTATGTATGTACTTGGAATTCGCAAGAATCTTTTTTCTGTCTCAACACTTGCAAAAGCTAGTCTCAAAATCCAGTTTTTTGATCATTGCTGCTCCATTTATGACAGAACAGATTCTGATGCGCTTATGCTATCGGATACATTGTGCAATGGCCTTTACAGGCTTGACACGTATGACAAGAGTAGTGATTCTTATGATGATGCTATGGTTGCTTCCACATCACAGGTTATGCATGATAGTGAGCTATGACATGCTCAGTTTGGTCACCTTAATTTCCCTTCTCTTATGCATTTACAACGTCAGTCTATGGTTCATGAGGTGCCACCTATGCAGCTTCCACACAAGCATGCATGCAAGGGATGTATATTGGGAAAGATGCATCGTCAGTCCTTTCCAAAGGATGGCGCCATAATTGTACACTTATGGAAATGGTGAGATGTATGCTTAAAAGCAAGGTATTTCTCATCAGTGTACTGCTCCTTATACACCATAGTAGAATGGTGTGACTGAGCGTCGTAATCGTACACTTATGGAAATGGTGAGATGTATGCTTAAAAGCAAGGATTTGCCATCCAGATTTTGGCTTGAAGCGGTCATGTGTGCCAACTATGTGCTGAATCATTGTCTCATTAAAGCATTGAAATCTATAATAGCTTATGAAGCTTGGAATGGCCGAATCCCTGTAGACACTCTTATGCGTGTTTTTGGATGTCTGGCTTACGTGCATGTACCAGCACAGCAAAGACATAAACTTGAAGCAATGGCATTGAAATGTATTTTTGTGGGGTCTAGTAGTGAGAGCAAAGGATACAGGTTGTGTGTACCTTCCACTAGGAAGATTATTGTGTCCAGAGATATTATTAAAGCATTGAAATCTATGACAGCTTATGAGGCTTGAAATGGCCGAATCCTTGTGGACACTCATATGCGTGTTTTTGGATGTCTAGCTTACGTACATGCACCAGCACAGCAAAGACATAAACTTGAAGCAAAGGCATTGAAATGTATTTTTGTGGGGTATAGTAGTGAGAGCAAGGGATACATGATGTATGTACCTTCCACCAAGAAGATTATTGTGTCCAAAGATGTCATCTTTGATGAATATGCATCCCAACCTATGCTTTCATGTAGGCTACAACCATCAATTGATGCCCCATATGTCTTTGATACATTGTTGCCATTATTTGGTACAGGTGCTGAACATGTTGAGCTTGCTTTGTCTCCAAACAGCCTCCCGCTGCTGCTGAAAATCGGCAAAATCAGCAAGCCAACATTCCTCCTATTGCTCCATATCTGCCACACTTTGATCAGGATGTCATGGGTGATGCATTGGTTGAAGAGGATGCAGCCATTCATGACTCACAGAGAGTTCCCCGCTGGCTCATTGACACCTTGCGTGACAGCAAGTTGCCTACACTTATGCCAGGTTGTACACGCGTTGCCTCTCGACATGCATCTCATTTTGTTGACATAGCCCTTGTTGCTACCGCATGTAATGAGGAGCTACTTTCTCATTTTGATGCATTGGAGAATGATAATTGGGTTACAGCCATGCGTTCGGAGTTGGCCTTCATTGAAAAAAATGGTACATGGGAGTTATGTGACTTGCTTGTAGGCAAGCGTGCTATCGGCACAAAGTGGGTGTATAAATTGAAACACAAGCCTGATGGCTCCATTGATCGCTATAAGGCTCATTTAGTCGCCAAAGGGTATGCGTGGAGAGAGGGCATTGACTATGATGAGACTTTTGCGCCTACTTCACGTATGACCACCATACTCACCATTGTTGCATTGGCTGTGCATAAAGGTTGGAATGTGCATATGTTGGATGTCAAGACTGTATTTCTGAATGGTGATTTGTAGGAAGAGGTTTATGTAAGTATGGAGATTGCGTAAAGCACTTTATGGTCTTAAATAGGCTCCTCGTGCTTGGTATCAAAAGATTGCACTTGCTCTCTCATATTTTTCAGAATAGCCCTACTGACAGTACTCTCTATGTTCGCAAACAAGGGGATGATTTCATAATCTTGAACCTTTATGTGGATAATTTGCTAGTGTCTGGCCCTGAAGTGGGGCAAATTTCAGCTTTCATAGCTGAATTACAGCATGCGTTTGATATTACAGACATGGGGCTTTTGCATTACTATTTGGGTATCCAGTTTATACCAGTTGAGGGGGGCATCATGTTATCTCAGAGAAGATACATTGAGCAGCTCTTAGAAAAATTCCAAATGACAGATTGCAAACCTGTTTCTACTCCTATGGAACCAGGCTTACAACTACCACTTGAGGACTCTTGCGAGCAATTTGATGTTGCCACTTATCATCAAGCTGTGGGATGTCTTATGTATCTATGCCCTATCCATCTTGATATTGTCCTGGCAGTGAAGCGTGTCTTTCGTTACCTTAAAGGCACTCAGGACTTAGCATTGTTTTATAGCAATGTGGCTTCTTTATGCTTGACCGCCTACATTGATAGTGATTGGGCAGGATGTTATGACACTAGGGTTGCCCCCCCCCCCCCAGGCATCTTTATTACCGACAAAAGTATTTATATGTACAAGATGCGGGTGCCCGGAGAGTACACACTCATCCAGCCGACACCAGATTTATCCAACCTGAAAACATAGGTAAACACGTTACCTGCAACTCCTCGGTCACCAACCAAGGTCGAGCGGTCACCAACCACTCCTGTTGCAACACTCTCGGTCACCAACCAAGGTTGAGCGATCACCAACCGCTCCTGTAGAACACCCTCGGTCACCAACCAGGGTAGAGTGATCACCAACCACTCCTGTACTTTGGTAGAGCGGTCACCAACCCTCCAACAAAGTGCTGTCCCAAACCTGCAAAACAGTAACCAGCCATGGTTTTGGCTCACTGGCCACCCACAGGTTCCACCAGATCACATCCCCAAGCTTGGTACTTGTCTAGGGACATGTTTGCTCAAGTTTCATCGCGAGAAACCTCCTGCAAATCTGTAAAAACAGCCAATAATGGCCCTTACAACAGTCGGCCAGCTCCTGTAGGGACTCTGCTCACTCCGTCCAAGCCCTATTCTCAGCAGAGAAGCCTAAAAACAGTCCCAACAGCCATGCGCAAGCTTCTGGAACTAAATCGATCAGTCTGTAGCCCTGTAGATGCAGTCGGCTTGCCCTGTATGAGTAAAATTGCTGTTTTTCCTGTCCAAAACAGCTCCTAACAGCCCACGACTTCCAGATGAGTGCTCTAAAAGTCAGGGCTTGCCCACTTTGGCCCTCCCACACCCAGAATAGCAACTCGTGGAGCTTTTTGGGAGTGCCCGGGTGCCTATCTCTCATAATTGGCCTTGGTTCATTAAAAATAGTCCACTTTGATGTGAACTCACTTATAAAATTATAAGTGTGCCCGCCCACACTTTAAGTGAATGTGAACCCTGCACCCAATAAACCTTAGTAACATGAAATAATGAATAAATTGGGTTAAGTGTGTACACTTACCACCTGCAAAACACATAAGGAAACCATATGAGTCCCAAATAGGTGTGCACACGCGTATCCACAGGTTGTCCAGGCGTCCCCGGTGCCCGTGGACATTCACAGGCAAAATACCAAGCAATGTCCAGGCATCAAAAACAAGTCATCCATGCATGTGCAACTCACATACATATGCTAGTGCACAAACATAGCGGATGAAACCTCCCAACTTACATCTTGTACATCCAACTAGCCCGTTCACAGGCACCGTCCACATAGGACCAAAAAGTACTCACCAAGGTAACCACCCTTCCATGAGTCCAGAGTCACTCACAAGGATTACCACCCTTCCATGAGTTCATAAATCATGCGAGGAACTCACACCAGGATACCAATCCTTCCATGGAGCCCTTCCACATGTATTCAATCATGACATCATTCCAGACGTCTGCCAGAGGAATGGTGACAATCTGCTACACCGTGTACACACTCACACCATTCACTTCAGGGGGTTTTGTTAGCCTTTGGCTTCCAGGAAGGTGTGAACAGTCTTACACACGAGCGCTTTTTACCTTGTGCTGGCAGGGTTTTTTTCCCGTGTGAATACACTCTAGTGTGTTGGGCACTTTAGCCCTAGGACTACTTTGTACTTCACACATTCTCATTATCTATCGAGTACTTCCAGCTATCACATCACGTCTCTCTCTCTCTCTCTCTCAGCTTGATACGATTGTGCGTGCGCGCGCAAAGCATCTACTCCTCCACCAACAAGATGATGAATTATTTACTTCGTCCATATCTAAGAAAGTTTGTCGTGGATGACATACTTATTTATAGTAAGTCATTGCACGAGCATGTGCAACATCTCAAGACTATCTTGCAGATACTGAGACAAGAGAAGGTCTATGAAAATGAATCCAAGTGTGACCACAGCTTCTTTATTCGGGTCATATCATCACTTAGGATGGTATACGTGTAGAACAAGACAAAGTTACACAAGTTCTTGAGTGGCTAGTGCCGTGCACTATACGATAGGTAAAATCCTTTTTGTAGACATCTGTGTCATGGGTCGTATCATCACTTAGGATGGTGTATGTGTAGACCAAGACAAAGTTACACAAGTTCTTGAGTGGCTAGTGCCGTGCACTATACGATAGGTAAAATCCTTTTTGTAGACATCTATGTCATGGGCAGTGGTGTGTGAACACTCTAGGACTAGGTGGGGCACGTTTTCCCTCTTTAGGAGGTTTTTTCCTCCGTGCATGTGAACACCCAACACTTATCATTTGGGATGTATTTATCCTTGGTACCTTGTACCACTCATTCTACTTGGTAGTCATCATCGAGTTGTGTGCCTCTCACTCTCTCACTTTGTTTGATCTCTACTTTGAGTGTCTTGTTGCTAACCCTAACTCGTAGGTTCCAACATTTTTTCTCCATCTGTACATTCTATGCCATCGTACTTCTTGTACATGCACAATGCCTGTACCTATTCGTACATCCCTATGCGACGTCTGTACCTGTCGCGTATATCCCTGCACAATGTCCGTACAGCTGCCATACTTGTCATTCGTATTGTTTGTACTTACACGACTGTACTTGCTCATACTCGTGTGTACCTTCTTTACATGATACTTACTTATGAGTGGCAAATTCTCACGTGTTAGGTGGCCAAATTGGGTGGCAGGTAGCTCAAGGGAGGGGCAAAAGCAGGAGCGCCTACCAGGCAGGCCGTCAACGAACAGATTTGTGGGCAGTTAATCTTTTTAGGATTAAGAAAGGTTGGAATGTAAAGAAAAGAAGGGGGTGGCCTTTTCATCAAAGGCATAGCATTTGAATTTAATTCAATCATCTGCAATTCATAAAAATTAAGAAAACCATAGATTTTTCATTAAAACTTGTAAACAAGTAAGAAAATTATCTTACATGGAGCTTATAAGCTCTCCTTTGGCTGGAGGGATTGAGGGTTCCAATTCACTTTGGAGAGGATTAGGCCAAAAACAATTGAATTATAAAAAAATTCAATGTAGATGGCTTAGGACAGGAGTAGAGTAACAGTGCATAAACACCATTAAGCTTTTACAAAGGGGAGGCTTCTATTTATAGGAAAAAGTGAGCCTCTAACCAAACAAACTGATTCTAGAATTTTCTAGATCAGTTTGGTCAATTTTTGACCATTTTTGGGTCAGTTCAGCTTACTTTTTGGATCTAGTTTTGAAATAGGAGAGAGGAGAGATGAAAATATCTCATTTTATTGATTAAGAATTAGGGGTAATGATGAGAAAAAGGCACCTACTTCATGAGGGGAGATCCCCACACTGAGGTGTAGTCCACTCTTCATCTTATGAGAGCATTTACTCATTATTGGGGGGTTTTTCTTTTATGCTTCAATTTATCTCCTCCCTACACTTGGATTGATCCTATTGGCCCATAGGAACCTTAATTGGACCATAATCCAAATTTTTTTTGAAAATCAGGACCCTTAGGCTAAGGTCTTTTATACCTATTTTCAGTTAATTCCAATTGCACATTGGAAAGTTCTTTTTGAATTTCTATTTCAGGGGAAACCATTTTAGACACTAGGAGGATTTTTATATCCAAAAATATCTCAATTTTGAATTACCTCCCTCTAGACATTTTCTCTCTCCAGGCCAAAACAGGATCTTTCTTTTATTTCAGAGAGGGGAATAATTATAAGATCAGAAGGGGAAGTGGCAGGCAAGTAATTCCGTCCACACGCCCGCGAGGGCGTCTAGCAATCCCTGCAGCTCTGATACCACTGTTGGCCCAAGAGGGGAGCTGCAGCTAACACAGAAATACATAGCACACCAAGATCACAGAGATGGTGAGAGATGGAGATGCAAATGTGTGGATTGCATTGGAATGTGTATGGAGTTGAGAAGTCAACCCACATATAATATCAAAGTACAACAGATAAGAAAAAGGTGTCCTTTCACGGCATATGTGCTAGGGGGAGAAACCCGAAGGGAAAAAGTGCCCCTAGTTATGCCCTGTTCATGTGTGGCACTACAACCATGTAATATATGCCAATAACTTTGATAGTGGTGCTAGCAAGCACATTATGTCAATAGTGCCATTTATTTACCTCCTTGGGAGATGCACCCAAGGGAGTAGTGTTACATGTGCCAACAACTCTCCTTATGCTGTAGGAGTTCGGAAAGATTGTGCTCACTGCTGCCAATGGTGGGACAATCACACTCTCGAATGCATTGTATGTGCGAGGGATCAAGAAGAATCTCTTCTCAGTTTCGGCCATTGCTGGGTCTGGCCTAGTTGTCCGTTTTGTTGATGACAGATGCTCTGTACATGATTGCAGTGATGGAGTTGCCTCGGGCACTTTGTCATAGTTAACCACATTCTTGAACGGTGATTTGCACAAGGAGGTACATGTTATCTTGGCCTCGTGGTTTTGTTCAGAAGGGTCAAGAAAACAAAGTGTGTAGGTTATGGAAGGCTTTGTAGGTATCCGGCGACACGAGGCACCAGCACACTTAGAAGGGTCAAGAAAACAAAGCTTGCAGGTTATGGAAGGCTTTGTAGGTATCCGGCGACATGAGGCACCAGCACACTTCGTTTTCTTGACCCTTCTGAAGAAAACCACGAGGCTTTTTAGGTATCCGGCGACATGCAATCCCCTCTCCAAGGTCTGATGTGTCTCTGTATGGAAGATGATATCTCATCCTGTAAATGTACATCTGACCATGGAGTCCCATTACAGTTCGAGACTGCCATCTTGATGCGTGTAGTCTCATAGACCCGTGCATCTATTGAGAGAGAGAGAGAGAGAGAGAGAGAGAGAGAGGTTCAACTTTCAAGAGGCTGCTAACTTCTAAGTCTAAAGAGCTCCATTTTAGTAAAGAAGCCTGAAGGAAGCCCTTAGCCAGGAGAGGAGAGAGAGGGGCCTTAGCATGTGCACTCTTATGAGGGAGGCAGCACGTGGCACGGAGGGACGTTGACAAAGCTGTTTTAGAAGAAAGACGGAACACGGTTATAACATGAGCTACACACGTGGCATTCAATGTCCACGTAAAATGTCCAAGCTTTTTAAAACTATTGGCGATGGGCACCTGGGCAGGAGTCTTCTCCACACTCAAGTAAAAACATTACGAACAGCAACCAAACATTAAGGGTCACACTTCATAACGTGTGAACCCACTTTGTGGGCTTTAATTCGACAACGGCAGGCCGCAGCATAATGCCGTTATGCAAACATGTAAGCCGGTTGGAGCGCCGCCAGCTGTTGCAACATGAAGGCCTATCGTTCTGCCGTTCCAGAGTGTGACAGCTTCTCATTTTCCATTCCAGGTCCAACTGAACGCTGTTCCCTGTGACTTTGTACAGCATTGTTAGACACTCGGCCTGATGATGCAGTCCCCAGAAGTGAACAATCAACTGAGAAGGCGTGACTTGAAACAGAGCAAGAGCTGGCAGATTTGTCCTCCAGAAAAGGCCAGTCGGTGGTGGCAATGGCTGAGGCAGGCTGACTGGAGACGGTGCCGCTGGAAGTCTAGAGAACAATTTGAAATGGGAATTCTTAAATAATTGCCGGTCATAGAAACGGAAACACACAAATTGCGCGAAAAGTTGCTTCGGTTGAAATCAAAGATCACAGAGAATTGACCGTAAATGAAAATGTAAGTATTATTTCAGGTAAGACATATTAATCTCTTTGTTTGGGAAGTCACCTTGTCGCCGAAACAGGTGGACCTGGTGCACTAGTGGCAGAGAGTGGCACACTTGGTGCTGCTGCCTGGAGTGGCGGAACTCCTCGACTAGTGCCGCCCATTGGTTGGACTGAGCTGCCCCAAAAGCCGGCGGCAGCGGTCTGCTCCACACGAGTGCCACCCGGATAGGTGGCGGAATTGAGCGGCGCTGGCTGTAAGATGGCAGCTGTAGTGGCAGTAGGCTCTGCGATGGGCTGCTACTTAGCTTTCCAATTGTTACTGCAGGTCCTGTACACAAGGAGAGAGAGAGAGAGGGAAGATGACGACCAGCCCATGAAGGGGAGTAAGGGAGAACACCAGAAGTTGTGAAGTTGGGAAAGCATATTTGTATTATGTTATTTGGTCCTTTTTATAGGAGGCCCCCTTTACAAGGGGTGTGCATATGCTGCCACCACACATGCCACATGTCAGCATGTTGTGCCAAGTGTCCCTAAGAGGTGTCACCTTTACACATCATTGCTTACATAAGACCCTTCTAAGGGGCTGTTCCCACACATAACTGAACCTACACACTGGCGGCTGTTCACACACACCAGAACCGCTTTATTTAAGCCCTAGTTCACACACAATCAAGTGCTAGTTTATACCACCACCTAGAGCTTTTTATTTACTAACCCAGTACACATTTCCACTATTGTGAACATGTATTCCCAACACGTGTGAGTGTAGCACATGCCTTTTTCTTTGCCATCAACATTGGGGAAATGCATGTGAGTGTTGGGCATACCTTTTTCTATGCCATCAACATTGGGGAACATAAATGAACGTTGCATTGATTGCAGGCTCAACAAAGGAGCAGAGACTGGAACATGGATGATAATAAACGCAATGTGATTAGTGCCCCCTTTGCAGAAGCGTTGGGGCTAAAGCAACTTGTGACAGAGGAGGTACAGGCTTAGGAGGTTCTTTTTTTTTTGTTTCCCTGTGTGAACTTAGAAAAAGATGCATCAGAGGGGAAATTTTTGTTTTCATTTCTTTGGGATTGGTTCCATGCAGGAAAGAAAAAGTTGACAAAAGATTGCTGGACTGTAGTGACTCCATGGACCACACAATTCTGGGTTTATTTAGGACTCCCAACATCTTTCTGTACTGCTTGCAAGGGAAGAGTTTATTATTATTTTCTTTTTGAATGCTCTAATGTGGGGACTAACTGATATATTGTCAAAGGCCAATGTGTACTCAATCTGCCTTGATTTTTTACTTTTAATGTGGGGACTGTGCGCTTATGCTGAAAACTTGGTGGGGCCATACCTCTCTTGGTCAAAGCTCCAAGGTGCTTTAAGTGGATGACCAAGGAGCAATTTGATTTTTGTTCATCAACGTAGATACTGTGTTTGGAATTGAAGGAGCGAGATTGAAATCATCGTAGTATTATTGAGCATGGGGTTCCCTTAGTAGTTCTGTATGTTATCTTATATCCTCTCTCGCATTTTTATGTGCACCTGAGAAAGCCTGCCTATATTTGACCCATTTGTAGGGTTATCCCTTGACAAGCAAGATTACTGAAAGTCTAGCTCGTCAAATTTGTAGCAAACTTAAGCTCAGTATCTGGAGACTTGTTAACATAACCAGTTGAAGACACGTGAAGTAACAGTGTAATGTGAGTGTCTAGTGTTTTGATCGAGTTAACTGAATTAGTGAAGCCCTGATCTTAGGATGATAGCATGTCTTAGCAATTGGAGTCGTGGAAGAATGATGCTCTTGATGTTGATGCAAATAGTTAACGTCTCCATGGTGTCCATTTTCATAATATCTTTTCAAATGCGTGTTAAAAACCCGAAAGTTCCTCGAAGCACCTTAACTAAAAATTGAGGTTAACTAAAGTTGATGCTAATAAAACCAAAGAAAAGGGATCATCCACTTTTGCATGCATTGATTGATAAGCAGTTTGATGCTCTCATGAGTGTGCCCCATGCCCCTATTATATAGGAGGGCCCTCAAGTGACTATTGACTCTTCATTTCCCATGTGTGACCCTTGGATGCCTCACCCTAACCTTAACCCTGAAGGTTAGTCCTAACCCATGCTCCACTAGAGCTTGTTCCCATGCTCTCATGCTTACAAGCCTAATGTGGGTTAGGACTCATATACTCCAAATTTGATACATTGCTATAGTACTCATCTTATCGTGCCTTTTGTACATGTGCATGTATTGAGAACCCTTTTGATACAAAGGAAAATCCTTGTCATAAACAAGGATGTACCACTTGAACATCGTTCCATTTACAAACATATAAAACACTTGTGCAAACAAGCTTACTTCCTTTTTGCTAATCAACCATTTTAGGTCGATCGATATATTCTAAGGTGGTGCAAAGCACTCCAAAGACATAAGTGGGGACTACAGAAAAAAAAAGCATTCACATATGTGCTTCTCATGGCTATTAATATAACATTGATGAGGGGCTGAGTGATTATCAATACGCTAGTATTACACCTCATATCAATGTCATGGAGGTGGGAAATAAAAGCTTCAATAAAAAATATTTGAGGAGAATTGCTTATTAGGGTCAGGTTTGAGACTACTTATTGCATACTTATTGGCCTAGCTGCATACTTATCAACCCCACCAAATGGCTTCTTGCATACTTATTTACCGTTACATCCAATAATCTGTAGTTCGTGATCTCTAAGCCTCACATGTGTCTTAGAGACACGGTTAGGAGTTGCCAAAAGGACAGATATGTCATTTCCTCGTAATATTTATTTGTTTGTTTTGTTTGTGTGGGTGACTGAGAGAGAAAGATTTATGTTAATGTCTTTGAAAAGATTGTAAGTGCCTGTGAAGCCAAGGTAATACACATAATTTATATCATGCACATGGGCGTTAGAACATGTAAAACATAAACAACTAAGTGCCTACTTATCAATGGACGCTCAAAATTGTTAACATTCATGGGTGATATGAAACAAATGCACATGGCTTCATGAGAGAAGACCTATAAATATCCAAGTCACATTTTCTCCTCAACCTCTGCAATAAGGGTTTTGATCACAAGCCAGTTGTGGTGGTGCATCCCTTTATCTCCATATGACTTTGACTACCTCTATGTAGAGAGAGAGAGAGAGAGAGAGAGAGAGAGAGAGAGAGAGAGAGAGAGAATATATATGTGTGTGTGTGTGTGTGTGTGTGTGTTTTACACACACACACACACACACACACACACACACACACACACACACACACACACATACATACATACATACATACACGTACCCATGTACATACGTACGTAAAACACACACACACACACACACACACACACATACATACATACATACATACACGTACCCATGTACATACGTATATACATATATGTACGTATATATATACGTATATACATATATATATATATATATATATATATATATATATATATGTATGTATGTATGTATGTATGTATGTATGTACATATATATATGTGTGTGTGTGTGTGTGTGTACACACACACACACACATACACATACACATACACATACACATACACATACACATACATACATACATACATACATACATAGGTAGAGAGAGAGAGAGAGAGAGAGAGAGAGAGAGAGAGCTAATGTCTTTAGCGCCATGAGATTAATAATACTACAATATGTGTGAATATTATGGGAGATGCATTTGGTATCCCCTATAACCCAAACAAAGCATAATGAATGACAAATACGTGAAAACTACAAGATATGTTGGGAAAACACCAATGGAACATACTGATACATCAAAGCTTGATAGGGCTGTAGAACCATCTCAATACCTTCTCTAGTGATGGCCATGAGGAGGATCTGAACTCATGTATTGCATAAGATAAAATATTTTCATCTTTCCACAAGGAGAAGCATGTGTCTCAATGTGTCACCTGCATCGAGCACCCACATGGAGGGTGGTTTCTTTTATGAGCTTTAGATCTCTGGTGTATTTTTTGTGTCGTTGTCCAATTATGGGTTTAGAAGTCACAACTCCCCATGGCTACAATCTTCTCCTTGTCACATGACTTTTAGGCTCAATCTTGTCCAATGTTTTGGAAGAAATAGGTGAATGCTTTACATTGGTTAATTTATTTGTGCCTTCTTTACTCCTTATGTGTATGTATGTCATGCAAAAAGAGTGCCACACACCTTCCTTACTCATACTCAATGACTCAATAAAGAGGAGCATATCGCTAAGTGAAGAAGTACTGAAAGAAGCCTCTAATCTCATAGTGTGTTGGGCATTGAAGGATGGCATACTCCTTGGTCTCAATCTCATGCATATCACATATTGTGCATGATTGTAGCTCTTGGTTTCTATGTATGGATGCACCTCTGTATTCCTTAATATGGAGCCTATGCCATCAAACATGGAGCTTGGCCCATGAAGATCCAGGTTATGCATGTGATTTATGAATGTTTTAAGTTGTAAGCATATGAATAAACCCATCCATCATCATTATTAGAAATAACTCTTGGTATAGGCGCATCCTAGACCTGGACATCTCTAACTATATCCATGTTTTATATATGTAAATCTTCTAATTATCATTTCTTATGACTCTTGCATTCTTGTCTCAGTAATACATGGGACCATCCAAGATAATGAAAAGGTGGCACTATATGCTATCATCCACTTTGTTGCTTTGGTATACCATCAATCCTCATGCATGGATGAGAATAGCGCTAGCCATGGAATTCCATTGTTCCAAATCCATTCTAACCATGTATGTAGGTAAATAGGTGAAATGAGACATGTGCCATGGTTCCAAACCTCTGCACACTATGTATATAAGTAAATAGGCGAAATGAGACATCTATGTGGAGAGGGCATGTTGCAAACTTTGTTAGACTAACATGATGTGGATTTGTGTTAAAAGATGTGGTGATAGACACAATGTTTCTAAGGAGAAGCATGGACCTAGTATTTTGTTGCACATGTGTGAAGCTCTATATGAGCTTGACTACTAAGGTTATTTGATTGTATGGAGAATGCTAAAGGTGAAGTTGCTACATGGACTAAGCATATGTTTGGTGCTCGTATGTGCTTTGGTCATATCATTTGATCAAGTCACGTAGGTTGTTCCATGGAGTATAAAGCATGCATGCATTAAATGCTCGCAAAGCTATATATGGCTATACTTGGAGCTTTTATTAGAGAGTGTGATTAATAGTAATTGTTATGCTTACTGAATTATCATAAAGCTATATATGGATACTTGGAGCTCTTATGAGAGATTGTAATTAGCAATGAATGTTGTGATTATGTCTTGAGTTCATCCTTGTTAAGATGTTTTTGACTAAGTATTAATCATCTTGTTTAGCTTTTCATGGACTTGATTATGATTAGATTTTATCCACCCTAGATTATGTTAGTTTTTAATTTAGTGTCAATATCCCTTAGTTTAGGTAGTTAGGATAGCTCGTTGGATGATTGATGTAGTAACTCTGGGGTGATTAGTATACCCTCTTTAGGGTAATTAGTATATCCTCTTTGGGTGATTGGGAGAGAGAGAGAGAGAGAGAGAGAGAGAGAGAGAGAGAGAGGTCTTAAATAAACATAAAGAATATATTTTTGAGTGGTATCTCAATTTGAGTTCCTTGATTCTCTTGATTCCATTCTTTGGTATACTCTATTTTTAGTGATTTAAAGAGAGAGAGAGAGAGAGAGAGAGAGAGAGAGAGAGAGAGAGAGAGGTCCTAATTAAATATGAAGAGTGTGTTTTGGGTTGTATTGTTCAAGTCAAGAGCTAACCTTAGCCTTGTCGAAGCATGTGTTGTCGGGTTTTTCCTTTGCAAACTTCAACTTCCCTATGTGGGTGCGCTCATCCACATCCTCATTCCGTTGTCACATTGGAATGCTCCCTTGTCAATGGGGTGAAGGAAGAGATCTCTTTGCCTAGATGGAGGCAAACAGAGGTGGTATGTTGTGATGGTTCTCTCTTACAAAGGTTGAGAAATGAAGGGGAACCTAATGCAAGAAGACAATTTACAATCAAACCTATCTAGCATGCATCCAAGCAAGATTCAATGGCATACAATCAAGCAAGTGGGAAGAGGAGAGCTCAGAAGCAAACTATTACAATTGAATGATTGTGTATTGCATATTGCTTAAAAATGACTTATATACAAGTGACTAGTTTTCACACTAGGCCGTCCAAACTAAAAAACAGTGTGACCTCTATTACTAGTCTTAAGCAAGTATGTACACTAAGTCCTTAGATTTTCCCTATTTGACATTAAGCACAAGGTAAGGTTGCTTTATATGTTCCAACATCATCTTACAAAAGATCAGTGCTCGTTCAAGCATGTAAGATGACAAAGCACCTTATGGTAGGTCAGGCGAGTGACACCATGTTAAGTTATGAAGTGGTTTTTTTAACATATCCCTGCTTAATAGTGACCACAACCTCCCACAACCAAGTTGGTGATGAAGACTTTATTAGGGTGGAAAGGTGTGGATGGTTCAGGATAAGCCATGAAGTTGGCATGTGAGGTTAAATGGTATGATTCAGGAATCATAGGTGCAGAGCATATTAGTGAGAAACTTTGGGTAGCCGTAGATGCAGAGAGTTTATCAAGGTGGTATGAAAAGTGAAGGCAAGGTAGAGTTTCTTAATGCCATCCTTTGTTAGTTATGGACGTGGTGTGGACCCTTCAACATGAGGTGGTTGGTAGAAGGGCTCCACATCGTGTGATTAGCAGAATGAGCATGAGGACTACCATGTAATAATTTGCATGGGTGGATGGTGGTCTGGATCTTCACGGCACAACATGAGAGTATGTTCAAATATCAGAGCAGCGTGATGCTTAGAGATGAGGCTTGTTTGTGGCAAAAATGTCGGCTAGGGTGAGGTTGTGCTGGTGGTCAAAGTAGAGGTTACATAAAAGTCCGTGATGAAGATGTTGTCAGGGTGGAAAGGTGTGGATGGTCCAAAATAAGCCATGAAGTTGGCATGCAAGGTTAAATGGTATAATTTGGGAATCACAGATGTAGGGCATATTAGTGAGAAGCTTCGGGTAGCCCTAGAGGCAGATAATTTTTCAAGGCATCATGAAAAGTGATAGGCAATGTAGAGGTTCTTAATGCCGTCCTCTGTTGATTATGGAAGTGGTGTGGACCGTTCAAAATGAAGTGGTTGGTATAAGGGGTCCACACTGTGTGATTGGCAGAATGAGCGCGAGGACTACCATGGAATAATTTGCATGGGTGGATGGTGGTCCGGATCTTCACGGCACGGCATGAGAGTATGTTCGGATCTCATAGCGTGATGCTTAGAGATGAGGCTTTTTCGTGGCAAAAACGTTGGCTAGAGTGAGGTTGTGTTAGTGGTCAAAGTAGAGGTTACATACATAGAAGCTCAAGGGTGAGGTTGTGTTGGTGATCAAAGTAGAGGTACCTGCATTTCTTCTTCTTCTTTACATAACCAACTATAGAGTCTCTAGCGAAAATATATCGGTGCCAGCTACCAAACCCGCCAGTGATGTAAATGCCGAACGGTCATGCAAGTGCCTCGTGAGTGTCAGCTCATGTTGAGCTTAACATCTCAACAAGACTCACGTCATCATGTAGGCTCGTCTCATCATCACAAAAAAACAATTGGAAAAAAAAACATCATCACATAGATTCGCGTGTGCCACATTATCACCTATCTTTAAATAAAAAATGTAATAATTTATTAAATTATTTATATTATTTCAAAAAATGATAATAATAATATCATGAGAAAGAGAGCAAGAGAAGAATAGAGAAAGAGCACAAGAGAATAGAAGAGAAGTAGAGAGAAAGAGGGCAAGAGAGAGCACATGAGAACCTCCCCTAAGAAGAGAACCTTATCGAGGAGAAGAGTCGACAACGCAACCAAAGCCGGAAAAAGCCCAAGAATCAATCAAGCTGCTCCACATCTCCTTCCAAGGCACAAAACATGCCTAGAACTATGCTAATCAAACAAGGTGGAAAGTTGCATCCCACAGTCTAGGCATTGTCCAATAAATCCAATAAGCCACTCATCATTGCACGCAGTTTACCAATGTTTAGGAGATACCAGGTGTCCTAAATTCTTCCATAAAGGGTGTCATAAATTCTTCCATTCTCAAGAACAACCCAACATTATTCACCCTACCTTACAGAACAGCCTTGTTATACATCAACAACCAACTCCCTATCTAAAACCATGTGTAAGAGTCGAATACATCAAAATGAAACATGACAAAGAAATAAGAGTGTAAGAGGTTACTCAGAGATACCCAACTCACTGCAAAGCCACATCCCATAGTCTCGGAATTGTGTACAAAGTCCAATAAGCTACTCATCATCACTCGCAGTTTACCAATGTACAATCCATGCTGGGTGTCCTAAATTCTTCCATATTGGGTGTCATAAATTCTTCCATTCTCAAGAACAACCCAACCTCATTCACCTTGTCTTATCAGCCAACCTCATTACATATCATTCACCTTGTCTTATTGGGTATCATAAATTATTCCATTCTCAAGAACAACCCAACCTCATTCGCCTTGTCTTATCGGGCAAACCTTGTTACATATCAACAACCAATTCTCTATCTAAAACCATGTGTAAGTGTCGAAGAAAGAAAAAATGTGTTGAAGAAAGAGTTTTCATCTGTAAAGATAATGCAGGTTGAAGAAGATAATGCCACCTATAATATCCACGGGCTCTGCATGTAATAGACACATAGGCACTATTCTTTCACGAAATTGCATTGAGCCTCATCACACCAACCCGTCCAAGTACATTTCTGGATGGGGAGACCATGGTAGCAACCCATAGTGCGGCCCATCTCTTGGAGAGCCCTCGAGATGAGCACACCTTCCATTCATTGCCCATGCACATCACCTGCATAGTTCACTTTGGCATCACACTTTTTTTCACTTCTCACAAGTCATGGCACACACAAATACATACACCTATAACTAACCTCGTAAATGCCAACCCTCAAGTCTTCAGGTTAGAGAAGTACACACACATGGGTACACCTTCCATCCATTGCCCGTGCACGCCACCTACATAGTTTACTATGGGCATCACAGTTTTTTTCACTTCTCACATCTCACCGTACACACAAACACATGCACCTACATCTAACCTCATAAACGCTAACCCTCCAGGTACATCTCTGCATGGGGAGACCATGGTAGCAGCCCATAGTGCGGCCCATCTCTTGGAGAGCCCTCAAGAGACGAGCACACCTTCCGTGCATTGCCCATGCACGTCACTTGCATAGTTCACTCTGGCATCACACTTTTTTTCACTTGTGTTCTCTTCTAGGGTTTGTGTGAGTGTGTGTGTGCTTGCAAGAGCTCAAGCTCTCTCCTCCCCTGCATATTTTCATGGTATCAGAGCTTGGTTCATGCTAAGGATTGAGTGGCAAGCAAGAGAAGCATAGAAAGCGGTATGAGGGTAAGAGCTTCATCTACTCTTCCCCCTTTGTGTTGGCTACTACACCCTTGTTGGGAGCTCTTCGAGAGGCACCGGCAAATGAACTCCGATTGAGGAGCTTTCTTCGTGGGAGGAGAGCTACAGGGCAACTATACTGTTCGTTGGACTAAATTTTTTTGGCCGAAAATGCCTTTCGGGCGCGTCTGGAGCTCTGTTTCTCAATTCGCAGGCATACGGGCACTACGGGAAGTTTTGATTCTTTACAGAACTCTATTTTTGGAACTGCAGGAAGGACGATTGGTTGTGCAGACACTGTGTATGCTGCAAAGAGGTCTCAAAGTTGCCATTGGGTGTATGTATACAAATTGAGGTCACTGGTTGTGATAGTTTGGGTGCAGTACAGTACCGCTCTATAGAGAATACAACAGTTTGTGCAGGTCAAACAAGGGTGCTCTTTGGTAAATTTGTGTTGTAGAAAAGATGTCGAATGATGGAATAAACCAGATTGTTGCAGAGAAGCTTGAAAAGAACAAATTCCATGCTTGGAGGTTTAGATTAACAAATTTCCTGATGGGAAAAAGTTACTGGGACTACATTGAAGGTGAACATGAGGAGGCATTGGAGATACCGGAGATTAATCTAATTGCTGCAGATGTAAAAGAGTTTAAAGATTGGAATCAAGGAGCAAGGAAAGTCATGTATTGGCTTTCTATTAGTATACAGAACACCATGATTGGGCATATACAGATGCCAAGTCACCTAAGGAGGCATGTGACACCTTAGTGAAGTTGTATGAAACTAACACCAAGGCATAAAAGATTCAGTTGAAGAATGAGCTTCATACTGTGGAGAAGAGGAATATGTCTATGAATGATTATGCCTTGAAGATCAAGGGCATTATGGAATCCCTTGCATGAATTGACTTTTTTGTTGATGATTATGATAAGGTGGAAGTGTGTCTACGTGGTCTCAGGCCACAATACAAGGCGTTCAAGATGTTTATTTAGACTCGGAAGAACATTCCCAACTTCACAAATTTGGTGTCAATGCTAATCATTGAAGAGAAGATCAACAGTCTTCACAAAACAAAAACAGCAGGCCTTCTACACAAGAATAGGTAGAGGATGAGGTAGAGGTCATGGACGTGGCTAAGGTGGTGGCCAAATAGGTAATCAAAATTATGGTCAGCAGTAGCAACAGTCCCAGGATTCACAACAACAACACACAGGTGGAAGAGGCCAGTTTAGAGGCAGGGGGAGTCAAAGAGGCCGTGATAATTGGCAAAGGCAACATAATGATACACGAGGGTGTTTTTACTATGGTAAGCCTGGACATGTGCATGCAGATTGCTATAAGAAGCAGAGTGACATGCGAAATGGAAAAGTGCAGTAAAACAACTATGCATCCTCTAGCAGAAATAATGAGGATAATGAGAGGTTAATGCTATGTCTGGAAATGATGTAGCGGTATGTAAGGATGATGTATGGTATAGTGATTCAGGTGCTTCGAACCACATGACAAGTAATGGTGAGTGGTTTAAGGAAATGAAGAGCCTTGAAAGATCACGTTTTGTTGAAACAGGAGATGACACTGCTTATCCAATTTCCCATGTTGGAGATGTGCCATTGTATATGAAGGATGGTAAGGTGAAGTACCTTGCAGATATACTCCATATTCCAAACATTACAAAGAATTTGGTTTTAGTTGACCACATGATCGAGGACGGTTTTCAGGTCCGATTTAATCTTGATGGCTGTTATGTAGAAGACTTTAAAGATAAGTGCAGGTTGGTTGCAAAAGGCAACAGAGTGGGTAGAATGTTTACATTGAATGTAAATATGCATGAAGTGAGTGATGCAATGTTTGCAAATGGTTTAGGAGTTTTTGCAGATACAAACACGTGGCATAAGAGAATTGGGCATGTAAATGTGCAAAGAATGAAGTCTATGTAGACTAAAGGAATTGTGACATGGTTGCTAAGTTTAAAGTTGAAGGTATGCATAAATTTTGTGAAGCATGTCAATTTGGAAAGCAAACAAAATATGTATTTCCACATGAAATAAATGTGATCAGGAATGTACTAGATGTTGTTCATTCAGATGTATGGGATTCTATGAAGACTATGTCTATGGGGTGGCTGTAGGTACTACGTAACATTCATTGATGACCACACGAGAAAAGTGTGGGTGTATTTCATGAAGGAGAAGAGTGAAGTGTTCAATCATTTCCAAAATTTTAGAGTTATGGTGGCTGAAAAACAGACATGAAAGCATGTGAAGTGCCTAAGGTCAGATGGAGGGGGAGAATACTTCTCCAACGACTTCTCTGAATTCTTGCGAAAGAATAGCATTTAGAGACAATTTACATGTAGATATACTTTGCAGCAAAATGGAGTTGCTAAGCAAAAAAACAGGCACATTGCAGAGATAGCACGAGCATTGATGGCACAGAAGAATATGCCACATAGCTATTGGGCTCAGGCTGTGTCTACAACAGTTTATATCATGAACAGGACCCCTACTGCAGCCATACATGTTGTAACACCAGAGGAGAAGTTTACTAGCAAGAAACCTGATTTGTCTTACTTGAAAGTTTTTGGATGTATTGCATATGTGCATGTGCCAGATGAGTTGCGTACTAAGCAGCTGGATCCAAAAGCAAAAAAAATGTGTGTTTATTGGGTATTCCCTTGAGTAAAAGGGATATAGATGTTAATCTACTATATGTGAATTGAGGGTAAGGAGGGATGTTGTATTTGATGAGATGAGTAGTTGGTATTATATTAAAAAAGGTGCTCTTGGGGGTGATGTAAGTGGAAATGTGGTTGCACAGAATGCAAGTCAGCAATCACAGTCATTGAGTGGACCAGGAGAGTACTCATCCAGAGGTTTTGTTGATATACCATGGAGTGGCAGGCTACGTCATAATACCAATCTTGAAAATGTACTTGGTACATCACATAAAGGTAAAGAGAAAGTGGTTGAGCCCCTTGGCATGCTTGATATTTCTGCAGGGCATTCTCTTGTTGATGGAGATTCTAGTGGCTCAGAGATGAGTCTTGATGAGGACTGTGGGATTCCAGCAATAAGGGCGCCTGGTGTGAAGAAGGCTATGGAAGCCATGAATGCAAAGCTACAAAGATCTGGAAGAGTCAAAAACCTTGTGGAGAGGTTGACTTATGATGGTTATGTGGCACATCACTATGCTTATATTGAAAAAGTTGTGCAGGTTGTAGAACCCACATGTTTTGATGAGGCTATTAGAAATGTGTGTTGGGAGAAAGCTATGGATGAGGAGATGGATGCATTGTACGGAAATGAGACTTGGGATTTGGTGCCATTGCCTGAAGGCAAGAAAGCTATTGGCTGTAAGTGGGTGTATAAGGTGAAACATAACAGTGATGGTAGCATAAGCAGATACAAGGCTAGATTGGCAGCCAAAGGATATGCGCAAACACATGGGATTGATTATGAGGAGACATTTTTTCCAATTGCAAAGATGGCAACTGTGAGAGTTGTGATTGCAGTGGCTGCAACTAAAGACTGGTTTTTACATCAGATGGATGTAAAAATGCATTCTTGCATGGTGACTTGCAAGAAGAGGTGTAAATGGATCAGCCACTAGGTTTTGAGGACACAGGTCACCCATAGTATGTATGTAAGCTTCGTAAGGCCTTGTATTGGGCTGAAGTAAGCTCCACGAGCATGGCATGACAAGATTGTTGAGTATCTTGTCACTGTTGGTTTTCATATGGCAGATGCAGATCACTCTTTGTATGTGCACAAGAGTGATAAGGGTATTGTGATCATCACCATTTATGTAGATGATCTTATTGTTGGGGGTGACAACTTGGATGAGATTGAGCATGTGAAAAGTCTTCTCAAAAGGAAGTTTGAGATGAAGGATTTGGGAGATTTGCATTACTTTTTGGGAATTGAGGTCATTCGCATACCTGAGGGTATTTGGCTATCACAGAGACAGTATGCATTAGACATGTTGTCCAAGTATGGGATGGCTGATTGTAAGTCAATCTTGGTGCCATTAGATCAAAATGGTAAGCTTAGTGTGTGGATGCAGGTTATGTGTTGGAGGGTCTCACTATGTACAGAAAGATTGTGGGGAGTTTAATCTATGTCACGATTAGCAGGCTAGATTTGATCTACACTGCTGGCCTAGAGAACTAATTTATGCACGTTCCGTGCAAACCACATCTTGACAATGTGTGATGCATGCTTTGGTATTTGAGGGACATTGTTGATTATACATTATTTTATGCAGCAGGTGTACCATTGGAGTTATATGGGTACACAGATGTAGATTGGGCAGTAGTATCTAAGACATGAGATCTACCACTGGATTTATGTTTTCATTGGGGAGTGCTGCTATGACATGGAGCAGTAAGAAGCAGCCCACAGTTGCCTTGTCGAGTATAGAGGCATAGTATAGAGGAGCTGCGGTGACAGCATGTGAGGTAGCTTGGTTACGCAAGCTACTTTTGCTGGTTTGGGATTGCATGTGTGTTAACCCATGATGGACATTCAGACGTACTATGTTTTACGTCATTAATTTAAATATTCTGAGTCATGGGCCGGGCTTGTCGGCACCATATGTTAAGGATGAAGGGATTGGGTGATCGCCGATGAGAGGCGCACCTTGCATATCAGTAGGATAAGGGTTAGGATCGGCCGGCCATGTATGGGCGCCCAAGTGTGAACGGCCAAGTCACCTATAAGAGCCAAATGTAACCCTAAAATCCTCATTCTCATGTGTTGTGAATACAAGAGTGCTCTTGCCTTATCTCTTTGGTTTCCTTCTCCTGCGTGTGTGAGAGAGAGAGAGAGAGAGAGAGAGAGTGAGAGAGTGATCGAGCGCACTGTGTAGCGGCACGGCGGCGGCGGCGAGGCGGTAGAGCGGCGACGGCGGCTCCTCCTTCACGGCTGCGACGCGGGAATCCTTCAAGGCAGCAGTTAAGCGGTGAGTGACACACCTTTTGCATTCTGTTTTGAGCTTGCCTTCCTGGTTGTATGCTTGCAGCCATTCGTGGCTCGCATACGGTGTCTGGCAAGTCCCCAGCTACGACCTGTGCGGCAAAAGCGCACATTTTTGGCGCCGCTGCCGGGGAGTTGCCTTGCACCAAGCTCCAGTTTGCAGCTCGGCTGCTGCGTGAAGTTTAATCCACACTGTAGGAAAGCGACTGTGTGTTTGTTGTTGAGGTGTTTCTGTGTTTAACAATCTGTTTCTGCAATTTGTCTTCTGCATTTCTGTTTCTTTGTTATTTTTTCGCTCCGCGTGTGGGCGTGCGTTCTGTTATCTGGTTTTCTGCGTGCGGGGGGGATTTTTGAATCCCCAGATCTGTGCTGTGTGCGAACTGCGCCACGGCCAAGGCTGAACCCTAAAGAAACCCTAGAAAACTTATCTAAAAAAAACAGAAAATAAAAATAAAAAAATATAAAAAATAAAAAATAAAAAATTAAATTTTATTTTTAAAGAAAGAACCAAACGTGTAGAGAGGAAAGATTTTCTAATTGGAGAAAAAAATTTTGAAAAGAAAGAACCCCAATTGACCCACGACCCACGACCCACGACCCCGGCCCCGGCCTCGGTCTTTTGATATATATATATAGGAGAGTGAGCCTCCATAGCTTTCTTTCAAGTGAGAGCTTATGGGAAGTCGTGCCCTATATGTAGCCCACTCCCCAAGGAGTAAAGTGAGCATGTGGGATAAAACCCTCACCCTTTCCTCCACAAGCAAATAGGCTTTTGCCCTTTCCCCCCAAAGGAAACGGACTATTTTGAGGACTACAGGAGCTCTAGATAGGCGAACACGGTGCTGTAAAGCACACTAGGACCCTTTAAACGATACGCTCGTTCCGAGCTATCACACGCCCTAGTCCAAGTTCGACCGTAAGTAAGGGGGTAAAAAACGAGTTAAAAACAATCTAAAAACAAGTAAAAACGAGGTGCAAAATACCCAAGAAACCACTTGTGTGGGCTTCAAGGGTAGTTACCAACGCACGTAGGGTACCCACGTCACATGCATCTACGTTCTGGTCGGGTACTAGAGCCTGAGCCACTAGAAAGCGTTTCAGTTTACGCAGGCTCACACCATCCCCCACGTTGGCATCTTGGCCTTCGGCTGGAACCCAAGGGAGTGCAACCCAAGATCCACGAATAGTGGATAGTGACTCGTCTTCCGACTCAGAAGCCATGGAAGGACACCCTACCAAGAACCCTGAGGAGACAAGCCAAAACATGCCAGTGTGGGCCCCACAACCTGGATCTAGCATGTTTAGTCGTCTAATAGAGACCTTTAGTAGAGCTACACGCTCTGAGCATGCAACAAGTGAAGTAAATGAGGAAGGAGGGGTAGTAGATTCGCCATTCACATCTTATGTGGACCCTACCCTCCCAAAGAGTGTCCATGTGGATATTCTACCCACTTCGTTTAATGAGGGCCCTACTGAGCTACCACATTCCGATGCTCTTCCTAAAGTAGAGGTCCCTAGAAGCCAATCCATAAGAAGTGACATTGCGTCCACTTCAAGAGAACCATTTGGCACACCAAGTCTAGATGGGATATTTCTCAATGAAAATTGGGAATATGATCTACACACAGAGACTCTAACTGACCTATACACAGGTTACACATACCATGTAGGTTGGTTAGAAGTCCTACGATCTACATCTAGCGCCACTAATCTAGAGGAGCAACAACACATGATATGTGAGGTGATTCATAGAATTATCCAAATTGAGAGGCAAAATAGGGGAGTGGACCTAGTTTCCACTGGCCCTATGAGGTTTTTGGATACGGGCAAGGCCAAACAACCAACCCTATCACAATTGGAGACTCCCTCGGTGAGTCCCATAGACCCTTCGTATGTTGTTTCGCCTGGAGTCTCAATGCAGGTTGAGCCCACGAGCAGTAACTTTAGTTTTCCAACCTTGGCTCAACTTTCCATTAAGGAATCCACAATGCCTACCCCAATGATGAGCATGACAGAAAGCGCACCTGTTACCACTGTAGTTAGTACAACACCACTACCTAGTGGAACAGTACCTACAATAGTGCGTGCCCATGCCTATCGACCCTATGTACCTATCTCAACTCATGCTCATGTAGCTCCTACGCCTCTTAGTATGCCAATGGCGTATGCTCCATGACCGCCTTATCACCACCCTTATCCAATAGGAGCTAGGCCTAGCTACATATCATATCCTACGTCATTTGCCAACATACTCAGACCAACGCCAACTCCTATCAGCCAGGCTATCCCAGAAGTGCCTCCATTAGCTATGCCTGCTCACCTAGGTGATCTCGTAGCGTTTGCTCAGACGATCGGACGATCCATTGCGGAAAACATGCGGGGCATGCCTGAGAGAGAACCTAGAAGCAAGGCAGTACAAGTGGCTAAGCTCACTCAAAACTTCAGTGGTAACGAGGATGTTAGGAAGCACATTGAAGTCTTTGAACACGTGTGTGATTCCTTGGAAGAGCACAATGAGCTGCATAAGTGTAAAGCCTTAGGCTTAACCTTGAGTGGGAAGGCCGGAGATTGGTATCGAACCTTAAGGGTTGAAGAGCGCACTCACTACCCCACTCTCAAGAGATTGTTCTTGAAAGAATACATACGTGAGGGTGTGCTTTGGGGAGTAGCTTCTCAACTCCAAAAAGCTGAACGCGAGGAAGGGGAGTCAGTGAGAGACTTTATAAGTCGATTGAAGCATCTAAATTCTCGCTGCACTCCCGATGAACGCTTCAATAACAACCAACTCCTCGATAGATTCATCCGAGGATTGCGCCACGAGGACATTTACAATGGCCTAGTCATTAGAGGTCTTACAACGTGGGAAGTAGTCACTGCCAATGCAATCCAGTTAGAAGACAACTTGATGATTGCAGGTAAAAAGGTGTCTTCGGAGACAAAATCCGTTAGTTCGCAAGTATCTGGGCACGAGCCAATGACGGTAAAACCTATTGCCAAGGAGCCCAAGATATCTGAAATGTCTGTGACCGACCTTACTAAGGCTCTCCAAGAATACTTCAGGGGTAATCGAGCCCCTCAGAATAGCCATATGTACCCAAGGAGAGAGCAACAATGGTGTTCGGTGTGCTTAGGACCACATAGCACGAGTGAATGTCCCACATTCAGAGTCAAATTCAATGGGAATTGCAATGCATGTGGTAAGTATGGCCATCAATCTAAAGATTGCCTAACACTTAAGCGAATGTTGGCAAACCAGGCACCACTAGCTTGGTTAAACACACCTCAAGTACCCGCGCTAATGCCTGCACAACCTATCGAGCAACCGTCACAACACATAGTTCCAAGGAATCCGAATGTAGTCCAGTCTGTGCCGCTACCACCGCCAGTGCTAGGACCACAACCTCCACATCCAAGGATTACCCCAATAAACCAGATGGGTTGTGAGTCACATAGTGCGTGTGGGGATTATGAAGAGGAGATAGACCCCACTGCTCCATATGGGATTGATACGTTTGAAATGATTCCCCAGTACTACATGGAGGATCATTTCGGGCAAGTTAAGCCTGTATATCAAGCGGCTGCTCTCGCCACAAGGGGGCAAAACCTTAATACCTTGGCGAGGAGACCACCTCTTCAATGCTACGAGTGTGGTGGACCGCATCGTATAGCAGAGTGCCCTAATAGGCTACAGAAGATCGCTACTCAGATGCAACCAAATCAAGGGAGCACATCGGGAATGCCGGTACTTACATGTAATCATTGTGGCATAGATCATTTGATTGCTCAATGTCCACATAATCCTAATGCACCCAAGATTACGCCATTGAATTTGGTTGAGGTCACCAACCAGGCGCACGAGGAACCACACCCGCTGTACCCGCGAATGTAGTTACACGGTCAATGCTTCAAAATCAAAACTACATTCTTGAAGAGAGGGATACTGCATCAATCGCTCAGGCAAAGAAAAAGAAAACACGACGAAAGAGATCGCTTAATGCCACGAGCTCCAAGCCCAGTTCAAAGACTAACATAGGGACAGGAGACGACCCCGTGTATATGAATGATCCTGAAGATGATTCTGATTCAGTAGAAACCATGGGGACCAAAGCCACTACCTTAAGGGAGGAACCCACACGGGAGCTCAATGAAGGAGAATCAAGCGAGTACATAAATAAGGGGAAACAGAAGGAAACTTCCTCGGCCCCACAACCAAGTCAGTTAATGCACTCTCGACCACCCAAACTGACTGAGACTCCCCAAGACAAGCCACGTGGGCCAAAAACCCTCAAGAAAAAGATTGGAACTTACCCAAACCCAGTTGAGGAGATTGAACAAGTGCAACACTTAAGGGGTTTGGTGGAAGAAACACAAAGAGAACTGGAGCCAAACCTGAGAAAAATCAAAATTCTAGACACAGTGTTTCCTACGCAAGTTCAGCCTCACAGGAACCATAAACCGTTAGCTATACCTAGTATCATTCGGGAAGAAAGTGAGGATAGGACATCAGGAAGTGGGCAACCACCCTTCTTGCTTAAAAGAATGTTTAGTGAGGGAATGCCTGACCCCATCGAAGAGGAAGTGATTCCATCTTCACCAGTCCCTACTAGTCAAGGGACGATGTCTCGAAAAGTACCGTTGAATGTGTCTAAGCTAATGGATTTCATGTCCTCTGAAATCAAAACCACGATCATATCCAAATTATACGGAGATCCTGAGCTATTCTTAGCTCTTCGGGCATTTCTCAATGGAGAACTAAAGGCGGGGCTACCACAATTTGCAAATATGGATAGACCCAACAAGCTTCAAGATGAAGGGGAACATTGGGATCTACAACCCAACCTAGATGAAGACTCGGTCGTTGAAATACCTGTGAACAAGTTGGGACAGTACTTTGAAGGTGACAAATCTAATGCAACCCTCCCCATTACTACCAAGGGATTAACTCTAAAGGGAATCCTTGATGGTGGTGCTGGCGTGAGCATTGTGACTAAAAACTGTTGGGAATCTATGGGAAGACCTCACCTTGAAGTCACAAACATAGTGGTTAAGATGGCAAACGGAACCATAGCTAAACCTATTGGAATGTTAAGGGACCTTAAGATCAAGGTCCTGGGATACAAGGTAAAACATACCTTCATTGTAATGGATTTCTCCAAGCATCCTATGTCATATCAAATGATCTTAGGACGTCCTTTCATGAGAGAAGCACAAATGGTGCATGACTGGTCGAAAAACCATGTCTATCTACAATTCCAGGACTCTGTCATTCGAGTTGATCTTGAGAATGGTCGTGCACATCCTTTAGGAAGCAAGGTTATCATCGATAATCGATCGGATACCACTATTCACTCCGCCCCATTAAGATATTGCTATACATGCAAAAAAGAGACTGATGATGGGAAAGATTCTCCTTACATGGATGTCCTACCGGGTATGACTGAGTCGGATAACGTGGATTGGGTACACCTAGCGGCAACCATAGACACATGGGAGAATAGAGGCACAAGCTGGGTAACACCTGCTGAGGGGCAAGATATGCCACCGTTAGTGCCAATAAACATGATAAGTGTTATGCACTTGACTCCTGATGGCGAGAACGTGGCAAACTCCACTGACACTGAAAGTAGCGAAGACTCTGACCAATGCAACTCTGAGTCTGAATCTCAAGAAGAAACTGACCCTGAGCCTGATGAGGGGAAAGAATCAAATATTCACCCAAAGGTGGAAGCAAGGTGCTCAAGGCCTAGGACAGTGACCTCCTGCAGTTCATCCGAAAGTGAAGATCAACCAAGTGAGTCCGAATCCGATAGAAACAAAAATCAAAAACTTGGTAAGAAGAAAACGAAACATAAGCGCCAACGCTATCGAGCTAATGTACGCACTGCAATAAACAAGGAAAGATCCACTGCAGAATGGCTTAGTTACGTAGGAGCCATTGACGCTCATCGGAAGATAGCGGATAATTGGGGACAATACCTCCAAAGTGTCATGTGGTGTATTCCGCAACCTCATGACGTCGCCCAATTAGAAATCAAAGAGAAGCCGAAACTAAGTCGTACTGCAAGAAGGCGGCAAAACCAAGAGTTGGCACAGCAACAAAAGGAAGCGGAATTGAAAGAAAAAAGCCTGGCACAACAAGAACCAGTAGACTTACACCCTGCACCCGAGCATTTCAAATCATTTACCACAAGGGAACGTAAAGTGGTCTACACAAAAGCCCAACGAACGCCTACCAATAGGAGTAGCGGTGTCTACGATGGCCCTGCAGTAGTCAAGGAGATAGACTTAGCAGATCCGGGTGAGGAGTCTAAACCAGTTTTTATTGCTCAAGACCTCACCAAGGCGGAAGAAGCTGCACTTACGAAGCTTCTTAAAGAATTCAAGGACATATTTGCTTGGACATATCATGATATGAAGGGTGTTCCACCCTCGGTGGTGCAACACACGATTCCAATGATTAGCACTGCTAAACCAGTCCAGCAACGTCCCTACCCAATGAATCCTAAGTACGCAAAGATTGTACAAGAGGAAATTGAAAAGCTTGTAAAATGTGGATTCATATACCCTATTGAGCACTCAGAATGGGTTTCTCCGATAGTCATCGTACCAAAGAAGAATGGGAAACTCAGAGTGTGCGTTGATCTCAAAAAGGTTAATGCAGCCACCAGAAGGGATCATTACCCCTTGCCATATTCTGAACATGTGCTTGAACGAGTGGCAGGCAAGGAGGCATATAGCTTTTTAGATGGGTACTCGGGTTACAATCAGATCACAATTGCAGTCGAGGACCAAGCTAAAACAGCATTTATCACGGAGTTTGGAGTGTTTGCCTTTCGCGTTATGGCTTTTGGCTTGACCAATGCACCTGCAACATTCCAACGATTGATAAACACGGCCTTTAAGGAATATCTAAGGGACTTCTGTGAAGCTTTCTTAGATGATCTTTGTGTTCATTCCTCTTGGGACGAGCACTTGATGTGTTTACGAAAAATATTTGAAAGGTGTAGATTATATCGCATCTCCTTGAATCCTTTCAAATGCCAATTCTAGGTTAAACACGGAGTTATCTTAGGGCATATAGTGTCCAAAAATGGGATTTCCACGGACGAGAGTAAAATCAAGGTCATTCTGGAATTACCACCACCCACCAACTACAAGGGAGCCCAACGCTTTATGGGCCACGTTGGTTATTATCGAAGGTTTATTCTATTCTTCGCCGAGATAGCTCGACCATTGTATAAGCTTCTCATCGAGTTTATTTGGACCGAAGAATGTGACCGTGCCTATGAGCTACTAAAGAAGGCCTTGGCGAGTGCTCCAATCTTGAGAATGCCTAACTGGGATTTACTCTTCCATGTGCATATTGATGCATCAAACTTTGCTATTGGGTGTGTGTTAACTCAACCTGGAGAACACAAGCTAGACTACCCCATTAGCTTTGCCAGTCGCCAGTTGAACGATGATGAGATGAACTACACCACTACGGAGCGAGAAGGGTTGGCAATGATATATGCAGTAAGGAAATTTCGTTATTACCTCCTTGCCACCAAGTTTGTTTTCTATGTGGATCATCAAGCATTGTTGTATCTGGTAAACAAACCATAATCCACAGGAAGAATCACACGATGGCTATTGATTCTTCTTGAGTTTGATTTCACTGTTGTTGTGAGACCTGGCAAAAAACATGTTATGGCTAATCATTTATCTCGCATACCTAATGGTGAGGCTCCTACGGGGGTTGATGATGACTTACCTGACACTTCCCTGTTCATGGTGGAGACAATGCCTGAATGGAGTGAGAAGATTGTTAACTTTTTGGTTAATGGCTTTCCACCCAAGGAGCTTCGTAAAGATCTAGCTCGAAAGCTGATCAAAGAATGCGAACCCTATTGCCTGATAGCCGGGACTCTTTATAAAAGAGGAAAGGATGACGTTCTTAGGCGTTGTGCCCGAGAGGATGAGTATCTATACATTTTGCAAGAGGCACATATGGGCGTAGCCGGTGGTCACTTCTCAGGAGACTTAACTGCGCGAAAGATCTTACAATCAGGGTATTGGTGGCCCACTATGTTTCAAGATGCATCACTCTTTGTGAAGGGTTGCGATGAATGCCAACGATATAAGAAACCCCAGAGGAAAGATCAGATGCCCCTACATCCGATCAAAGTAAACCAACCATTTGAAAAGTGGGGTTTAGACTTTGTAGGTCCAATTAGTCCAGCGGCCCGAAACACACAATCTCGCTATATTATCGTGGCCACTGACTATATGACCAAATGGGCTGAAGCAAAAGCAACACGTAAGGCAGATGCAAGGACAACAGCCAAGTTCCTCTTTGAAAATATAATCACACGATTCGGTTGTCCTTTTGAACTTGTGAGCGACAATGGTACGCATTTTATAAATGAAGTGATTAAGGAGCTCACAACAAATTTCATGATATCCCATCATAAATCTACTCCTTATTATCCGCAAGCGAATGGCCAAGCCGAGAGTACAAACAAGACATTAATCTCTGTTTTGACAAAGACAGTTGAAGCTCATCGCACGGATTGGGATCTAAAGCTTACGACAGCTTTATGGGCCTATCGTACTGCGTATAAAGTGGCTATTAATTGCACACCATTCAAAATGGTATATGGCCAAGAAGCAGTCATGCCGTGGGAATTTGTCATTCCAAGTCTTCGTGTTGCTACTCAAGAGGGTTGGGATGGTAATCCCTTAGCAGAGCGTCTGTATATCCTTGAGCGGCTAAATGAAGAAAGACAATTGGCTGTGTACAATGCCCTTGTGGAGAAGGATAGAAGGAAAAAATGGTTTGATCGCCATCTAAAGGACAAGGACATCAAGGTTGGGGATAAAGTCCTGATGTATGGAGTGCGAAACGAAAAGAAAAAGCTCAAATATGCTGGTAAGGGACCGTATAGAGTATGTGAAATTACCCCGCAAGGTACCATTAGAGTGGAGACTCTCGACGGAGTTGAAACCATTGGATTCCTTAATGGGAGTAAATTCAAAAGATACTATGACCCCCTGAGCCACGAAGAGTTACATGCAATCCATCAAAAGAAGGCAGCTAAAGAACAAGCTGAGCTTAAAAAGATACAAGCGAGAGTCGAAGCTAAAGAACGTCAACAGCGTGCTAGGCGACAACGAGAAGCCAACTTGGGAATTACGCAAGTATTTTTCGAGGAAGCAGAGGAGGATTCACTGGAATCCGACCCACCTCTAAGATACCCAATTGAGTTACAGAGTCCTTACGAGGAGGTGCTGTATAATGCATTATTGGATACAGGAGCTCAACACAATTTGCTATCATATGGCGTGTGGTGTCAACTGGGAAAACCACCCTTATCCAAGAGTTCTATCCAAGTTCAAGGAATCAACAAGAAGAAAACCCCTGTCTCAGGAATTCTGCACACTCCGGTTGCTTATGACAAGGGAACCATAATTCAAAGCTTTTTGGTTATGCCTGCTGGTACCATGGAAGGGACTGTAATCTTAGGGCGCAAATGGATGATGGCCACCAAGTGCAATATCGATTGGGCAACCAGACAAGTCACAACGCAAGAACCAACACTAGGTCTGACCGCTCAGAATCCCGCACCTAAGTCATCCACTCAAATATTAGATAATGAAAAATCACAAAGTCCAGTGGCAAAACCATCTTCGATTGTTGGCCACCCCTCTAACGCTTCAACGCCAAGAGTGGAAACAGGCAAGGTGGTCCCTAAAGCTTTGCTTACTATGCCAAAGAGTACACACAAATGGGTCCCCAAAGCTTCGTTAACAGCTACTTCCCCTGCTCAATCTCGTTCAGCCACCAGGAAGCCTCGTAAAAGGAAAGCAGCTACCCACCCGAGAAAGGGCAATGTAACATCGCGATGGATCCCTAAAAAATTATTAGTGGCCCAAGGGTACTACGAGGGGAATGACCAGATTTGGGTCCCTAAACATAAGTTGAATCCCTCTACATCACCTGTAAAACCTTGCAAACCAATTGTTGCCACCCCAATGACAATTCAAGACCGTGGTAAGGGAAAGGTAATAGAGTGCTCCGCACCACTTCTTCCAGAGTTAGTTTGGATTCCCAAACGATATCGATCATTACCACCTAGCTCAGGAAGGGGGGAGCCACATGAAGCTTCTAGCTCCTCATGCTAGGCACACACTCATATAGAAGTTTCTACATGCTCTACACCTACTCTTGTCAACACCCAACAAAAAACCGATGAGTCTACGTCTCCCCTTGTAATAGTATCGTCGGAAACCATTTCCTCCATTCGTCAATGGGAGCGTACACTACCATCTCTGTAATTGGATGTGGCCACAAGGGTCATTAAAAGCTATCTGCCCACATCACAACCTATGACCCGCTGGACAAATTGGTTCCAAGAGGCTGCAACATCATTCCAAATAATATGATCTACCCAAGGAAAGGGGGAGCATGTACTCACGCTCGACATTCTAATGCTTCCTCCTTAGCCTTTTCCCCTGACCATGTAATTGCCAAATTCAAGGGGATGTATATATATAGCTTCATACACAGAAGAGAAAAGAAAAGAAAAGCAAAAAATAGTAAAAAGAGCAAGAGCACGTTAAAAACAAAAATATCCATATATACAATCAAGAACTAGATTGACCTGTCATCATAAACCTACTGATGCTATATCTGTGTTTGCAGATATGGCAGATGCACGATCATCATACACTTCATCCACTCCTACCTTTGATGAGAGGTATCATCTGTACCTTTCTCAGATATTTCACATGTGCTATCCTGTAATTGAAACTGAATGGGATCATATAGATGTACTAGCCAGAGAGGAAAATGTTGAGGAATTAGAATGGCTAATTCGCCTATTGACCATGACTGACCCCTACTCCGTAGAGGAAATATCCCCGATAGCCCAATGCTTTCCTTTTCCACAAGATGACTATCCTCGTATGGTGACATTCTTGATGAGTATATGTGGATGGGAAAATGAAAAGGAAATATCTGACAATGATGAATGGACGGATGAAACTCATGGCACTACTGAGGTCGACTTTATTTGTTTGGATGATGCGGATAGAGGCTTAGCCTTAGGGCTAGAGCCAGGACTCTATAACATCCTCTTACCGTATCCTTAGTAGTAGTGTGGTGACTGGTAGGTAGGTTAGTGTTTTCAAGTTTTTTCTAGTTTAGAGTCCTTAAACAAGTCTTGAAATTTTCACACTGATGTGCCTCTCGAGGTATAGTGCTTGTTAGTTGATTGTACAGGTTAAAAAGTTTGAGGTGGGTTCGCTTTCAAGTCCTGAGACTGCTGCAACGTTCATCAAAATATATCTACATCAAATTGCAAGCTGTCTCGTCAAATCAAGGAGATCTCCAATTACAGGTGTAATTCTTCCATACCCACTCTCTTTCGTTTTTACTGTTCAATTAATTGCATAAACTATAATGCATGACCACATGGAAATTGTCAATGTACTACTTAGTTTTTGAGGTTGCTTGCATGCTAGTGTAAATCATTAATGAGCTTAACTTTATTGGAAATATTCCTAGGCAGCATGACGTCTTTAGTTAACCTTGGAATACGATTGTCTTAGGTCTAGGGTCAAACCATCTTAATGTTTGACACCTGGCCATGTGTGTGTTGACCTCTAGGACATAGCTATTACCCCTTTGTCAAAAGGATGCAAGACAAATTATAGTTCAGGAGCGAAGATCAAAAGAAATAGATTAAAAAAAAAAAAGCCTACAATAAATGGCAATACAAGTCTATGATGTGCTTTAATGTTGGCCTATCACCTTATTGATACTTGGTAGGCGAGGAGTATTCTACTCCAGACCGATGCCTTGGTTGGTAGGGGGTAGCCTTGCCTAAAGTGAGCTAATAGATTCCTGGATAATGCCTTGTGTTAAACATGGTACCAGGATCGATGTTAGTTTTGCCTTAGGAAGGTCGCCATTGTGTGTAAAAATTGTCACGTGCAAAAAAAAAAAAAGCTCCTGTAACTCTGATGTTTCTTGTTTCCCTAGGCTTGTGGTATTAACTTGTTCTTAGAGTAGACACAGTGTGGTCATGTGTTTATTTATTAAGCTTGGTTATTTTCCTTGACTTAGGCCAGTTATAAACCTTGATTAACCTTTGACACCTTGCTTACTCTTGATTTACTTTCAATAATTTTAAACTCCTGTTAATTTGCTACACTAGCTCATTCATGTCACCCTTAAACTAAGTTCTCATAGCAACATCCATTGTGGTCTAACATGCTTGAATTTATACACTTTATATCTTTTGAATTCCAGCATACCTTCACTCTACTTCCCTGTTTTGCAGACGGTCTACCACAACAACCCTCTCGAGCTTACCATACCATAGCTTCCGAGGACGGAATCTACATCAGGAAGGGGGGCATGTTAACCCATGACGGACATTCAGACGTACTATGTTTTACGTCATTAATTTAAATATTCTGAGTCATGGGCCGGGCTTGTCGGCACCATATGTTAAGGATGAAGGGATTGGGTGATCGCCGATGAGAGGCGCACCTTGCATATCAGTAGGATAAGGGTTAGGATCGGCCGGCCATGTATGGGCGCCCAAGTGTGAACGGCCAAGTCACCTATAAGAGCCAAATGTAACCCTAAAATCCTCATTCTCATGTGTTGTGAATACAAGAGTGCTCTTGCCTTATCTCTTTGGTTTCCTTCTCCTGCGTGTGTGTGAGAGAGAGAGAGAGAGAGAGTGAGAGAGCGATCGAGCGCACTGTGTAGCGGCACGGCGGCGGCGGCAAGGCGGTAGAGCGGCGACGGCGGCTGCTCCTTCACGGCTGCGACGCGGGAATCCTTCAAGGCAGTAGTTAAGCGGTGAGTGACACACCTTTTG
This sequence comes from Cibotium barometz, assembly GCF_041138505.1. Classification (NCBI taxonomy): domain Eukaryota; kingdom Viridiplantae; phylum Streptophyta; class Polypodiopsida; order Cyatheales; family Cibotiaceae; genus Cibotium; species Cibotium barometz. The sequence continues at coordinate 38,934,807 of NC_141101.1, read as the reverse complement.
CATTCTGTTTTGAGCTTGCCTTCCTGGTTGTATGCTTGCAGCCATTCGTGGCTTGCATACGGTGTCTGGCAAGTCCCTAGCTACGACCTGTGCGGCAAAAGCGCACAATGTGGAGAGAAAGGTTGTCATATATTGTGATAATCTTTATAGTATACAATTGGCCAGGAACCCAATTTTTCGTGCGCAGACAAAACACATTGAGGTACATTACCACTTTATTAGGGAGAGAGTCTTGGTAGGCGACATCGACTTGGCCTACATCAACACACAGGATCAAGTTGTTGACATCTTCACACAAAGGCCTTCGGAGCTAAGAAGCTCCGTAGATTTCGAAATATGCTTGGAGTTCATGAGATGGAGTTGAGCTTGAGGGGGAGTGTTGAGATGTCAACCTCAACATGAGCTGACACTCACGAGGTGCCTGCATGACCGTTCAACATTTACATGACTGGTGGGTTTGGTAGCTGGCACCGACATATCTTCGCCAGAGATTCTACAGCTGGACTACACCAACTAGTACACATCTACCCACTCCACTTAGCGTGTTCACATTATGGACCACTTGCATATACTCTATTATGTGTGTTAGTCACTTTATCTTCTTTGTAGACCTCTTTTGTTGTAGTGAAGAAGAAGAAGAATTTTCAGCCTCTCACCTTTGTGTGTTCTCGTCTAGGGTTTGTGTGAGTGTGTGTGTGCTTGCAAGAGCTCAAGCTCTCTCCTCCCCTGCATCTTTTCAAGTCTATGTGATGACATGGAGCTTGCATGAATTGAGTGTGCACAATATAGTGAAGGGCATGTATCAGTGTTCTGTGATTGAGTAGTGCAAGTGTTCTTGTTCCTCTATTTGGAGCTAGAAAAGATGGAGGACATCCAAATCATTCCCCCGGTAGAACACTCTGAATGGCTTTTCCCTATGGTGATCTCGCCCAGGAAGAAGACCAACAAGATCCATGTCTATGTGGACTTCCATTCTCTCAACAAAGCCACTATCAAGGATGGATTTCCCCTTCCATTCATGGATCCAGTCTTAGAGGACATTGCCGAGAATGCCCTCTATAGCTTTAGTGGATATAACTAAGTCGCCATCCACTCAGATGACCGTACTACCAAGACCGCTTTCATCACCCAATGGGATACCTACATCTACAACCAGATGCCCTTTGGGTTGTGTAACATTCTAGCCACCTTCCAATGGCTCATCACTAATATCTTCAAGGAGTACCTCCTCATATTTCTTCGTACTTTCATTGACAAGTTTTCTAATTTCACAGGCACACAACTTGTCTCTAGGCTAGAGGCGTTTTCATAACATCTCTCTCAGTTAGCTCTGGTCTTTGCCAAGTGTTGCTCCTCTCGGATCTGCCTTAACCCCTTTATCATTTCTTAGTGGTCGAGGGTACCCTCTTACGTCACATCATCTCTTCCAAAGGCTTGGCTCCCGACCTTGACCAAATAGTTTCCATCCTTTGCTTCCTCCTCCAATCAGCCCCAAAGGCACCCAAGTTTTCGTCGAACACACTGGCTACCATCATTGTTTCATCGACATGTATGCCAACGTGGTCGCTCCCCTCACCCGCCTAGTCAAGCCATCCACCATCTTCCAGTGGTCCGAACAATCCTCTACTACAGTCTCCTACCTTAAAAAGTGCCTGATCGAAGCCCCGATTCTCATCCCACCCGATTGGATGATCACCTTCCATGTCCATATATATGTAAGCCTCACTACTGTGGCAGCGTAGTCCTTACTCAGCCCACTGAGAAATACAAGATGGGCAGACCTATCTATTATGACAACCTCCTCCTCACACGCGCTGAACAAAATTACACCACCAATGAGAGGGAAGGCTTGGCTATTGTGTATGCTTGCCAAAAGTTCCACCACTATCTCTTGGGCTCCCAGTTCATCATCATCTCAGACCACCATGCTCTAAAGTATCTTCTCAATAAACCACATGTGGCTAGGTTGTGTTTGGCGGTGGCTGCTGGGCATCATGTCATGGCGGGACCACCTTTCCTGCATCGACATGAGGGAGCCTTGATCGTCCCATTGGGTGAGATGAGAATGGGGGCTTGATTTCGTGGGGCCCATCGACCCAGTGGCACACTCGAGCAGATGCAAATACATTCTTGTCGAGGCTAATTATGTGACCAAGTGGGCAAAAGACCACGCCACCAAGGATTGCATGGCCAACACGGTGGCTTTCAAATCCACTACATGCCACAACACTTTTCAGTTGGTCCATGGCTTAGAGGTTGTTCTACTCTTCAAATTCAACCAAGTGTCATATAGGGTAGGAACCTCCTGCTAGGATGACACCACCAACAGTGCTTTAGTGCTTTGTTTGGCCATTCTTGATGAAAACCAAGCATTGAACAACCAAGCTTTGGAGGTGGAACAAAACAGAAGGAAAGAATGCAATGACCACCATCCCAGGAGGCCCCAGTTTTAGGATGGCCAATTGGTCTTGGTGGTGTACCAAGCCCATTATTTGAAACGGGCAAAGAGGCTTGTTCTACCCTTAGGAAGGACCATTCCTCATTCTCCAAATTCTTCCTCATAGAGCTGTACAACTCTACACCTTGGACAGTTTGCTTCTCCCACTAGTCAATGTCTCTAGGATTAAGGCTTATCGCCCCCAAAGCCTCCCTTGTAGCCTTTCTTTCACCATAGCCCACCCCCTTTCCAATAAAATAAAATAAAATAAATAAATAAATCTCTCCACCGTGTCCTGGTTCATCCCCCTTCTCCCTCTCGTTCTATCCTCTTGGTTCATCTCCCTCTCGTTCTATCCTCTTGGTTCATCTCCCTCTTCTCTCTCTAGTTCCATTCCTCTGATTCATCCACTAGCCTTCTCCTTGGGGACTATCTGTCAACCCCCCTTTCCCCACTAGTACGCTAACCCCCCTCTACCCTCATCCCATCTGCTAAAACCCCCTTCTTTTTGAACCATCCACTGGCTCCTTCTGCCATTCGCACCATCTATCAGGGCATCCTACCTCCTCCAATCCCCCTTTCCCCAATTGCTCCCTCTGAAAAAGCCTCCAAGCTCCCTACGGAGCTACCAACCTCGCCAAAACCTAATTGGATCCACCTTCTCACTCTTACAAATTGGGCAAGGAGTCAGTACAAAACCCGCAATGGGGTGTTGTGGTTATATAGCCTTAGGATACAAAACATGTTTACAAGGTGATCAAAAAATAATAATCTCTCTCTCTCTCTCTCTCCGAAGAAACGACCGTTCTCTCATGAAGCCACAACCGTTCTCTTGTAAAATGCTTAGCCATTCACTCATGAAGCCACAACCGTTCTCTTGTAAAATGCTTAGCCATTGCCATTCACTCATGAAGCCACGGTTGTTCACTCATCTAAGCCACGACCATTCACTCATCTAAGCCATGGCTGTTCTCTTGTAAAATACTTAGTCATAGCTATTCACTCATGAATCCACGACCATTCACTCCTCATTTGCTAAGCCACGACCATTCACTCCTCATCTGCTAAGACACGATCGTTCTCTTGTAAAATGCTTAGCCCCACGGCTGTTCACTCATGAAGCCACAATCATTCTGTTGTAAAATGCCTAGCCACGACCGTTCACACTCATGAAGCCACAGGTGTTCACTCATCTAAGCCACAGTCATTCACTCATCTAAGCCACATTCGTTCTCTTATCAAATGCTTAGCCATGACCGTTCACTCATGAAGCCAACCGTTCTCACTACTTGGGAAATCATGAAGCCAGCCGCTCATTGCTTGTCAAATGCTTAGCCATGACCGTTCACTCATGAAGCCAACCGTTCATTGCTTGGGAAATCACTCATGTAAGCCACGGTCGTTCTCTTGTCAAATGCTTAGCCACGACCATTCACTCATGAAGCCAACCGTTCACTCATCTAAGCCATGTTCGTTCTCTTGTCAAATGCTTAACCATGACCGTTCACTCATGAAGCCATCCGTTTACTGTTTGGGAAATCTATAAAAAAGGGCCCACCACCTTTATTTCACTCACTTTTCTTTGTGTTCTCTAGCCAAACTCTTGCAATGTTTTCACCCAAGCTTTCACACTCATAGGTCAACTTTCTATCCTCAACATCATGGTAGCTCCCGCACCCACTCCGACTCCTCCCTTTTCTTTGTGTTCTCTAGCCAAACTCTTGCAATGTTTTCACCCAAGCTTTCACACTCATAGGTCATCTTTCTATCCTCAGCACCATGGCAGCTCCTGCACCCACTCCGACTCCTCCCCTATGAGGTTCTACCTCATACCCCCTAGAAGAAGAAGTGACATGTTGATCACTATTTTGAGGAGTATGGGAAGCATCCTACTCAGCTCTCCCACCTAGGCAAGACCCTTATGAGGCAAGTCAACGGGGCCACACCATCCACAGCCTAATGAAGAACACCCAAAGGGTTGAGCACTAGCTGCTCTACTATATGGAACCTTGTTTTAGAGGGCATCGCTAATCCTGCCCCCATAGTGGCCCGCGCCTGTGTAGTAGATAGGGCTCGGGAATTTACCCACTCTTCAGACCTGGGGCCCAGACCTTCTAAATTGCCTCTTCTTGATGGAAACCTATGATGAAAACTAGGCTACAGGGTAGGTCATCAACAACGAGGACCACCCCTAGACTCTCCACCTTAGTCTGGACCTTGTTCGGGAGGCACTGCATCTCCCCTGCATGGAGTAGCCCTATGTTCGGTGGTTGGCCAATGTGATGTGCCACGTAAGGGATACATATCAGGGGCCCACAACCAAGGATGGCATGGAATGGAAGAATATATCACGCCTAGAGCTTGTTATGCCGACCCGAGCCCTCTCATTCCTCCTTATAACCCGTTGGGGATAGATAGGTTCAAACAGGTGCAACCTGTCCCACCCTTGCCCGTGTTCATCAAGGGGTGCAAGTCAACTGGGCAGAGTATATCCACAAGGAGATACATTCAATATGCGTCAACCCGTAGGGCAAGCTCGTAGCCTCCTCCCTTCTCACCAACGTAATCTACCAAGCCACTGGCTGGTCAGAGCTACCAGAACCCATCCGCCTCCCGAGCATAACTCCCATCCATACTCCTATCCTGGAACCCCGACCCCCCTCTCTAACCTCTCCACCCCCCTCTCTAACCTCTCTACCCCCGACCCCCCTCTCTAACCTCTCCACCCCCCTCTCTAACCTCTCTATCCTGGAACCCCGACCCCCCTCTCTAACCTCTCCACCCCCCTCTCTAACCTCTCCACCCTCAAAATGCCATCACATTGAGACCCAAGAACAGAAGCCCACCACCAAGCTGCTGCTATGGCGGCTCAACCTCAACTCAAGGAGGAATAAGGAGCCAGAGGCCCAAAGGAAAGGGTAAGAAGAGGAGGATCTTTGGTGCAATGCTCAATTTTTTCACAAGAATCTTTTCGAAACCCACAGCCCCGCACTCATTATTTCCTCTCTCTACCCCCTACCTTTTCTGAAGCAGGTTTGCCATCTCCATCCTCCTGTCAACGTAACACCATAAACACATTGCATTGGGCCCACATGGACAATTTCCATTCCCAAGACACCTACTCCGAAAACATGGTGCTATCTTGGATTTTGCCCAAGGATTTTCCAACCTCACCTAGGAGCTGGTCTCATCCACGACCGACTACATGTAGAGACAACAGGAACAGGTCACCGTGGGCAATCTAGCAACAAATGCTCCTCGCTAAACAATAGCAAACACAAGAAAACCCCCAAGAACCTACCCTCACCAACCAGCACCTCCATGCGTCCTTTGTTAGAAATATGTGATCTAGCATCCATTCTTAGTGTGTTTCCTTAGTGATACCTTAGAGTGGTTTGTTCTAAGGTTAGAAGGCTTAAATTACTAGAGTAACTGGGTGTACTAGTAGTTATCTTCCTTTGATTGGGGCATCACCTTTTAGGTAAGTCGGGTGAGAAATCATAGGGAGATGGAGAGAATCAAGGGCTCTAGGTGCCTCCCTCTCATAAGTCTATAAATTCAAGGGGCTATTACTCACACATTAGAGAGAGCTAGAGATAGCTCAGTGGAGAGTATAGTTGTAAGATTCCTCCCTCTAGCTTTTGAGGTGTGCAGGTGTAAAAACCTCCCCTTCTGATCTTTGAATTATTCCCCTCTCTAAAATAAAAGAAAGATCCTGTTTTACCCTGTTTTGGCCTAGAGAGAGAAAATATCTAGAGAGAGGTAATTCAAAAATGAGATATTTTTGGATATAAAAATCCTCCTAATGTCTAAAATGGTTTCCCTTGAAACAGATATTCAAAAAGAAATTTCCAATGTGCAATTGGAATAAATTGAAATTAGGTAAAAAGGACCTTAGCCTAAGGGTCCAGATTTTCTAAAATTATTGAATTAAGGTTCCTATGGACCAATTAGATTAATCCAAATGTAGGAAGGAGATAAATTGAAGAATAAAAAGAAAATATCCCAAAAAATGAGTAAATACTCACATAAGATGAAGAGTTGACTAAGGACAAGGTTATTAATTAAAAAAGAAGAGATATTTAGAAGAAATGATGCATTTTTGACACCCTCATGAAGGAGGCGCCTATTTCACATGTGTGGTTGAGTTTTAAACTCACAAAGAATGAGATATTTTCATCTCTCCTCTCTCCTGCTTCAACTAGATCCGAAAAGTAAGCTAAACTGACCTAAAAATGGTCAAAAAGTTGACCAAACTAATCTGGAAAATTCTAGAATCAGTTTGCTTGGTTAGAGGCTCACTTTTTCCTATAAATGAAGCCTCCCCCTTTGTAAATGGTTAATAGTGTTTTATGCACTGTTACTCTACTCCTCCCCAGAGCCAAAAACAATGAATTTATTGATAATTCATTAGTTTTTGACCATTTCCTCTTCAAAAGAATTGGTGGCCACTCTTGTTGCAAACAAGAGTAGATCCCTCAAACCATCAAGCCAAAGGAAAGCTCACAAAAATTCATGTAAGCTAGAAATCCTACTTTTCTCTTTATTCCATTTAATAGTTTTCTAATTTTTGTTTAAAATGAAAAATGATGCTATGCCTTGTTGGAAAGGCTTTCCCCCTCTCTTCATTCTTGAATTCAACCTTTCTTTATCCTAGATGTGTAATCAAATTGTTAGAATTAAACTTTTGATATTGTTTCTCTTTAAAAAGTGAAATTTGATTAGTTTAGAATGCTTTAAACCATTTGGGATAATTTCTAAGTAACTTGAGAATGAAAAAAATTAAAAAATGGTCAGCCATACAAAGGAGGTTATGGCAAAATTTTCTTAAATTTTGTGAAATAAGTTTTATCTTTTATTATTCAAAAAGAGTAACCCCATCGCTTGTGTGTTCTAAAAGTGTTATTTTTATTCTATGCATAGAAAAATGCATATTAGAAATATTTTTATAATAAAAGTGTTATTTTCATTAGAATTAATTTCTATGCATAGAAAGATGCATATTGGGAATATTTTGATTATAAAAGTGTTACTTTCATCAAAATTGATTTTTATGCATAAAAGAAAATTTTTTAATTATAAAAGTGTTACTTTCATTAAATTTAAATTTATGCATAAATAGATGCATAAAAGGATTTTTTTTATAAAAGCGTTACTCTCATCAAATTTTGATTTTATGCATAGAAAGATGCATAAAGAAATTTATTTTTATTTCAAAAGAGTTATTCTCATCAATTTTGATTTTATGCATAGAAAGATGCATAAAGAAATTTATTCTTATTTCAAAAGAGTTATTCTCATCAATTTTGATTTTTCGCATAGAAAGATGCATAAAGAAATTTATTCTTATTTCAAAAGAGTTATTCTCCTTAAAATTGAATTTATGCATAAATAGATGCATAAATGGATTTTTATAAAAGTGTTATTTCTCACTGAAGTTATTCTTATGCATAAATAGATGAGTAAAGAATCTTTATATCAAAAATAAGAATTCTCTTACATTCTATAAATAGATGTGATAAGATGTGATATGAATCAGATAGATGAGAATGAATAGAGGATGGATGTGATGAGAATGAAAGGTAAATAGATGTGATGATATGTGATGCGAATCAGATAGATGGGAAAGAATGGATAGATGGATGTGATGAGAATGAGAGGTAAATAGATGTGATGATATGTGATGCGAATTAGATAGATGGGATTGATGTGGATGGATGTATGGATGATGTGGATTGACGTGAATGGATGTATGGATGATGTGGATTGATGTGTGGGTAATGTGGATTGATGTGGATGGATGAGTGGATAATGTGGATTGATGTGGATGGATGTATGGATGATGTGGATTGATGTGGATTGACATGAATGGATGTATGGATAATGTGGGTAATGTGGATTGACGTGAATGGATGTATGGATGATGTGGATTGATGTGTGGGTAATGTGGATTGATGTGGATGGATGAGTGGATAATGTGGATTGATGTGGATGATGTGGATGGATGTATGGATGATGTGGATTGATGTGTGGGTAATGTGGATTGACATGAATGGATGTATGGATGATGTGGATTGATATGTGGATAATGTGGATTGATGTGCATGGATGAGTGGATAATGTGGATTGATGTGGATGGATATATGGATGATGTGGATTGATGTGTGGGTAATGTGGATTGACGTGAATGGATGTATGGATTATGTGGATTGATATGTGGATAATGTGGATTGATGTGGATGGATGAGTGGATAATGTGGATTAATGTGGATTGATGTGGATGGATGTATGGATGATGTGGATTGATGTGTGGGTAATGTGGATTGACATGAATGGATGTATGGATGATGTGTGGATAATGTGGATTGATGTGGATGGATGAGTGGATAATGTGGATTGATGTGGATGATGTGGATGGATGTATGGATGATGTGGATTGATGTGTGGGTAATGTGGATTGACGTGAATGGGTGTATGGATGATGTGGATCGATGTGTGGATAATGTGGATTGATGTGGATGGATGAGCGGATAACGTGGATTAATTTGGATTGATGTGGATGATGTGGATGGATGTATGGATGATGTGGATTGATGTGTGGGTAATGTGGATTGACGTGAATGGATGTATGGATAATGTGGATTGATGTGGATGGATGAGTGGATTGATGTGTGGGCAATGTGGATTAACGTGAATGGATGTATGGATGATGTGTGGATAATGTGGATTGATGTGGATGGATGAGTGGATAATGTGGATTAATGTGGATGGATGTATGGATGATGTGGATTGATGTGTGGGTAATGTGGATTAACGTGAATGGATGTATGGATGATGTGGATGGATGAGTGGATAATGTGGATTGATGTGGATGGATGAGTGGATAATGTGGATTAATGTGGATGGATGTATGGATGATGTGGATTGATGTGTGGGTAATGTGGATTAACGTGAATGGATGTATGGATGATGTGGATGGATGAGTGGATAATGTGGATTGATGTATGGATGATGTGGATTGATGTGGATGGATGTATGGATGATGTGGATTGATGTGGATGGATGTATGGATGATGTGGATTGACATGTGGATTGATGTGGATGGATGTGTGGATAATGTGGATTGATGTGGATGGATGTGTGGATAATGTGGATTGATATGGATGGATGTATGGATGATGTGGTTTGGTGTGGATGATGTGGATGGATGTATGGATGATGTGATGTGGATTGATGTGTGGATGATGCGATTGGATGTGATTTGATGTGGGAATGATGTGATGTGATAGGGATCGATGAAAAAAAAATTTGGGGGAAGATGAGAAAAGATGGGGACTAATGTGAAAGGATATGCAGTGATGAGAAAAGATGGAAATATTGTTGGAACTGTATTGTGAAATCTGTTTTTAAATGACTGTTTTATGTCAAGAATGCTGGGGAAGCATTTTGACCGTCTTGTGAATGAGGTCGTGGTGGAGACCTATTTGTTAAAGTTCCAACTGCTGACGGAGAGTCAACGGAGGATGTCTCACGTAGCAAGGTCCACCGAGGTCTTGACCAGCCTCGGTTTGATTTAAATGGTGAGCTTCCGGTACTGTGGATGAGGGACCAAGGAAGCGGCCTATGAGTGAAGCGCTAGGAGACCTGCGAAGGATCCTAGAGGGTGCTGACCATATGGTGCTCGGGCTCTGGGTCGCCAAAGATACCCACATGTACATCGAGGAAGATATTGGAACAAGGAGTAAGAGTTGTTTTTTGAATTCAGGCATGGATCTGGTTGGTTGACCTTGCTGGTCCTCAACGGATGAGTCCATGGCTCTTTTATATGGATCCATTGGTTGATCTTGCTGATCTTCAACGGAGATTCCATTTTGATATGTGAATATATTGCCAGTTACTATGAGCTAGGAACGATTGAAAAGGCCTGTGAGTGAATAGGTGGTGATGAGCGTTCTGGTTGCCAATGATGCCATAGGTACACCAATGAAGGAATGATTGGAAATAAGGATTCAACCGGAGATTTTGAGGATTGTGATCAGTAACACAATGGTTTCATTAAATGATTATTTTAAAGATAGCCGATGCTGAGAAAAAGGCAATTTCATATTGGGTGTGTAAGTGGTGTGACTAGTTTTAAGTTTGCATGAATATCTGGCTAGGGGGCCTGGGAATTCTTTTCCCTGGTACTCGGAACAAAATCTAACCAAATTCTTAAATGGATCCCACCTTTAAGGTGGTTGGGCGGTTGGCTAACCCACGGGACTGGATGGGGTTAGGCTGGATTGATGGATCCTTAAATTGAGACTCAATTTTGTTATGGTACGATAGATGAAGTAAATCCCGGACAAAAATTGTTCTATGGAAAAGAATCAACGGCTGTGCCTCTCAATGAGGAAAAAAGCGTTGGTCTCTATGATCCAAATGCAATCTTTTCCCTGATCTGACTTGGGACTTACGGGTTCGGTCAGATCAGTTCAGTTAGTTAAGGCTTTTGACTACGTTGTTAGAGAAAAGTTATCATGGAGGAATCTCCTGTGCTTTTCGAGCAAGGGAAGTTTTTCTGGGATTGGTTTTGAAAGAACCGATGGATTAGTCTCTTGTCCGGATGATATCCGTGGGTGAGGCCCCGAGTGTGAGACCCTGCCCTGCGCAAGAAGTGCTACTTCCACTGCTAGAACCCCTGAATTCGTTGCGCGGTGGGGATAGGGACCTCACAGCTGGTATCAGAGCGAATTGGCTAATGAGGATCAACCGAGAAGCCAAAAATGTCAAAAATTTATGAAGAAGCAGTAAAAGGTTGTAATTGTGTGGAAAAATTCATACGAATTGATATTCAAAGTGAAATTCGTAAATTGGTAATTGGGTCTTCAGATGGAAGTACCGCAATTGTATGGAATCCCTGACTTGCTTGAGGCCTAGACATGATGGTATTTACCTTATAGTTCCAAGAACCGTGACTACCCGTATATACCGATGAGGGTATAACTGCAGCTCTTAACCTAAGACTTGAAATGATAAGATACTATCTAGATGATGAATTCAAATGTGGTTGATATGATTTTGAATTCTGGTTGAGAACTGATGAGTTGATTTGGATTCTGATTGAAAAATGAAGATTCTTGAATTTTGGTTGAAATGTAATAAACTAAGCAAAACCACAATGAGGATGAATGGGACGAGTCCCTATGATGATGTTCGTAGTAGCTGGAATGACGTTAAATGACTTCACCAAATCACTATGAGATTAGTGGATTGTGCTAGCAGATTGCTGCTGTTAACACTTGACCCAATGGATCAAGTTAAGGGATGTCAAATTAAAAATCTGTATAATTGAAAATTTCCATGAAGGAGTGTTCAGATAGAAAATTCGGTCTAATGGACCATTATTGTGATAAGGATTTGAATGATACGATCTGAGTGAATTATTATTTGATGATGAGTTTTATATAAGGGATCTTTATCCCAGGATTCCGTTGGGTTCACCAGACTATAAGGAACCCTAGAATCAGTTTTGGATCTTAAAGGAAAACAGTTCTCCTCTAATTTTGTGAGATGAGAACATCTCACGTTTTTTAAGTGGGGTAGGATGTAAGATTCCTCCCTTTGGCTTTTGAGGTGTGCAGCTGTAAAAACCTCCCCTTCTGATGTTATAATTATTTTCCTCTCTGAAATAAAAGAAAGATCCTATTTTACCCTGTTTTGGCCTAGAGAGAGAAAATGTCTAGAGGGAGGTAATTCAAAATTGAGATATTTTTGGATATAAAAATCCTCCTAGTGTCTAAAATGGTTTCCCCTGAAACAGATATTCAAAACTAAATTTCCAATGTGCAATTGGAATAAATTGAAATCAGGTAAAAAGGACCTTAGCCTAAGGATCCAGATTTTTTGAAATTTTTGAATTAAGGTTCCTATGGACCAATTAGATTAATCCAAATGTAGGGAGGAGATAAATTGAAGAATAAAAGGAAATTCTCCCAAAAATGAGTAAATACTCACATAAGATGAAAAGTTCACTAAGAACAAGGTTATTAGTTAAAAAAGAAGAGATATTTAGAAGAAATGATGCATTTTTGACACCTCAGTGTGGGGGAATTTCCCTCATGAAGGAGGCGCCTATTTCACATGTGTGGTCGAGTTTTAAACTCACAAATAATGAGATATTTTCATCTCTCCTCTCTCCTGCTTCAACTAGATCCAAAAAGTAAGCTAAACGGACCTAAAAATGGTCAAAAATTGACCAAACAGATTTGGAAAATTCTAGAATCAGTTTGCTTGGTTAGAGGCTCACTTTTTCCTATAAATGAAGCCTCCCCCTTTGTAAATGGTTAATAGTGTTTTATGCACTGTTACTCTACTCCTCCCCAGAGCCAAAAACAGTGAATTTATTGATAATTCATTAGTTTTTGACCATTTCCTCTTCAAAAGAATTGGTGGCCACTCTTGTTGCAAGCAAGAGTAGATCCCTCAAACCATCAAGCCAAAGGAAAGCTCACAAAAATTCATGTAGGCTAGAAATCCTACTTTTTTTTAATTCCATTTAATGGTTTTCTAATTTTTGTTTTCTCTAAAATGAAAAATGATGCTATGCCTTGTTGGAAAGGCTTTCCCCCTCTCTTCATTCTTGAATTCAGCCTTTCTTTATCCTAGATCTGTAATCAAATTGTTAGAATTAAAATTCTGATATTGTTAGAATTAAAATTTTGATATTGTTTCTCTTTAAAAAGTGGAATTTGATTAGTTTAGAATGCTTTAAACCATTTGGGATAATTTCTAAGTAACTTGAGAATGAAAAAAATTAAAAAATGGTAAGCCATACAAAGGAGGTTATGGTAAAATTTTCTTAAATTTTGTGAAATAAGTTTTATCTTTTATTACTCAAAAAGAGTAATCCCCATCGCTTGTGTATTCTAAAAGTGTTATTTTTATTCTATGCATAGAAAAATGCATATTAAAAATATTTTTATAATAAAAGTGTTATTTTCATTAGAATTAATTTCTATGCATAGAAAGATGCATATTGGGAATATTTTGATTATAAAAGTGTTACTTTCATCAAAATTGATTTTTATGCATAAAAGAAAATTTTTTAATTATAAAAGTGTTACTTTCATTAAATTTAAATTTATGCATAAATAGATGCATGAAAGGATTTTTTTAATAAAAGCGTTACTTTCATCAAATTTTGATTTTATGCATAGAAAGATGCATAAAGAAATTTATTCTTATTTCAAAAGAGTTATTCTCATCAATTTTGATTTTATGCATAGAAAGATGCATAAAGAAATTTATTCTTATTTCAAAAGAGTTATTCAATTTTGATTTTATGCATAGAAAGATGCATAAAGAAATTTATTTTATTCTCATTAAAATTGAATTTATGCATAGAAAGATGCATAAAGAAATTTATTCTTATTTCAAAAGAGTTATTCTCCTTAAAATTTAATTTATGCATAAATAGATGCATGAACGGATTTTTATAAAAGTGTTATTTCCCACTGAAGTTGTTCTTATGCATAAATAGATACGTAAAGAATTTTTATTTAAAAAATAAGAATTCTCTTACATTCTATAAATAGATGTGATAAGATGTGATATGAATCAGATAGATGAGAATGAATAGAGGATGAATGTGATGAGAATAGAAGTGATGAGAATGAAAGGTAAATAGATGTGTGATGATATGTGATGCGAATCAAATAGATGGGAAAGAATGGATGGATGGATGTGATAAGAATGAGAGGTAAATAGATGTGATGATATGTGATGCGAATCAGATAGATGGGATTGATGTATGGATGATGTGGATTGATGTGTGGGTAATGTGGATTGACGTGAATGGATGTATGGATGATGTGGATTGATGTGGATGAACGAGTGGATAATGTGAATTGATGTGGATGAAAGAGTGGATAATGTGAATTGATGTGTGGGTAATGTGGATTGATGTGGATGAACGAGTGGATAATGTGAATTGAAGTGGATTGATGTGGATGGATGTATGGATGATGTGGATTGATGTGTGGGTAATGTGGATTGACGTGAATGGATGTATGGATGATGTGGATTGATGTGTGGGTAATGTGGATTGATGTGGATGGATGAGTGGATAATGTGGATTGATGTGGATGGATGTATGGATGATGTGGATTGATGTGTGGATAATGTGGATTGACGTGAATGGATGTACGGATGATGTGGATTGATGTGTGGATAATGTGGATTGATGTGGATGGATGAGTGGATAATGTGGATTGATGTGGATGATGTGGATGGATGTATGGATGATGTGGATTGATATGTGGGTAATGTGGATTGACGTGAATGGATGTATGGATGATGTGGATTGATGTGTGGATAATGTGGATTGATGTGGATGGATGAGTGGATAATGTGAATTAATGTGGATTGATGTGAATGATGTGGATGGATGTATGGATGATGTGGATTGATGTGTGGGTAATGTGGATTGAGGTATATGGATGTATGGATGATGTGGATTGATGTGTGGATAATGTGGATTGATGTGGATGGATGAGTGGATAATGTGGATGCATGTATGGATGATGTGGATGTTGAAATTATAGTAATGTGATGAGCTATGGTGGATCAAATACTAGAATCAACATCATTAACAAAGTGATTAGTAAATAATTAAGATGTAATTAGTGAGTAATTAACAAATAGCTTAATGTAGGCATGGATAATCAAATGCATAGAAAGATGCATAAAGAAATTCTTTTTATTTTAAAAGTTTTATTCCTATTAAATTTGATTTTATGCATAAATAGATGCATAAAAGGATTTTTTAAATAAAAGAGTTATTCCCATTGAAGTTGATTTTTATGCATAAATAGATGCATAAAGACTTTCTATATCAAAATTAAAATTCTCTTAAATTCTATGTTTAAATTCTATGAGTATTTGATAAATGAATAATTAAATACTCTAAGAGAAATTTCTATCGTTTTATATTCACACGGATTGTAAAAAAGAAAATTCAGGAAATCTATCGAGATCGAAATATTTAGATAAATGATTAAGTTTCCTCATTGGAATTCGTAACTAATTTAGAAATCAGTTAAGTGAATCTTCAAAGAAAGAAATTCAGTAAAATAGTAACTGAATCATCCAACCTTTTTGAGAAAGATAGTTCATGAAAAATCTTATCCGACTCAAACCTTGAATCAGACTATGACCAAGACCAAACTCTTTCGTCATTTTCGAGGAAAGAAAGTGTGACCAGTTTAGAAAAATACACTCAAAACTCCTGCCAAATCTGAAACTAAGTTTGAGGCCCTTCGAATTGATCTGTGGATCAAGGTTATAGAATTCGAGGAATTCTGGTATGAAATTCTGAATTCCGATCAAGAAGTTTTGGGGATACTGATTCAAGAAATATTCCTTGTATTCATCAAAAGAAAATTAAACTGAAAACTTGCTTAGAAACCTTGTTTTCTTAAAGGCCTGTCTTACGCGAGAATGCTCGAGGGAGCATTTGGTATATGCTTTTCTAAGAAAAGTTTGGTTACAATAGCTGGCGGGGAGTGTTCAAAGGACGGCTCATGCAGCAAAGCCTGCCTAGGTCTTGACCAGCCTCGGTATGGTTGAAAAATGGTGTGCTTCCGGTACGATGGGCAAGGGCCGACGAAGCGGTCCCAAAGTGAAGTGCCAGGACACCTAAGGAGGATCTTGGAGGGTTTTGACCAGGAGATGCACGGGGTCGCGATGCCTATGACACCCATGCGTATGTCGTGGAAGGTATGTATGATGGACGAAATGATTATTGTAATCTATTACTGGATCTCGTTGGCTGACCAGTTGGTCTCAACAGAGAGTCCAGAGTGATACTGTTTTTTGAGAAACAAGGGACTGGATGGAATTTTTGAGTCATGACATCGGTAACCAATAACTCTTTGTCAATGGATTATTTTATATGTTAAAGTTTTAAAGAGGAGTGTGTGCGTAATTGTATTTGAAAGCAAAAGTTAAGAAAGGCATTCAATTATGGGTGGGTGAGTAATTATCTGGTTCTACTGATTCCAGTGGTGGTTGGGTGGTGGCTAACCCATGGGCCGGATGGGTTTAGACTGGAATTAATGGAGTTTTAATAATTGTATTAAAATAATAAGAATACGCTTAGAATTCGAGTAGTTAAATAAAAACCTAAAGAATTTCTCAAATGAGTAGATCAATGGCTGTGCCTGACTTCAGTTAGGAAAAAAGCATTGATTTCCTCAAATGATTAGATCAATGGCTGTGCCTGATTTCGGTTAGAAAAAAAACGTTAATTTCTTCAAACTAAGTCAGTGATAGTTTTTCCTTCTATCTGGTTTAATCAGGTGAAGGATAGTTTAGTCTCTTGACACCGTTAAGAAAATCAAAAAGGTGGAATCGTCTCCGTTTTTCGGGCAAGGAAAATTTTCCCGGTTTTGGTTTCGGAATGACCACCAGATTAGTCTCGTGTTTGGACATTCGAGGGCGAGGCCCCGAGTGGGAAACCCTGTCCCGCGCAAGAGAAAGCTACTTCCGCCTACTTGCAACTGAGAGTCCGGTGCACGGAGGGGGCAGAGGGGTCTCACATTTATGGAAAACCATTAATCAAGACAATGGGCAATGGGTAATGTGTAGATTAGAGGAAAAATGATAGAAAAAGCCAACAGATGGCTCCCCCGGCAGCGATGCGAAAAATATTATGGTTCACCCTAATCGCCCTCGAACCACATCCAGCAAGAGATTACCTGGTGAACCGCAACTATTGTGGGGATCTTTCCAATGGCTGAGCTCATAACCTTTGAGGTGTCCAAGCTCTACAACTCCTTGAGAAGAAATTCCACTATGCCTTCTACGAACGTTGTCACACCGCTGCATTACACTACGAGTACTCATCCCTCCTCTCACCTCACTTCACTCATACACACTCACTAGCATGCATTAGGGAGAGAGATTAGCAAGAGGATTAGCAAGAGCAAGACTCAATTGCACAATGGGAGAGTCCGTTGTATTATGAGAGAAATTCACTTATATACATGGCCATAAGTTTTCACACTCACTTAAACTGTGGCTGGCCGGGCACTTTAGGCTCATAAGAGGCCTAATGTTATTACAATGACTACTCTCATAATATATCCATGAAGTACATCACTTGGGACTTTATCCTACATGCTACCACATGCTCTTGAAGAAGCGTCAATCGCCATAAATACTCCGTCACCATTATGGGTGCTTGTCCCAGTTGTAGCTTTGGACACCATTGCTTCATATCTTAAATGTATGACCCTTTGGTGTATCTACCTTGACTCCTTGATGTAAGATAATGGTGGTAGCTCTTGTTAACCCTAGGAATGGGTTAACATCTCCCCCTTCCTGATGACGATTGCGTCCTCGTGATCCCTGACAACGGTGCCAAAAATGTTATGGCTCACCCTAACCCCCCTTGAACCAGATCCAACAAGAGATTACTTGGTGAACCACAACTGTCATAAGGATATTTCCAATGGCCGAGCTTGTAACCCTTGAGGTCTCCAAGCTCTATAACTCCTTGAGAAGTAATTCCACTGCACCTCCTCTGAGCGTTGTCACACCATCGCGTTGCACTACGGGTACTCATCCCTCCTCTCACCTCACTTCACTCACATATACTCACTAGTATGCATTAGGGAGAGAGATTACAAAGAGGATTAGAAAGAGCTGTTAAATTTGCAGCAATGTGATGAGCTATGGTGGATCAAATGCTAGAATCAACATCATTAGAAAAGAGATTAGATAATAATTAAGATGTGATTAGTGAGCAATTAACTAATAGCTTAATGTAGGCATGGATAATCAAAAACTAGCAAATTCTCAGTAGGCCAATGCCTCAATTTATAGGGTTTACATCCAAGCATCTAATCCCACTAATCTCTCCCTGATTCACTCCACCTTTTTTGCTTGATTCTCTCCACATCTTAAATCTCCTCATGCTACCCTTTATTCTCTCCTAGTAGATACTTCTCACCTTTTCACAGCTTCTCTCACATTTACAGATTCTCTTTTACAACCTCTTGCTGAGGGCTTGTTCCCGCACACACCCTATTCACTTGTATATTTCAACACCTCCCCTCAAGTGAATACTCCTAGCACACCTGGACCCTATACCAAGTTTCCCTCTTACTTAATAGTCCGTGACTAGTGCCTCAAGTCCCTAAACTCATAGTCCTTGACACACACTCTCTCTCTCTATGTGTCCAAGGCTACTACAAGTTCCCGTGACCTTGACTAAAGTGCTCACATATACATCTACCACATGGCCTACATCATCGGTGGCTAAGAGGTGGTTTTACTCTATTGGGACAGGTTACATTAGGTTGTGGGGTTTCTCTCTCTCTCTCTCTCTCTCTCTCTCTCTCTCTCTCTCTCTCTCTCTCAGAAAAGATGATCTGACTCCACTTCCTTAGGAGCCTCCATGAAGTTTGCCGATGTCGTTCCTTCTCCACTGGCTTTGTTGTAGCAGTCTCTTTCCATGTGTCCTGGCTTTCCACAGTTGTGGTGGCAAGTGAACGTCCTTCCTCCTACTCTGCCTCTTCTTCGTCCTCATCCTCGAGAGAGTCCTCCTTGAGTGAAGAATGCTTTTTCTTCTCCTGCTGTTGAGTCCAGCCATTTTTTCTCTTTGACTCTGGTCTCTTGCTCTAGTAGAGCTCCTTCTATCTCGTGTAGCTTCAATTCAGGTACATTCTTTAATGTTGCTACAATGTTTTCATATTCACCTTTGTCCACACTCTTCAGAAGCACTGCTAGTGCCTCATCATCTTCTACCTTTTTGCCAATAGCTGCTAATTGTTGCTTAATGCTTTTATATTTGTTCAAGTGTGTGATTAAAGGTTCACTTTCCTTCATATCCAATTTGTAGAATTGCATTAACAGATTTATCTTTGAATTTTTTGCTTGAGTGCCAAATAATTTATTGAGTTCATGCATCTTTTGCCCATTGTATCCCTGTGATGTGATGAATGATTTCATCATTTAAACTGAGTGCGATAAGTCCTAATGCTTTCTCATTCCTGCTCTTCTACTCATTTTTCCCTCTCACCTCTGGGCATTCATCTCTTCCCTCAACCAGTCCCCACAGATTTTTCCTCATGAGCAAATACATGGTTTTTGTCTGCTATGTGTAAAACTGCTCCCTATTAAATTTGGCTATCTCTTGTGCCGTACTCATGATGATGTGAAGGGGGGTCTTACCTCTTGATCCAATTTCAAGATTCAAGGGCAGTGTCTACCCTTTTACAACTCAATCTAGTGTTTAGGTGATGATTACAACAGATTTATCAGCATAAATTCACCAGAAATTACAACTCAATCTAGTGTTTAGTATTTAGGTGATGATTACAACAGATTTATCAGCATAAATTCACCAAAAATTACAGTAAACCAAGGATAACAAATCTGTACGGAATCGTTGGAGTATCAAACCATCTCTGAATTGCAATATGAAGTTATAGGGATCTCTATCAAATACCCAATGGTTAATTTGAACCCTCAATTGCACCAAAAAATAGTGATTAGTGTTGATTAATCACTGATTAGCAAATTAATCCTCTATTTTGTGTGCAAAAAACAGAGTATGCAGGGAGTCCAAATCTGGGGCCTTAGAGTCCAAATGAGCTCAAATCCTTCCAAGGCCATCAATAGCAATTAGTCTAGTAGAGGATTAAGCCAAGAAATACAAGATTTGACCAAACATTGAATGCTTAATCTCTGTTTTACCAAAGTCACCTGCAGATTTGATGAAGAGCTTGGATCTCACTGTAGACTTGATGAAATCAAAAACTGTCTTCACCAGCTTGTAGAGCACCCTTGAAAACCCCTAGGGCCAAGAGGAATTAGAGCCATTCCATTTGGTGTAGACAATATCTCCAATTCTCCTAAAAAAAGGTACCTGCAAATTCGCGAATTTCAACAGCTCCTCTTGGCGGTTTGGCGCGCCGATTTGATGGGCTGAATGGTGGGCAAGGTGGCTATGTTTACCCTAATGTTGATACTGGAGGGAGATCAAGCCCCTCCACTAGCTGGGGGTACAAAAGCTTGTTGAAAAAGAGGTAAAAATCTTAATTATCTACTAATCCTAATTAGCTAAGTGATTAGCAAGATAATCGACTGTTATTCTTATTAAATTTGATTTCTATGCATAGAAAGATGCATAAAGAAATTTTTTTATTATAAGAGTGTTATTCTTATTAAATTATTTTTCATGCATAGAAAGATGCATAAAAAAATTTCTTTTATTTTAAAAGTGTTATTCCTATTAAATTTGATTTTATGCATAAAAGGATTTTTTTTATAAAAGTGTTATTCCCATTGAAGTTGATTTTTATGAATAAATAGATGCATAAAGAATTTTTATATCAAAATTAGAATTCTCTTGAATTCTATGTTTAAATTATATGAGTATTTGACAAATGAATAATTAAATACTCTACGAGAGAAATTTCTATCGTTTTATATTCACACGGATTGTTAAAAAAAAATTCAAGAAATCTATTAAGATCGAAATATTCAGATAAATGATTAATTTATTCCTCATTGGAATTCGTAACTAATTTAGAAATTAGTTAAGTGAATATTCAAAGAAAGAAATTCAGTAAAATAGTAACTGAATTATCAAACCTTTTCGAGAAATATAGTTCAGGAAAAATCTTATCCGACTCGAACCTTGAATCAGACTATGACCAAGACCAAACTCTTTCGTCAGTTTTGGAGGAAAGAAAGTGTGACCAGTTTAGAAAAATACACTCAAAACTCCCACCAAATCTGAAACTGAGTTTGAGGCCCTTCGAATTGATTTGTGGATCAAGGTTATAGAATTCGAGGAATTCTGGTATGAAATTCTGAATTTCGATCAAGAAGTTTTGGGGATACTGATTCAAGAAATACTCCTTGTATTCAAGACATACTCCTTGTATTCAAAAGAAAATCAAACTGAAAACTTGCTTAGAAACCATGTTTTCATAAAGGACTGTCTTATGCCAGAATGTTGGAGGGAGCATTTGGTATATGTTTTTCTAAGGGAAGTTCGGTTGCAACAGCTAGCGGCGGGGAGTGTTCAAAGGACGGCTCACGCGACAAAGCCTTGACCAGTCTCGGTATGGTTGAAAAATGGTGCGCTTTTGGTATGATGGGCGAGGGCCAACGATGCGGTCCCCGAGTGAAGTGCCAGGACACCTAAGGAGGATCCTGGAGGGTTCTGACCAAGAGATGCATGGGCTCGCGGTGCCTATGACACCTATGCATATGTCGTGGAAGATATGTATGATGGACGAAATGATTATTGTGATCTGTTAACTTGATCTCGTTTTGCTGACCAGTTGATCTCAACAACGGAGAGTCTAAAGTGATAATGTTTTTTGAGAAACAAGGGACTGGATGGAATTTTTGAGTTATGACATCGATAAACCAATAACTGTTTGTCAATGGATTCTTTTATATGTTAAAGTTTTAAAGAGGAGTGTATACGTAATTGTATTCAAAAAAGCAAAAGTTAAGAAAGGCATTCAATTTTGGGTGGGTGAGTAATTGGTTGGTTCTACCGATTCCAGTGGTGGTTGGGTGGTGGCTAACCCATGGGCCTAGGCTGGAATCCGTGGAGTTTTAATAATTAAATTGAAATATTAGGAATACGCTTAGAATTCGAGTAGTTAAATAAAAACCTGAAGAATTTCTCAAATGAGTAGATCAATGGCTGTGCCCGATTTCCGTTAGGAAAAAAGCGTTGATTTCTTCAAACTAAGTCAGTGATAGTTTTCCTTCTATTTGGTTTAATCAGATGAAGGATAGTTTAATCTCTTAACCCTGTTAGAAAATTCGTTCTCTCTCTCTCTCTCTCTCTCTCTCTCTTGTGGCTATGGTGGTAGGCTTGTGTATGTTTATGCTTGCTTACTTGATTGTGGTAGTGTGCATGTAGGTGATGGCTTCTTGTCTTGCTTCCTCTTCTCCCTCTTCTTTTCTTCTTCTTGATATCACTCTTGCACACACAAAGGCATAGAGTAGAGGTTGAGCTCTCCATAACTCCCTTCCTCTTTGCTCACTACCTAGCTTGTGGAAGCTCCATTTGAGTGACACAAGTGGAGGTGGAGTGAGCCCCTAGCGGCCTCACATAGGGGAGTTAACCCTTGTTAGGTTTGGCTAAGTGCTACCCCTCGAACTGACCCTTGCATGGTCTTCCTTATCTTCTTCTCTCCCTCTCTTTGTGCAAGGTAGTAGCATGTTCAATTTGGTGAACATATGCTTTGAGGTTCCCTTATTGGTTCTAGGAGATTGACTTTGGAGTAGGGTTTAGGATAGGCTTAGGTGGGGTCAGTGGTTTGTATTCGACCACTTGCTGAAGTACTAGCTCTAGTTTAGCCTACACCTTCCTTAAAATAACTTGGTCTGGTTTCATTCACTCCTTCTCTAAAACGAGATTGGGGTACTTTTTGGGTTTCTTTAGAAGATTTGAATAGTCAATGGTTTTCTTCTCTTTGGGAAGAGCAAGTTTGAGTAGGAAATCACCCTTTTCTATCGTGAAGCCTCTTTGACAAACTGATCGTGTGTTGCATTTTCATGTGCTCTTCGGGGTTTTCCTCTTTTGGACAACTACTAGTTCTGGTACTTTAACTGTTTTAAGGGCTACCACAGCCTTTCGGGATTGTGCCTTAAGTCTTTGGCTGCTGGCTTCAAGGTTGAAGCCATCAGCCTTTCGGGATTGTGCCTTTAAGTCTTTGGCTGCTACTACTGGCTTCGGGTTTTCTTCTTTTGGACAACTACTAGTTCTGGTACTTTAACTGTTTTAAGGGCTACCACAGCCTTTCGGGATTGTGCCTTAAGTCTTTGGTTGCAAGCTTCAAGGTTGAAGCCTAATCTTCTACTTTTTAGCTGCCTTAAATGTTTCCTTGGTAAAATTTCCCTTAACTAGGTTTGGATCCTTGTGATGGCATTAAGGAGGATTGCATGAATAAGTCTCCTTGCACACTTAACAAGTTAATACTCATCGAAGTGACTGATATTACTGCCACTAGGATAATTGTCACTCTATTGGGATAATCTTAAACACATGTTTGAATCCATACTTGTAACATGTACCTTTTGTATGGAATGACATTGGGGTTTGGCATTGGATTTGAGGATGGAGTTTGGGCACTAGGTGTAATGGTTCTATAAGGACACTTGGAAACATAGTGTGGGCCCTTGCTATGGAAACATTACATTGGTGGCCTACATGTCATATTGATGAGGTCTCTCAGTATTTGTTGCACCATGGCTTCGAACAGATAGTCTATGGCTGGGAGTTTCCCTAAATATCCATATGAATCGTAGTGCTTATATGACTCATAGCTCTCATGCTCTAAACTCTCAGAGTCTCCTACTAGCAATGTCACCAAGTACTATTGTAGTGATGTGGTTCTAGAAGGAACCGGTTGGGGTGGTAATACCGATGGTGGATATGACATTGGTGGCGGTATGTACATACCTCTCTCATTATAGGGTTCTCATAAATGGGTACTAGATTATGTACCAGTTGAGAAGCATTTGGTATGGGTGGTAGGACTCGTGGTTGCTTTGGCACTGAGAGCATAGGTTTTGGTGTCAAGTTTCCATGGCACCAACAATGGGTTGTATGATGGCTCCAATGAGCACAATACTTTTGTTATCTAAAGCTTAGCATTGGAAACTTTGTGCTTATATGGTTTCAACGGCATAATATTGTGCACCAAACCATATCTCTTTGTGGGAATAGGTGTGGGTGTCCTGCTTGAGGTGCCTTGCCTTGAGGTTATCCCTGAGGTTTTCCTTTGGGGCTAGCATTGCCACTTCTTTAGCAAACTCATCCATGCTCATGTCATTGACTAGGACTCTAGCTGGTGCTGGTGGGGAACACTTAGCCATTGAGACTTTAGATGAGGCATCTCCTATCTCATGGTTTGGGTGGATGAATTCTACATCCTTGTCTTGGGGATTGTCTTATATCTATTGCCTTGCTGGGTAACACTCATCGAATATGTAACGTATAGACCTGTACAGATAGTCGTCAAGCCTCTTGCTCTTGAGAGAGATCATAAATCAATCGATGAGTGGTAAGTCATGTAGTCTCTCACAAGTGACGGGTTGCATCTCATGAGGGGATACTTGATTTTAGCAATATAGTCCCACATTATTTTACCATCCTCTTGCTTGAGGTTATAGATTTATGTGTGAGAATCCCACAATGAATGTGTGTCTCAAGGCCTAGTGCTAGCCTTTTAATGTGGGTTTGGAGAGAGTTAAATCAGTGGCGGCCTACTTTGCCTTCAAGTCAAAGTCCAAATGAACATATCTTGGTGGGATCACCAATCCTTTCAATGGCCTCGCAAATTTCATCGAGCTTATCTAGATACTGAATAGGATCTCTAGCTCCGTAAAATTTCATCATCCTTGAGATGTGGATTGGCTTTGTTTTGCCTAACTCTAGGCCTCTTGATATTATGTCTTTGGGTAACCCCCCTTCCCATATCAAACGTCATCCTAAGCATGTCTTTTGCATATTCTCGTGGTAGTGAAATGTAAGGGAGCGGTTACACAAAACCTTATGTTTTAGGGTTTAGGATTTCTTATCCCATGGGGTTGGGCTCTCCAGTTTCCAATGGTACTCATCTTACATCAGCCTGGCTTTGAGGTTGTTGGCATTGCGGGACAACTTAGGACACATTATGTAAATGCCCTCGCGATTCCTTTAGTTTGAGTAGTCCTGAACATTGGCTCTTTACGCTTCCCTGCGTTCCTTGTTTCTTATCTGAAATGGACAAGAATTAGAACTTGGTTCCATGGGGTGAATCAACTTGTACAAAATGAGCTCATGTGGAAAGTGGGACTCATGCTTGCGCTGTGTGTGCTTGATGATGTTGAGTGCATTTAGGAACACTTATAAGAAGACATGTCTTGATTGCCATAGCTACAATTGTTAGGCTACTTATTTGGTTAGCTTAGGATAATCCCAACTTAGGATTGACACCAAATCTTTGAAACATTATGGCATTCAACATGGTTTGATTACGTTCTAAGGGATCAAACCTTGAGGTTCCTGGCTGTTGCTCCCACTTCTTCATTGGAGCTTTGCTAAAAAATGGAGTAGCTTAATGCTATTTTCATGAAGTTTATGGCATTTTTTTACAGAGCCAGTTGGTGAATTTAAGGTTCACAGTACCGTTGATTTACGGCTTTTGTTTCCAACGTTTAGATGGCTTGTTTCGTACCAAAGCTCCTCGCTTGAGGTGGATCTAAAGGAGTCTTTTCTTCTTAATACGGAACCACTTTATTGAGTGCTCGTGGCTGGGATCAAAGGCTAGGTGGGTTAGGAAGTGTGGTTTGATGCACTATAGTTAATTGTATTGTTGCTTCCAATAATTAGTCTAGATTGGCAAGGGTTTCTCTGTGGTGAAATAAGTCTTTAGTGCTTCTTGAAAAAGGTCTAAAACTGATTTTAGACACGAATGTTCTACTTAACTATATAAAAATACATTTTCTTTTTTTATAAATTTTTTTTGTAAGTTTAGAGTTTTAGTTTTTTTTTTTCTAAGTTCATATGTGTTGACTCATGTGTGCTTACATCTGTTGACTCATGCCTCTAGGCTTACATGTCTAAGTTTATGTTCATAAACTCGTGTCTTTTTTGTATGAACTAGGCTCACGTACTTTATTTTTATAAAAGAGGCTTATCTAAGGCATATCATTGATGGCAATGAGGAGCCAAAGAGGCATGACTTGGAAGAAAATGCCAAAGAAAAGGAGCATATATAGGTGCAAGCTAGACCTATGACAAGGTTGGTGTGTAATTACGAAGGACAAGAATGTTCCTTAGAAATTGTAGCTTGTACAGATTGCTAGGAGTGCTGATGGAACAAGGTAGACAAGGAAACAATTGCAAGAAGGAATCAATGGATATCAAAATAACTTTTGCTTTCACATGGAGAAGAGATGAGTTGGAAAAGAGGGGGGACTCAAACCACCCTCAAAGATTGTAGATGACCAAGAAAGGCTTGTTATTTTCACTTTATTTTTCAAGGTTTCTAACGGGTATACATGTTTACTATGAATTTCTATAGGGTTCTCCTTGGCATTTGTATACTTTAAGGTCTCGTGCATGGTTTTTTCTATAAGGTCATACAATATGATTGATTTCTAAGAGTGCGTAAAGGTCTTGCATACCCCACCACCAGTGCCATGCAAGTGCCCGCACCCTCCATTCATTCATTTACGTCAGACCATCTCACCACACCATTACACCCCACCCACATGCGTCACATCACTCCACACCATTACACCACCCCCACATGCATCATGCATCACATCACTCCACACCTTTACACCACACATGTTTTTCAAGGTTTCTAATGGATATACATGTTTCATATGATTTTCTATAGGGTTCTCCTTGGCATTTGTATACTTTAAGGTCTCGTGCATGGTTTTTTCTATAAGGTCATACAATACGACTGATTTCTAAGAGTGCGTAAAGGTCTTGCATACCCCATCACCAATGCCATGCAAGTGCCCGCACCCTCCCTTCATTCATTTATGTCAGACCATCTCACCACACCATTCACCCCACCCACGTGCGTCACATCACTCCACACCATTACACCACCCCCACATGCATCATGCATCACATCACTCCACACCTTCACACCACATGTTTTTCAAGGTTTCTAATGGATATACATGTTTCATATGATTTTCTATAGGGTTCTCCTTGGCATTTGTATACTTTAAGGTGTTGTGGATGGTTTTTTTATAAGGTTATACAATACGATTGATTTCTAAGGTTTAGAGTGCATAAAGGTCTTGCATACCCCACCACCATTGCCATGCAAGTACCCACACCCTCCCTTCATTCATTTACATTAGACCATCTCATCACACCTTTACACTACCACACCCACATGCACCACATCACTCCACATCTTTACACCCCCCCACATGCATCATGCATCACATCACTCCACACCTTTACACCACACCCACATGCATCATTTCGCCAAGGTGGCAGAGGAAATCAAGGCCGTGGAACCCTTATCCACCAAGGTGCAAGAGGCGGTGGGCAGAGGCCGCGGAGGAGCAGTTGCTAGGACCGCCTGTATTATAAGTGAAGAACCGACCTTGGAAATGGCTGAAGAAGAGCGCGCCACCGTCCATGCGACGGTAGAACACCAAGGTCTGAATAAACAATTTGGTGTAATCCAAACCCCAGCCGCTCATCACGGGTAAGCCATTTTAGCTTTTGATTGATTGTGGCAATATCCATTTATTTCTTTCTCCTAGGTGTTTGCAAAAATTAAACTTGGGTCCAAAAACAGCTAGAAGAATGACTGTAGAGTTAGCCAGTGGGAAAGAAGTAGTATCTTGCCACTCTATAGGAAACCTTGATTTTGAGCTGGGTAATGAGCGAACTCATGGCCACTTTAGAGTCTTGCCATTAGAAATTTATGATGGAATCCTTGGGATGGATTGGTTAATTGCAAACAAAGCTAGCATTCATTGTAACAAGGGGAGTATCACTTTTGAAAATGAGCATGGCCAAGTAATATCTGTTCAAGGGATAACAGGAAAACCTAAATCTAGGGTAGTCAAGGCAAAACATCTTCTCAAGGGAACACGTAAGGGTCAGCAAGTTTTCTTAGTCAAGCTCAACAAAACCATTGAACCTACTAGTAAGGAGACAGAACCCTCTTGGCTCCAAGAATTCTCTGACATCTTCCCTGACGAGCTTACAGGGCTACCGCCTCCTCGAGAAGTCGATCATGAAATCGAGGTGATCCCTGGGGCTCAACCCGTCTCAAAAACGCCCTATAAAATGTCCCTTCCTGAAGCCATTGAACTTAAAGAGCAACTTTCCCAACTCATTGAGCAAGGATTCGTACGCCCCAGTAGCTCTCCTTGGGAGGCACCTGTACTTTTCCAAAAAAAAGAAGGACGGAACTCTCCGCCTTTGCATAGATTATCGAGGGTTGAATTAAGTCACTGTCAAGAATAAGTATCCTATCCCTCGCATCGACGAACTTCTTGACACGCTTCATGGGGCCAAAGTCTTCTCAAAAATAGATTTGAGATCTGGTTACTATCAGATCAAAGTCAAGGAAGCAGATATACCCAAGACAACCTTCAATACCCGTTATGGCCACTATGAGTTTACTGTAATGTCATTCGGGTTAGCCAATGCTCCTGTAACCTTCAACCGCCTAATGCAAGATATATTCCGTCCTTACTTAGATGAATTTGTGCTTGTTTTCTTTGATGACATCTTAATTTACTCCAAATCAATGGAAGAGCATGAGGAGCATGTGCGTAGAGTTCTACAATTGTTGCGCAGACACAAACTCTATGCCAAGAAGAGCAAATGTACCTTCTTTACTCATCAAATTGAGTATCTTGGGTTCATCGTCTCCAAAGATGGCATTTCAGTAGACCCCGCTAAGGTCAAAGATATTCTGGAGTGGGTATCCCCGAAATCAGTTCGTGAAGTTCGTGGGTTTTTGGGAATCACGGGATGGTATAGGATTTTTATCAAAGATTATGCCTTGGTAGCTGCACCTTTGATGGATCTTCTTAAGAAGGATTGCAAAATAGTGTGGCTGCCAATCCATCAAAATAGTTTTGATCAGCTCAAGGTCATTATTACTTCTGTCCCAGTCCTGAAACTTCCTGATTTCACCAAGGAATTTGAAGTGGTTACTGATGCCAGTAGTCTAGCACTTGGTGGTGTCTTAGGCCAAGAAGGAAGACTAGTCGCTTATACTTTCCGCAAGCTGAAGCAATATGAAGCAAATTATGCCACCCATGATTTGGAGCTCTTAGCAGTTGTTCATTGCCTCAAATTATGGAGACATTATCTCTTGGGGGACAAATTCCAGCTTGTAACTGACCACAAAAGTCTAAAGTGGATCTTCACCCAGCCTAACAACATACGGCAAAGGAGATGGATTTAAACTCTATAAGAAAATGACTTCGACATCAAATTCCGCCGTGGAAAAGATAATGTGGTAGCAGATGCACTTAGCCGCAAATCTTTCTTGAGTGCAATTTCAATGCCAAATAATCCCATACTGGTCAAGGTGGAAGAAGTCTCATCTCATGATCCAGATTATCAGAGGATGATGAAGTTAGTAGAAGAAGGGGGAAATTCAGAGAAAGAGAAGAATCTAATCAAGGGATACTCCACTCATGAAGGAAGCCTCTACTTCAATCACAGGCTATGTATCCCTAAGGATCCTGCTTTAAAGAAACTAATCCTCCATGAAGCTCATGATAGTGCTGCAGGACACCCAGGCTATGCAAAAACATTAAATGTCGTAAGAGAAGAAGGAGCTTTCATTGGGCAGGCT
Source organism: Cibotium barometz (assembly GCF_041138505.1). NCBI lineage: Eukaryota > Viridiplantae > Streptophyta > Polypodiopsida > Cyatheales > Cibotiaceae > Cibotium > Cibotium barometz. The sequence continues at coordinate 38,905,005 of NC_141101.1, read as the reverse complement.
TGAAAAATGATGTCCTTCGGTACTTGAAGCAATGTCTATCATACCAAAGGATCAAAGCTGAAAGGGTCAAGATGCCTGGGAAACTTCAACCCTTGGATATTCCCCAAATGAAGTGGGAGTGCATTAGTATGGATTTTGTCACAAGTCTCCCCACTGTTCAAGGAGGATATGACTCCATTCTGGTAGTAGTGAACTTACTTACCAAAGTAGCTCACCTTATACCAACAGCAAAGAAGACCTTCAAAGCTTCTGATGTTGCTCGAATATTCATCAAGGAAGTCCTCAAACTTCATGGTCTTCCAAAAAGAATAGTAAGTGACCGAGATTCTGACTTCACTTCAAAGTTCTGGCAGTCCTTATTTCAAGTCCCTGGAACTCAACTTTGCTTCAGCACAGCTTATCATCCAGAGACCGATGGCCAGACTGAGAGAGTCAATCAAGTAATTGAAGACATTCTCAGAGCATATTGTGGACGGGAACCAAGAAGGTGGATTCAATACCTTCCTCTGGTAGAATTTGCCTACAATATGCATCTTATCGTCAGAGCATAGGAATGTCACCATTCAAAGCACTCTATGGGCAAGAATGCTTCTCCTATAAATTTCTCTGATCTGACCATAAGAGTTGAGGCATCCAAAATGCTCGAAGAGATGGAGGAACAAACCAAAGCAATCCAAAAGGATATTAAAGCTGCCCAAGATCGACAAAAACATTATGCTGACACCAAGAGGTTTGAAAGGATCTTCAAGGAAGGAGACAAAGTTCTTCTACGAGTGCGACCCAAACGAAGTTCTCTATTACTTGGGAAATATAAGAAGCTCAGTCCTAGGTATTGTGGCCCCTATACAGTTATCAAGTGTCTAGGTAAAAGTGCCTATAAACTCCAACTCCCAACCCATATCAAAGTCCACAATGTATTTCATGTAAGCTTGTTAAAACCTTATGTACCCAGTCTCGATCATATTCTTGATGATGAACAAGTTGTAATCCCTACTCAAGGAGTCCTTGAATTACAGCCCAGTAGCATCATAGATTCTAGGGAAAGGCAACTCCGAAATAGAACTCTTATAGAACATCTAGTACAGTGGAAAGATTACCCTGAAGAGGATGCAACTTGGGAAGATGAAGCTACACTCTTAAAAGATTATCCCCAATTCATGACGAGATGAGGACATCTCAATTTCTTTAAGGGGGGAAGGATGTAACATACCCATCTTCACTAATAAAGAAATGTCCATGTAATAGATAAATTTATGAGTTTTTATGGTATAAATATCAATGATTTTATTATTTGAGTCATTTCTACTTAGAATCTTTAAATTTTGAGCTCAAATTTAAAATCTGCGCGCGATTTTACCCTAATATAAGATTTTACAGCATCCAAAATAGACACCGGATCAAGCTTATACGTAAATTTCAATCATTTTGAGTTAAAAAGCAACGACCGAAATGGTAGCCAGGTTAGTTTGGTTATCTTTAGATTGCCCCTTCCCGAAAATATCAAAATACTACCTCTCGGGAGGAGCGCGCAATAGCGAGATTAGAGAAGATGCTCTCGATGTGGCTCCAACCCTCCCTTTACAAGCTCTTAAGGAAATGATGGCCAGGTTAGTTTGGTTATCTTTCAAAGAAGAGTTTTTTTTAATATTAGTGTAAATAAATGTGTATCTTTTCCTTTTAAAATAATGACATAAAATTGTATGAAGTTACGAATTGTGTGATGTTGTATTCAATAAATTGTATTGAAATTGTTATCTTTAAAGAGTGCAAGTTTTTCCTGGCTTTGACACTAACTTTGTTCCGTGCTTGTGTAGCCGGGCGGCGTCGTTAGCAAAGTCCGAGAATGGCCCAAGATATCCCTCATACCATTGTTGGGAGAATAAGGTTCACCGATTAAGACGAGAGATTATGATGCTGCCTAGTTCTGAGGGCCTAGGCTAGTGCGGTGAATAAACCCACCCTAGTGTGCAGACATCCCTCTGAGGGACGGGAGGATCGAGCGATGGAGCCTGAGAGGACGACACGCCAGCTTGAGTCCTCGCCAGCGGCCGACGATGAGGTGTATGATGGTCCCGTAGGGTTTTGCCCAGCATGTAGAGACTGGAAGGCCGAATTCTAGATCATCGACAGTATAAAGAAAAAGAATAAGAGAGCCGGTTTGGCTTGTATGGAATTGATTCATATATAATTTTTTTTTTATAAATCTTGTTTTTGATATTATTGTATTGTGGAAAAAGACTGTTTTAACAAACCTTGTGAAAAAGACCTTAATTAAAGAACATGTTTATTTATGTCAAACAGTGTGGTAGGATTAATTAGAAAACAAATTGACGAGTGAGTAGGGTGGAAAGTGGGAGGATGGAATGCCCCGACGACACCATCCTACGGACGAGTGGACCCGATTAGTCGGATAACTTTCCAACAGATTAAGTGAAAGCCCTACCTTAGATAAATAGGTTCTTGGGCAACTCTATTCTAGAAGACTAGGCTAGCGGCGGCTGTGCCTTGCATGGATGAGGAAAAAAGTGTTGCCTCTAGGAATCAAGTCTAGTAGTTGCCCAATTTATGATCAATTACCTTATGGGTGATTTGATTTTTCGAAGATCACGCTCCTCCTGCGAGATAGGACTAGGTCTTACCTATGAATCGTATCCTTGAATCTCTACATGGTCAAGGTGTCGATGAATAGGAAATTTTCTCTAAGTTAAGACTTAGTGGACTATCTTAACCTATTTTAGAAGGGAGGAACCTTACAAATGCCATGCAAGTACCCGCACCCTCTCTTCATTAATTTATGTCAGACCATCTCACCACACCATTACACCCCACCCATGTGCGTCACATCACTCCACACCATTACACCACCCCCACATGCATCATGCATCACATCACTCCACACCTTCACACCACATGTTTTTCAAGGTTTCTAATGGATATACATGTTTCATATGATTTTCTATAAGGTTCTCCTTGGCATTTGTATACTTTAAGGTGTTGTGGATGGTTTTTTTTATAAGGTCATACAATACGATTAATTTCTAAGGTTTATAGTGCATAAAGGTCTTGCATATCCCACCACCATTGCCAGGCAAGTACCCACACCCTCCCTTCGTTCATTTACATCAGACCATCTCACCATACCTTTACACCACACCCACATGCACCACATCACTCCACATCTTTACACCACCCCCACATGCATCATGCATCACATCACTCCACACCTTTACACCACACCCACATGCATCATGCATCGAATTACTCCACTTTACACAATTTTAAAAAAAGTCGACTTTAGGAAAAAAGCGAAAGCACAATCTTTGATATGATCAAGTAAGCTCAAGTAGCACATGCTTCCCCTCTTGGGAAAGAAAGAAGGACCTTATTGTTATGACACACACGGAATTAGGTTCGCTAAATACAGAGATGGTAAGGGTGGAGACCATGTGAGCTAGCTCTATGTATATATATTAGGTTATACTCAAATGAGCTACATATAAAGATGGGAGAGACTAAGGGTGGAAGGCATGTGAGAGATACACATACATCTATTAAATTGGACTCAAAATGAGCTACATACTAAGATGGCAGACTAAGGGCCTTTACAGATTGCCCCCTTGTCTCGGAAGGGCGAGGCAGATCTCCCCCCTTTTCTAAGTTTCTTTCTGTTTTTTTCCCCACTCAGTGCTTAAAGCACCTTTAATAACAGGCATATCTCCATGTGCTTTTCTGCATCTTGGCATGAACAAGAGGGGCAGGTGCGGCCCATTGTAATGTTCCATAGCTCTTTCCGAGGAAGCAGCAGCAGCAACAGCAACAAAAGGCCATGGAGATTAGAAGCCCTGGAACCAAGATCCTAAATTGAGCCATCCCAAGCCCCCACTCCTACCCCACCATGCAGCATCCCAAGGAACATTCCTTTACATGCGAGAGCCAAAACCCTGTTTAGCAGCGACTGCAATGAAATGAAACGGCAATAGAATCAGCTTACTTGAAGAGAGAGTTTGCAGAAGAGGACTCTGTGTGGAGGGCGGGAGCATCATTTTCGGCACAAGCAAGCGAAGCAGATGCAGAGAGCAATGAGGAGGATGAGAGCGGGGATAGAGATCATGATGGAGAAGTTGAAATCCATCAGGCGTGGCTCAAATCGTGGATCGTGGCCTCCACAACCTTCCTCACGACTTGTTGGCCCTCAAGCGCTGCACTCCATCAACAAGAGCTGAGCAGAGGAAGACGATCACAGCAAAGATAAGCCAGCCTCGAGGCTCGGACTCAGGCAGCAGCAGCCTCTCTAGCCTAAAGGTTATCTTGTATGGCTCTCTTGCACATCTCTGTCCACCCAGCCTCACAAGTCAAGACCACTGTGCCTCTAGGAAAACAACCCCTATCTTAGTCCTCCTCTCTCTCTCTCTCTCTCTCTCTGCTGCCACATACGTATGCGAAGTGAATTCACACACAGAGTGAGCGGCCAACGGTTGGAAAGAGGACGCTCCTCCTCATTTATATAAACTTGGTTTCTTACTCAAATTTCCTGTCTTTATATGGACTGCAGGCAAGATACATACACATGGGATGGCAGAGGAGCGATAGCCATAGGCCTTATATTTGAAGCCCATTTTGGACCTCATCGTCCTCAACTTGGATACCTATATATGAACATACCATGCTTGCCATATATATCCAAGTCAGAGCTCCTAAAGTACTTACTTTTCTTTGAGATGAAAGTACCAAACTTGGCATACATATACATCTGACATTCCAACCCAATGTAATGGTGACAATCTTAACATACGTGGTAGTAAGAAAACCAATCCACAACACGAATGAATAAATGAAAGTTACAAATAGTGTCATATTAGGTGCCTTCTCACTCTCATTTATACAACATGATAGGATAACACAAAAGGTAGAGTCTAGCCCAGAAACCAATACAAAGCTAGTAAATCTTGTACCATCCGCACACAAAAATATCAGAAAGAGTGATACAAAAAAGTAGATCAATGTCCCATGCAAAACCATCATCATTGATATGTACATAAATTGGCTCGTAAGTTAACATGAACCACACAATTTACTTCTCTTTACACTGCTAACATAATTGATGTGTGGCAAACCATTAAAACAATCTTTGAGCAACTGCATTAACTCTCCTTAGAAGTATATACTCCTTGCCTCCATCTATATATATATATATATATATATATATAAAGATAATAACATTAGCTATTGAAAGATATAATTTTTTAAGAAAATAAAAGTCAACCATTTAATCCACACAATATAAGTATATTTATATATATCAATTCAATATTACGGACAATGGTAGCGTCAGTGTAGAAGATAAATTGAAACAAGTTTGCCATCCAGCTCCTATTTAGTTATTTCTAATCTAAAGTTTGGGTAGTCACTGTCGAGAAAGCCACCACAACCCATCATAGTTTGAATGGTCGAATTCTAGAGCTCAAAGTTGCCACTCCAACGGTAGAGTTGAATGATCTTTTTGTTTGCAAATAAATCATGTTTTGGAGCCCATTAGATAAGGGGTTTGTAGGATGCACGAAATCTCGAAGCAACTACCTTGGTTTCCAACATACGGCTCATCTTTTTCATAATAGCATTGAGTCTATTAACATATATCTTTAGACTCAAAACCTCCAAGCCTAGAGTACATACTTGCTCTTTTAAAGAATTGGCTTGTTTTTTACATTCCCTAGTACATCCACCTAGATGTTCCCCAATTTCAGCATGCAAATTTTTCATTATGGATATCACGTCTAGTCGGTTGGTATTGGCAGCCAATCAACCCATTTGGCTGCTACCCATATCGCTGTCGGACTGACCGTCGTGCAACAAACCGAGCCTTCTTGTTTTATAACAAACTTGTAACAGCTTCTTGATAAAACGGGTAGTACATGTGGTGGTTGTAAAGGAAAAAGGAGAATTAGTTGGATAAGGGAATAGAGTAGACTTGGTCTACTTGACTGAGAGTGTAGGACAGGAGCACATTCGTGTTTGGATAGTAAAAGACTCATGTTGGGTATACTTGGGCCCAAGGGAGAGGAACAGTATGGAATAGGGGAACAATAGAGTTGAGTGAGCAGTTCATGAGCAGAATTCTTGCTAAGGCATTATACTATAATACTCAAGAATGGATTGGTCTTTGTTGTCTTACTGTTGTTTCTCTCTATTCATCTCTGTTTATTCAGTGTTCAATCTTGTGTTAAGTTTGGCCCTGTTTAGACGTGGAATACTTTTCGATTTAGGACAGCCTTAGGAACTAACTTGCTTTGCACTCATAATCATTCTCCCCACACTAAGGCAGATAGGTAGCTCAATGCATTGGGTTATTGCAGTATTCACTGCTCCTTCCAGAGCCAACTAGGTGGTCTGGAACCACACAAGTGTTGGGTCTTGACCAAACACTGACACTTATATAAGGTATCACAGACATGCAGCCAACATCAAAACATTTACTTATATAAGGTATCACAGACATGCAGCCAGCTCCATTCTAGATCCGCATGGCTGACCAAAGAAGAGTTCAACCAATTGGTATAATCAGGGGGGAATAAACAGAAGTGGCAAGATGCATGTTCACTGTCATGTTCATAGTCCTCAAAATGACTGAGATAGCGGGTGCATTCCCATGCCATTGGGAAGACCATGGCTCAGAAGTGGAAGGATAAAGCACAACTGAGATACAGACAAGATCACAATCTGGAGGAGAAAAAAGAAGGTCTGCATCTCTGTTCACGGGAAAAGACAAGCTAAATTTGGCAAGCCGACTGATGCATGCAAAAGGCAAGCTAAATTTGGCTAGCCGACTGATGCATGCAAAAGGCCTAAACTTCCTAAAAGGGGTGGAGGACAACGAAGAAGAGCACATCATGAAAGAAAATCTAGATCTACTGTCACACTATTTGAGGTGGATATAGAAAGGATTGTACAAACATATGATCCAGAAGTCCTTGTGAATCACCGTGAAGTTCTACTAAATGAAGAAAGTGCAAAGGAAGAGGAAAAGTACACTTAAGATAGTGTGGTAGAACTACAGGTTGAGCAGGAAAAGGCCACGATGGCTCTCAAGCACAAGGAATCCCAACTCAGGAAGCAGAACATCAGAGTCCAGAAAGATGAACTTGAAGAAGTGAACCTGGGGTACGACAAAGAGCTAAAATAGTCAGAGTTAATGCCAACTTGAATCAGGAATTTAGAGGAAGATTTAGGTGGAACTGCTAAAATCCTACAAAGAGGTGTTTGCCTAGAACTACTCAAACATGAAGGGGATTTATCCTAGCTTCTACCAACACAAGATCAACTTAAAAGAGGATGCATCTCCTATCTGCTATGGCTCACCCTAACCACATCCAACAAGAAATTACCTGGTGAACCGCAAATGTTGTGAGGTCTCCAAGCTCTACAACTCCTTGAGAAGCAATTCCACTGTGCCTCCCGCGAGCGTTGTCACACCGTTGCATTGCACTACGGGTACTCGTCCCTCCTCTCACCTCACTTCACTCACACACACACTCACTAGCATGCATTAGGGAGAGATTAGCAAGAGAAAGACTCAATTGCACAATGGGAGAGTCCATTGTATTATGAGAGAAATTCACTTATATACATGGCCATAAGTGTTCACACTCACTTAAATTGTGGTTGGCTGGGCACTTTAGGCTCATAAGAGGCCTAATGCTATTACAATGACTACTCTCCAAATATATCCATGAAGTACATCACTTGGGACTTCATCCTACATGCTACCACATGCTCTTGAAGTGGGAATTGCCACCCATAAATACTCCGTCACACCATTACGGGCGCTCGTCCAAGTTGTTATAGCTTTGGATACCATTGCTTTATATCTTGAATGTATGACCCTTTGGTGTATCTACCTTGACTCCTTGATGTAAGATAATGGTGGTAGCTCTTGTTAACCCTAGGAATGGGTTAACATCCCCCCCTTCCTGATGGCGATCGCGTCCTCCCATGATCACATTGAAGACCTTTGTGTGGGGAGAATGGACAAGCTTTGTCGATGACTTTGTTCGATGGTCTTTGCCCTCTGGAAGGAATAAGAAAAGCTAGTTAGTGAATGAAAAGGTTAGTGGTTTATTGGGAATTCCTAACGGGGTGGGGTTTTTTGCGAATGATTACATTTTTATATTTATGTGTGCTTTTAAAAAAACTTTATTTTTGGCAATCATAAGCAAGGTTACATGTGATTTGTGTTAGTGGGGATGCTAAGAGATGTTAATAATGGGAGAGAAGAGAGGGAAGAATCTGGAGGAACGTAGATAGAATCAACAGAACTAACGAGATGGTGATTCTCAGTTCCTCATTTGATTCATTGGCATGACATTCATCATTTGAAGAAATTGGCCTTTGATGATGTCCCTTTGTGTGGAAGGATTCTTGTCAAATGTTGTTGAGTAGGACCTATTCTTGCATGCTTCTTCCCATATGATTTTATGTTTTTATGTATATTTAAGTGCTCTTATGAAGTAGATATACGTGAAGTACAAGAAGTGTCATATAGACTCTTATTGAACTGCTCTGTGTTGAAGTAGTGTTAGCGAGGATTGAAAGAATTACGTTGACTTGTGAGGCTAATATATATATCTTCACTAAGGATTGAAAATCATTGATTTGTGAAGATGGTAGCATTGTTTGGAGAGGTTTGTAATTTGAAGGAAAATTCAAGGCGATGGGTTGTACCATACCAAGCTTTCGCCCACCATGGAACCCCCATCCAAAGATGTACCTGGAAGTTGTCGATGGTGAGGCTTTGGTGCAAATGTTCTTCAGTGCATGAGTATGGATATGTACTCATGGAGCAGCTGCTACATTAACATAGCCAAAAGAATAGTAAGCGATAAGCTTAACGAGATATAATGGCTATTGAAGATCCTTAGGAGTTGAGTTGTGATATTTTATCACTTCTAGGTAGGCCATATGTGTGACTCCCTTGTGTTTTTTTTAAACTACCACCTTACGAGCAACAGGTTCTTGTGGTGGCTACTCTCCTTTTTGAAAGAATAGGTTCTTATGTCTGCCGCCCACGTAGCTTCTGCACTTACGTTTCACCTCCAGAGGGGTGAAAAGAGCATTGTGAGTTTGTCTTACACTCATAAGTCTCCATTGCAGATGTGGGAATCGATTTTTTCTATTTTTGGCTCAAATGTTGTTGAGGCGGTAGGTAAGATTGCTGGTTGGTTACCATTGGGGTTGTTTAAACACACAAGCTCTTGTGTAGGTGCTAAATGCACAAGAGTGGTTGAGTGACTTACTTGGTGTTTCTTGGGCCTCCATTCTTGTCAAACTTTATGTGAAGCTGTTGGGGTTGAAGTCGGTGGTGAGGCTTTCTTCATGTTGTGTTCGATTTTGATAACCATACATGATGGCATTACCATCATAGTATCCTTGTTGTTAAAGCACATGCACTGGCACCCATCTTTGATTAACATTATAAACTGGTGGCTGATGCTTTTGGTACTGAGGTTTGTTTCTTCAAATAGGCTTAGGGGACTTTGTGATGCGTAGGGAATCCAATCTTCCTTATTACTTTGGTAGTACCCTTGTGCTTGTAGTAATCGTTTTGGTACCCACACTTGTTGACTTGGTGGAGTTCTTTAAGGAACTCGCATAGGCTTTTGTGGTGGACGGTGTTGTAGAGTACTTTTCTTTTTCCTTGGCCTCTGAGTAATATGTTGAGGAAGAGGCTTTGATGATCGAGGCACCCAAATTTGATTAGAACCTTTGTAGTAGCCTTGAGCTATACAAGCAGCTGCTTCTCCACCCACATTTTGATACCATTAAGATACCTTGATTTTGGTTGTATTAGTGGAGTTTTATTTTTGGTGGAAGTGGAAGGTTTTGGGCCCTTGTTGACGATGATGAGGCTAGAGTCTCTTGTGGAGTGGCTGTTGATGATGAGGCTTTCGAGCATGCGGTTGTCTCCTTTGGTTGGGTTTGTTGATGAAGAGGCATAGGCTCCGGGGCTTTTCTATTGAGTTCCTTATTAGAGATAGATGGTTGCGTTGTGGGAAACTCTTTAGGAATAGCTGCTGATTATGAGGTATTGGCATCTAACTTCATTGGTGAGGATGGGGTTGAAGGAGTAGATGCTTTATCGGAGTCGGTCATTGACACAAATGGTAGGTCATTATGTAGAGGGGCTTCTGTGGAAGAGGCTTATAACCTTTTGCATTCAGCATTGTAGAAATCCATTAAAGTTGGATCCTCTTTTGTGCAATATGGTATTGTCAATTTTTTGTCGTTGACCATCATGATGACTCTATCACTAGCAAAGCACAATGGTGCTTAGGCAGCAATAGTCCATTTATGCCCCAAGATCAAATCTGCTTCCAACACATACTCAAACACAAAAACTTGCAAGTAGGGGGGTTAGTTTCAATATACATTGTATGTTTAAAGTACCCCAAACATGGCATGTTCAAGTCTTGTGTAAAGGGAATTATTTCAGGATGAGCTGTTTTGTCCATTGGCTCCTCTTGCAAGACTATTGTCTGTAGGGATGAGTTTAGGTTGTTCCAATGACACCTAAGTGTCTATTGTCATGATGTTATGACTAGCTCAAGGGCTAATCAACGTGCGTTTGCACTTAACATCACTGCTTGTAAATCTAACCATACCATGATAGAATCTTCCAAAGGAACCATGGATGTTTTAGTTGTTGTGTCAGCTTCAGATCCCATTTCTGTTTCATATTGCCATTCACTTTCATCCTCTTTTTGGCTCTTAGCTTTTTCAAGAGTACCCAATGTGTACACTAGCACACTTAGCCCTCTGGAAATTCTAAATGAGGTCTGTTTGGAAACTTGTGAATCCTCACAGTCCTCTTTCATATTGCCATTCACTTTCATCCTCTTTTTGGCTCTTAGCTTTTTCAAGAGTACCCAATGTGTACACTAGCACACTTAGCCCTCTGGAAATTCTAAATGAGGTCTGTTTGGAAACTTGTGAATCCTCATAGTCCTGTTCTATGGAGCTCTTTATGTCTTGGTATAACTCATGTTGACCCTTAAAGGTGCAAGTGTTGATGTTATGCTGGCTTCAACCTAAGAGAAGAGCATTCCTCCAAATGAAGTTTTGAGAGACTGCTTTAATTTTGTAAGGGATTCATCGAATTCCTTACGTGCTTTTTCAACCGCATAATTCATGCAATCGGTCTCTATAGAGAGTATGTCTTCCTCTTGAAAGGGGAAGCGGTACTCCTCTGGGTTTTGTATTTTGGTTACTTTTTTAGGTTTGGCATTATTAGGCTCAATCATAACTGGTGATCTTGTAAGACACTCAACCATGCTAAGCATGCTCTCCTGAGCTTGCTTAGGCTCAACTGGTGATCCTGTAAGACACTCAACCATGCTAAGCATGCTCTCCTGAGCTTGCTTTTTGCGTTCCGCATATTCATATGATCATGATTTTCCATTTGGGGTGGTTGTGTGGGTTCTAGTTTCTTGATTAGTCTATGAGGTGCATTGAGTGAAGAGTCAGAATTTGTTTCATCCTCACTTAGTGACGTAAGACACTCAACCATGCTAAGCATGCTCTCCTGAGCTTGCTTAGGCTCAACTGGTGATCCTGTAAGACACTCAACCATGCTACGCATGCTCTCCTGAGCTTGCTTTTTGCGTTCCACATATTCATATGATCATGATTTTCCATTTGAGGTGGTTGGGTGGGTTCTAGTTTCTTGATTAGTCTATGAGGTGCATTGAGTGAAGAGTCAGAACTTGTTTCATCCTCACTTAGTGACGTACTAGAACTTGTTTCATATTCTGACTTTCTTTGGATTGTTAGTTTTTCATTATGTTTTTCCATGCGACGAGATTGAATTCTCTTTTTGGCTTTTGTATCCTATGTCGCACATATGGGTTTTGTGGTTTGTGTGGTGGCTTTTGAGGTGGATGCTTTTGCATCATGTGTAGCTTTTGGCTCTTTTGGGTTTATGTCCTCCACAGGCTCCTTTTCCTTGTCCTTTAATTCAACCTTGGTTTTGATAGTTTGTTGTCCCTTGTTTTTCTTGGGTTTAGAAGGTTTTGCTTTTTCTTTTGGGTTCTGCTTTAAAGCATGTTCTTCTACCCATGTTGAGGTATTGTCTTTTGCATTCTTTTTTATCGTTTCTCGTGCCTTAGCTTGTAAGTGTTCTTTTTGATCATTTCTCATGCCTTAGCTTGTAAGCATGTAAGCACATTCAAGGGTACCATGGACAATTGCCTGTTTTGTACACTTAAGATGTTAAGAGTTGTATTTTGTGAGACAAGTTGCACTACTGAAGCAACTCATCTTGGACAATCTTGGAACGTGTGATCAATGCCACATCGTTCACACATGGGTTGCAAAGTGTGAGTGACTATGGGCATGGAAGTATTCCAAACTGTGCAGTCTGCCACTTAGTGAGGTCCACGATAATAGAAACACTGAAGTGTTCGATTAGCTACTTCCTAGGTAGTTTCTACCCTTTGGAGCATTTCTGTTTGGTGCACGAGAGATGGGGGTTTTTAGTCAATTGTTGATGAATTGGGTGGGACACTGTAGTATTATGATCAAAGGATTTACAATATATGTAGTATAGAAAAACAGGTGCCTTATATGCACAATGGGGATTGGGATGGTCGTAGTGATTGCACTTAACACAAGGCATTTTGCTCCTTACTTGTTGAGCCATTAAGGGTGGTTGGTTTTGAAGGAGCTCATCTTCTCTTAGAGATGTTGATTGAAAGCTTTTAAGGACAGCTACATAGAATTCAGGGAATGACAATTCTGAGATTACACTTAACACAAGGCATTTTACTCCTTACTTGTTGAGCCATTAAGGATTGTTGGTTTTGAAGGAGCTCATCTTCTCTTAGATATGTTGATTGAAAGCTTTTAAGGACAGTTACATAGAATTCAGGGAATGACAATTCTGAGATTGATCTTTCTTTTGCCATTGCTTCACTTGGTTTAGATGAGGAACATTTCATAGTATGATCATCTTCCAACTGTTGAGATATCGAGCTCGTCTAGTGAGGCAGTGGACACTGATGACCCGCCTGGGGGATAGACCCCACACTTACACCACTGGCATGGTTGGTGAGATCTTGGGTGATATGCGGCCAGTGGGATGACAGGCTGTGTGACAGGACAGCCATTCTAGAGACTGGCATAGTTATAGCGCCAGCTCATTTAGTCGGGTTCACACTATAGAGAACCCGTGTATGTATTTGGTTGAGTACCTTTCATATTGTGTGTACTCTTATTCTTGTATAAGGTGTGTTGAGTGTTGAGTAGAGAAGAAGAAGATTTTCAGCCTCTCACCTTGTGTGTTCTCTATTAGGGTTTTGTGAGTGTGTGTGTGTGCTTGCAAGAGCTCAAGCTCTCTTCCCCCCTGCATCTTTTCATGGTATCAGAGCCTGGTTTGTGCTAAGGGCTGAGCTGCAAACAAGAGAACCACAGGAAGCGGTACAAGGGTAAAAGTTGCAACTACTCTTCCCTATTTGTGTTGGATACAACACCCTCATCGGTCGGGAGGCACCGGCAACGATCTCTGATTGAGGAGCTTTCTTCACGGGAGTAAAGCTATAGGGCAACTATACTGTCCTATCAGACGGTTTTCTGGGCCGAAAACGCGTTTTGGGCGCGTCTGGACCTCCGTTTTTCAGAAAGCAGGTGATTTCGAGCACTGCGGGTAAGTCATCGATTCTCTGCAGAACTCTGTTTTAAGAACTGCAGGAAGACAGATTGACTGTGCAGACACTGTGGGTGCTGCAAAGAGGTCTACAGTTTCCATTGGGTGTATGTATGCACATTGAAGTCACTGGTTGTGACATTTGAGAGTACTACAGTACAGCTGCAGAAAATACAGTAGTTGTGCAGGAAAAACCAAAGTGCAGTTTCTGGTAAAATTGTGTGTTTGGCAAGATGTCTAATGATGGCATAACACAGATTGTGGCTGAGAAGCTGGATAAGAATAACTTCCATGCTTGGAGGTTCAGGTTGACGAATTTCCTGATGGGAAAAGGCTATTGGGACTACATAGAAGGTGAGCATGAAGAGGCACTGGAGATACCGGACATAAATCCTACTGTTGCAAATGTGAAAGAGTTTAAAGACTGGAACCAAGGAGCCAAGAAAGTCATGTATTGGCTCTCCATTAGTATACAGGACACCATGATTGGGCACATTCAGGATGCCAAGTCCCCCAAGGAGGTGTGGGACACCTTGGTAAAGCTTTATAAAATAAATACCAAGGCACGCAAGATACAGTTGAAGAATGAGCTTCATACTGTGGAGAAAAAGAGCATGTCTGTGAATGACTATGCATTGAAGATAAAGGGTATTGTGGAATCCCTTGCATCTACTGGTGTGTCAGTAGATGATGATGATAAGGTGGAGGTCTGTCTACGTGGTCTTGGGCCACAATACAAGGCATTCAAGACTTCTATTCAGACTCGGGAAAACATTCCCAACTTTATAGATTTGGTGTCTATGCTGATTATTGAAGAGAAGAGCTTGGGTGAAGACCAACAGTCTTCACAAAGCAAAAACAGTTCAGAGCAACAGGCCTTCTACACGAGTTCAGGAAGAGGACGAGGTAGAGGAGGCCGTGGACGCGGTCAAGGAGGTGGCCGAATAGGTAATCAGAATTATGGTCAGCAGCAGCAGCAGCAACAACAGTCCTAGAATCAACAACAACAACAACAACAACACGCAGGTGGAAGAGGCAAATTCAGAGGCAGGGGGAGTCAAAGAGGCCGTGGAAATTGGCAAAGGCAGTATAATGATGCACGTGAATGCTATTATTGTGGTAAGCCTGGACATGTGCAGGCAGAATGTTATAAGAAGCAGGCTGACATGCAAAATGGGAAAGTGCAGCAAAAAAACTATGCATCCTCAAGCAGAAATAATGAGGATAATGAAAGGTTGTTTGTTATGCAGCATGTCGTGAATGCCATGTCTAAAAATGTTGATGCAGCACAAAAAGATAATGTATGGTATGTGGATTCAGGCGCTTCGAACCACATGACGAGTCATGGGGAGTGGTTCAAGGAGATGAAAAACCCGAAAAGACCAGGTTTTGTGGAAACAGGGGATGACACTGCTCATCCAATTGCCCATGTTGGAGATGTGCCATTGTCTATGCAGGATGGCAAAGTGAAGTACCTTGCAGATGTACTTCATGTACCGAGAACATAACAAAGAATCTGGTTTCAGTTGGCCAGATGATTGAGCAGGGTTTGCAGGTTCGGTTTAACCCTGATGGTTGTTATGTTGAAGACTTTAAAGACAAGTGCAGGTTGGTTGCAAAAGGCAAGAGAGTGGGCAGAATGTTTACATTGAATGTAGACATGCCTGAAATGAGTGCTGCGATGTTTGCAAATGGTTCAGGAATTGTTGCAGACACAGACATTTGGCATAAAAGGATTGGACATGTAAATGTGCAGAGATTGAAGTCTATGCAGACCAAAGGAATTGTGACAGGGCTGCCAAAATTTAAAGTGGAAGGTATGCAGAAAATATGTGAAGCATGCCAATTTGGGAAGCAAACAAAGCATGTGTTTCCACGTAACAGATATGTGAGCAAAAATGCACTAGATGTTGCGCATTCAGATGTATGGGGTCCTACGAAGACCATATCTATGGGAGGCTATAGGTATTATGTGACTTTCATTGATGACCACACAAGGAAAGTGTGGGTATACTTCATGAAGGAGAAGAGTGAGGTGTTCACTCACTTTCAGAATTTCAGAGTTTTGGTTGAAAAGCAAACAGGGAAATATGTAAAGTGCCTAAGGTCAGATGGAGGGGGAGAGTACTTCTCCAATGAGTTCTCTGAATTTTTGAAGAAGAATGGTATTCGGAGACAGTTTACATGCAGATACACTCCGCAGCAAAATGGAGTTGCTGAGCGGAAAAACAGGCACATTGCTGAGATTGCGCGAGCATTGATGGAAGAGAAGAATATGCCGCATTGCTATTGGGCTGAGGCTATTTCTACAACAGTATACATCATGAACAGGACTCCAATTGTAGCCATACATGATGTAACTCCAGAGGAGAGGTTTACTGGCAGAAAACCAGATTTGTCTCATCTGAAAGTCTTTGGATGCAATGCATATGTGCATGTGCCAGATGAGCTGAGAACTAAGCTGGATCCAAAAGCTGAAAAATGTGTGTTTATTGGATTCTCCCTTGAGCAAAAGGGATACAGGTGTTATAACCCTGCTACATGTGAGTTGAGGGTAAGCAGGGATGTTGTCTTTGATGAGATGAGCAGCTGGTATGCTGCTGAAAAAGAAGCTGTTGGGGCTGATGTGAGTGGAAGTGTGGCTGCACAGAATGCAGGTCAGCAATCACAGTCTTTGAGTGGACCAGGAGAGTCCTCATCTAGTGGGTCTATTGATAGACCATGAAGTGGCAGGCTGCGTCATAATACCAGTCCTGCAAATGTGATTAGTACATCATGTAAAGGAAAAGAGAAAGTGGTTGAGCCCCTTGGTATGCCTGACATTTTTGCAGGGCATTCTCATGTTGATGGAGAGTCTAGTGGCTCAGATATGAGCCTTGATGAGGAGCTTGGGATCCCAGCTATGAGAACACCTGGTGTAAAGAAGGCTATGGAAGCCATGAATGAAAAGCTGCGAAGATCAGGAAGAGTGAAGAACCCTGTGCAGAGATTTACATATGATGGTTATGTGGCACATCACTATGCATATATGGCAAAGGTTGTGCAGGTTGTAGAGCCCACATGCATTGATGAGGCTATTGGAAATGTGTGTTGGGAGAAAGCTATGGATGAGGAGATGGATGCACTATATGGAAATGAAACTTGGGATTTAGTGCAATTGCCTGAAGGCAAGAAAGCCATTGGATGCAAGTGGGTGTACAAAGTTAAACATAACAGTGATGGAAGCATAAACAGGTACAAGGCTAGATTGGTAGCCAAAGGATATGCGCAGACATATGGCATTGATTATGAGGAAACTTTCAGCCCGCCGGTTGCCAAGATGGCAACGGTGAGAGTTGTGATAGCAGTGGCTGTGTCAAAGCAATGGTCTTTACATCAGATGGATGTAAAGAATGCATTCTTGCATGGGGATTTGTAAGAAGAGGTGTATATGTTGCAGCCACCTGGTTATGAGGATGTGGGTCACCCCAAGCATGTTTGCAGGTTGAAGAAAGCCTTGTATGGCTTAAAACAAGCACCAAGAGCATGGTCTGACAAGATTTCTGAATATCTTGTCACTATTGGCTTTCATGTAGCCAATGCAGATTTCTCGCTGTATGTGAGACATGGTGATAGAGGGGTTGTGCTTGTTGTCATCTATGTAGATGACTTGATCATTACGGGGGACCATGATGCAGAGATCTTTGCTTAGACAGAAGTTCGAGATGAAGGATCTAGGGGAGCTCAGATATTTCTTGGGCATTGAGGTGATTAGGTCACCACATGGCTTGGACATGTTGTCCAAGTATGGTATGACAGGCTGTAAGCCTATTTCTGTGCCATTGGATCAGAATGGCAAGTTGAGTGCAGATTCAGGAGAGATCTTGGAGGATCCTACTATGTACAGGCGCATAGTAGGAAGTTTGATCTACATGACGATCACCAGACCAGATTTGAGCTATGCTGTTGGGTTGGTGAGTCAGTCCAGTCTTTCATGCTCGCACAAAGCATATAGAGGTCCACTATCATTTCGTCAGAGAGAAGGTCTTGGCAGGAGACCTTGATCTTGTTTATGTCAGCACAGAGGATCAGGTAGCTGACATCTTCACCAAAGCATTGGGTACAGAGAAGCTCCGCAGATTCAGGGCTTCACTTGGTGTACATGAGATGGAGTTGAGCTCGAGGGGGAGTGTTGAGATATCGAGCTCGTCTAGTGAGGCGGTGGATACTCATGACCCGCCTGGGGGATAGACCCCACACTTACACCACTGGCATGGTTGGTGAGATCTTGGGTGATATGCGGCCAGTGGGATGACAGGCTGTGTGACAGCCATTCTAGAGACTGGCATAGTTATAGCGCCAGCTCATTTAGTCGGGTTCACACTATAGAGAACCCGTGTATGTATTTGGTTGAGTACCTTTCATATTGTGTGTACTCTTATTCTTGTATATGGTGTGTTGAGTGTTGAGTAGAGAAGAAGAAGATTTTCAGCATCTCACCTTGTGTGTTCTCTATTAGGGTTTTGTGAGTGTGTGTGTGTGCTTGCAAGAGCTCAAGCTCTCTTCCCCCTGCATCTTTTTACCAACATGTTGTCATCTAAACGTACTGCTTCTTTACAACATTGATCAATTTTTTTTGGGTTGGATACAATGATCAAGTTGTGTAAGCTGTTTTTCTTTAAGCCTATCATGAAACATCTCTTTAATTGAGAATCATTTAATTTCTCCCATGGCTCACATCATGAGTCCAAGAGTTTTATCCGAAGGATAAAATCTCTAATGGTTTCGTTTGGTTTACGCTTAATTAAATAGAGTTCTTTCGCTGCACTCCACCGATCACCTTGTCTAAAAAAGCCGTGGATAAAGGTTGTTTTCAAGGTTCTGAAGTTGGTCTTGATTGTCGGTGCATCAATGTGATGAACCATTGACTAGCCTTTCCCTCTAAGCATAGATTCAACACATGTACCTTGGTGGGGCAGTTGGGATTTCCAAAGGCTTCACATCTCTGTTCAAACATTTGTATGAATTGAATAGGATTTGTTGTTCCATCGTATTTTCCCATGATTTTAGAGATCTGTACAGCTATATTCTTGTATGAGTCATTGAGGTCGTATGTGAGTGCTCTTGTTGGGGGGGACTCACTCAGTCCTTGGACTACCCCCTTCCTAGACTAGTCAGTATGTCCAAGGTGTGGGCATCTAGGAAAGGGTTGGTACCTATAGGATTTGTGGAGATGTTAGGTAAAGGACCAAAACCCACTGGGATCGAAGTGATAGGGGGTGTAAAATCCGATGACACACTTGTTATAGGCATGGCCAATGGTATTGGGAGGTGCATTTGGAGCATAGATCTTAGTGGGTTCATTTGGAGCATAGATCTTAGTGGCTCGAAGATGTCAGCCATTGGGTTCAGTCCTTGTGTGATCCTTGGCAATCCCTCTATCATTGCTATACCTAATTGCCTAAAGGCTTCTTAATGAGCAAGCACACATTTTTTTTTTGGCTTTTTCTATTTTCTCACGGCCCGTTACAGCCTCAAGAGGCCTAGCGTTCTCTTCGTTGGGTCAAACGAGTGTCCGTTCACCCTAATCAACTTAGGTGTTATATGCATGTGAACTTGAGATATTTTTCCCAAAAAAGTGCATGCTAGTAACATCCCAGATGGAAGAGGGGGTCCTAAAACCTATTTTTCATCACTGTCTCAAGACAAAAAAATTCTGGGAATTTTTTCCATGTTTCGCAGCACGCTTTTGAGGGTGTTCCAAAATGAATTTTGAAAAACTCTGTATGAAAGAGTTGTAGAATTTTTGGAGTACTATAACTTTGTCTTCCCGAGTCATTCGTGATTTTGTTGTTTAGACTCTCAAAAAGTAGCCCGAATACGGTTCGAAGTCGTCTTTGTGCTATTTTTTACGATTTTTCATGCTTTTTGGGCTGTTTTTTGCCTTGATTCTTAGGTCGAATTTTGAGGCTGCTGGTCGGAGGCCAAAACACTTGATTTTAACTTTAGACGGCCAAGACCAAAGTTGGAGAGCTGGATGTCAGCTTTTCGATGAGCCCTAGAGCGCCTTCATCGGATTTATGATTTAGGAGATAGGAGCCTAAAAATAGGGGTGTTTTCTAGAGTCGTGAAACTAGCAGGGTGTAGTTCACGGCGTGAAGCAGACCACGAATTTTATCAAATTTGATTTTTTTTGGGCATGAACGAACTTCTTTCATACCGTGAAACCGAACTTCATGGGAAAATTAAGTTTGATTTTTTTTTTTGGACGTGAACCTTCTTTCATGTCGTTTCACGCCGTGAAACCAGACTTCACAGGAAAATTAATTTCGATTTTTTTTAACATGGACTAGGGTGTGAAATCTTAGGCCATGAAAGTGCAGGCATGGTTCACGGTCTGAACCATTTTGTTTTTTGTTTTAAAAAAAAAAAGTCTAGTGGAAGATATGAATTTTCTTGTTTGGGGGGGATATTTTTTAAATTTAAAATTAAGGAGATATGGTATTTTTTCCAAAAAGGTAAGTGGGAATAAAAAAAGTCAACCTTTTTATAACACCCCTTGCACCCTTCATAAATGACTCCTAAAATGGACAATTTGACAACTCATGAGCATCTACTCATTGAATTCTCATTAGCCTTAATGAGTTATGTAAAAAAGTGATTAAAAATTAATTAAAGATTAATTCTTTCACTAATCTTTCTCTCTTTTATACTAATCAAGGACTCTAATTAACCACTAATCTCTAATTAATTCACACAATTGAGTACATCATTAGATAGAGCAAGGGAATGCTAATCTATGTGCATCAATAAATGTGTAAATTAATCTAAAATAGGAGATTAATTAGACTCTCAATTTTGGTCTCCTCTTTTAAGGTAAAATTAAGAAAAGAGAGTCAAATTCCTCCAATTGATGTAATCCAGTGTTTTGATGCATCTAGATACTCTCAACACACTCAAAAACACTAATTGCGACTACTCACATGATCAATTTAGACCCCAATTAACACATTTTCTAATTTTTGAGTCCCTTAGATTAATCACCCTTAGGGGTTTTTGATGGTTTTGAGAAATTTTTTGAAATATTAAGCTACTCCTAATGCTTGCTAACACTCTAATGCAAACAATTTCAACAAAAAACACACAATTAAGCTAAAATTAATGATTTTAGTTCTATGTTTAACACTAAAGAGAGCTAACATTCACTAAAAATTGCATTCTATTGCATTGTTTGATGCAATGGATGCAAACTAAGTCTAATACAAACTATGTGCAAGCCCTAAGAACATGAAAAACCACAATAACAAAAACAAAAACAATAAATTAAGCAAAAAGCATTCTTTACAAAAACAAAAAAGAGAGCTATTCTACACTAAATCACACATAAATCACCATCAACTCCACATATTTTTAATTATAAGATTCCTCCCTAGCCCCTCAAGATGTCCAGTTTCTTCCCCTGTAATCAATCCCCTTTTTAGATTAATAAAAAATCTTGTTTCTACCTGTTTTGGCCTAGAGAGAGAAAATATTCTAGAGAGAGATAATTCAGTTTTTAGATATATTTGGATGGAAAAATATCCCTTCTTATTAAAATAAATTCCCCCGAAACAGAAGTTTAAAAAGAAATTCCTAAGGTGCATTAGAAATAAATTATAATGTGCACAAAAGACCTTAGCCTAAGGGCCCTTGTTTTCAAAAAATTTTGGATTACGGTCCAAACAAAGGTTTGATAGGCCAATGAGATTAATCCAAATGTAGGGAGGAGATAAATTGAAGAATAAAAGAAAACCCCCCCAAAAATGAGTTAATACTCACATAAGATGAAGAGTGTAACATACACATCTTCATCACTCATAAAGAAATGTCCATGTAATTATGAGTTTTTATAGTATAAATATCAATGATTTTATTATTTGAGTCATTTCTACTTAGAATCTTCAAATTCTGAGCCCAAATTTGGAATTTGCGTGCGATTTTACCCTAATATAGGATTTTACAGCATCCAAAACGGACACCGGATCAAGCCTATACGCTAATTCAATCATTTTAGTTAAAAAACGGCGACCTTTAAACCTTAATAAATGCACGAACGCGCGTCCGATTGACGAACGGTCTGAACCCCTGCGACCAGAAGACCCCCCGGACAAAAAAAAATTTCGTCCCCCGGGGCGGTCCGGCACGCAAATCGAGGCGGGCGTCCCAAATTTGGGTATCCCATCCCAAAATTTGGTCCGTACACACTTACTAGGGTGCCCGTACAATGACCGCCCAAGAACCAAAGGACGGCCGCCCACTGTATGGTCCACGCGTACCCTTACGTGGACACCCATGCTGTCCCAGACCAGATAAGGTACATGCGTACCACTCCTTTCCCGGACAACCGACACCGTACCTTTCCCCTAGACCCATGCAGGCCACTGATCCATAGCCTTTGAAGGTACACCGTCCTTTCGTCCTTGCTTTGCGCAGCGCCCGTACCCTCACCCCTCAGCTATATAAACCCCCGGGGTGCTCCTCAGACAGCACACATTTCCGTGTAGCGTGTACCTTGCTGTGCCGCCGTCCGTCCCTGTGTAGCATACTTGCTGCAAGTACAGCCGCCCTTGCAGCCACCCCTCTCACACCCCCTCATTTGGCTCTTTTCAGATAAGCCAATTTTCCTCCATTCCCCTCTTGCTAGAAGCCAGTGTCCTTAACTCTTCTCCCCCCCCCTCCCCCCCCCCGTCGCGTGTGAAGAGACTTACAGAGAGGCTTGCAGCAACCCCTCCCAGCCCTCTCCACGCTTTTGCCCTTTGCCCTCCTTAAGGACATCTCACAATCCCCCCCCCCATTTGCGTAGACTTTAATAAGGGTTTTTTGACTCAAGAGAGGGTTCGTGCGCCATATTCTTTTGCTCATACGGTGAGCAAACGAGCTCGGAATTCAGATCCGACTGAAGCGTTTTGATCGCAACAGCGAGCTCTACAAGGCGACGCCTAAGATGGCCTCATCTCGGAGACGACAAAATATTGCCTCAAGAGGAGCATGTAACAACGAGATGGGGAAAGATGCGCCCAACACGGCTCCAGTCCTCCCTTTTCAAGCCCCTCAAGGAAACGGTGGCCAGGTTAGCTTGGTTAATTTTTAAAAAGAAGAGATTTTCCTTAAATTAGTGTTAATGAATGGTGTCTTTTCCTTTTAAAATGACGACATAAAAATTATATGAAGTTACGAATTATGTGATGTTGTATTCGATAAATTGCGTTGAAATTGTTATCTTCATGAATTATAATGCTATATTTAGTAAATTGCATTGAAGTTGTTATCTTTAGAATTCAAGATTTTTTTTGGCTTCAACGCTAACTCCGTTCCGTGCTTGTGTAGCCGGGCAGCGTCGTTAGCAAAGCCCGGGAATGGACCAAGGTATCCCTCATACCTTTGGGAGAATAAGGATCGCCGATTGAGGCGAGAGATTATGAGGCTGCCTAGTTCTGAGGGCCCAGGCTAGTGCGGTAAATAAGCCCACCCTAGTGTGCAGACATCCCTCTTAGGGGCGGGAGGATCAAGCGATGGAGCCTGAGAGGGTGACAGGCCGGCTTGAGTCCTCGCCAGCGGCGGCCGACGATGAGGTGTATGGTCCCGCAGGGTTTTGCCTAGCATGTAGAGGCTGGAAGGCCGAATTCTAGATCATCGGCAGAATAAGAATAAGAGAGCCAGTTTGGCTTGTATGGAAATTGGTTCATGTATAAACTTTTTATATAATTACATCTTGTCTTTGGTATGATTGTATTGTGTAAGAAGGCTGTTTTAACGAACCTTGTGAAAAAGGGCCTTAATTAAGGAATATGTTTATTTATGTCAAACAGTGTGGTAGGATTAATTAGAAAATAAATTGATGCGTGAGTAGGGTGGAAAGTGGGAGGATGGAATGCCCTGACGGCACCATCCGACGGACGGGTGGACCCAATTAGTCGGGTAGCTTTCCAACAGATTAAGTGAAAGCCTACGCTAGATAGTTAGGTTCCTGGGCAACTCTATTCTAGAAGACTAGGCCAGAGGCTGTGCCTTGCATAAGATGAGGAAAAAAGCGTTGTCCCTAGAAATCAAGTCTAGTAGTTGCCCAATTTATGATCGATTACCCTATGGGTGATTTGATGTTTAGAAAATCACGCTCCCCCTGCGGGATAGAGCTAGGTCATACCTATAAATCGTATCCTTGAATCTCTATAGGGTCAAGGTGTCGATGAATAGGGAATTTTTCCCAAGATAAGACTTAGCGGACTATCTTAAGTGTTTCTCTCATCTTGGAAGGGAGGAACCTTACAATTGGTATCAGAGCAAGTTTGACTCCTAGAAATTGCAGTTTAAGGACTGTTTTGTAATAAATGTTTTACCTAACATAATGCTAATTAGTAAAGACATCCTACTAAAACAAATAAGTTGAATTGATGTTTGAATGATTGTAGGAAGAGGAAGATGCCTACTCCAAGTTTCTAGTTTTCCAATGCATCTTCGAGACTGCTAGTCACTCCTCGAATTTCGAGTTCCGCGACATCATGGTGCAGATATTAGAGAAGATATCCCTCCCTCATTTCTCTCGTATTCAAAGAGGATGGGGTAGAGATTTCTGGAGTCGTGGGCTGAGATACTTCTTCATCCGAGCAGATCAGATTGGGAACCTCACCACCGACCTTAAGCGGATTCGTTGGATTGAGAAGCTGAAGATGATCCGCTTATTTTGGTTCATCGGTACCCCCAGGGCCGACACCTCGGTGACTATAGATGGGGTTCGCATACCTCAGGATCGTTGGGTGTATGACAAAGTGATGCAGGTCTTACCTGCTGATAGAGTAGCGGTATTGGGATCTACCCCAATCCAGAGTTTACCACCCTTACCATCAGTTTTTAGAGTCTTAGAAACTACAGCGGAACCCCCATATTTCACCCATGTGGACCGCTCTACCCTTATGTCATAGTCGAGCCTAGGAATTCCCCTTGATGTCAAATAAGACTAATTATATTAGTCTCAGATCTTTGTAATAAAACTTGTCCTTGTAAATATTTGGAAATAAAATAATTTCAATGTTTTACTCTCCAAAAATTAAGCGTTGTGCAAATATGAATCTTGTAATCTTAAAATTGTTTTTACAATGATGGCCAGGACGACCACCCTCCACTTCCCAATGCGCTTTACACCGATACCCAGGAGAAGAAGCTCCTGCTCAAGCAAATGCAACCTCCCTCCTTTAAAGGAGAAGATTCAAAGGTTGAGAAGGATGCTGAAGTCTGGATTGAGGCGATGGACGATTATTTCTCTGCTCTGCCGGTACCGGAGTAGCAAATCAGTCTATGCTCGCACGGTTTCGCCTCATTGGAGATGCTAAACTCTGGTGGAAACAGTGGTGCCGTGACAAGGAAGTCACCGAGCATTCTCAAACGTGGGAAGACATCAAGCAGGCAGTGAAGGAAAGATATCTTCCTCCATCCCATGAATCCATAAAGATGAATGAGTTTTTTAGTCTTAGACAGTGCAGCTTAACTCTTGAGGACTACTATTCCAAATTTATTACCCTTCGGAAGTATGCCCCAGCTATGACTACTTCCCAGCAAGTGGCTCGTTTCTGCCAAGGGCTAAATGAACCCTTAGATTCCCGCCTTGAAGCAATGTGGCCAAGCACATTACAGGATGCTCTCATACGAGCAAAGCCCCTTGTGAAAGAAATGAAGGCTAACAAACCGAAGAATCAAAAGAGATCTTACCCTGAGGCAAACCTTAGAGATCAACCCTACAAGAAACCTCAACAGAATTTCCCCTACTACAACGGAGGGCGACAAGGCAACTCTTTTGTCCCCCGCTCGTATGCTGCTTCTTCCAGAGAAGGCCCTCTGTGTTTTGAGTGCAATGAGCCGGGACACTTTAGAGCCAACTGTCCTAAGATGGCAACATCATTTCCCCAAGGTAACAGAGGAAATCAAGGCCGTGGAACCCCTACCCACCAAGGTGCAAGAGGCAGTGGCCGTGGGCAGAGGCCGCGGAGGAGCAGTTGCTAGAACTGCCTGTGTTATAAGCGAAGAACCAACCTTGGAAACGGCTGAAGAAGAGCGCGCCACCGTCCATGCGGCAATAGAACACCAAGGTCCGAATAAACAATTTGCTGTAATCCAAACCCCCGCCACTCATCACGATAAGCCATTTCAGCTTTCGATTGATTGTGGCAGTACCCACTCATTCCTTTCTCCTAGGTGCTTGCAAAAATTAAACTTGAGTCAAAAAACAGCTAGAAAAATGATTGTAGAGTTAGCCAGTGGGAAAGAAGTAGTATCTCGCCACTCTATAGGAAACCTTGATTTTGAGCTGGGTAATGAGCAAACTCATGGTCACTTTAGAGTCTTGCCACTAGGAATTTATGATGGAATCCTTGGGATGGATTGGTTAATTGCAAACAAAGCTAGCATTCATTGTAACCAGGGGAGTATCACTTTTGAAAATGAGCATGGCCAAGTAATATCTGTTCAGGGGATCACAGGAAAACCTAAGTCTAGGGTAGTCAAGGCAAAACATCTTCTCAAGGGAACACATAAGGGTCAGCAAGTTTTCTTAGTCAAGCTCAACAAAACCATTGAACCTACTAGTAAGGAGACAAAACCCTCTTGGCTCCAAGAATTCTCTGACATCTTCCCTGACGAGCTTATAGGGTTTAACGAACCTTGTGAAAAAGGGCCTTAATTAAGGAATATGTTTATTTATGTCAAACAGTGTGGTAGGATTAATTAGAAAATAAATTGATGCGTGAGTAGGGTGGAAAGTGGGAGGATGGAATGCCCTGACGGCACCATCCTACGGACGGGTGGACCCGATTAGTCGGGTAGCTTTCCAACAGATTAAGTGAAAGCCTATGCTAGATAGTTAGGTTCCTGGGCAACTCTATTCTAGAAGACTAGGCCAGCGGCTGTGCCTTGCATAAGATGAGGAAAAAAGCGTTGTCCCTAGAAATCAAGTCTAGTAGTTGCCCAATTTATGATCGATTACCCTATGGGTGATTTGATGTTTAGAAAATCACGCTCCCCCTGCGGGATAGAGCTAGGTCATACCTATAAATCGTATCCTTGAATCTCTATAGGGTCAAGGTGTCGATGAATAGGAAATTTTTCCCAAGATAAGACTTAGCGGACTATCTTAAGTGTTTCTCTCATCTTGGAAGGGAGGAACCTTACAAAGAGTGGGGACCAAGGACCAAAGAAAAGAATTAAAAAACTGAATTTTGACACCTGTGTGGGGATCTCCCCTCATGAAGTAGGCACCTTTTTCTCATCATTACCCCCAATTTTTAATCAATAAAATGAGATATTTTCATCTCTCCTCTCTCCTGTTTCAAATCTAGATCCAAAAAGTAAGCTGAACTGACCCAAAAATGGTCAAAAATTGACCAAACTGATCTGAAAAATTCTAGAATCAGTTTGCTTGGTTAGAGGCTCACTTTTTCCTATAAATAGAAGCCTTCCCCTTTTGTAAAAGCTTAATGATGTTTATGCACTATTCCTATCTTGAGCCATCTACATTGAATTTTTTAATAATTCAATTGTTTTTGGCCTAATCCTCTCCAAAGTGAATTAGTGGCCACTATTGCTTCAAACAAGAGTAGAACCCTAAATCTCTCAAGCCAAAGGAGAGCTTACAAGCTCCATGTAAGGTAATTTTCTTACTTTGTTTACGAATTTTAATGAAAAATCTATGGTTTTCTTGATTTTTATGTTTTGCAATTAAATTCAAATGCTATGCCTTTGATAAAAAGGCCACCCCCTTCTCTTCTTTACATTTCAACCTTTCTTAATCCTCTTAGAAAGATTAACTAAGTGATTAATTAACTCTTCTTATTGTTTACTCTCTTGAATTTAGAAAATTGTGTAGATTAGAGTTCTATAATTCTAAATTGGGTTAATTGAGTTAAGTGAAGAAAGATAAAAATGAGAAATGGTCAGCCATACAAAGGAGGTTATGGCAAAATTTTCCAAAATTTTGTGAAAAGGAAAGTTTGTTTTTATGTTATTCCAAAAGAGTAATTCTCACCATTTTTGCATCTAACAGAAATATTTTAATTACTCCATGAACATATTCACCTATGAATATGCATGGATATCACTGATATTAATTATTAAATTTGATTTCTATGCATAGAAAGATGCATAAAGGGAATTTTTTATTATAAAAGTGTTATTCTTATTAAAATTGATTTCTATGCATAGAAAGATGCATCAAGGAAATTTTTTATTATAAAAGTGTTATTCTTATTAAAATTGATTTCTATGCTCTATAGAGAAGATAAATTGACTAACACACATAATAAAGTATATACAAACGGTCCATAATGGGAACACACTAAGAGGAGTAGGTAGATGTGGACTAGTCGGTGTAGTCCAGCTGTAGAATCTCTGGGGTGAAGATATGTTGGTGCTAGCTAACCAAACCCGCTAGTGATATAAATGTGAAATGGTCATGTAGGGGCCTCCTGAGTGTGAGCTCATGTTGAGCTTGACATCTCAACCACACACACACACACACACACACACACACACACACACACACAGAGCACGGGACCCCTCACAAAGGAGCGCACGTGTTTGTGTCTATTATATCCATGCCTGTATGCACATGGTAAAGGCAATGCACTACGCACAACAGGGGACCCCTCACAAAGCTCTTTTTCGGGAAACTAGAGCTAATTTCATTCTGATCCTCCCACTCAAAGTGCTCATCAACTTGCTAATTAAGCTCCATAGATGTTGGTGGTCTTGAGCTCAATATATGAGAGACAAGGAGAGTGTGTCTACTTGTCTAACCAATGTTTTCTATGCATGTTAGAAGTGGGCACCCACCAAGTTTCGTCACCCAAAGTTAGAGACAGAGCCATTGAAAGACTTTTGTAGGACTTTAGAGGATTTTTCTAGAGTGTGTCTCAATCTTGAGAGGTAGGATGGAAGGTGTTTTGACTCCAAAATGAGGTGCGACCAAAGCATTGGCTAAGAGTGTTTTTAGAGCTCCCCGAGAAAGACAAGAAGGTGATGTTGCGAACGGAAAAGCATGAGTACTACCTACCCTTATATACATTATATAAACAAGTTTACGAAACTACACCCTCAAACTATACTGTGGGCCTTCAATTTGCCCGAGGCTACGTCTATGAGGTTTGCACTAGTCTTGTGAAGTGGGTCGTATTTGCTTAGGAGGTTGTTAAGAAGAGAAGTGTCCATGGTGATTGCATGAAAAAAAGAACTCAGTGGATGTGCGAGGTAGGTATACAGTCGATGTCATCTATGAGTTGTGGTGTAGTTCACTATCTTAGGATGCATGCACTCCATTGGCACAAGGTAGCTTGTATGAAGCAGAAGTGGAGGTCTTAGGTCAGCTGCAGACATTACTCACGATGACATTCTATTGAAGACCGAGTGCATCAAAGAAGATGTATCATTGGCTCTTCGTACAACGACACCTTCTCTTATAAACTTATTGTCAACCAATTTCCATTTGTCATACTCTCAATCTATAAACCAGTTGTCAAGAAGTTGGAAGCCAGTTACCATTTGTCATGCTCTCAATTTATAAACTGGTTGTCAACCAATGGTTATAAACCCTTTCAACCCATAAATTGATTTCAAAGAGGTTGTAAAACAAGGGTTAAAACCCATTATAGTGGCCCAATTTATAAACTAGGTTTAAACCAATTTATAATTTAATAACCAATGTTTATATAATGGGTTGTCAACTTAACAAATGGGTTGTAAACCCTTACAACCTATTATATGGCTATCAACTAGTTAGAAACTTGTGGTAAAAAACCCTTAGAGGTGCCCCAACTTACAAACTGATTTTCAATCAGTTGGACAAACCATTAACCGGTTGCAAAGCTCTCTATTGAAAATCACCTGCTTTGCTCCCAACCTCGAAATAGGACAATTACCGGGCTCAAACCAGTGGTTGCAAATTCATTGATGAATTACCATGTGTTGAAGTGATTTGTGCATGTGTTCTTCTAATCATTTTAAAGATGTGCTGCTACTAATGAATTTCAAAATGTGCAGGCTACACTTAAGCACCATTTTTTAGTAGGCAAGGAGGGGCAGAAGTAAGACACGAACATGTTGATCTGAGTGAGGTTGTGGAAGATAGGCTTCATTTTCCAGATGCAGAGGAAACCCCAGAGTAAATGTCTCGTGTGGGAAGAACGCTTGGTGAGTGTTTTTTGATCTCCATCATCATGCTTTCACATGATGAGACCACGCTATTGATACAATAAGTGTTATGATTGTTGGCTTGGAAGAAGGGGATGCAAGTCAACAAGGAACCAAAAAGCACCACTCCGAGAACTAAGTTGAGTGCAGGAGATCTGTCACCCGTGAGGCATAATGGAAGTTCTCCAAGTGGGCATAATCACATCACACTGCTAGTGTAGAACAGGGGGAAGCTGTACTAATCGCATGACTCATTCTAGGACGCCAAAGAGGAAGGGTTGTGGTGATCAAGGTGAGCTAAATGTTCAGCTGTCATTCGTGGAGGGAAGAAGGAAGCTCTCCAAATGGGCAAGCTTTTACTAACCATGTGACACGTTCTAGAGCACCAAAAAGGAAGAGTTCTGATGATCAAGGTGAGCATTATTTATGAGTCATCTGAAAAGACCCTAACCAATGTCCCTATTGCTGGTCTTACATTTTCCTTTTCTTGTAGTTGAAGAAACTTCACCGGATGTGACCTCTCACCAACTAGCAAAGAGGAAGAAGAAGAAGACAAAGAGTGATGTTCTGTTGCCCTCGACGTGTAAGAGAAAGAAGATAGTGCGCTCGAGAAATCAACAACAACTGTAGCATCTGGGTTTGTAGAGGGTGAGAATAGAGAATCCAGAGTTAGAGATGAGAAAGCATCATGTGAGAATGAGAACTAAGGTACTGCTAAGTAAAATAAGCTAATGATTAGTTGGTCGAACCTCAAAACCTAAGGGGTGCAAGCTATTCTTGTAGCCATCTGTAACAGAACACTCCTCTTTTTTGCTCCTTGATTTCTCGTCTCGCGATTAATATATTTCAAGTTTTATTTTGCTAGTATCCCTCCATAGTCCTCTTTTTTTGTCATCTCTACTCTTCTATGATTCTATATGTGCGTTGTTTCCTTCTTTTATCCATGTCTATGTGTATTATGTTGCTCATGAAATTTAGTGCTTGGGGACTATGTATTATGTAACTTTAATGATTCAATTCTTTTGAATATTTGATTGAATGCATGTAAACGTTGTCAGAACAATGAAGATTTTGCGAATTTGAGGTAGTTATGTATGGAAGCTTCAATGATTCATCTACCAAAAAAGAATTTTGTGTAAGTGGGGGTTTGTTCAAAAAACGTCCTTACTGATCGAGTTAATTCCCTTTTCAACTCGCTAATCTTAAAAATGGCAACAAAGAACACTAGCTTTGCAAATGAGAATATTAATCCTAAATTGGTGATTCTAATTAATCCAACATTGATACATGGAGACACTCAAGTACTTAGTAACAGTAGTAGAAATGGCGCACAAAGAAGAAGAAGAAGATTTAAAAGAATCTCATTACTTTGAGTCTAATTTATACATATATATGATTTTATTATGTCATTAATTATAGTCAAGACTCAGGGTTGGGAGAAGGTGGGCTTGATAGTGGTCTTCCTTCTTCTTCGTCTTTAGAGGCAACAGTTCTGGAGGAACACATGATCTCTTTCTTTTCCTTATTAGATATATTTTCCCATAAGGAGGCAATGTGTGTGGTTCATTAATTCCTGCTACACAAGAGCCTAAGCTGTGTATGACAGGTAGTAGGGGCATCTTAGCGCTTAACATCCATGCCCTTGAGCAAACACCCATAATGCAAATTATTTCTCCACCAGCACCACCTTCTTAGAATTCAAAGGCACATCATATCCACCACAAATCCTGGAGAGTACTTTTAATGTGAATAAAGGAAATCTTGCATTGTCTTTTGAGAACTCTTTATGAAATATAATGATCTGCACATCGAAATTGTAATCATCATGATTCAAGTCAACTTACTGTCAATTATAAGCAAGTGCCATAAATTGTATGTACCTTTTGATGATTCAAATGTATTATATATCCAGTGAGACCAGCATCCTTTCGATGACCTTTTGATTTTGAACTGCTAGCACTGGATGATCTCCTCCTACTCTCTTTAAGAAATCATCATCATATACAAAAACCTGGTAGCAATGTAATACGTTTAATCGATAAAATATATGTAAATCGAATACTAATAGCTTTAAAAATCTTCGATACTGTTACCTGTTGATTAAATTGATCACCCTCAAGCATGGATCTTGTCCACAAGGGGATCATAGACTTATTATCTTTATGTACGGTAGGTGCTATATATTTGCACATATGTGCCAAACCAAGATGGTATGCAATTGACGCAGCCTTCTTCTCGAAAGGCAATTGGGTTTCACATGTCCTAGATTCATTAAACATGTCCTTTAATATCTCCTTGCTAGGTAGATACTCATAGTCCTATGGACTACAGAATCAACTAGGAGGTGTCTGTCAACTCCTTTCTCTACCCACCCCATGTCTTCTTCACTAAAATTTGCTAAGGCAGCCAAGCAATAGTCTTCATGAATGTTAAAATGATGCATAATGTCTATTAATAATACATAATCAAATTGGTCTTCCATAGTAAAACTGGACAAAGAAGGAAGTGACAAGTCTCCATGTTCATTCTCACTATGTGGACTGGCTTCCAATGGGATTATACTCATAGGTGCTGCGTCGACTCCAACAAGGGATGTACTAGCTGAAAACGTTTCCTTTTTGTCCCCTGTCCTCTCCTCTGTTGGATCGATAGACAACTCTTCCTCAACTCCATCATTCTTGATGGCACTTGATTGCTTGGTAAATCCGTTGTCTAGGGCTCAAAGTCTTATGTAAAAGGACATGCACAAAACAAAGAAATTCATAACTGTATTGGAGAAGGTGACACTTCTTTGAGTGTATTGGCTATTTCTCCTCTACTCTACTGCTGCAGTTGGGATTTTTTCAAGACAACGGGGGTTAAGCCTTCTTTTCATCACTTTGTTTGTTCAGATGGATGAACATATCATTCACCATCGGATGTCGTGATATTGCCAAAAACAATCTCTTTACAATCCTGCTCCCGGTCACCGAGAACAATCCTAGAAGTCTTGATGATATTCTCAAAAGGAAATTCTACATTGAACATTAAAGACAATTCAGGAGCATAGTGGTGGACATGTACATTATATAGGAACATATATAGCTTTTCTACGCAAGACTCTCATCCATTTACATCACATCACATCCTTTTACATATCATTAAATCTTATTCATATCTCATCACATCCACATCCACATCCATTTACATCACATCACATCTCATCCACATCTCATCACATCCACATCTCATCACATCCACATCCATATCCATTTACATCACATCACATCTCATCCACATCTCATCACATCCACATCTACATCCATTTACATCACATCACATCACATCACATCTCATCCACATCTCATCACATCCACATCCACATCACATCTCATCACATCCACATCCATTTACATCACATCACATCTCATGCACATCTCATCACATCCACATCCACATCCATTTACATGACATCACATCTCATCCACATCTCATCACATCCACATCCATTTACATCACATCATATCTCATCCACATCTCATCACATCCATATCCACATCCATTTACATCACATCACATCTCATCCACATCTCATCACATCCACTCACATCGCATTCACATTTAGTACCGTTTTCTACTTTCGATACCGATAGAACTTTTCTAAGTTTCTGCCAAATTGCTTGGCTTAGTTAAAGGTACTTTTTCTTGATGGATATTTTCATGTTCTTTCTCAAGTGAAATATATTCAATATTCTTCTTTTGAGTAAAAGATTCATGGGATTTACAAAAATCAATTCTACCCATATTTCCTAATAAAATTAATAATGCTCAAAATTTCACTTTTGATAAATACTCATAATTTGAATTATGCCAAAAATTTCTCTTTTACCATTTAATTACTTGGATCTCAAATATCATGGGAATTCCTCTTTTTGCATAAAAATAAATTAAAAAATTTATCTTTTTGCATAAAAATAAATTTACCAAAAATTCCTCTATTACCATTTAAATACTTGGATCTCAATTATCATGGAAGTTTCTCTTTTTGTATAAAAATAAATTTACCAAAATTTACTCTTTTCTCATAATCAATTAATTATGCATAATTACAAAAAAAATATTTTCCATGAATATGATGAAAATCATTTCTTTTTGCATAGGATGTCCAATCCTAGAATATGGTAGGAAAGCATTATGCATAAAAATAAGATATGTATTATTTTCTAAAAATTTTGCCATAGCTTCACTGCTATTACTGATAATTCTCAATTTTTTTCTAAAGAGTAAAAGCTTGTAATGAAAATATGATAGTAGTTCCTCTTTTATGCTTAAAATCAAACTATGAATTGAAATCATAATTTTAACCATAACCATAAACTTAATTATGATTATCCCACTAGATTAAGCTAATTCCATTATTTCTCTTTTCCCAAATTGATAGGATAATCTATTTCTCATTTAGAATCAATCAAAGTAGTTTTTAACTCCTTGTAAATAATCTAAAAGAAATAACCATTATTTTGTTAACACAAAATCATAAAAATACCATTTTCTTAATCTCTAGCTTATCAAATCTAGAGTTTAGCTTTGAATTAAGAGACTATCATTGAGAAGCATCCTTTTTCAAGGGATTAAGATGGCTATTCTTTTAGAGAGAGAGATGTACTTAAAGAAAGCATTACAAATAAGCATAAAGATTAACTTTCTCTTAATTAAGCATTAAGATTTTAAGAGAAAGATTGATTTGAATTAAAACATTCATTTAGAAAGCTTCTCAAGCTTGAGAGGGGTTGAGAAGAAGAAAGTCATTGAGATAAATTAGAAAAAACCATAAAAATTAATTTTACCTCTAAGTTTGGCTTGATTCTCTATTAACAGTGAAGCCCCCGACCAATTAATTGGTCCACCAAGAGAAGAAGAGAAACTCCAAGAGTTGTTGTAGAGAGAGAGAGCTCCAAGCTCCCAAGAGAGAAAAATTTAAGGGATAATAGAAAATATGATTATTTTAATATAATACTGGCATGGTATAGCTCCAATATTTTTTTTACAAAAGACTAAGGGTCTATTTATAGGTGAGGGAGGCCACTAACCAAGTCCAATTGGGTTCTAGAATTTTCCAGGTTCAGTTTGACTCAATTTGGACAAGATTTGGACCAGTTTGGCTCCCTTTTTGATTTGGTTTGATCCAGGAAGAAGGAGAGATAAAAATATCACAATTTTTTTGAATTAAAAACCCTTCCACACATGTGAAATAGGCGCCTATGAGCTAGGAACTATTGAAAAGGCCCCTGAGTGAACAGGTGGTGAGCGTTCTTGTTGCCAATGATGCTCTAACTACACCAATGAAGGAATGAATTGGAAATCAGGATTCAACTGGATAATTAGAGGATTATGATCAGTAACACTATGGTTTCATTAAATGATTGTTTTAAAGATTGTTAAATATGTGAAAAAGGCAAGTTCATATTGGGTGTGTAAGTGGTGTGACTAGTTTTATGTTTGCATGAATATCCAACTAGGGGGCCTGGGAACTCTTTTCCCTGGTACCCGAGAAAAACCTAACCAAACTCCTAATTGGATCCCATCACTACAGTGGTTGGGCGGTTGGCTAACCCATGGGACTGGATGGGGTTAGGCTGGACTGATGGATCCATAAAACGAGACTCAATTTCTATATAGTATGATAGACGAGGTAAATCCTAGATAAAAATTGTTCTATGGAAAAGAATCAATGGCTGTGCCTCTCAATGAGGAAAAAAGCGTTGGTCTCTATGATCCAAGTACAATCTTTTACTTGATCTGACTATGGGACTTACGGGCTCGGTTAGATCAGTTCAGTTAGTTCAGACTTTTGACTACGTTAGAGAAAAGTTATCCTGGAGGAATCGCCCGGGCAAGGGAAGTTTTTCTGAGTTCGGTTCTGGAAGAACCGATGGATTAACTCTTGTTTGAATATCCATTGGGCGAGGCCCTGAGTGTGGGACCCTGCCCCACGCAAGAAGTGCTACTTCCGCTACTAGCATCCCCAAATTTGTTGCGCAGTGGGGTTAGGGATCCTAAAATCATTCTCAAATTCATAGCTAGGACTACATTGCCCTTGAACCATTGGTAGATGACACTGAAGAAGAAAATGTTGGCATTGATGTTAACATCACAAACATTGAGGAGGCCACCTACGAAGTGCACCATGATACCCTTAGTGATGTCCTTCTTGTAGAAGATAATTTCAAGGTGACAGCTGAAAAAGGAAATCCAGAGAATGCGAACTTCTACGTCTTGAAATGCATAAAGGAGAAAGAGCTCTACAAGAGACCTACAAAGGACGGATGGGGGAATGCCATTGCACGAGGTTGTTTTATTGTGAAAGGGTTCTTCTATGCATCTAAAGACGAGCAAACCTACGAATTGTGAGATGACAAGTCAGAGGCCTTCATAGCAACGCATCTTGTACGAGCAATCAAATTTACAATGGACCCACACCCAGTTAACAAAAATATGTTTGTCCTATCCCATGAGGTACATGAAGTTGTGTATGATAGTATGCCATTTAATTTTTAGCATACTCATTAGATATAAAGCTGTGTAAAACAGTATGCCATCCAATTGTTAGCATACTTGACATGTTTCTAATGAAAAAATGAGACAAAAAGATTCAATATCTTGAGAATTTCAGCTGATGTATTCATATATTTCAGAAAATATGTGTGTGTCACTCTTCTATGTATACATGGGAGAGTATCAGGGGCTAAATGTAAAGATTGATATCCTAAGTCCTTCAGCCTGACACGGTCAGACACCTCAAAACCCCTCAAACAGATTCAGCTGACTTCTCCCCACGATGAGAAGAAGATTGTGGGGGACGGTGGTGAGGTGTCTATGATTGAAAATGTGAATGTGACTGTGACTAGGATGGCCTTGGATTAAGGCTCTCTTCCACTCTTTTCATGTATTCCCATAATCGTTTCTGTGCCGTACGTTCAAGGAGCATTTGAAAAACCCTTTAACTAAAAAATTTTCCACAATAAAACCACCTCTTTTTACTTATGAACTAACGGATTTTTTTTTAAAAGTTGAATTAAAATACCCCTCCTGTTTTATTGTAATCCTGTTAAAATTTTTGCAAATTTTGAATTAAAATACCCCTCCTTTTGATCGCACTTGGTACACTAACTTTTTTTGAGGTAAACCCACCAAGTGCAACACGTAGTTAAT
The DNA here is from genome assembly GCF_041138505.1 of Cibotium barometz. Lineage (NCBI taxonomy): Eukaryota > Viridiplantae > Streptophyta > Polypodiopsida > Cyatheales > Cibotiaceae > Cibotium > Cibotium barometz. The sequence goes on along the minus strand of NC_141101.1, from coordinate 38,867,933 downwards.
GCTATGTCTAGAAATGATGTAGCAGCCTGTAAGGATGATGTATGGTATGTTGATTCAGGTGCTTTAAACCACATAACAAGTCATGGTGGTGAGTGGTTCAAGGAAATGAAAAGTCTTGAAAGACCAAGTTTTGTTGAAAGAGGAGATGACATTGATCATCTGATTGCCCATGTTGGAGATGTGCCATTGTCTATGCAGGATGGTAAGGTGCTGTACCTTGTAGATGTACTTCATGTTCCGAACATTACAAAGAATTTGGTTTCTATTGGCCAGATGATTGAGCAAGGTTTGCAAGTGCAGTTTAACCTTGATGGTTTCTATTTAGAAGACTTTAAAGATAAGTGCAGGTTGGTTGCAAAAGGGAACAGAGTAGAAAGAATGTCTACACTAAATGTAAATATGTCTAAAGTGAGTGCTGCATTGTTTGCAAATGGTTCAGGAGTTATTGCAGATATAGACATTTGGCATAAGAGAATTGGGCATGTAAATGTGCAAAGAATGAAGTCTATGGAGACTAAAGAAATTGTGACAGGGTTGCCTAAGTTTAAGGTTGAAGGTATGCAGAAAGTATGTAAAGCATGTCAATTTGGAAAGCAAACAAAGCATGTATTTCCACATGACATAAATGTGAGTAGGAATGTACTAGATATTGTGAATTCAAATGTATAGGGTCCCGTGAAGACTATGTCTATGGGTGGCTATAGGTACTATGTAACATTCATTGATGAGCCACACGAGGAAAGTGTGGGCGTATTTCATGAAAGAGAAGAGTGAAGTTTTCACTCATTTTCAGAATTTCATAGTGATGGTTGAAAAGTGACAGGAAAGCATGTGAAATGCCTAAGGTCAGATGGAGGGGGATAATACTTCTCCAACGAGTTCTCTGATTTCTTTTTGCAAAAGAATGGCATTCAGAGATAGACTATATGTAGATACACTCTGCAAACAACAAATTGGATTTGCTGCTGTGAGAAACAAAAACAAGCACATTGTACAGAGATAGCACGAGCATTGATGGTGGAGAAGAATATGCCGTATAGCTATTGGGCTAAGGATATGTTACAACACTTTATATCATGAACAAGGCTCCTAATGCAGCCATACATGATGTAACGCCAAGGGAGAAGTTTACTAGCAAGAAACTTGATTTGTCTCACTTGAAGTTTTTGGATATATTGCATACGTGCATGTGCTAGATGAGTTGCGTACTAAGCTGGAACCAAAGGCAGAAACATGTGTGTTTATTAGGTATTCTCTTGAGCAAAAGGGATATAGTTGTTATAATCTTGCTACATGTGAATTGAGGGTAAGCAGGGATGTTTTATTTGATGAGATAAGTAGCTGGTATGCTATTGAGATAAATGTTGTTGGGGCTGATGTAAGTGGAAATGTGGTTGCACATAATGTAAGTCAGCAATCACAATCATTGAGTGGACCAAGAGAGTCCTCATGCAACGGTTCTATTGATTGGCAGGCTGCGTTATAATACCAGTCTTGGAAATGGAGTCGGTACATCACATAAAGGCAAAGAGAAAGTGGTTGAGTCCCTTTAATATGCTTGATATTTCTGTAGGGCATTCTCTTGTTGATGGAGAGTCTAGTGGCTCAGAGATGAGCCTTAATGAGTAGCTTGGGATTCCAACAATGAGGACACATGGTGTAAAGAAGGCTTTGGAAGCCATGAATGCAAAGCTACAAAAATCTGAAAGAATAAAAAACCCTATGCAGAGGTTGACTTACGATGGTTATGTGGCACATCACTATGCTTACATGGCAAAAGTTGTGTAGGTTGTAGAGCCCACATGTTTTGATGAGGCTATTGGAAATGTGTATTGGGAGAAACCTATGGATGAGGAGATGGATGCATTGTATGGAATTGAGACTTGGGATTTGGTGCCATTGCCTAAAGGCAAGAAATCTATTGGATGTAAGTACGTGTATAAGGTGAAACATAATAGTGATGGTAGCATAAGCAGGTCCAAGGCTAGATTGGTAGTAGACAAGGATAAGTGCAGACACATAGGATTGTTGATGAGGAGATGTTTGTTCCGAGATGGAAATATGGCAACTTTGAGAGATGTGATTGCAGTGGCTGTAGCTAAAGGCTAGTTTTTACATGAGATGGATGTAGAAAATATGTTCTTGTATGGTGACTATGAAGAAGTGTATATGGATCAACCACCTGGTTTTGAGGATACATGTCACCCAGAGTATGTATGTAAGATTCATAAGGCCTTTTATGGGCTAAAAAAACCTCCACAAGCATGGCATGGCAAGATTGCTGAGTATCTTGTCACTATTGGTTTTATATGGCTGATGGAGCTCACTATTTGTATATGCGCAAGAGTGATAAGGGTATTGTGGTCATCACGATCTATGTAGATGATCTTATTGTTGGGGGTGACAACTCGGAAAAGATTGAGCATGTGAAAGGTCTTCTCAAAAGGAAGTTTGACATAAAGGATTTGGGAGATCTTTGCTACTTTTTGGGCATTGAGCTCATTCGCACACTTGATGCTATTTGGATTTCAGAGAGACAGTATGTATTAGACATGTTGTCCAAGTATGGGATGGCTGGTTATAAGCCAATCTTAGTGCCATTAGATCAAAATGGCAAACTCAGTGGGAGATGTAGGTTATGTGTTGGAGGATCCCACTATGTATGGGAAGATTGTGGGGATTTTGATCCGTCACAATCAGCAGGCTAGATTTGAGTTACATTGTTGGCTTAGAGAGCCAATTTATGCAGGTTCCACACAAACCACATCTTGATAGTGTGCGACACACACTTTGGTATTTGAGGGCCCACTGTTCATTATGCATTGTTTTCTGCAGCAAGTGTACCATTGGAGCTATATGGGTACACAGATGCAGATTAGGCACGTAGCATCTCAAATAGGAGATCTACCCTTGGATTTATGTTTTCATTAGGGAGTGCTATTGTGACATGGAGCAACAAGAATCAGCCCACAGTTGCCTTGTCGAGTACAGAGGCAGAGTACAGAGGAGTTATGGTGGCAACGTTTGAGGTAGCTTGGTTATGCAAGTTACTTTGCTGATTTGGGGTTGCATGTGGAGAGAAAGGTTGTTATATATTGTGACAATGTTAGCAGTATACAATTGGCCAGGAACCCAGTTTTCCATGCACGAACAAAACACATTGAGGTACATTACCACTTCATCAGGGAGAGAGCCTTGGCACAGGCGACATCAACTTGGCCTATGTCAGCACACAGGATCAGGTCATCGCTGACATCTTCACAAAAGCCTTGGGAGTTGATAAGATCCAAAGATTTCAAGATATGCTTGGAGTTCACGAGCTGGAGTTGAGCTTGAGGGGGAGTGTTGAGATGTCAAGCTCAACATGAGCTGACACTCACAAGGCACCGCAACCTAGTAGGATCATAGATTCTAGAGAAAGGAAACTCCGTAATAGAACTCTTGTAGAATATCCAGTACAGTGGAAAGATTACCTTGAAGAAGATGCAACCTAGGAAGATGAAGCGACACTCTTCAAGGATTACCCCGATATGAGGACATCTTGATTTCTTTGAGGGGGAAGGATGTAACATGCCCATCTTCAATAATACTACATGCCCATGAATTTATTATCTTTTGTGATGTAAAAATCAACAATTTTAATAAACGAGCTGTTTCCACTTAGAATCTTAGAATTTTGAGTCCAAATTCAGAATATGTGCACAATTTTACTCTAATATAGGATTTTATAGCATCCAAAATGGACACTGGATCGAGCCTATATGTAAATTTTTAGTTAAAATATGATAAACTTAAACCTTAATAAATGCATAAACCTTCATTTTCTAATAATAAAAATTTTCCCCCACATTTTCTATGAATTGAGAATGTTCAAAATTACACTTTTAAATAAAATTTATTTTATGCATAAACCTAAGCTTAAACATAAACATAATTACATTTAAGCACCTTGTTTATTTAAGAAAAAAAAACCCAAATATGACTTCCATATGAAAATAATTATAAGAATGTTATCACAAGCTCTCTTTCACTTTAGAACTTTCACTTTAGAATGAATAAATATGAATTTTCTTAGAATAAAATAAGCATTAATTCCGTATCCTAAGACTTCTAGATCACAGGTCTAGAGTCCCAAGCAGAATTCCTTGAATTCTGAATTCTTGATCCTCAGATCAAAATCAAAGGTCTCAACTTAGTTTCAATTTCGGTGGGTGATTTGAGTGTAGATTATTGAACTGGTCATATCGTCATTTCTTGAAACTCACGAAGGAGTTACGTCTTGGTCATAGTCTGATTCAGGTTCTATTTATCTTCTCCACACATTTGGATGAATTTGATTGGATTCTCAAAACCTTAATTTAATTTTTTTTGAAAATCTGGACCCCTAGGGTAAGGCCTCTTGAACAAATTATACTCGATTTCTAATGCACCTTCTGAAAATCTTTTTGAACTTCTGTTTCGGGGGAACTTATTTTAATAAGAAGAGATATTTTTCCATCCAAAAATATTCAAAATCTGAATAACCTCTCTCTAGAATATTTTCTCTCTCTAAGCCAAAACAGGTAGAAACAAGATCTTTTATATTTCTGAAGAGGGATTACACGGGAAGATGTTGGACATCTTGAGAGGCTGGGGAGGAATCTTACATTCTCTCCCACTTGAAAAACGTGAGATGTCCTCATCTCGCAAACTGGGGGTAATCCCGCAACAGTTCGGCTTCTTTCTTCCAGGTGGCATCTTCAAAAGGATAGAACTTCTATTTGACCAATAATTCTCTCAGAATTCTGTTCCTAAGAACCTTTTCTCGAACATCAAGGATTTCTTCAGGTTGGAGTTCCATTTGCCCTTGGGTTGAAGAAGTTAAGATTTCATCCATCAAGCACATGATTCGGGCTTGGTACATACTTTTTAAAAGAAGACTGACATGAAATACATTATGTACTTTGAGATGAGGAGGCAGAAGAAGCTCGTAGGCTAAGTCACCTACTTTCTTTGTAATCAAATATGGCCCACAATATCTGGGGATAACTTCTTATACTTCCCAAGAGATAGAGAACTTCTTTTGGGGCGTACTCGAATGAAGACCATATCTACTTCTTTGAATTCTCTGTCTGTCCTCTTCTTATCTGCATACTGCTTCTGTCTATCTTGGGTAGCTTTTATATCTTTGCGAATCGATTGCATCTGCTGCTCCATGTCATCAAGCATCTGTTTGGACATCTCGACCCTAATCAATGGGTCGGACCAAGTTAATGGAGTTAAGCAATCTTGTCCATACAAAGCTTTGGAAGGGCTCATCCCAATACTTCTAGCGAACTCGACTAGGTGCAGATAGCTTAGCCACTTCTTGGATTCCCTGCCACACAGCATGACCGAAGTATATCTTCGATTACTTGGTTTACCCTTTCTGTTTGTCCATCGATCTCAGGGTGGTAAGCTGTGCTGAGATCCAAGAAAGTTTCTACTGCTTCAAAAAATGTAGTCCAGAATCTTGACATGAATTTGGGATCTCGATCGCTTACTATTCTTCTCGGTAGGCCATGCAATCGGAAGATTTTCTTGAGGAACACTCTGGCCACATCCGCTGTAGTGTAGGTTTCTTTTACTGGAATCAGATGGGCAACTTTGGTTAGTCTATCAACTACCACAAAGATGGAGTTGTAACCTAATTGCACTGAAGGTAATCTAGTAATAAAATCCATACTGATGCATTCCCACTTCATCTGGGGGATGTCTAATGGATGTAATTTCCCAAGCATTTTTACTCTCTCGGCCTTGACTTTCTGATAGGTCAAACATTGACGTACATGATTAAGCACATCCTTTTTTAGACCAGGCCAAAAGAAGCTTTTTTTCATAGACATGTAGGTTTTGATGAAACCTGCATGTCCTGCAGCAGTAAGGCTGTCATGGGCTTCATTCAGAATTTTACCCTTAGTTCCCTCATCATTGGGAATGCATAGCCTGTGATTATAATACATAATTCCATCATCTAGGCTGTACCCTTGAACTCGGTTCAAGGGTATAGCCTGGATGATGCAGCCTGTCATGGGTTTCATTCAAAGTTTTATCCTTAGTTCCCTCATCATTGGGAATGCATAGCCTGCTATTATAATACATAATTCCATCATCCAGGCTGTACCCTTGAACTCGGTTCAACTCCTGTGGAGTTTTGCTTTCCTACATAAGTAGGGTAGTAATAGGGCCAAAGAATCTATCCTGCATGATCTTCTCTCTTGCTTCAATAATCAAAGGATTTGACACTACAGTAATTGCAAGCAAGGAGGCTTTTCTGTTGAGGATATCTGCTACCACATTTTCTTTTCCTGGGCGGTACTTGATTTCAAAATCAAATTCCTGCAGGGTCTGCATCCACCTTCTTTGGCGTATGTTGAGATCCTTCTGAGTGAAGATCCACTTTAAGCTCTAATGATCTATCATCAAAGTGAATCTTTGACCCAATAGGTAATGTCTCCACAACTTCAAGGCATATACTACTGAAAGTAGTTCCAGGTCGTGGTGGACAACATAATTCCTCTCATGCGCGTTCTGAGTTTTCAGGATTCATAGGCCATTGCATGACCTTCCTGCATGAGTGCACCTCCCAGGGCAAAACCACTGGCATCAGTTTACTACCTCAAAGGGTAGAGAGAAATTTGGCAGCTTCAAAACAGGATTGTTTACCAAGGCAGTCTTCAGCTTATCAAAAGCATCACTGTCTCAATCGTATTCGCATAAAGAAGCGAAACTACGAAGGAGACATACCATGGTACACACGATTCATTATAGAAAGAGGTGCTGTAATTCTATCTCTAAGGATAAAGTGGCTAAGAAGCCTAAAAACTCAGCATGAAGTTCTGAAGTTCCTGGGTGAATGATCAAAGAGTTGCACATGCTGAACAAGCCCTAGCCTTATTAGAATCATGGCTAAGGAAAAATTCTACCTGAGCCTTTGACGTTGATGACTGGTACTGATATTAGTACATCGTCCTCCACAGAACCACATATAACGACGTTGCTCAAGAGGATCAGGAAAGTAAAGACTCTCAAAATGACGCGCGAGTCTCACTCTGCTCACTCGGGTCATAGCAGAGTTGATGAGGTGTTCGAATGCAAAGGCTATCATATCTTGACTTTGGGAAAGTTCAGGAATGCCAGAAAGATTTGGGGTATCCATCTATAAATTCCAATTCAATTTATGAGTTTTTAATTTTTGAAGTTCCTTCAACATAATATTAACAAGCGAAAACATTAATTCCCAAATTTACTTTAAAATTTTTAAGCAATTTCTCTTACTGTTACGTAAATTTACAATAGCGCTTTGATACCAACTATATGATCCCATTGTCCCCTCTGCGCACCGGATTCCCGGATGGTAGCAACGGAAGCAGCTTCCTCTTGCGCGAGGCAGGGTTTCTCACTCGGGGCCTTGCCCTCGAATGTCCGGGCACAAGACTAAGTTGGTGGTCATTCCGAAAACCGAAACCAGGAAAATTTTCCATGCCCAGAAAGCGGGGACGATTCCACCATTTTGAATTTCTTAATGAATTTTTCTAACGAAGTCAAGACTGATCTAACCTTCATCTGAATAAACCAGATAGAAGGGAAACTATAACAGACTTAATTTGAAGGAATCAACGCTTTTTTCCTAATTGAATTAGGCACAGCCGTTGATCTATTCATTTGAGAAGTCTTCAGGTTATTATTTAACTATTCGAGTTCTAAGCGTAATGTTATTAATCAATTTTATTATTAAAGCTCTACTGATTCCAACCTATCCGGTCCATGGGTAAGCCACTCCCCAACCACTGGAATAGTAGAACCAGACAAGTACTCACCCACCCATAATTGAAAGCCTTTCTTAACTTTTGCTTTAGAATACAGATAGATACTCACACACTTCTCTTTAAACTTTAATTTATAAAATAATCCATTGACAACTCAAAATTTTTGGGTACAGATGTCACAACTCAAAATTTCCATTCAATCCTTGTTTCTCATAAAACAGTATCACTCTGGACTCTCCGTTGAGACCAGCAGGTCAGCAATCAACGAGATCCAGTAACAGATTACAATAAGTTTCTCGTCATCATACATATATATCTTTCACAACATACGCATGGGTGTCCTTGGCACTGCGAGCCCGTGCATTGCCTGGTCAGCAGAACCCTCCAGGATCCTCCTTAGGTGTCCTGGCACTTCACTCGGGGACCGTTTCGTCGGCCCCCCTCGTTCATTGTACCGGAAGCGCACCATTTTAACCATACCGAGGCTGGTCAAGACCTGGGCAGGCTTTGCCGCGTGAGCCGTCCTTTGAACACTCCCCACCAGCTATTGCAACCGAACTTCCCTTAGAACACACATATACCAAATGCTCCCTCCAGCATTCTGGCGTAAGACAGTCCTTTAAGAAAACAGGGTTTCCATGCAAGTTTTCAGTTTTGATTTTCTTTTGAATATAATGAGTATATCTTAATTCCGTATCCTAAGACTTCTAGATCACAGGTCTGGATTCCCAAGCAGAATTCCTTGAATTCTGAATTCTTGATCCTCATATCAAAATCAAAGGTCTCAACTTAGTTTCAATTTCGGTGGGTGATTTGAGTGTAGATTACTGAACTGGTCACATCGTCATTTCTTGAAACTGACGAAGGAGTTACGTCTTGGTCATAGTCTGATTCAGGGTTTGAGTCTGGAAAGGTTCTCCCTGAACTATCTTTCTTGAAGGTAATATTTCAATTACTACTTTACTGAATTCAAAACTAAACACGAATTCCTATGAGAAATTAATTAGTCATTTATCTAAATTCTGACTTCGATAGTTTTTTTGAATTTTCTCATTACCATCCTAGAGAATATAAAATGGTATAATTTTCCTTCACTGAGTATTTACTTATTCATTTTTCCAATATTCATGGGATTTAAACATAGGATTAAAGTGAACTCTTATTTTGATAAAAAAATTCTTTTATGCATCATTTTATGCATAAAAATCAATATTGGTGAAAGCAACATTTTTGTAATAAAAAAATTCTTTTATGCATCATTTTATGCATAAAAATCAATATTAGTGAAAGTAACACTTTTACAATAAAAATATTCTTTTATGCATCTATCCATGCATAAAAATCCATTTTGATGAAAGTAACACTTTTATAATAATAAAAAAAATCTTTTATGCATCTATTTATGCATAAAATCCATTTTGATGAAAATAACACTTTTATAATAAAAAATATTCTTTTATGCATCTATTTATGCATAAAATCTATTTTGATAAAATTAACACTTTTGTAATAAAAAAATAATCAATATCCATCTTTCTATACATAGAATTTAATTCTATTGGAAATCATTCTTTTATAAATAAAAAAATAATCAATATGCATCTTTCTATGCATAGAATTTAATTCTATTAAAAATCACTCTTTTATAATAAAAGAATAATCAATATGCATCTTTCTATGCATATATTTTTATTCTATTAAAAATCACTCTTTTATAATTAAAAAAATAATTAATACGCATCTTTCTATGCATAGAATTTAATTCTATTAAAAATTACTCTTTTAAAATAAAAATAATCAATATGCATCTTTCTATGCATGAATGAAAATGACACTTTTAGAATACACAAACGATGGGGATTACTCTTTTTGATTAATAAAAGATGAAATTTATTTCACAAATTTTTAGAAAATTTTTCCATAGCCTTCTTTGTATGGCTGACCATTTTCAATTTTTCTAACCTTAATCTACTTAGGAATTATCCCCAATTGGTTTAAAGCATTCTAAACTAATCAATTTTCACTTTTAAGAGAGAAACAATATGAAAAGTTTAATTCCAACAATTGGATCACTTAACTATGATAAAGAAGGGCTGATTTTAAGAATGAGAGAGGGGGAAAGCCTTTCCAAGAAGGCATAGCATCTGTTTATCATTTTAAGATAACAAACAATTTAGAAAACCATTAAAAGAATAAAGAAAAATATAAGATTTCTAACTTACATAAATTTTGGGAGCTTTCCTTTGGCTTGATGGTTTGAGGGTTCTACTCTTGTTTGCAACAAGAGTAGCCACCAATTCTTTAGAAGAGAAAATGGTAAAAAACTAGTGAATTATTAAGAAATTCATAGTTCTTGGCTCTTGGGAGGAGTAGAGTAACAGTGCATAAAACACTATTAAGCTTCAACAAAGGGGGAGCCTTGTATTTGTAGGAAAAAGTGAGCTCTTAACCAAGCAAACTGATTCTAGAATTTTTTAGATCAGTTTGATCAATTTTTGACCATTTTTAGGTCACTTTAGCTTACTTTTTGGAACTAGACTTGAATTAGGAGAGAGGAGAGATAAAATATCTCAATTTTTGATGATTTAAAACTCCACCATACATGTGAAGTAGGCGCCTCATTCATGAGGGGGGAATCCCTATTGTGAGGTGTCAAAAATCTATTTTTTAGTAATTCCTTTGGTCCTTAGTCTACTCTTCATCTTATGTGAGTATTTACTCATTTTTGGGAAGATTTTCTTTATTTCTTCTATTTATCTCCTCCACACATTTGGATGAATCTGATTGTCCCCTCAAAACCTTAATTTAAAATTTTCTGAAAATCTGGACCCCTAGGGGGTAAGGCCTCTTGAACAGATTATACTTGATTTCTAATGCACCTTCTAAAAATCTTTTTGAACTTCTGTTTTGAGGGAACTTATTTTAATAAGAAGAGATATTTTTCCATCCAAAAATATTCAAAATCTGAATAATCTCTCTCTAGAATATTTTCTCTCTCTAGGCCAAAACAGGTAGAAACAAGATCTTTTATATTTTTGAAGAGGGATTTGATTACAGGGGAAGATGCTGGACATCTTGAGAGGCTGGGGAGGAATCTTACATGAAATTTTGAAGAAGTGTTGCTAATTTGTGGGATGAGAAGATCCCATGGTTCTTTGCATTTGGGCGTGTAATGTTTGTCTAAGAAGGGACAAGCGATCATGGTATTGGAAGAAGTACATGGTTGAGCACATTAGAAAGAGTAATGCTCATGGTTTTGCTCATGGAAGATGGGCAATGTTTGGTGAAACCCTTTGGATTTTTCACATTGGTTTCTTGAGAGAAACCAAAATGGAGAAGCACCCTTGAGTGGTGCATGCAAGTAAGAAGCATGCAGTTTTTGGAGCTCCTAAGGCCATGCAAATAGCTGTGAATAACCTCATTTTTGGTTGTTTGAGGAGGCAAATCATGGTTTGTCACATAACAAAGCCCCATTAGGGGAGCTCAATAGGGCCATAGTTGACAAAGCAACAGAAAAAGACAGCAGCAAACAGCACAACGCACAACAAGGGAGAAGAAGAGTGATCAGGCGCTCAAGAGGAAGCGATAGCTTGAGAGCGTACAAAATGGCAATGTAGAAGAGCAGTAGAATAGTAGCTCAGAGAGCAACAGCCAAAGTTGATGAAAAGAAGTCTTGGGCACAAGTAGAAGCATGGACTAGGTTGCAACAAGCTTTGCTTGCAATAGCAAACATCCAGCAGTGAGAAAGTGCAGCGAACGTCCAGCAGAGCAGGCACCTGTTCTCCCTTCCAAGAGGACTCCAAGGAGGTAGATGAACAGTGCATACGAAGATGAGAATGTCATGAAGGAAGAGGGGCTGATGAGCCCCTCTACTCTATCTTTCATAGGCCAAAGCCTTTGCCGACAAGCGGGAGGGTCTCTCTCAGCTCAAGAACGTCTCCAAACGGGAGCTAGCTGTTGGTGTGGCAACCATACTGCACCTAAGAGCATCCACCAGCGAGAGCGCATTATTCAGTGAAACAAACCAACAAAAACATAGATTTTTTTTATTTAAAAAAAAAACAAAACAAAAGCCTTAATCTTTAAATGTGTGTGGTGTAAAGAAACCCAAAGTAAGCCCTTGTTCATATGCAGCTTATGGAAATGCTTATGATGGTCACATTGGTGGGAACATGCCCAAGTGGAGGAATCTTTCTATGCTTGGAGGTCATCAGAAACAATGATCTTTGTTCACTTGGCACCTTTAAGGTGCAGAGTTATATAGTTTTATCTCTCCATAGCCCTGAACTAGCGTGCAAATATCAACTTGTAAAAATAAAGCCGTGAAAATTATTTTTTTTCTCAATTGGATTTGACGGGTGTTCTGCCCTTGCTTGCATGCATAAAAGGATTTTATTTTTTTCTCACCCAAAATTATGAGGGTCCCCTGCCCGAGCCTATGGGTGCTCGAAACGGTTTGTAAATGTAGTGTGTGTTGGGTTGTGCACGCATGGTCGTCGCACTTTATGGGTTGGTTCCCACCCGAACTTCTATGTTCAAATTGGAATTAGTGGTTCCGTTGTGAGCGAGTCGGCTCAAAATGCACTAAGTGTCTAAGATGGTAGACACATGCACACATGTTCGTTTGATGGACACTCCAATGTATCACTCAGGGGGAGTGTTGAGAGGTAGCGATTGCAGTTGTGCAATGCTACATTGATGGGTGAGTGAGAATACCTCGGGGGTGTTGAAATATGTAAGCTCGGTCTATGCATGTGTGGGAAGGCACCCTAGAGGTGCAAGATATTGTGGTAAGATAAGAATGCCACATGTGATATTAAATGGTGTGTGAGTGTTGACCAAAAGAGTGGAAAAGGAGTTGCCACTTGGATGATGACATGTAAAGTGGGAGAAGGCTAGAAAGCCTATATCATTGTATGGTTCATCTCATCCAAGGTGGCAATCCCACTACCTCTACCCAGGCTGGACAAGCCTCTTGTAGGATTTTGTTTACATGAAAAAGAGGATCAAAAGGAATGGCATGTACAAGTCTTTTCCCCATGAACAACGGCACATTTGTGAATAGCTAAAATACCGCTTGTCCTTTTGTGAAAACATATTGAAGAACCCCTTACCAAGATAGAAAACTTGTGATACCACCTTGTCGTGGAAGATATCTTCTTACAACCACTTACCAAGATCAACTTTGGATGGTGGCTTCCCACAACAGAACACTATGATGCTCAACGTGCTGAGAAGAGACCTACCTATTTTCTAATCAATTTCGGAGAGACTCTCGTGCATACCTTACATGATAATGACTACGATTTTTGAGTTTGCGTATTGAGACATGCTGTAATCCAATCGGGAAGTATTCTCTTTTCTTCCCTCTCCCCATCTTCTGCTTCACGTAGTCGTTTCATATCACTCCATGCGTGGATTGGCTTGCTTCCTGTCCACACTTTCAATGATGTCAAGATCTCACATTAGTTCCTTAAGGAATTAAGCATAGCCTTTTGCTGAGGTGTGGGCATGTGGACCATCCTTTGCCTTAACAAGCCTTTAGATATTATCTCGTGCATTATCTTGATATTCTTTGTTGATGGCTATTGTTGGCTTGATTGTTAGGGTGTCTTCACATTTCCCTTGGCCACTTATATATGCTTTGTGTTTTTCAAATGGTTTTAACAACATGCTTTATTTACATGGCCTTGGTCTTGTGAGACCCCTTCCCTCTCTGCGCATCCTTCTCCGGGGCGCCGACAGCGGAAGTAGCAGCCTCTCGCACGCAGAGGGCAGGGATTCCCACTCGGGGCCTCGCCCACACGGATGTCCGGACAAGAGACTAATCCGACCGTCGATTCCTCTGAAACCAAGACCGAAAAAAATTCCCTTGCCCAGAAAGCACGGGCGATTCCTCCAGGAAAATTTTCTAACGAGAATCTTAACTAACGGGTCAAGGCCTTAACTATCCTTTCTATTATGAGACCGAACCCGTAGGTCACATGGCCAGATCAAGGAAGGGACTTGCACTTGGTTCATAGAAATCATCGCTTTGTTCCCCTTATGCAAGGCACAGCCATTGATTCTTTCCCATAGAACGAGAATCTTCCTGGGACTTATTCTAACTAACGTAGCTTGAACGTATCTAACTGTATCATAGGAATCCACCGATCTAGCCTACCCCAACCGGCCCATGGGTTAGCCAATTGCCCCCAACCACTGTATTGGTGGTATCCCTTTTTATAAAAATTTGGTTATGTTTTGTCCCCGGGTACCAGGGCATCCCGATACTTCGGTGATAAGAGGCATTGTAAGCAAACTCCACTAGATGTAAGTAGCTTAGCCACTTTTTGGGTTCCCTGCCATAGCATGACCGAAGAATATCTTCAATTACTTGGTTTACTCTTTCAGCCTGACCATCTATCTCTAGATGATAAGCTGTACTGAGATCCAAGGAAGTTCCTGCTGCTTCGAAGAATGCAGTCCTGAACCTTGATGTGAACTTAGAATCTCTGTCGCTCACTATTCTTCTAGGTAAGCCATGCAGCTTGAAAATCTCCTTGAGGAAGACTCTGGAGAGTAGGTTTCTTTTACTGGAATCAGATGGGCAACCTTGGTTAATCTGTCAACTACCACAAAAATGGAGTTGTAACATGATTACACTGACGGTAATCCACAGTAACAAAATCCATACTGATACATTCCCACTTCATTTGTGGAATGTCTAAGGGATCCAGCTTTCCTGGCATCTTAACCCTTTTTGCCTTGACTCTTTGACATGTTAAGCACTGACGTACATGATTGAGTACATCCCTTTTGAGTCCTGGCCAGAAGAAGCTTTTCTTTACAGACATGTAGGTCTTTATGAACCCTGGATGTCCAACCATCGGGTTATCATGGGCTTCCCTCACAAATTTTCCCTTTGTTTCCTCATCATTAGGAATGCATAGCCGATTATTGTAATACATGCATCCTTCGTCCATTTTGTACCCAAGAACTCGACTCATTTCCTGAGGAGTCTTGCTTTCCTAGATCAGTAGGGTAACAATGGGGGCAAAGAATCTGTCCTGCATGATCTTCTCTCTTGCTTCACCGAGTGGTTGCAAGATCAGGGTGCCCAGTTTCGTCCACTCAGGCACCCTATAAACAGTAAAAAAACAGGCATTTGTTTACCTTTAGTGGCTAATCTCTCCTAGTAAATGAAGGAATTTTGCTTCAAGTTCTTTTGTTGGAACATCATATTCAAAGTTGGAAATAGAGTTGCATAATTTGATTAAGCATTAGATAGTCAAAAGTCCTCATTTTCTTAGGTACAAAGTCAATGTATACACCCTGCCCCAAATTTGAACTGATTCCATAAAATGCTAATATCTTTTACATATAAACTCATATGAGATTCCCACTTTGTACCTTAGATCTTCACATAATATGGAGCTTAACTTGATTTTTTGAGAAAATTTTAAGATATTTGTCTATTTTCTTTAAATATTTCAAGGTCTTTAAAGTGTTATAATATACGCCACTTTTGTACCCACAATAGCTACCACTTAAAATCCTCAATCTTGTAGATCAAAAGAGTGGGTAGATACTGAGACATTAGTAGAATGTGGTGGTTAGTAAAAATTGCAAATCCAATGGTTGGATTTTTAATGATCTCTTTTTCAAAATTCTTCCAAACTATCAGAAGGCCTGCAAATATTAATAATCTAATTAGTAAAATTACATTTTTGATGTGAATCATCTAAAACCTATAGGGACTAGTGTACTTGTAATGGTGCATCTATGGAAAAATAAATTGGATCACTCTAAGTATTGAAAGATCATTTGTTTATCATTTCATCATATTTTTTATTAATTTTGATTAATTAGACTAATTTATATTAATTTAAGTTATATTGGGTTAATTTAAGGGCAAGCGTATTTTCTATTATTTGCATGATCTCATTTTAAGTACCCAAAATTTGCTCTCCAAGCATTGTCCCAGTCCAGCATAAACTGGATAAAACTAGACACCCTGATCTTGCAACAACCCCACCGATCAATGGATTTGACACTAAAGTTACTGCAAGCAAGGAGGCTTTCCTACAGAGTGCATCGGCTACCACATTTTCTTTCCCTGGTTGGTACTTTATCTCAAAGTCAAATTCTTGCGTAGGGTCTACATCCACCTTCTTTGACGCATGTTGAGATCCCTTTGGGTGAAGATCCACTTCAGA
Organism: Cibotium barometz; assembly: GCF_041138505.1. NCBI lineage: Eukaryota > Viridiplantae > Streptophyta > Polypodiopsida > Cyatheales > Cibotiaceae > Cibotium > Cibotium barometz. Next base: position 38,851,948 of record NC_141101.1, on the reverse strand, counting down.
CTTTGATGATCTGTTCATCAAGGTGAATCTCTGTCCCAAGAGATAATGTCTCCACAACTTCAGAGCATAAACTACTGAGAGTAACTCCAAGTCATAGATAGCATAATTTCTCTCATGTGTTCTGAGCTTTTTGGATTCATAGGCTACTGCATGACCTTCCTGCATAAGAGCACCTCCTAGGGAAAAACCACTAGCATCTGTAACTACCTCAAAGGGTTTATAAAAATCTGGCAATTTAAGGACAGGGTTAGTTTACTAAAGCTGTCTTGAGTTTATCTCAAAAGCACTCTAACACATAGCGGTCTAATGAAATAGGGTGCTCTTCTTGAGAAGGTTAGTCAAAGGGGATGGGTATAAAGATTACCCGATTAATCCTAGGAATCCTCTGACTTCTTTCATTGTTTTGGACTCTGACGAATCCACAACTGCTTGGATTTTAGCGGGGTCAGGAGAAATCCCATCTTTAGATACTATGAATCCCAAGTATTCTGCATGGTCAGCAACATGGTCAGCAAAGAAAGTGCACTTGCTCTTTTTTGCAAAGAGTTGGTGCTTCCTTAGGATCTCCAGGACTTTACGCACATGATCTTCATGATGATCAGCTGCATTCTTAGAGTATACCAAGATGTCATCGAAGAAGACAAGAACAAATTCATCTAAGTATTCTCTGAGAATGTCCTGCATGAGGTGATTAAACGTCGCTGGGACATTAGTTAATCTGAATGGCATGACTGTGAACTCATAATGCCTATAGCGAGTATTGAAGGCTATCTTCGGGATATCTTGTTTCTTGATTCTGATCGAGTAATACCCAGATTTGAGATCTATGTTTGTGAACATTTGGGTTCCACTTAACCGATCCAGAAGTTCATCAATCCTAGGGATAGGATACTTATTTTTTATTGTTATAACTGATTTAATCCTCTGTAATCAATATAGAGTCTTAATGTTCCATCTTTCTTTTTCTGAAAGAGAATAGGCGCACCCCAAGGTGAAACACTGGGTCTTACGAATCCTTGCTCTAGCAGTTGTCTTAACTGCTCCTTAAGTTCTACGGCTTTAGGAACTTGCATTTTGTATGCATGCTAGGCTACTGGCTAAGCTCCGGGGGCTACCTCTATCTCATGATCTACTTCACAAGTTGGAGGCATCTCAGTTAGCTCTTCTGGGAATACATCAGCGTACTCACTTAGCCATTCTAGTTCCGTAGCCTTGCATTTTCTATCTACTGGATTCATTTTAATGACATAGACAATTTTGCTCTTTATGAGTCCCTTCAGTAATTTAGAAGCTTTGACTAATTGCAAAATTGGGGATCCGAAAATTCCAGTTCCTTAGACTTGATTCCCATGCAGGTCGAGGAAAGAAATGGTTCCATTGTGACAGTAAATGTGACAAGAAAGAAATGGTTCCATTGTGACAGTAAATGTGACAGGAAAGAAATGGTTCCATTGTGACAGTAAATGTCAGCCCGATTCTTATATGGAGCCAATCCATTCCAAGGATTCTGTTATATAGATTCCCAAGGGTAAGACTCTAAACTAGCAGTCTATCGCATTCCCATCTAGATTAAACTAAATGCGGTCTGTCTCATGGTGTGTGAAAAGAATCTTCCCACTGGCCATTTCTACTTGCATAGGTTTTCCTTTTTTTTTATCTAGGACTAACTTACACAAGCATCCAGGGGAAATAAAAGAATGTGTACTACTTGAATCAATTAAAAGCTTAAAGTGCTTATCCTTGTATTTTGTTGGAGTCTGAAGGACTAAGAACTGACGATTTTGCACTTGATGTTCAATGGCAGCATAAATCTATCCTCTTTCTTCCTCCACTGCATCAGCTATTGTGACAGCTCTGGCTATTACTTTTTGGGGTGGGACTCTCTCTCGCTGCCTTCCCCAATTATGAGAGGGGGTTCTGAGACTGCTTTGCATTGAAGCTGCAGGCTGAGCTGGCACTCTTCTAGGGTTGCCCTGATTTTGGCGAGGGGGACCTTGATTGGTTTAATGTGAAGGAGTCGGTCTCTGCATTCTAGGACCTTGGCTTCCTTGGCCCATTGACATAGAAGGAGTTGGGCAATCCTTGAGTTGGTGCCCAAAAGCTTGACAACCGAAACACCTGTTTTCACTTCGAAGCTCTTCCTTCTGCATCCTGGAAAGAGCCAAAGTTCCTAAAAAAGTGCTCCGAGGAAAAGGTCTTCCTTCATTTGTGAAACTTCCCGTCTCCTGATTCTTATTGGGACCTTGGTGTCTTTTTGGAGGCGGAAGGTTGGAAGTACTTCCCAGGGTTTGGAATCTTTTGACCAGCGGTGGCGAGTATTTGAGGAGGAGAGCGAATGCTTGGTGATACTCTTCAATAGTTCTGCTCCCCTGGGTTAACTCCAAGAATTTATTCATCTTAGTTTCCAAGAAGTCGGGAGGGCAGAATCTCTTCCTTAGGTATGTCTTGAGATCATTCCATGTCTGGGTGTTCCGATCCAAATGGTTTGTCTCACAATGGTTTCTCCATGCTACTATGGCTATTTCTACTATCTTCAACCTTGCAAGATCCACTTTACTTTTCTCCTTGTATCGAGTGACATCGAAGTATTCTTCCATTGCTTCGATCCACTTTTCCACATCCTCGCCCAAGTTTTTCCCTTCACCCTTGAATGGACATGGCTGAGATCTGTGAAGGGCTTTGCGAACATCGGGGTCAAGACCTTCCTCGTTCGTGAGAGGATCTGGCTGTCTGCCACCACGATTCACACGTCTCATGATTCTGCCAAAACGATACATCGTTAAATTTCTATTTGATTTCGTCTCAAGATCCTAAGACTTAAGAAGTTCAGAATTAATTACTTCAAACAGGGTAATTGTTCTTACTAGAGATCTCTAACATACGTTCGAGAAAACAAATCTTATTTCTTTAAACTCGATATTTGATAGTCAAAACACTTAGGTAATTGGAAATTTTTCACAAAACATTCTTTATTTACATAAAGTTTGTAATATATACATAGACCAACATGGCTCCAGAAAATCAAAACCTCCGTGGTATACACGTGTGAGACGGCGATACTGGGCTACAGACATGTGGGCCACAGACATGCTGCGATACAATTGTTCCCTTATCGCTAAAGGTGCTACAATCTTACTTCTCGGGATAAAACAACTGAGAAGTCTATAAATATGGCAGAAAAGCCTAAAATCTCAAGGTGTGGGGTGATACATGATAACACCACGAACCACCTTTAGCCTCAACAGGACCATGGCTAGAGAGATACTCTTCCTCTCAGCATCATCAGGCGGCACTAGTTGCAAGAGGCATGGACATATTGTGCTGCAAACCACTTATGTTGTCGTCTCTCAGCTAGGTCTGGAAAATATAGCTCCTCGAAATGATTAGCGAGCCTTGCCCTGCTTGTTCCAGTCATAGGCAGAAGAGAGGATATGCTCAAAAGCGAAAGAAGTGATACCGTGAGTTTGAGTAAGATCGGGGATACCAGATAAACACAGGGTGTCCATCTATAAAATCCAATTCATCAATTAAAAGTCTTTAATAATTAACTTAATCTGAATGAAGACACAATATATGAATGCTCTTTTCCAAGATTTTATTATAAATTTCTGTGGCGTTGGTAGTGGAAGTAGCAGCCTCTCACGCAGGGCAGGGATTCCCACTCAGGGCCTCGCCCACGGATGTCTGGGGACAAGACACTAATCCGTCGGTTCCTTCGAAACCGAGACCAAAAAAACTTCCCTCGCCAAGAAATCACGGTGATTCTTTCCCATAGAACAAGCATCTTCCTCGGACTTATTCTAACTAATGTAGCTTGAACGTATCTAACTATATCGTAGGAATCCATCGATCCAGCTTATGGCCCAAGGGTTAGCCAACCGCCCACCACAGCCAACCGCCTAGCCACTATATTGGTGGAATCCCTTTTTATAAAAATTTGGTTATGTTTTATCCCGGGTACCATGGAAAAGAGTTCCCAGGCCCCCTAGCCGGCACTAAAGCAAATTACAAAATAGACACACCACTTACACACCCAATATGAAATTATCTTTTTCACAGATTCATTTGTCCAGCTATCTTTAAAACAGAGTTGGAATGAAACCATAGTATTTCCATCATAATCCTCAAAATTCTAGTCCAATGTTTCACAATCAAAATGTCATCCAGACTCTCCGTTGAAGACCAGCTAGTCAACCAAACGAGATCCAATTTCAAGTTCCAGTTCACTTAGATAATTTCTTTCCAGTCCATCAATATCTGCCTCGACATACGCATGGGTGTCCTAGCAGCTGCAAGCTTATGCATCACCTAGTCAGAACCCTCTAGGATCCTCCTTAGGTGTCCTAGCACTTCACTCAGGGACCACTTCGTCGGCCCTCGCCCATCATACAGAAATGCACCATTTTAACCATACCAAGGATGGTCAAGACCTTGGTAGGCTTTACTGGGCAGGAGACATCCTTCGATGACTCCCCGCTAGCTATTGCAGCATAACTCTCCTTAGATTAAACCATAAGCCAAATGCTTTCTCCCGCATTTTGGCATAAGACAATACTTTTTCAAAAATAGAGTTTCTATGTAAGTAAGAATATCCCGTTGAGTTTGATTCCACAAGACCCTTTTCTCAGAATAATCCAAACTTTCTTAATGAAAATCATAATTCTAGTATCTCGGTAACCCACCTATCAATTACAATGAATTTTTGACTTATTTCTCGATGATTCCAGTCTAAGGAAAACTTCTCTAAATCACCGGTAATCCATTCTTCATACTACTGAGAAGAAATAGAAATGGTCACAAGGTTTTGCTTAATTTTTGATAATCCTAGCTTTGAATCCTAAGGATTTTTCTTATATTTATCTGATAAATTAACTGGGATTTCCAATCGTAAGGATAAAATCCAAAATTATGAAAATTTATTCTTTCCTGGTCACAATAGAATTATAAATAGTTTTATTCGAGAATAATGAAATTTTATAAAGATAAATCTTTTTCCAATAATCCATTTGTGAATATGCATACATCATTTTATTGATTTATTCGCATAGAAATATCTTAAAATATTATTTTCTTTATTTTGATCCTCAACATTAATATACCATAACAAATTATGGTGAAACCTTCTCTTTTAACACTAAATTTAATTTATGCATTTTCTAATTAAAGTACGATGAAAATTCCTCTTTTAAATAAATAATAATACCCATGTTTTGAAATATGCCAAGAATTTCTCTTTTAATATTTAAATTATTTGTATCTAGAATATTGTGAGAATTCCTCTTTTGCATCTTTTTTTTGCATGAAAAAATAAATATAACAAAAATTCCTCTTGACAAAAATCATTCTTTTAGCAAAAAAAAAAAGTCTAGAATATGATGGGAATTCCTCTTTTCTCTATTTAAACAAATATGCATAAATACTATAAAAGTATTTTTCATAAATGTAACAAAAACCATTCTTTTAGCATAAAATGGTTTATGCCTAGAATACGATGGAAATTCCTCTTTTTATATTAACAAAATTATGCATAAAATTATTATTTTTTTAATGTGTCCATAGTTTTGCTGCATTTTCTGAGAATTCTCAAAATTCTACTTTTAAATAAATACCCATAATTATGAAATGTGATAGGAACTCCTCTTTAAACTAACATTTTACTATGCATACATAACATAATTAAATTTAAACCTTTTGATTATTCTTAAAGTATCCATTCATCATTACTATATGAAAATACTTACAAAAATATTAGCATAACTCTCTTTCAATCTTAAAATGAATTAATATGATTTTTCTTAATCATAAACAAGCTTAAAAGAATTAATCATCATTTTTAACTAGATTAAAATCATACAAATATTTAATCTTCTTCTCTAGCTTATCAAGCCTAGAGTTTTGATTAAGATAATGAGATTATCATTAAGATCCATCCTTCTAACAAGGATCTAACCATAAAGATGATTAATCTTTTAAAAGGAGAGATTTACTAATTAAAAAAATATTATAATTAAGCATAAAGATTAGCATTAAATCATTTAAATATTATGAATCATTAAAAAGCTTGATTTCAAGAAAAACCATTGATTAAAAAGCTTCCCAAGCATTAGAGGGGTTGGGAAGAAGATTATCATTGAGAAAGATAGAAAAACACCATGTATTAAGGCTTACCCTTGATTTTTGACTTGATTCTTTAAAAAAGAAGTGAAGCCCACAAAACAAGATTGGCCACCAAGATGGGGAGGGTGATCTCCAAGAGAGGATGGAGATTTGTGAAGCTCCAAAGCTTCCCAAAGTAGAGGCAAAATAGAGGGATAATAGAATTACACTAAAATGATGATAATACTAGCATGTAAATACAAAAGAATGAGGGTCTATTTAAAGATGAGGGAGGCCACTAACCAAGTCCAACTGGGATCTAGAGGCTTCCAGCTTCAGGTTTTCCTTTCATTTTTCAACATGTGGACATGGCTCTATGTGCATCCTATACTTGGCTTTCTAGAGCCTCTTCTAGGAATTCTCAGCTTCTTTTTATATGGTAGGCATTTGTCTTCAAACTTTGGAGGGCATCTTCCAATCTTTCTTTTGCTTCTATAACAATATGCATTCATGGCTCTTTAGGTCCAACTCCAATGAGACATGGAGGTGCTGCTTACAGTGACATCTAAATGCCCTAGCTTGGCATTGTGTGCATCCTACACTCCTATACTTGGCTTTCTATCCTCTTCTAGGCATTCTTAGCCTCTTGCTATATGGAAACATCTGTGTTTTCAAAATGTGGAGGGCATCTATTAATTTTGCTTTTGCTTCTGCAACAATATGCATTCATGGCTCTTTAGTTGGCATGAGAGGTTTCTTTTGGCAACAACCGATAGGTTCCCCTTATTTACATATGCATGTTATCATTTTTGCAAGAAGATTGGACACTATATGCAAGGGAGTGTATGGCAAAAGTTGATGACATGAGGAGAGAATGGATGATTGGCCAGCCTCTTCGACATCAATGTCTTCAAAACTAATCAAGGAAAGATGCAATGTCTTCAAAACTAATCAAGGAAAGATGCAAGAGATAAAGAGTCAAGGGAGGGGTCTAAGGTGGAAAACTCCATTGTCAACCTAGGGGCATACTTCTTCTTTCATGGATAAGAGTCTACTTTGATCTAATCATGCAAAAGCTCAAGATTTTGACCAAGCTTCTAGATAAACAAGGGATGAAATTTCTTCTTTTTGATAATGGGGTGGGGATGCCTAAAGAGATTTTTTTAGATAACAACAATCTCCTCCTCAGATCTCAACTTTTTTATGTGGGTGAGGTTGAAGTTAAGAAGAAAGAAGGTGAAACATTGATGTAAGTGTGTGTAAGGCAGAAAATTCCACTAAGTGTGTGTAGGGCATTGATTTTGATGAGACCTTTGCTCCCACTTGTCGTATGACTACCATTCGTAGCATTTGTGCATTGGCAGCTCATAATGGTTGGAATGTACATCAGTTGGACATAAAGACTGTGTTCTTGAATGGAGATTTGCATGAGGAGGTGTATGTATCGCAGCCTCGTGGTTTTGTTCAAAGAGGGCAGGAAAACAAAGTGTGCAGGTTGAAAAAGGCTTTATATGGTTTAAAGCAAGCTCCACGAGCTTGGTATGAAAAGATACATGCATATTTGACTACACATGGTTTTCAAAATAGTCCAATAGAAAGCACTTTGTATATTAAACGTGTGGATGATGTACATCTAATCATTGCTCTGTATGTCGATGACATGCTGCTCACAGGACCAAATGAGAGTCATATTGCTGATTTTAAGGCTGGTTTGAATGCCTCTTTTGAGATATTAGATTTGGGACATTTGCATCATTATTTGGGGATACAATTTAAGTAGTGTGATGGAGGTATTGCTTTGTGTCAGACAAAGTATATTGAGACATTGTTGCGGAGATTTGGCCTTAAAGACTGCAAGCCTATTGCTACTCCAATGGTGGAGACAGGTTTGAAGTTGAGTCTTCATGATGCTGGAGATCACTTTGATGTCACACTCTATCAGACAGCTGTTGGTTGCCTCATTTATGTATGCATTACGAGGCCGGACATTCAGTTTGCAGTCTCACAGGTGAGCAGGTTTATGCATAGCCTAGGGTCTCAACATTGGAAAAGGTAGTTAAACGTATCTTTCACTACTTGAGTGGCACCATACATCTTGGGCTGTTTTATCCCAAGGGGGGATCGTTGCCGCTAGATTTACATGCTTTTTCGGACCCAGATTATTGGGTTGGTTGCTATGACACAAGAGTGTCCACAAGTGGTTTTTATTTCATGCTCGGTAGCTTATGCATATCTTGGTTGAGCAAGAAGCAACCTACTGTGGCCACTTCTAGTTGTGAAGCTAAGTACAGGGCAACTTTCATAGCTATGGTTGAGTGTGTGTGGCTTAGACGGCTTATGGGTGGCTGACTTGGGTGTTAGACAAGAGTCTGCCACCTCTATCTACACTGATAGTCAGAGCGCATTGGTAGTTGTGAGAAACCCAGTTTTTCATGCTCGCACAAACCACATTGAGGTGCATTAGAGAGAGAGAGAGAGAGAGAGAGAGAGACAAAACTCAAATGAGACTAATGGTATTGTCCCTTTTCATATTCCATAAAATGTCTTATATACAAGAGCTCTCATTTTACAATGGCCAACCGCCCATTTACAATTGGGGGCCCAAAAACTAGCTTCCTAGCTCTATGTACATCTCTTTCCTATGACCGGTGTTACACACAAGCCGTAAGCTCTGTCATCCCATATCTCTTTTATCATTAAGCACTTTGTGCGATTACAAAACAATAAGTTACAAGAAGTGTAGCCACGCTTGAAAAATAATGCTAACCAGAGTGGTTAACATACCCCCCTCCCTAATTCAGGTCCATCCTTGGAGCTGGCTAGATCTAGGTGCCCGACTGGCCATAGTTTAAGTGAGTGTGAACACTTATGGCCATATATATAAGTGAATTTATCTCATAATAGAACATACTCTTCCATTGTGCAATTGAGTCTTTCTGTTGCTAATCCTCTTGCTAATCTCTCTCCCTAATACATGCTAGTGAGTGTGTGTGAGTGAAGTGAGGTGAGAGGAGGGACGAGGACCCGTAGTGCAACATGGTGGTGTGACAACGCTCGCGCAGACATGGTGGAATTACTTCTCAAGGAGTTGTAGAGCTTGGAGACCTTAAGGGTTACGAGCTCGGCCATTGGAAAGATCCTCACGACAATCGATTCACCAAGTAATCTCTTTTTGGATGTGTTTCAAGGAGGTTATTGTTTCGGCTTCAGATCCCATTTCTGTTTCATACTCCCATTCACTTTCATCCTCATTTTGGCTTTCATCTTTTTCAAGAGTACCCAATGCGTACACTGGCACACTTGGCCCTCTGACAATTCTTAATGAGGGTTGTTTGGAAACTTGCGAATCCTCACAGTCCTGTTTTATGGAGTTTGTTATGTCCTTGTATAACTCAGGTTAAGCCCTTAAAGGTGTAAGTGCTGATGTGATGCTAGCTTTATCATGAGAGAAGAGCATTCCTCCAAATGAGGTTTTGAGAGACTGTTTTAATCTTATAAGGGAATTATCGAATTCCTCATGTGCTTTCTCAAGAGTATAATTCGTACAATCTATTCCAAATGACTCTTCTGTAGAGAGTATTTCTTCCTCATCCCTCATGAAAGAGGAAGCGGTACTCATCAGGGCTTTGTATTTTGGTTGTTGTTTTAGGTTTGGTATTATGACGCTCAATCACAATCGGTGACCCTGTAAGACATTCAACCAAGCTAAGCATGCTCTCCCGAGCTTGATTTTTACGTTCCGCATATGTCATGTGATCATTATTATCCATTTGGGGTGGTTGGGTGGATTCTAGTTTCTTGATTAGTCTATGTGGTGCACTGAGCGAAGAGAAAGAGCTTGTTTCATCCTCATTTAGTGATGTACTAGAAGTTGTTTCATTCTCTGACTTTCTTTGGTTTGTCCATTTTTCATTATGTTTACACATGCGACGAGATTGAAATTTCTTTTGGGTTTTTGTATCCTGTGTCGCACATATGGGTGTTGAGATTGGTGTGGTGGTCTTTGAGGTGGATGTTTCGGCATCTTGTATAGCTTTTGGCTCTTTTGTGTTTATGTCCCCTTTTGGGTTTATGTCCTCTACAGGCTCCTTTTTCCTATCTTTTAATTCAACAGTTTGTTGTCCTTTGTTTTTCTTGGTTTTAGAAGGTTTTTCTCCTTCTTTTGGGTTCTATTTTAAAGCATATTCTTCTACCCATGTTGAGGTATCGTCTTTTGTGCTCCTTTTGACTATTTCTCGTGCCTTGGCTTGTAAGCGTGTAAGCACATTCACGGGCACCGTGGACAATTGCCTATTTTTTACACTTAAGATGTTAAGAGTTGTATTTTGTGAGACAAGTTGTAATGAAGCAACTCGTCTTGGGCAATCTTGGAACATGTGATCGTTCACACATTGGTCGCAAGGTGTCAAATGACTATGGGCATGGAAGTATTCCAAACTGTACAGTCTGCCACCTTGTGAGGTCCACGACAATAGAAACACTGAAGTGTCCGATTAACTGCTTCCTGAGCAGTTTCTACCCTTTGGACTGTTTCTGTTTGGTGATCGTTCACACATTGGTCGCAAGGTGTCAAATGACTATGGGCATGGAAGTATTCCAAACTGTACAGTCTGCCACCTTGTGAGGTCCACGACAATAGAAACACTGAAGTGTCCGATTAACTGCTTCCTGAGTAGTTTCTACCCTTTGGACTGTTTCTGTTTGGTGCACGGGAGATGGAGGTTTTGAGTCCATTATGGATGAAGCGGGACACTTTTTAGTATCATGGTCAAAGGTTTTACAATATATACAGTATAGAAGAACAGGTGCCTTGTATGCACAATGAGGATTGGGATGATCATAGTGATTGCACTCAACACAAGGCATTTCATTCCTCTCTTTTAGAGGCATTAAGAATGTCTGGTTTTGAAGGTTTTCATCCTCTCTTAGAGATGTTGGCTGTAAGGTTTTAAGCAAAGCTGCATAAATTTCTGGGAATGTCAATTTGGAGATCAATCTTTCTTTTGCCATTGCTTCACTTGATTAGATGAGGAACACCTTGTAGCACGATCATCTTCTAGCATGTTGTCATCTAAACGTATTGCTTCTTTGCAACATTCATCGAATGTTTCCGGATTGGATACAATGATCAAGTTGTGTAAGCGGGTATTCTTCAAGCCCATCATGAAACATCTCTTCAAATAAACATCGTTTAATTTTTCCCATGACTCACAACGTGAGTCCAAGAGTTTTATCCTCCTAAGGATAAAATCTCTAATGGATTCATTTGATTGACGCTCAATTGAATAGAGTTCTATTACTGCACTCCACCGATCACCTTGTCTGGAAAAGCCATGTATAAAGGCTGATTTCAAGGTTTTGAAGTTGGTCTTGATCGCCCGAATCAATGCGATGAACCATCGACTAGCTTTTCCCTCTAAGCATAAGTTCAACGCATGTACCTTAGTGGGGCAGTTGGGATTTCCAAAGGCTTCACATCTTTGTTCAAACATTTGAATGAATTGAACAAGGTTTGTTGTTCTGTCATATTTGCCCATAATTTTAGAAATTTGTACGGCTATATTTCTATATGAGTCACTGAGGCCGTATGTGAGTGCTCTTGTTGGAAGAGACTCAGTGAGTCATTGGGCCACCTCCCTTCCTAGACTAGTCAGTATGTCCAAGGTGTGGGCATTTAAGAAAGGGTTGGTACTTATAGGATTTGCGGGAATGTTAGGCAAGGGACCAAAGCCTGGTGAGATCAAAGTGATAGAGGGTGTAAAACCTGATGACACGCTTCTTATAGGCATGGCCAATGGCATTGGGAGGTGAATTTGTGGCATAGATCTCAATGGCTCGAAGATGTCAGCCATTGGGTTCAGTCCTTGTGTGATCCCTGGCAATCCCTCTATCAAGGCCATGTCAGAGTGCCTAAATGCTCCTTAATGAGCAATCACAGATTTATTTATTTTTGCTTTTTATACTTTCCCACAGCCTCAAGAGGTTGGTGTACTCTTCGTTGGATCAAACGGGTCTCTGTTTGCCCTAATTAGCTTACATGCTTTACGCACGTGAACCTTAGATATTTTTCTGAAAAAAACGTATGCTAGGAACTTTCCAGATGGAAGAGGAGATCCTAAAACCTATTTTCCATCACTATCTCAAGACGAAAAAAATTTTCAAAAATTGTTTTCCCATTTCGCAGCACGTTTTTAAGGGTGTTCCAAAATTGTTCTGATTCCTTTGCTTTATCAAAGGAGACAAGTTCCTCTTCATTACATAAAAAGTTAGCAATAAGATCATGACCTGCATCAACATGAGATGCATGATGAGAACATGCACATGTTCTGCTAGGTAAAGGAGTGGCCAATTTACTATCACGTAGTGTTTTCACCAGCCATTTTGGCATACTTTTCGACTCCTTGATTTCCCTTCTTTCCTCATCAATTGCATCATCCATATTTTTCTCATCAATGGACTGCTATGTGGGTTGAAAAACATGCTGATTTTTATCCTATGTGGGCTGATTTTCAGCATTCCTTTGAGTACCCAAATGCTCTACATCAATGTGTCCTACATTGAACAATAGAAGGAGAGTGTTGAATATGTCCCACAAACATACATTTTGATATTTTTTTAACATGAAATAATCAAGGGTTGAATTGCATCTTCCATAAATACAACATCTCTACTGTAGAAATTTACTTTCTGAGCTGTACCCCACAAAAATACATTTAACAGCCTTATCGTCAAGCTTGCTCTATGAAGTTTCTCATGCACAAAAGTACATAAGTAAGACAACCAAAAATGCATAGAGATTTCTACCATTCCAAGCTTCAAAAGGCATAAGTTGTATGCAAAGCCTTTGTAGGATACCTATTCAAAACATATATTGCACACATGATTGCTTCTAGCCAAAAACCATAAGGTAAATTTTGACTTTTGACCATATAACATGTCATCTCCATGAGAGACATGGTTTGGCGTTTAACTACACCGTTTTGCTGAGGTGTATAGGGTAGAGTGCATTGGTGTTTTATCCCATGATCAGCCATGTATGCATGAAACTCCTTAAGACATATACTCCCCCCCTGGATCAAAATGCAGGGTACCAATTTTACATGTAGAAACATTTTCAGCCATAGCAACAAAGTTCTTAAAGCACATAAAAACCTCTAATTTCTATTTTAATGAATATACCTGGTATGTCTAGAATAATCATCAATGAATGTGACAAAATAGAGGTAGCCCCTAATAGATGGTGTCCTCTCATAGGACCACATACATCACTATGTATAAGCTGTAATTTTTAGATAGCTCTAACTGAACCATTTTTGAAAAATGATGCCCGTTGCATTTTTCCAAGAATACAGCCCTCACAAACATGTTCTATAGGGGCTTCAAGATGTGTTAGACACCATGTCTTGCTTATGCAAACGCAGCAAACTACCAAAGTTCAAGTGATCAAAGCATGCATGCCACAACCTAGCATCACCCATTGCCTTTGTGGCACAGCTTGTACATACAACATGCTTTTGTCTTTCACATGCATCTAGCTTGTAAAGGCCATGAGACAAAGTACCAGAAGTGTCACGTAGGCTGTAATGCCTGTGTGATTGACCGACGGACCGGATGGCCAGACGGGGCTTTAGCGTGTCAACACCTCGACTGGAGCGCCGAGGACGTGGCCATTCGGGGTTCAGTGGGAGAGGACGCCCATGCGGAGTCATGGGCGGCCAGGCTAGTGTGGACGACAGGCCACACACTATATAGCCTGGGGGATGAGGGGCAATCCTCATTCTTCCTCTATGGCTGGGTGGTGAGCCAGAGCCCGTCCCCTCTTGTGGTAACGCCCGCAGTGGTGTTATGATGATCTAACAAGAAGTAAAAGAATAGCTCTCTTTTTTTTGTTTTGTAAAGAATGATTTTTTTCTTAATTTTAGCTTAAATCGTTGTTTTTGTTGTTGTTAATTTGGTTTTTAATGTTCCCAGGGCTTGCACATAGAGTTTATTAGGCTTTGTTGGCTACCATTGCATCAAAAAATGCAATAGAATGCATTTTTAGTGATTTTTAGCTCTCTTTTTTAGTTTAACATAGAGTGAAAATTGTTCCTTTTTGTGTTTTTTGTTAGATTTGTTTGCATAAGTGTGTTAGCAATCAATTAGGGTAGCTTAATCTCTCAAAAAATTTCTCAAAAACATTGAAAAAACTCTTGGAGTTGACTAATCTTCACTAATGGACTGGTTTTTCTTGTTTAGGAGCGATTAATCCATTCCAAGAGTGAAAAAAATCATAAATATGTTGTTTGGAGTCCATTTTGATCATGTAAGAGATCGAAATTAGTGTTCTTGAGTGTTTTGAGAGCATCTAGATGCATCAGACACCTAATTACATCAATTCCTTCATCAATTAGAGGAATTTCGCTCTCTTTTACTTAATTTTGCATAAAGAGAAGAGACTAAAATTAAGAGTTTAATTAAGCTGCTCTAATTATGGACTGATTTACACATTAGTTGAAGCACATAGCTTAGCAATTTCATGCCCTATACAATGATGTGCTCAATGGTGTGATTAATAAGTGACTAGTGGTTAATTAGAGCTCCTAATTAGTCTAAAAGGAAAAAAGATTAGTGGAAGGATTAATATTTGATTAATTCTTAAGCACCTTTTTCCATAAATCATTAAGGCTAATGAGCATTGAATGAAAAGATGCCCCTTAGTTGGCAAATGGCCACTTTTGGGCGTCATTTATGAAGGGTATAAGGGGATGTCATAAAAGTGTTGAATTTTTGTTCCCACTTACCTTTTGGGAAATGCTCATTTCTTCCTAATTTAAAATTCAAAAAATATTCCCTCCACACAAGAAAGCTCGAATTTCTCTCTAGGCTCCCCAAGATTTTTTTTCTTCGTAAAATCCATTTCATGGCGTGAGATCCTTGCATTTCACAACGTGAAAAGGTCCCGTTGGTGGTGAAAAAAAAATATGTGAGATCCATTTCACGCGTGAGTTCTATTTCACAGTGTGAGATACCCTGCATTTCACAGCGCGTGAAAAGGTCCCGTCCGTGAAAAAATCGTGAATTCCATTTCACGTTTGGGATGCATGCTTTTCACGATGTGAAAAGGTCCCGTTCGTTAAAAAAAAACTCTGTGAGATTCATTTCACGCATGGGATCCATTTCACTTGTGATGCATCACGGCGTGAAAAGAGTCTGTGGAAAAAAAAGAGACCTATTTGGAGGTCCATATCTCCTAAACCGAGTCTGATGAATGCATTCTAGTGCTCATCGGAAAGCTTGCATTGAGCTTTTCGAAATTGGTCTTGAGTGTTTGAGGGTAAAATCCATCATTTTGGCCTCCGACCAGCTCAACAGCCTCAAAATTTGACCCAAAACTCGAGGCAAAAAGCGGGCCTCAGCACTAATAATCGCCCAAAATAGCCCGAAAAAGATCGCATACCATATTCAAGCTACTAATTGAGTGGCTAAACGACAAAATCATGAAAAAGTCAGAGAGACAAAGTTGTAGTACTCCAAAAATACAAAAACTCTCTCATACAATGTTTTTCAAATTCCTTTTGGAACACGTTAAAAAACAAGTTACGAAACACATTCATTTCACGTGTGGGATCTATTTCATGTGTGATGCATTTCACAGCATGAAAAGAGTCTGTGGAAAAGAAAAGCCCTGTTTGGAGGTCCATCTCTCTTAAATCGAGTCCGATGAATGTGTTCTAGTGCTCATCAAAAAGCCTGCATCGAGCTCTTCGAAATTGGTCTTGAGCATCCAAGGGAAAAATCCATCGTTTTGGCCTTCGACCAGCTCAACAGCCTCAAAATTCAACTCGAAAATCGAGGCAAAAAGCGGGCCTAAGCACTAATAATCGCCCAAAATAGCCCGAAAAAGACCGTGCACCATATTCAAGCTAATTTTTGAGTGGCTAAATGACAAAATCATGAAAAAGTCAGAGAGACAAAGGTGTAGTACTCCAAAAATATGACGACTCTCTCATACAACGTTTTTTCAAATTCCTTTTGGAACACATTCAAAAACACGCTGCGAAACTAGAAAAATCTTTCCACGACAAAAATAATAATAATAATAAATAAATCATCTTGAGACAGTGATGGAAAATAGATTTTGAGACCTCCTCTTCCATTTGGGATGCTATTGTTGGCATGCACTTTTTATGGAAAAGTTCATCCTAAGGGGTCATTCACATGCATTTTTGAGACCTCATCTTCCCTCTGAGACACCAATGGCATGCACCTTTTTTGAAAAAATATCTCAAGTTCACGTGTGCTTATCGCCTAAGCAAATTAAGGCAAATATACCCTCGTTTGACCTAGAGAAAGGTGCACCATGCTTGCTAAGGCTGTAACGTGCTATAAGAAAACCTAAAAAGCAAAAGAAAACCTCGTGAGTGCTTGCTCATTAAGCAACAATTGGCAACGATAGAGAGATTACATGGGCCCACACCCAAACTGAACCCAATGGCTGAAATCTTCGAGCCATTGAGATCCATGCCCCAAATGTACCTCCCAATACCATTTGACATGCCTTGCTCATTAAGCAACAATTGGCAACGATAGAGAGATTACATGGGCCCACACCCAAACTGAACCCAATGGCTGAAATCTTCGAGCCATTGAGATCCATGCCCCAAATGTACCTCCCAATACCATTTGACATGCCAACACCAAGCGTGTCATCGGGTTTTATATCCCCTATCACATCACCCCGGGATTTGGTCCCTTACCTAGCACTACCACAAGACCGAAACCTTTAGAATTGCTAGATACCAACCCTTTGCAACCCCTAAATGCCCAATCCTTGGACATATTGACTAATCTAGGAAGGGGGGTTGCCCAAGGACTAAATGAAGTCCTAACCATAAAAGCACCCACACATGGCCTCAGTGACTCATCCAAAAACATGGCCATATAGATTTACAAAAATCATGGGCAAGTACGATGAAATGATTGATCCTGTTCAATTCATGCAAATTTTTGAATAGAGATGTGAAGCCTTTGGACATCCAAACTGCCCCACCAAGGTACATGCGTTGAACCTTTTCTTAGTAGGAAAGGCTAGTCGATAGTTCATCACATTGATGTCGGCGATCAAAGCAACTTTAGGACCTTGAAAATAGCCTTCAAGACAAGGTGATTGGTGGACTGCAGCAAGAGAACTCTATTCGATTGAGCAAAAACAAAAGGAAACTATTAGAGATTTTATCCTTCGGATAAAAATATTAGACTCACGATGTGAGCCATGGGAGAAACTAAACGATGCTCAATTGAAGAGATGTTTCATGATGGGCATAAAGAAAACCAGTTTACACAACTTGATCATTGTACCAATACAGAAACATTCGATCAATGTTGTAAAGAAGCAATATGTTTAGATGACAACATGATGGACGATGATCATGATATGACATGTTCCTCATCTAAACCAAGTGAAGCAAAGGCTAAAGAAAAATTGATCTCAAAAATGTCATTCGCTGAGTTCTACACAGCCTTGCTTCAAAGCCTTGAACCAAACTATCAGAGAGAGGATGAGCTCCCTCAAAACCAGACATCCTTAATGCTTCTCCAAGTGATAGGCGAAATGCCTTGTGTTCATTTGCCATCACTACATCCATCCCAATCCCCAATGTATGTACCCCAGGCCTACCTTTATGTACTGCATACATTGCAAAACCTTTAGTCATGACACACCCCAATGTCCCTATTCACCTACAATTAACTCAAAACCTCAACCTCTCGTGCCCCAAACAAACACAGTTCAAACGGTAGAACCTACTCAGGAGGGAAGAAGTTCAACAAACACTTCAGTGTTTCTATTTTCGTGGACCGTACAAAGTGGGAGACTGCACAGTTTGGAATACTTCCATGCCCAACAATCACTGACACTTTATAACCCATGTGTGAACGATGTGTCATTGATCACATATTCCAAGATTTCCCAGGGCTACTTGCTTCAGTGCTACTTGTCTCGCATAATACAACTCTTAACATCTTGAGTGTGCAAAACGGGAAATTATCCATGGTACCCTTGAATGTGCTTACACGCTTGCAAGCCAAGACATGTGAAATAGTAAAAAAGAATGCCAAAGAACACACTTCGAAATGGGTAGAAGAGAATATTTTAAAACAGAAACCAAAATAATATGCAAAACCTTCTAAACCCAAGAAAAACAAGGGCCAATAAACTGTAGAAACCAAGGTTGAAATAAAGGAAAGGAGAAAGGAGCCCGTGGAGGACCTAACCCCAAAAGAGCCAAAAGATACACATGATGCAAATGCATCCACCTCAAAGGCTACCCCTCAAACCACAAGACCCACAGGTGTGACACATGATTCAAAATCCCGAAAGAAAGTTTGTTCTCATCGCATGGGCAAATGAATACTTAACGATTAAAAAAAGGTAAGAAGATGAAACAAGTTCTAGTACATCACTTAGCTGTGACGATGAAACCGTAGTTCTGACTCATCACTTAGTGTACCTCATAGTCTGATCAAGAAACTAGAAACCGCCCAACCACCCCATATTGAAAATTATGATCACATGACATATGAGGAGCGCAAAAAGTAAGCTCATGAGAGCATACTTATAAGGCATTGTTGAGTGTCATACATGATCACTGCTTATGGTTGAACCTCATAATGTCAAACCCAAAAAAGCAACCAAAATACAAAAACCGTAGAAGTATCACTTTCCCTTCCAAGAGGAAGACATACTCTCTACAGAAATGAACTCATCAAGCCAAGAAGAGCCATCAGGGGAAGATTGCATGAATGATGAATCACGTGAGGAATTCGATGAATCCCTTACGAAATTTAAGCAGTCTCTCAAATCCTCATTTGGAGGAGTGCTCTTCTCTCAAGGTGAGGCTAGCATAGCTTCAGCCCTTGCACCTTTAAAAGCTAACCATGAGCTGTACCAAGATCTCAAGAGCTACATAGAATAAGCATGTACGGATTCACAAGTTTCCAAATAGACCTCAATTAAAGTGATCAGTGGACCCACCATACCATTGTATACATTGGACACTCCTTGAAAGAACCGAGAGCCAAGAAGAGGATGAAAGTGAATGGGAATATGAAACAGAAACGAGAATTGAAGTTGAAACAAAAACTGAAGCTTCCATGGTTCCGCTTGAGGATTCTATCATGGTATGGTTAGATTTTCCTATGGGAAATAAGGTTAAGCACAAATGCGCCTTGATTAGCCCTTGAGCAAGCCATAACCTTGTGACAATAGACACTTGGGTGTCATTGGACCAACCTGCAATCATCCCTAAAGAAAATTATTTTGCGAGGTGCCAATGGAGAAAACATTGAAGTTCCAGGTTGCTTCAACTATGCTACTCAAACAATCGGTCAAATTGTGGTATTTGACCTCCATGCAACCCTAGATTCCCTTGAATATGATGTCATCCTTGGTGGATCTTGGGCACATGAATCGTGGTATTCAATTGATGAATCCATGCAAACAGTCACCTTGAACACTCCTACAGGCATTGTGAAATTGCTCCTAAACAGGATAAAGAGACCTTGGAGGAGCTAGAACTCCCAAGATATCTTAGGGTTATAGTTGGATTTGAACTTCACAATAAAATCACCACAATCCAAGAACAACTTTATTCACATCAAGAACACAATCTCATGACCCTCGACGAGTTATGAGATTTGTTAGGTCAACCAACACTCAAGGCTCATCCTAAAAAAATTACATTCACAAAAGACATGAGCATGCCATGTTTGGGGTACTTTGAACATACAATGTATATTGAAACTAACCCCCTTACGTGGTGTAAGTTTTTTGTGGTTGAGTATGTGTTGGAAGAAGATTTGATCTTAGGGAATAAATGGACTATTGCTGCCCAAGTACCATTGTGCTTTGCTAGCGATAGGGTCATCATGATGGTCAATGAGACAAAGTTGACGATACCATACTGCAACGCATCGGATCCAACCCTAAGGTATTTCTATGATGTTGAATGCAAAAAGTTACAAGTCTCTTCCTTGGAAGCCCCTCTACATGAAAACAAAACTTTTACATCAACACCCGACTCCGATTTACCATCTACTCTGTCGACTCCATCTTTACCATCTGCTCCGATTTACCATCTACTCTGCCGACTCCATATTTACCACCAAGAGAAAGAGTTTCTATTTCTAATGTCAAAACCTCTCCATTGACAGCCAGTCCTAAAAAAGTTCCTCAAGCATTCCACTCTTACTTTGAAAAGAAACTCAAGGGAAAATCCTCAGAGCCAATGCTTCTTCATCATCCTCAGAGCCAATGCTTCTTCATCATCCAACCTCGCAAAAAAAGAGCGAGCTCCATGCTCAACCTTAAGCAGCCACCACTCAAGCTTAAGCAGCCACCACTCCACATGAGACTCAAGCCTCATTGTCAACAATGCCCATGAGTCTCAAACCGACAACCTCAGTGCCAACCAATGCAAAGGAGGGCCCCAAAACTTCCACTTCAACCAAAAAGATAACTCCACCACGATAGCCAAAATCAAGGTATCTTAATGGTATCAAAATGTGGGTGGAAAAGCGGCTACTACGAAGGTATCTTAAAGGTATCAAAATGTGGGTGGAAAAGCGGCGACTTGTAGCTCAAGGCTACTACAAAGGAGCCACAAGCTCAAGGGTACTACCAAGGTAATACCAAAGCTTGGATTCCCAAGCGCATCAAGAAGTCACCAAAGCCTACACAAAGAAAGAAACCTCAGCACCAATTCATAATGTTCATCAAAGATGGGTGCCTGTGCACGTGCTTCAAAACAAGGATATTATAATGGAAATCCCATCTAGTATGGTTGCTCAAAACGAACAAAGTGAAGACAATCTCACCATCGACTTCAATTACAAAAACTTCACCTAAAGTTCGACAAGAATGGAGACCTAAGAAACACCAAAGCAAGTCACTCAACCCCTCTTGTGCATACAACACATACGCAAGAGCTTGCTTGTTCAATCAATACTAATGGCAACCAACCCAAAGCTATACCTACTGCTTTGCCAACACTTAAGCCACAAATTCAAGAATCAATCCCACTTCTGCCAATGTCTCTTCAAAGAATCAAATGAGGAACTGAGAATCACAATATCATTCTGATGATTTTGTCTACGGTGCTCTGGATCCTTCCTTATCTTTTCCCTTATTATTAATATCTCTTAGTTTCCCAACTAACACAAATAACATGTAACTCTGCTTATAATTGCCAAAAACAAAGTGAGCAAAAAATATACCCAAAAATGCTCACAAAAATATAAAATTGCAATCACTCGCAAAACCCCCCACCCCGATAGGAATTAACACTAATCTCTGACCTTTTCATTTAATAACTAGTCTATCTCATTCCTTTCATACGAACAAGGACCATTGAACGTCACTCAACATCAAAAGATATCAACAAAACTTGTCAATTCTCCCCACACAAACGAGGACGCGATCGGCATCAGGAAGGGAGAAATATTAACCCATTTATAGGGTTAACAGGAGCTACTGCCATTATCTTACATCGAGGAGTCAAGGTAGACACACCAAAAGGTCATACAAACAAGATATGAAGCAATGGTGTCCGAATCTACAACTTGGATGGGCGCCCGTAATAGTCCGATGGAATACTTATGGCGATTTTCGCTTCAAGAGCATGTGGTAACAAGTTACGGGAAGTCTAAAGTGATGTACTTCATGGATATATGATGAGAGTAGTCATTGTAATAGCATTAGGCCTCTTATGAGCCTAGAGTGCCCGGCTAGCCACAATTTAAGTGAGTGTGAACACTTATGGCCATGTATATAAGTAAAAATCTCTCATAATACAAGGGGCTCTCCCATTGTGCAATAGATTCTTGCACTTTCTAATCCTCTTGCTAATCTCTCTCTAATCCATGTTAGTGAGTGTTTGTGTGAGTGAAGTGAGGTGAGAGGGGGGACGAGTACACGTAGTGCAATGCGGCACTGTGACAATGCTCGCAGGAGGCGCGGTGGAATTTCTTCTCAAGGAGTTATGGAGCTTGGAGACCTCAAGGGTTATGAGCTCAGCCATCAGAAAGGTCCCCAACGACAGTTGCAGTTTGCCAAGTAATCTTCTTATAGGATGTGTTTTGATGAGGGTTTGGGCAAGCCATAACAATCATATATGACCATAACGAGGATAGTTGGTCCTATCAAGCTTATCCTCAACGGGTAACATCCGAAATACATCACTCTTTGCCATTTCTGATAATACCCAACAAGAAAGTAATCATGCAACCCCCAAGTGCTAAGTGATCCTTTGATGCAGCCAAGGTGGTTTTTCTAATAAGGCCACTGACATTGGAGACCTGCAAGGTGTATGAAAGAAATATAGAGTAAAGTGAGTAAAAATTTTACTCGTATAATAAGATCTAGAGATTGATGTCGTCGCTGAAGTGTAGCTCATAGATAAGATTTGGTATGGTGAGTGTCTGATGATGCTTTTACGTGTATCTGCACACCCATCTCTAGTAGATCTGACAATACTTCTCTAGAATCGAATGAAGAACAGTGAAAATCTGGTTCCAAAAGATGTTTACCAAAAACCAAAAACCACATGAACGGCCTCCAAATGTGCCCGGAACGAAAATCTAACCGCAGAACATTAGTACAAAGTATTGCACACTTCAAGGTCCTCTTTCTTCTCCCAGAAGGGCTCCTTGACTTGATTCAAGAAGGCACGTGACTTGAGGTGAAGGGTAGGCGCAACAACAACAAGGGCGAGAGAGCATATGCTCTGATACCAAATGTTGAAACAGCGTTGCATGAATGCGCGCACACACAAAGGGAGCACACAATGATGATACATAGATAATGAATGTGTGTTGTACAAAGATGATAAGTATACCCCAAGATGGGGGTATACTAACATGGGGAAAAACCTCCTAAAGAGGGAAAAGTGCCCCGGTTGGTCCTAGTGTGTTCACACATCACTACCAAATATGGCTACAGCTCGTATATTAATCGAGTTCCATGGTAAATTTCCACCGGGTAACTCAATTGATTTATGTGGTACCTACGTGGATTTTCACCACGTAACTAACTAATTCAAGTTATGTGAATGTCCACCTCCTACCTTAATTAAATATGTGTGGATGTCCATTGTGTAAGTCAATCAAGGTAGATGGTGTCTTGTGGATGTTTACCTTGTAACTCAATCAAGTTACATGCTCATCCTCTGGTGGCAAGGTCGATAACTCGATTGAGTTACCTCCCGAGCATATAGCGAACGACTGGCCCCACTTGGGATGATATGATTAGAAATATAACCCGATCGAGCTACCTCAAGGATGGCCCATCCCTACGACGACACGACAATCCCAAAGTGATGACCCTTATTATACAACCACCCACATATGTTCAATGAGTACATCACGCAACACTATGAAAATGAATCCTCCTTTACGCTTTTAACATTGAAAGTTATTTCATTTTTCTATGTTTTTAAGTTTGAGGAGAGGATTGTGCCACCTCTTTGCAAACATACCATGTACATGGTTTTCTTATTTTTTTCACTCACATACATGCACAAAAGAAGTGTTATTATTGTCAAAATGATTTAAGTTAATCAAGGCTAATATTGGTTAGCATGTTGTGCAAGGATTGTGTGAGACCCATATTGCACAGGTGCTGCTTCTTCCACAGATATGGAGAGCTCCTCCTGGTTCTGCACTTTGACATAGCGATCTGCACTCGTGTTGGCGACTCGTGTTGGCGTCAAACCGTCCCTTACAAAGCAGAGGGCCTCACTGACCTCCATGTGTTTCACCTTCTCAATATCCTCTTGGGTTACCACGTTGTCTACATGCATCTTCTGAGTAGCATCCTGTAGATCACCCAATTAAACCAAGGATATCAATATATATTAGCAAGTACATTTGGTTGCAATGTGTGAGCCCCAAAGGCCCCAACTTTCAAGGGGGCTCTCTAAGGCCATCACACATTGAAAAACTGGGCAAATGACATGCACATTGCAACCAAATGTGTTCTGATGTGGTGACCAAACTTTGCAAGTATGTATATGTGGATCCCACCCTCACTCTTACAAAGTTTGATCACCATCGGAGCACATTTAGTTACATTGTGCAAGCCAAAGGCCCAATTTCAAGGGGGCTCTCTAAGGCCACGACACATTGAAAACTGGGCAAATGGCATGCACATTGTAAACAAATGTGCTCCAGTGCTTTAGAAAAGTATGTGTGGACCCCACACCCACTCACACAAAGTTTAGTCACCCCATCGGAGCATATAGTTGGTTGCAATGTGTGAGACCAAGACCTAGTTTCGAGGAGACTCTTTAAGGCCACGTTACATTGAAAATTGTGTACATATTGTATCCAAATGTGCTCGGATGGTGATGATAAAAATTTAGAAGTGTACCCACCCTCACTCTTGCAAAGTTTGGTCAGTATCTTGAGCATTTTTGGTTGCAATGTATGAGCCAAAGGCCCAATTTTGAGGAGACTCTCTAAGGCTACGATACGTTGAAACTGGACAACATACCATGTTCATGTTTTTCTTTTTTTTACTTACATATATGCATAAAGGAAGTGATATATTATTGTTAAAACGATTTAGCTTAATCAAGGCTAATATTGGTTATCATGTTGTGCAAGGATTGCATGAGACAAATCTTCTATATTCAACGATCAAATATCCACCTTGTTCTAAAATTTTGAGACAAATCTTTTATATTCAACGATTAACATCGAACATGAATTGAAGTATCCACCTTGATGTTGATAAGTAATCTCAAAATTCTAGCATGTGCACTTTTAATAGCGTTCATGTTTTAATATTGATGGGCGATCAAAAAAATATTTTTGAAGTATAGTGTTGTTTCTCATTCCATAAAATCATCTATTTTTCTTCGTAGTAGCATTGAGAATGAAACGTCCACATGTTAGTGTTACGTGAATACAAATTGATTAGCAAAGATTTGCATGATTTCCAAAACGATTAGCAAAATTGTGTTTAAGAAGTAAATCCTTTTTTAATGCACCAATGCTTTATTTTTTTAATATGTGATTTCTTCAACTAGGCCAAGAGAAGCTAATGTGAGCTTCTCCTATTCACGTACATCTCAGATCTTCAGCAAATGCACTCTCAAGTAAAACATAGGATTTTAAATCACATGCAAGCTAGAACACTTGCAAGTCCCATGGAAGCTAGAGAGCATCACATGAGTTTAGAGAAGCATGGGTGAATCTTGCACTTATTATAAACGCATCTACATGGGATGGATTTACAAACACCACCAGCGGGGCGCCCGGATTAAATCTTCCGCTTATTATAAACGCATCTACATATTCACAAACACCACCACGTGCCAGGTGATATCACAAGATTTGATTACTAGAAATTGGACGAGGTTTCAGTCAAGTGTGCTCTATTTTCTCATTAGAGCTCCCGCCGCAAACCTTGCACAGGAGCTGCTTCTTCCGCAGATACGGAGAGCTCCTCCTGCTGCTGCAGTTCGATGTAGCGATCTGCGCTCGCGTTGGCGTCAACCGCCCCTTGCAAAGCAGAGGCGATAACACCGCCCTCACTGGCATCATCCACCTGTTTCACCTTCTCGACATCCTCTTGGGTCACCACCTTGTCCACAAGCATCTTCTCAGTAGCGTCCTGCAGGCCACCCAATCAGACCAAGGATATCAATATGTATTAGTGAGTATAGGAAAATAGCGCAGCTTTGATTGCGCAGAGTCTTTACACTCAAGACGCCAGAGACGGTGATATGCTCCCCCTCAGCGTTCTTTTGGGCGGCGGATTGGGCGGTGGCGCCTAAACCTCCTTTGAAGCCGAGAGGAATGCCAGTGGCGCGAGCTTCGGCGCTTTGGATAGCGCGGGCGGTGGCCTCGTCCACCACCTTGTCCGGATTGTAGAATGCAGCTTCCTCCAAAGCCTGATACACCCAAATATAAGCATTATTACTAATTAGGCATCTCTTAATTGATTTCCTTGATGGTGGTAGACCTGACTTCACTGACGCCGTCCTTTGACGTGCACAACTAGTGGCAACTAGTGCGTGACGTACCTCCCCTATGGTAATGCCCTTGGTTGCTGCGATCTCCGGAATGGTGGGGACGAAGGAGGTGGCGTCCGCCACCGGCTGTTCGCCCACAAACTCCTGTCGGTGCACCTTGCCATTCACTATTGTCTCCCGCAGCGCGAAGCCCCTCTCCGCAGCCTCGGAGTGTGAGGTCAGATCTACAGTCTTCTCCCGGACGTTCTTGTCCGCGGCCGCCTGCATCAACGCCGCCGCTCCGCCCTTGGGCGTTTTTCCCAGCTCAATGGCCTCCGCGCTCTGCATTAAAGCAGCGTCCTCCACCGTCACAGGCTGCGCCGCCATCTCTCCTTGCACAGCATCCCCAAACACATCACCGTAGGTGACCGGGCGCTGGGGCTGCTCCTGGCTCATGGTGAGTTTGAAACACCAGCTAACAACAACGAGCTTGTGCTAGGAGCTTATTCGTAAAATTTGAGCGTGTATCAGAAAGGTCGAGGCAGTGTATCGATTGACGAAGCTTTATGCAGGCACAATATGCTCGACGAAGCTTTATGTAGACACAGTAGGATTTCAAAACAGCGACACGTTTGCTCCATATGTCGTGCGTTACAGGATTGATGCCTCTTTGCTTGACGCGTGTAATTATCGAAGTTGCGCTTTCCCTACGTTGACACCTTAGCACCCGCCGCCCACCGCCGTCGTGAACCCTTGGGCGTTTGAAAATTTTTGCACAAAAAATGCTTTACCTTGAGTTTATGGACCTGCCTCCTTTGCAAATTACAAAAAGTAGTTGTCTTTAAAAGTAGGTATTTTCTTGGAGGATTGAGAGTGTTGAACTACACACATGTATGTATATATATATATATATATTGATATATACGAGTGAGCGAGACATTTAAATCAAGCAATTGCAAAATTTTTGATCAACATAACACTATTCATCTCACAATATAAGTAGAAGTCTAGTAAAAAGATGTAGTTAGGACACGGAGAGAGTTAGGGGCCAATAGGTGTTGGTAGGTGATGGAAACATAGTTGTCGCACATGGTGAGCTTATGGGGGTGGTGCTATTGTTGGTGACAAGGAGGTAGGAGCCATTGAGGAAGGAAGGGATACGAAAAGCCAAGAGCAAGGTTGTTATAACAATTATAGTGATCAACAATACTTGTTTGGAGAGATGTTTTGAGAAGCATGGTGTACGTGAGCATGAGCCTCACACTCCTTGTGGGAGGTGGCTACGCCTAAGAGATACAAAATTCATCCCAATCTTTCCCATGAGGTCTATCATGGGGGCTAATATTTGCATCCTCCAATTCTCACAAAAATCATCATTCGAAAGAGGAGCATACAAGATGTGCTCTTCCTACACGATGACAGTTCTAGTGATTCATGGGTTGCACACAGTTACACCACCGAGGTGGTTCTGTCTATAGTTTCTGAGTCATTTCCAAATAACCACCCATTAATGGGATCATTTTCCAAGTTTGCACATCTACTTTTTCAAGATTTGTGACTCCTTCCATAGGTAAATGTGATATGTGGCCCAATCGTGTACCAGTTTGGCATTTCTCATAAAAGGTCTTCCAAAATCACATCGTATGAATTCGCATGTCCCGTGAAATTCATGAGACTGCAAGTGGGACCTAAACATAAGGATATATAGATCTAACTAAGTCAACATCTAAATTCGCATGTCCTGTGAAATTCATGAGACCGTAAGTGGGACCTAAACATAAGGATATATAGATCTAACTAAGTCAACATCTGAATTTACAACCTTTTCATGCGTCCAAGTTAACTTGGAATTTTTTGTTGTCAGTCGATAACTTATTCATGTGCTTGGTAACTATGCCGAAAATGACACAGTTGTGGAAAAGTATGAGAACACTTGACCAAACTTTGCTTTTTAGTAGGTGTGAGAATACACAACCTTTTGCTTTTTAGTAGGTGTGAGAATACACAACCTTTTGCTGTTAGTGAATGCCATTATTGAGATATATATATATATATATATATATAGAGAGAGAGAGAGAGAGAGAGAGAGAATCTCAATTTACCCACAACCTTTTGTTGCAGTGAATGAAGAGAGAGAGAGAGAGAGAGAGAGAGAGAGAGAGAGAATCTCAATTTACAACCATTTCATGTGTCCAAGTTAACTCGGAATCTTTTGTTGTTAGATAAATTAGTCACTGCTTTGTAACTATGTAAAAAATAACACAGTTAGAAAAGTATGAGAAAACTTGACCAAACTTTCCCTTTTAGCAAGTGTGCGAGAAAACACAACCTTTTGTTGTAGTATACCATTATTGAGAGAGAGAGAGAGAGAGAGAGAGAGAGAGAGAGAGAGAGAGTCTCATTTACAACCTTTTCATGTGTCCAAGTTAACTGGGAATCTTTTGTTATCAATAATTGTTAACCACTCCGGTTAACATTATTTTTCAAGCATGGCTACGCTTCTTGTAGCTTATCTTTTTGTAATTGCGCAAAAAAGCACCTAATGATAAAAGAGATATGGGATGATTAAGCTTACGGCTTGTGTAACGCCGGTCATAGGACAGAGATGTACATAGAGCTAGAAAGCTACTTTTGGGCCCCCAATTGTAAATGGGATATTTTTCAAGCGTGGCTACAATTCTTGTAACTTATCTTTTTGTAACCACCGTCAAAGCGCTTAATGATAAAAGAGATATGGGATGACCGAGCTTATGGCTTGTGTAACGCCAGTCATAGGAAAGAGATGTACATAGAGCAAGAAAGCTAGTTTTGGGCCCCCAATTGGGCGGTCGGCCATTGTAAAATAAGAGCTCTTGTATATATAAGACATTTTATGGAATATGAAAAGGGAAAATCCCATTAGTCTCACTTGAGTTTTGCCTCTCTCTCTCTCTCTCTCTCTCTCTCTCTCTCTCTCTCTCTTGTGGATACATGCTTGTGTTGTTGATGCTTGCATGTTTGATTGTGATTATGTATGCTTGTAGGGATCGTGATGACGATCTAGCTTCTCCTCTCCTCTCCCCTCTCTTGTCTCTCTACCAAGGTCCCTCTTGCATACATGTGACATGGAGTGAAGGTTGAGCTTTCCATAGCTCTCTCCTTCTTACTCTTCACCTAGCTCTTGAATCTCCACTTGGGTAACACAAGTGGTGGTGGAGTGAGCCCCTAGCAGCCTCACAAAGGGGAGTTAACCCTCATTAGGGTTGGTTAAGTGTCCATCCTCGACTCGACCCTTGCATGGTTGTTTCTTCTTCTTCCCCTCTCTTGTGTGCAAGGTTGTATGTTTGGATGATTAACATCTTTGGCGTCTCTGCCAACAGGGATAGCACTGAGCTTAGGCTTATTTCATTTGCTAGAGTCCTCAAGTGGCCCGTTTGGAGCGCAAATCCACCGGTTGTTTGCTTGTGTTTAAGTTTGTTGTTTATTTGTTTGATGGTGTTCCATGAAGCTATGGAGGTTAACCAAACCATTGGAGCATTGAGGTCTTCACCAAGTGTGGGAGACATAAGTAAGTGTTCAATCTTTGCCCTTGACATTCATACAATTTTTTATTTTTGTTCATCTTTCATTAAGTTTGCACCATAGCTTAATTATCAAATTAATCTTAATTTATTAGGTTTATTTACGCATTCTAGGCATCAATAGGTAGCTAGAGATTAGCTCTAGCTCCCTATCAAAACAAAAATCCAAAAAAAACATTGGGAAGATACTTGAATCTGTAAAAATTAGAGAAGGAAACAAGGCAAAAATCCCATTTTGGATGAACCTCTGAGAAGCGAATAGTCGTTCCATTCATAGGACACGGCCGTTGGAAAACTTGCCATGCCTGTACCATTCCTCTTGGGAAAATCTTGGAAAATCTTCAGCTATTAATTTTGCAGCAGTTAGCATTAAAAAGAGAATATTTGCATTAAGTAGGCATAAATTGCATTTAACCAAGGAGTACAATTGCACTATCAGAGAATATTACAGGTGGTAGTCAGACCTGCAGCCTTAAATTCTCTGAAAATTCTCTGATTTTAAAGTGCCACGGCCGTTCCATTTGTGCCACAGCATTTCCTTCTGTGACACGGTCGTTCCTTCCCAGAAGCGTACGCCCATTCCAATGTGTTCCCTTCAACTGCCACGCCCTTGTCATTTTTGCCACGCCCATGTCATTCTTTTTTGCCCCAGCTCCAGCAAGTGTATGTATGTGCCATTTGTGCCATGCCCATACCATTTCTCTTTTCAAAAGTGTTCGCCCATGGCAAACTCACCACGTCCGTACCATCTGCTTGCCACACTCGTACCTTCTCCATCCAAAAGCGTATGCCCGTTCCTTCCTGAAGCCACATCCATATCTTTTAGGAAGTGTACGCCCGTACCATCTGTATCCTGAGAAGCGTACGTCTGTGTTTTTCAAAAAGCGTATATCCGTGTCTTTTAGGAAGCATACGCCCATGCCATCTTCTTCCTGAGAAGCGTATGCCCGTTCCCTTCTAAAGCGTATGCCCATTCCCTTCTGAAGCGTACGGCCGTAATATTCCCAAAAATAAAAGATTGTTCACTAGGGGGTTCTGCACAGTAATTCCACACATTCATGCACCTACGTTCAGGTAAATTGGTACGAAACAAATCTCTCTTTGACGATGTAAACTCTCGCAAAGCTTCCTTGCTCATAAGGTCAGACCCATCGGTTAATACCGCGTGGAGCCAAACGGTGCTCGTCTTTGATAGCACCACTGAGAGCGAAGACTATCCCAATGTAAGATTCCTCCCCCCCACCTTTTGAGGTGTACAGGTGTAAGAACCTCCCCTTCTGATATTGTAATTATTCCCCCCTCTGAAATAAAAGAAAGATTCTGTTTTATCCTGTTTTGACCTAGAGAGAGAAAATGTCTAGAGGGGAGATAGTCCAAAATTGAGATATTTTTGGATATAAAAATCCTCCTAGTGTCTAAAATGGTTTCCCCTGAAACAGAAATTCAAAAAGAACTTTCCAATGTGCAATTGGAATTAATTAGAAATGGGTATAAAGGACCTTAGCCTAAGGGTCTAGATTTTCATAAATTTTTGGATTATGGTCCAATTAAGGTTCCTATGGGCCAATAGGATCAATCCAAGTGTGGGGAGGAGATAAATCCAATTTAAAAAAGAAAAATACCCAAAAATGAGTAAATGCCCACATAAGATGAAGAGTTGATTGAGTACAAGGTTTATTAGTAAAAAACTATGAGTATTACTAAAAAAAATGAGATATTTTGGGTATAATGATTCATTTTTTACACATGTGTAAGGAAAAGGGAGCCCTTCAAGGAGGCACCTATTTCACATGTCTGGTGGAGTTTTAAACTTTAAAATATTGTGATAGTTTTATCTCTCCTCTCTCTTGGATCAAACCAAATCAAAAGGGAACCAAACTAGGTCCAAATCTTGTCCAAATTCAACCAAACTAAACCTGGAAAATTCTAGAAATTAGTTGGACTTGGTTAGAGGCCTCCCTCACCTATAAATAGATCTTTAGCCCTTTGTAAAAAAAAATGAGAATTATACTATGCCAGTATTATGCTGAAATAATGATATTCTCTATTATCCTCTAAAAACCTCTACAAAATTGAAGAGATTGGAGCTTCTCTCTCTCTTCAATCTTCCTTGGTGACTCCTACAACATACCAAACCAATTGATTGGTTGGGGGCCTCTACTGTGATCAAAGAATCAAGTAAATTAGAAGGTAAAGTGTGGATTATTGTCCTTTTCTTATTAAAACTCCAAATACTACTCTTCTCAACCCCTCTTAAGCTTGAGAAGCTTTAATTTGAATGGCTTTCTATTACTATTGAAGTTCTTTTATGAATTGTAATAAAGAAACACGTAAATTTTTAGTTATACTTAATTTTAATGCATTTCTCTCTCTCCACCGAAAGAAAGGTCATTCCTATGACCTATTCTCAATCCAAATGAAGCTTCTCATGAAGCATTTCTCTAATCCAAAAGTAATTTCTATGCTTGTCTAATTGGAGGCCAAAATAATAGCTTTTTAATGCTTTTATGATAATTATTTCATAGAGAAATTATGAATCAATCCATAATTGGATAATGATCCAATTAGTGGTCATTCTAATCATATCAATAATACTAAACTTCATTCTTTCAATTAAATTGAGAATTATCAGTAATAGCAGCAGAGCGGAGCTATGGAAAAATTTCTGTAAAATAAACACATAAAACATTTTCATTCATAATATGAAAAGAGGACTTCCTACCATATTCTAGGAATTATCATCCTAGATTAATTGAATGATTCTCATTGAAATCATGGAGAAATTGATTTTTATGTTTATGCTTAATTAATAAATTAGAAAAAATAGAAATTCTAGTAATTTATTTTTATGTTGAAAGAGTAATCCCCATGATAATGGAAATCCATGTATTCCAAAGAATTAAGAGAAAAAATTAGAATAATAATATAATGTATATTTTATGTAAAAATTAAAGAAAGATTTTAGTGAAATTTATCTTTTTGCATAGATAAATTTATATGATGAAAGAGGAATTCCCACCATATTGGAATTCAAATAATTAAATAAGGAAAGTTTAATTCCTAGTGTAAAGGAATTAATGAAGATTTTTATTTAATTTTCAAGAGAAAATTTAGTTAAATTTATCTTTTTGCATAGATAAGTTTATATGATAAAAGAGGAATTCCCACTACATTTGGAATTCCATCAATTGGATGGGAAAAGAGAAATTCCTATCACATTGGAATTATTGGATAATTCATTTAAATTTAAAGATAAATTTTTAGATAAATTTATTTAATTATGAGAAATAATTAAATGTTAAAAGAGGAATTCCTATTACATTTGGAATTCCATCATTTGGATGGGAAAAGAGAAAATCCTAGTATATTGGAATTATGGGATAATTTACTTAAATTCAAAGATGAATTTTTAGATAAATTTATTTATCTATGAGAAATATTTAAATGTCAAAAGAGGAATTCTTATGACATTTGGAATTCCATCATTTAGATGGGCAAAGAGAAATTTCTAGCATATCGAAATAATGGATATTTTAATTTAGATAAATTTATTTTATGAGAAATAATTGATGGGAAAAGAGGAATTCCCATGACATTGGAATGTAAATAATTAAATGCAAAAAGAGGAATTCCCATGGTAATTGGGATCCAAGAAATTAAATGGGAAGAAGAGGAATTTTGAGTATAATTCGATTTATGATTATTTACCAAAAGTGAAAATATGAGTAGAATTGATTTCTACAAATCCCATGAATATTTTATTCAAAAGAAGAATATTGAATATAATTCAATTGAGGAATTGAGAAGGAATATGGAAATAGTTGTCAAAAAAAGAATCTTTAATTAGACAAGCAATTGGCAGAAATTTAGAAAAAGTCTTATTATCGGTATCAATCTAGAAAAAGCTATTAAATGGGAATAGCATGTGAATGGATGTGATAAGATGTGTATGGGATGTGATAATATGTAAATGGGATGCGATAAGATGTGTATGGGATGTGATAGGATGAGAACGGATACGATAAGATGAGTATGGGATCTGAATGCGGATGTATATGTGAAAGAAAGGGTATGCATGTGTATGAGAATGAATAAATGTGGTTTTTCCCCCGGCTTGTATATACGCCCATCCTTCTAGGGCTAACTTATCTTTTGTACATTGACACAATCTAATAAACTTTGTGTTGTGTGCATTCTTGCTTCTTCTTCTCCAAGCTTTGTGTGCTTTCCTGCAACCCTAATTCCAACAATTGGTATCAGAGCAGGCATCGGCTCCCAGGGCTATGCCGCCAGCACCCTCCGACTCACGTTCTCCGACTGAGGTGAGTTTTCACGAGCGCTTGCAGGTCCCATTCTCAGAATTTGCATCTGAGGTCGTTTCGGGCTCCGTTTTTGCATTTCAAGTTCTGCACAGGTGTTTTCGTCATTTTCTGCAGAAATTTTGACAGTGCAGTTTTCTGCAAAACAGGCATACGTGTTCTATTGTGGACCGTGCTACATAGCACAAGTTGTCTTCTGTCCAGTCTTTGCTTCATTACAGGTAGCTTTTGCATCAGTTTCAGTCAGTGGCCATGGCTGATAATAGCAATGATGTATTTCGCATGTTGTCTGCTGAAGACAAACTGGATGGAGACAGCAACTACCCACTTTGGGCATACATGATGCAGCATGTTTTGGTTGCAAAAGGAGTGTGGAACATTGTGCAGGGTATGGATGTACGTCCAGGTTCTGTGGATGTAGGATCTGTTGAGGATGTTGCAGGATCTAGCAACTCTATTGTTGCTGCTGTTTTACCCACTGCTGAACAAGCTCGTTGGGATGGTAAAGATGCGCAGGCTCATGCCTTGATTGAACTTTTTATCAAACGTAACATCACCCCACATATTTGTTCAGCTAAAATAGCAAAACAGGCTTGGGATATTCTAGCTGGTTTGTATGCAGGTCGTAACGAGGCAAAAATCTCTTACCTGCGTAAAGAGCTAGAATTGAAGATTATGCAGGAAGATGATGACATGAATGTTTTTCTTGCTGAGATTAAAGATCTCAAAGAACAGTTGATTTCTGCAGGTGAGATTATTCCTGATCATTCTCTTGTGCAGACTGTTCTTGATGCTTTACCTGAGACATATCAGACTTTTGCTTCCACGTGGAGACTTCTTACTGAGGACAGACCTGATGCTGTCAAGTATGATACTTTAGTCATCAAGCTCTTGCAAGAAGCGCAGTCCAGGCAAAACAGGGCCAGGCAGCGTGCAGTTGATCAAGCATTTATTGCTGCCACAGCAGAGAAGAAGTGGTAAGGCAGCCCCTTCCACTGTTTCTTCTCCTATTAGTAGGTCTGCAACTTCTTCTCCTTCCACGGGTAGCAACAATAAGTCTGAGAAGGCTCTTGATAAAGGCAAGAAAAAGACCAGGTGCAACTATTGTAAGGCAAATGATCAAGTCATTAAGAATTGCCCTAAGCTAAAGGCTAAAGAGGCAAAGAAGAAAGAGTCAAATGCAGCCACAATAGCGGATGCTTCTACAAATGCAGATTCTGCAAATGTTGTGCAGGATACAAAATGGGAGTTTAGCGTGTATTGCCAATATGACCCATCTGTACATGATGCATGTTTGGCAGTTTCTGTTGACTCTCATGTATGGTATTTTGACAGTGGTGCTACAAAGCACATTACCTCGCATCGTGATATGTTCACTTCTCTTGAGGCTGTCCCTAATAGGAATACTGTCACATGTGCCAATAATGCTTCTTACCCAGTGAAGGGCATTGGTAAAATTATGCTTACTGCTACAAATGGCAGCGCTTTCACACTTTCAGATGCTTTGTATGTGCCAGGGATAAAGAAGAATCTATTGTCTGTCTCTGCGCTTGCTAGACTTGGACTTGTAGTCAAATTTATGGATGACAGATGTACTGTTCATGATTTGACTTCTGGTGATACGATTATTGTATCTGGCACCTTGTTTCGTGGGCTGTATAGGCTCAATTCTTATGACAAGTGTGTGGAAGATTCAGCAAATGCAGTTTCTGATGAAAAGGCAGTTTCAGAAGCAAAACTATGGCATGCTCGTTTTGGTCATCTGAACTTTGCTAGTTTGCTGCGTTTGCAGAAATTTGATATGGTTGCTTCATTGCCCCCTCTTGAGGCACCATTGAAATATGTTTGTGAAGGCTGTATTTTGGGCAAAATGCAGCGTTCTGCGTTTCCAAAGGATGGTTCTGTGCGGGCCACTCGCAAATTGCAACTTGTACATAGTGATGTATGTGGGCCTATGCAAACTCCGTCATTTGGTAAACACTTGTACTTTGTGACTTTCATTGATGATTACTCAAGGCATGCATGGGTATATCCACTGAAGGCAAAGTCCAAAGTGTTTTTGTGCTTCAAACAGTTTTTGCTTATGGTTGAAAATGTATCCAATTGTAATGTGGGCACCCTCCGTTCTGATCGAGGGGGGGAGTACATGTCTAAAGAGTTTGATGCATTTCTGGCTAGTCGTGGGATAAAACACCAATGTACAGTGCCGTATACCCCTCAGCAAAATGGTGTTGCTGAGAGAAAAAACAGGTCACTTATGGAGATGTCACGATGTATGGTCAAGAGCCAAGCTTTGCCACATGCCTTTTGGCTTGAGGCTGTCATGTGTGCTGCATATGTACTCAACAGGTGTCCCACTAAGGCCTTGCAGTCTATTACTCCATATGAAGCTTGGCATGGCAGGAAGCCTTCTATTGGTCACTTGCGTGTCTTTGGTTGCTTAGCCTATGCTTTAGTGCCTGTGCAACAATGCAGAAAATTGGATGATAAGGCTATCAAATGCATTTTTGTTGGCTACAGTGCTGAGAGCAAGGGTTACAGATTGTATCATCCGCAATCAAAGCGTATCTTAATTAGTCGAGATGTTGTTTTTGTGGAAGATGCTGTGCAGCCTTTGTTATCATGTACCAAAGAGACAGGTGTGAGCTCACGGGATGTATTTGATACACTGTTGCCTCTATTTACAGGTGGGAATTCAAATGTAAGTCCTACTGAGGCAAATATTTAGCCTATGCAGATTTTAAATGACATCATAGATCAGCCTATTTCTGATGCAGATTTACAGGATGTAATTCATGAGGATAGGGCTGAAAATGAGCAGGCTAGAGGTATGCCTAAATGGCTGGTGCAAACCTTGCGTGATAGTAAGATTGATGCACCTATGACTAGTCGTACTCATTCAGGTTTTCAGCATGCCTCTTATACATCAGATTGTTATGCTTTGGCTGTGTCTAGTATGTGTGAAGAGGAAGAACCTCTTTCATTTGATGAGACACAAAAATCAGAAAATTGGTTGGCTGCAATGTAAAGTGAATATGATGCTATAATGAAGAATGGTACATGGTCTTTGTGTGATTTG
Source organism: Cibotium barometz (assembly GCF_041138505.1). Lineage (NCBI taxonomy): Eukaryota > Viridiplantae > Streptophyta > Polypodiopsida > Cyatheales > Cibotiaceae > Cibotium > Cibotium barometz. The sequence goes on along the minus strand of NC_141101.1, from coordinate 38,814,900 downwards.
CCTATTGGTAAAAAGGCCATTGGATGTAAGTGGGTTTTTAAGTTGAAACGAAAGCCAGATGGCAGTGTTAATCGCTATAAGGCTAGACTTGTTGCAAAGGGTTATGCTCAAGAAAAGGGCATTGATTTTGATGAGACCTTTGCTCCTACTTGTCGTATGACTACCATTCGTAGCATTTGTGCATTGGCAGCTCATAATGGTTGGAATGTACATCAGTTGGACATAAAGACTGCGTTCTTGAATGGAGATTTGCATGAGGAGGTGTATGTATCGCAGCCTCGTGGTTTTGTTCAAAGAGGGCAGGAAAACAAAGTGTGCAGGTTGAAAAAGGCTTTATATGGTTTAAAGCAAGCTCCACGAGCTTGGTATGAAAAGATACATGCATATTTGACTGCACATGGTTTTCAGAATAGTCCAACAGAAAGCACTTTGTATGTTAAACGTGTGGATGATGTACATCTAATCATTGCTCTCTATGTCGATGACATGCTGCTCACAGGACTAAATGAAAGTCATATTGCTGATTTTAAGGCTGATTTGAATGCCTCTTTTGAGATGTCAGATTTGGGGCATTTGCATCATTATTTGGGGATACAATTTAAGCAGTGTGATGGAGGTATTGCTTTGTGTCAGACAAAGTATATTGAGACATTGTTGCGGAGATTTGGCCTTGAAGACTGCAAGCCTATTGCTACTCCAATGGAGACAGGTTTGAAGTTGAGTCTTCATCATGCTGGAGATCACTTTGATGTCACCCTCTATCAGACAGTTGTTGGTTGCCTCATTTATGTATGCATTACGAGGCCGGACATTCAGTTTGCAGTCTCACAGGTGAGCAGGTTTATGCATAGCCCAGGGTCTCATCATTGGAAGGCAGTTAAACGCATCTTTCGCTACTTGAGTGACACCATACATCTTGGGTTGTTTTATCCCAAGGGGGGATCGTTGCCGCCAGATTTACATGCTTTTCGGACTCAGATTGGGCTGGTTGCTATGACACAAGAGTGTCCACAAGTGGTTTTTGTTTCATGCTCGGTAGCTCATGCATATCTTGGTTGAGCAAGAAGCAACCTACTGTGGCCACTTCTAGTTGTGAAGCTGAGTACAGGGCAGCTTTCACAGCTACGGTTGAGTGTGTGTGGCTCAGACGGCTTATCGCGCTGACTTGGGTGTTGGACAGGAGTCTGCCACCTCTATCTTCACTGACAGTCAGAGCGCATTGGCAGTTGCACGAAACCCAGTTTTTCATGCTTGCACAAAGCACATTGAGGTGCATTATCACTATGTCAGGGAGAGACTCTCAGTAGGAGAGATCAGCTTGGCCTATGTGCCAACACAGGACAACCTCGCCGATCTTTTCACAAAGGCGCTTCCTCGTGAGAAGTTCGAAGCTTTCCGCAAAGCTTTGGGCTTGCTCCCCTTTGTGGACTGATCTACTTCAGGCATGGCACTCCCCTATACATGAGTGCCAGCTCTCGTTCACACCATCACTCCTAGGGGGGATTTGTTGCCATATATATATAGGCAGTGATGTGTGTGAACACACTTAGGACCGTCGGGGTACTTTTTCCCTCTTTAGGAGGTTTTTTTCCCCGGCTTGTATATACGCCCATCCTTCTAGGGCTAACTTATCTTTTGTACATTGATACAATCTAATACACTTTGTGTTGTGTGCATTCTTGCTTCTTCTTCTCCAAGCTTTGTGTGCTTTCCTGCAACCCTAATTCCAACAGGATGTAGATGTATGGATGTGGATATGGATGTGGATGTATGGATGTGGATGTGGATGTGGATGTATGGATGTGGATATGGATGTGGATGTATGGATGTGGATGTGTATGTGGATATGGATGTAGATGTATGGATGTGGATATGGATATGGATGTATGGATGTGGATGTGGATGTATGGATGTGGATGTGTTTGTGGATATGGATGTAGATGTATAGATGTGGATGTATGGATGTGGATGTGTATGTGGATATGGATGTAGATGTATGGATGTGGATATGGATATGGATGTGGATGTATGGATGTAGATGTATGGATATGGATGTGGATGTATGGATGTGGATGTGGATGTGGATGTGGATGTGGATGTAGATGTATGGATGTAGATGAGTATGTGGAAGAATGAATGTAGATGTGTATGTGGAAGAATGGATGTAGATGTGTATGTGGAAGAATGAATGTGGATGCGTGTGGAAGAATGGATGTGGATGTGTATGTGGATGTATGAATGCGGATGTGTATGTGAAGAATGGATGTGGATGTGAATGTGTACGTGGAAGAGTGGATATGGATGTGTATGTGGATGTGAATGTGGAAGAATGAATGAGGATGTGTATGTGAAAGGATGTGATGTCGATGTGAGTGAATGGATGAGATGTAATGTGATGTGAATCGGGATGAGAATGAATGAGATGTGATGTCATGTGAAGTGAATGAATGATATGGGATGTGAATGGATGATATGTGATGTGAATGAATCTGATGTGATGAGATGGAAAATGATGTGATTAGATAAGAATGGGCACACATATGAATTGGACGTGGATTAAGTAATATGGATTGATGTGGAAACAATGTGGAAAGATGAGAGCTCATTATAGAAACTGTATTTGTGACCTGTTTGTAAATGACTGTTTTATGTTAAGAATGTTGGGGAAGCATTTTGACCGTCTTGTGAATAAGGTCGTGGAGACCTAACTGATAAAGTTGCAATAGCTGACGGAGGACGTCTCGCGTGTAGCAAGGTCTCGGCCGAGGTCTTGACTAGCCTCAGTTCCATTTAAATGGTGAGCTTCCGATACGGACGATAAGGGACCAAGGAAGCGGCCTATGAGTGAAGTGCTAGGTGACCTGCGAAGGATCCTAGAGGGTGCTGACCATACTGTGCTCGGGCTCTGGGTCGCGGAAGATACCCACACGTGCGTCGTGGAAGATATTGGAACAAGGAGTAAGAGTTGTTTTCTGAAACCGGGCATAGATCTGGTTGATTGACCTTGCTGGTCCTCAACAGATGAGTCCATGGCTCTTTTATATGGATCTGTTGGTTGATCTTGCTGATCTTCAACGGAGATTCCATCTTGAATTTTTTATAAGTGAATATATTGCCAAGTACTATGAGCTAGGAACTATCAAAAAGGCCCCTGAGTGGACAGGTGGTGAGCGTTCTGGTTGCCAATGATGCCTTAGATACTCCAATAAAAGAATGATTAGAAATTAGGATTCAACCGGATATTTTGGAGGATTGTAATCAGTGATACTATGGCTTCATTAAATGATTGTTTTAAAGATAGATGAATCTGTGAAGAAAGCAATTTCATATTGGGTGTGTAAGTGGTGTGACTAGCTTTAAGTTTGCATGAACATCTAGCTAGCTGGCCTGGGAACTCTTATCCCTGGTACCCGGGATAAAACCTAACAAATTCTTAATTGGATCCCATCACTACAGTGGTTGGGCGGTTGGCTAACCTATGGGACTGATGGATCCATAAAATGAGACTCAATTTCTATTGTAGTACGCTAGATGAAGTAAATCCCGGATAGTAATTGTTCTATGGAAAAAGGAATCAACGGCTATGCCTCTCGATGGGAAAAAAAGCGTTGATCTCTATGATCCAAGTGCAAGTTTCTTTCTTGATCTTACCAAGTGACTTAGGTTTGGTTGGATCAGTTTGGTCAGTAATGACCTCTACTACGTTAGAGTAAAAATATCCTGGAGGAATCACTCGTGCTTTCCGGGCAAGGGAAGTTTTTCTGGGTACGGTTTTGGAAGAACCGAGGGATTAGTCTCCTATCCGGATATCCGTGGGCGAGGCCACGAGTGAGAGGACCCTGCACCGCGCAAGGAGTGCTACTTCTGCTGCTAGCACCCGTGAATCCGTTGCGCGGAGGGGCCAGGGATCTTTCAGTTGGTATAAAAGCAAATTGGCTATAGTGGACCAACTGAGAAGCCAAAAATGTCAAAAATTTATGGAGTAACAGTAAAAGGTTGGAATTGTGTGATGAAATTCATACAAATTGATATTCAGATTGAAATTCGTAAATTGGTAATTGGGTCTTCAGATGGAAGTACCGCAATTGTATGGAATCCCTGACTTGCTTGAGGCCTAGACATCATGGTATTTACCTTATAATTCCAAGGACCGTGGCTACCCGTATATACTGAGGGTATAACTGTAACTCTTTACTAGCAGTATATACGAGTAAATCTAAGACCTTGAAATTATAAGCAAAAATGCTATCCAGATGATGAATTCAAATGTGGTTAATATGATTTTAAAATTCTGGTTGAGAATTGATGAATTGATTTGAATTTTGATCGGAAAAAGATGATTCCTGAATTTTTGTTGAAAAGTGATAAGCTGGGCAAAACCATAATGAGGATGAATGAGACAAGTCCCTGTGATAATGTTCGTATAACTGGAATGATGATAATGACCTCACCAAATCACTATGAGATTAGTGGATTGTGCTGTCAGATTGCTACTGTTAACACGACCCGGTGGATCAAGTTAATAGGATGACAAATTGAGAACTTGCTTGACTGTAATTCCCGTGGAGCAATGTTCTCAGAAAGAAAATTTTCGGTCTAATGGACCATTATTGTGTTAAAGATATGAATGGTATGATCTGAATGAATTGTTATTTTTAATGATGAGTTCTATATAAGGGATATTTATCCCAGGATTCTGTTGGGTTGACCAGAATATAAGGAACCCTAGAATTAGTTGGATCTTAAGGGAAAGAGTTGTCCTCTAGTTTGCGAGATGAGTACATCTCGTGTTTTTTAAGTAGAATGTGTACGTGGAAGAGTGGATATGGATGTGTATGTGGAAGTACGAATGTGGAAGTGAATGTGGAAGAATGAATGAGGATGTGTATCTGAAAGGATGTGATGTGAGTGAATGGATGAGATGTAATGTGATGTGAATCGGGATGAGAATGAATGAGATGTGATGTCATGTGAATCAGAATGTGAATGAATGATATGGGATGTGAATGGATGATATGTGATGTGAATGAATCTGATGTGATGAGATGGAAAATGATGTGATTGGATGAGAATGGGTACACATATGAATTGGACGTGGATTAAGTAATATGGATTGATGTGGAACAATGTGAAAAGACGAGAGTTCATTATAGAAACTGTATTTGTGACCTGTTTGTAAATGACTGTTTTATGTCAAGAATGTTGGGGAAGCATTTTGACCGTCTTGTGAATAAGGTCGTGGAGAACTAACTGATAAAGTTGCAACAGCTGACGGAGAGTCAACGGAGGACGTCTCACGTAGCAAGGTCGGCCGAGGTCTTGACTATCCTCAGTTCGATTTAAATGGTCAGCTTCCGGTACGGTACCAAGGAAGTGGCCTATGAGTGAAGCACTAGGTGACCTGGAAGGATCCTAGAGGGTGCTGACCATACGGTGCTCGGGCTCTAGGTCACCGAAGATACCCACACGTGCGTCGTGGAAGATATTGGAACAAGGAGTAAGAGTTGTTTTCTGAAACCGGGCATGGATCTGGTTGATTGACCTTGCTAGTCCTCAACGGATGAGTCCATGGCTCTTTTATATGGATCTGTTGGTTGATCTTGCTGATCTTCAATGGAGATTCCATCTTGAATTTTTTATAAGTGAATATATTGCCCGGTACTATGAGCTAGGAACTATCGAAAAGGCCCTTGAGTGGACAGGTGGTGAGCGTTCTGGTTGCCAATGATGCCATAGATACTCCGATGATGAAGGAATGATTAGAAATTAAGATTCAACCAGATATTTTGGAGGATTGTGATAAGTGATACTATGGCTTCATTAAATGATTATTTTAAGGATAGCTGAATCTGTGAACAAAGCAATTTCATATTGGGTGTGTAAGTGGTGTGACTAGCTTTAAGTTTGCATGAACATCCGGCTAGGGGGCCTGGGAACGCTTTTCCCTGGTACTCGGGAGAAAACCTAACCAAATTCTTAATTGGATCCCATCACTACAGTGGTTGGGCGGTTGGCTAACCTATGGGATTGGATGGGGTTAGGCTGGACTAATGGATCCATAAAATGAGACTCAATTTCTGTTGTAGTACGCTAGATATCCCGTATAGTAATTGTTCTATGGAAAAAGGAATCAATGGCTGTGCCTCTCGATAGGGAAAAAAGCATTGATCTCTATGATCTAAGTGCAAGTTTCTTCCTTGATCTTACCAAGTGACTTTAGGTTCGGTCGGATTAGTTTGGTCAGTAATGACCTTAACTACGTTAGAGTAAAAATATCCTGGAGGAATCGCCCGTGCTTTTCGGGCAAGGGAAGTTTTTCCGGGTTCAATTTTGGAAGAACTGAGGGATTAGTCTCCTGTCCGGATATCCGTGGGCGAGGCCCCGACGAGTGAGAGGACCCTGCACCACGCAAGGAGTGCTATTCCGCTGCTAGCACCCCCCCGAATCCGAGGCCGTTGCGCGGAGGGGGCAGGGGTCTTTCAGCTGGTATCAGAGCGAATTGGCTATAGTGGACCAACTAAGAAGCCAAAAATATCAAAATTTTATGAAGTAACAGTAAAAGGTTGGAATTGTGTGATGAAATTCATACAAATTGATATTCAGATTGAAATTCGTAAATTGGTAATTGGGTCTTCAGATGGAAGTACCGCAATTGTATGGAATCTCTGACTTGCTTGAGGCCTAGACATGATGGTATTTACCTTATAATTCCAAGGACCGTGACTACCCGTATATACCAAGGAATCTTGATCACTAACTAAGTCAATTGGACTACCGAATCTCGTTATTATCATCTCATATAGGAATTTTTCTATAGCCTTTGTATCTCCAAGAGCTTTGGCTTCCACCCACTTTGTGCAAGCCACCATACTTATTGCCGGTTCTTTGAGATGGATATTTGAAAGGATCCACCAACTGCATGTTCACTTCCAAGCCTATGTTGTATGATAAAATCAAACTCGTGCAATAATAGCATCCATCTAATGAGCTTCCCTAAGAGGTTGGTCTTACTTATTACCAAATACACCAATGCTTAATGATCAACATAAAAGGTAAAATGATTTCCCAAAAGGTAATGCTTGAACTTACTCACTGAACTAACCATACCCAGGGTTTCTCTTTCTATTTGTAGAATAATTCTTTTCTACAATAGATATCATCCGGCTTACTACATAATAAAATTTGGACAAAACCAACGTCCTCTAGCTTCTTGTAGTAGTGCACTTCCAATTACAACATCTGAAGCATCCACAAAAATATGAAACAGTTTCATCCAATTAAGAGGTTGTACTATTAGGGCTACGTGCTAACATAAACTTGAGATGCGGGAATGCATGATCACATTTATCATTCCATATGTACTATGCATCCTTTTTTGTGAACATATACAGTGGACATGCCACGTGTACCAAATAACAGAGAAACCTTGTGTGCCACTTGATTCAGCCAAGGAACCTACCTAATTCTTTAATGTCACACGGATCTTGAAGTCTTACTATAATGATCACCTTTTGGGATCCATTGCTAGTCCTCCCTCTAAGACTATATGACCAAGAAACTCCTTGCTCACTCTGCAAAGGCACATTTTTCTAAATTTAGACTCGATCTAGTTTCTTGGCACTTTTCCATGCACATTGTCAAGTGTTGAAGATGCTCAAAGTGCTTTTTCTCAAACACACTGAAATCATCCACAAACACCCTCATGAATGTTGTAAGACAATCATAAAAGATTCCTTGGAGCACTCTGAAAAATAATTGTAGCATTCTTCAATTCGAATGTCATAATATTGGAGGCTCACAACACCCATTCTATGACAAAAATTGTCTTCTCTTTGCCTTCAGGAGCCATCCAGACATGAATACATTTCATAGCCACCAACTACATCCATCAAGAGAGAATCTATGAAAGGTAATGGAAATACATATGTAATTTTGGGGTACATTTAATTTTCTCTGTAATCCACAGACACTCTGAACTTCTCATTCTTCTTGGGGACACAATTGGTGAGAGCCAATTATCTCTATCTACTGGTGGGTAGATGAAACCCACTTCTACTAGCTTGGCAATCTCTTCTTTGACTTGTCAAGCATAATTCGGATCCATCTGGTACCTCTACTATCAGATTGGTACTACATCCCATTGATCTTGTGTTGATAATGTATAGCTCCAGGAGAATGTGTCCTTATATGCGGACAATAATTCCGATAATTTTTGCCTTCATTCATCTGTAAGTTTAGCAGTTACCCGGACCATTGAAGGATTCTGTTCATCTTCTAGATTCATTTCAAAAAGTTCATCCTCTTGAACCTGACTACTTTTTTGCATATCCCTTTCATGCACTTCTTCCATAGTAGCATAAATGACTAATAAAACTAAGGGTAATTTCCTAAGCTAAAAGTTGTGGCTTTTCTCTAGCAATGCACAACATTGCAACCTCAATCTCACTCACTAAACCCTAACTCATGAGAGAGTTGTAAAAAGAGAAGGAATAGAGAGAATACTAAAGATATATTTCACAAATGGGTTAACTTTCTTTTAAAAAGATTGGATTTCATACTTCGCAATTTTTTTCTCACTAGCTGCTTGGGGTAAGTGAGTCGAGGGCACCCATGACTAGTTTCAAGGTAGGTTTCTCATGTTATGACCAAGACTACAACAATTTACCAAATAATGCTTACAGATTCTTCTGCACTTACAATCTTCAACATAGTGATATTGTACACTTTCTATATGGCAACTGTGTACCAAAATAATCCTCACAAATACTTCTACACTTACAGCAAACTTACAATCTTCAACATAGTGGTATTGTACACCTGCCTATAAAGAAATTGTATATGGAACAATCACACAAACATATATCTAGCAACAACCTGTAAAACTCAGATTCTTTGTATGGAGTGTTTTGAATTTTTTGTTGCAACTTTGCACTGAGTGAGATTGGTGCATGCACAATTAAAATTGACGCGAAAAACTTGTAGAGCTAAAATAGGGCGCAAAACGTGGACCTTAAAATACAAGACTTGGGAGCTTCTTTACAACTTGGAAAAGAGAAGATTATAATATGCTCAATGATATATAAAGTGCAAACATGATGTGGATGAAGAATCCATGTTAACCAAAGTGCTAATGTCAATTACGAATGTGATTGAGTGGAAGAAATTGGTCACACAAAGGTGATGACGTTCTTGCACTTGTTGGAGTTGATATTGCAACAATTGGAGGATGTAGCATAATTGGTCCATTCTCCCTCCAAAAGAGATGGGGTAGGGATGTTTTTATAAGAAAACAAAGCTAGTGATTAAATGCTCACATAGTCTACGTAGGGGGTAGATTTTTGAGATAATGATCCTTGATATTTGTGCCACTTTGCTCATTATTGGCTCCTTTTTTGGGTTGTATTTTTATCCTCTTTAGAGATATTTAGGTATGGAAGATTAGAATGTAACATTTAATCACATTATCCAATAAATGAGGAGTTTTTAAGATGGAAATTAGTAAGCAATGGACAAGGGGGGATCATGACCATCTCCAATTTCCCTCCTTATTTTAGGTAATCATGGAGATGGTATACATGAAAAAAATGCTAGGTATTAATGTCTAGATATAAGGATCAACTTGGGATAAATGCTATGAATAAGAGAATGATCAATGAACTTGGATTTTTTTTGCTCGAATGATATATACTGGGAGAGAGTATATGTTGAGAACGAGATATCCTTTACATATATCATGACATGAGTCACCCTAGGTGTGCAACTTAGAAATAACTAATTGGACTTAAGGCATATTAATAAGTGTTCTTATTGTGTTAAGGCTGATGAGAGTTAAACATCAACCCCAATTGGATAACACACACATGATTTGGCTTATATTGAAAACTCTGAACCACAAGTATGAGTAGTAACAAGTATTTGCATTTAATTACTAAACAAGGAATTAAATGCGTCACAAATCATATTCTTACATGCTAGTTGTTATGTTATGAAAATTTAAGAGAAAATCAAGTAAATGACAAATGCCCAAAAAGAAATTCACAAAAAGATTTACAATAAACTTTAGTCCTTTATAAACCCTCAGTGTAGCATGCATTTTCTCAAATTGACAATTGAAAATGAGTCCTTTATGGTATGGCCTAGCTTGGTAGTCCAGATACTTTGCTATATATTTTACAATATCTCCTACATAATTCTCTCGCAAAAGAAACTCTTAGCAAATCTCACCAAAACACACAACATGCACATGCATGCACACAATTTACTACACAATACCAACTTGAATAATCACTCTTAAGTTATGTATTCCCAAGGTTAATCCTCTTATAGAAGTTTTTGAAACTAACAAAACCAAAAGCCTAGTTTGCATATAAATTGACCACTTTTTGTCCCATGGGTAAATTTTGGCCCTTTAGGGTATAAACTACCTTGATAGTTAAGGTACTTTGCTGAAAGGTTCAGTTCATCCATGATCCACCCTAGCCAAGAGGTTATGGATTCGAGCCCTAACATTTTAGGGTTGTGTGTGTGAGTGGGATAACTTCTAGATTGGTTACATTCCCTTGAAAAGGGCCTTTTGAAAAAAAAATAGTACCATTAAAACTCTACCAAAAAAAAATATTTTTTACCTTTCAAAAGCAATTCCCTTCTCTAAAAAAAAGCATTTCCATAGACACACACGCATACACATGCAAGGACTTATAACATACTCTTTTACCATTGTCTTCGATGCTTGTGAAACTATCATGTTAGGAGCTCAAAAGTCTTGATAATTTGGCCAATGTTTTTTTCCCCGAGGATTAAGCATGTGCTTATATAAAAGTGCTTGCAATATGATTTGTTCCTGTGCACAAATAATGTTGATTCTAAAAGGAGAATACGATCGTTTTGACTTATATAAAAGTGCATGCAATATGATTTGTGGAACAATGTTGTGCACAAAGAATGTTGATTCTGAAAGGACTATGTATTTGCCTTAACATAAAAAATATGTAGGCTTTTCCTATGTTCCTTTGGTAAAGCCAAAGTGAGTAATAAATCTCTTTTTCGTATGTTCCTTTGATAAAGCCCGAGTGAGTAATTAACCTTTTTCCTTTCTCCTAAACCAAACTCAACGCTTCATAAAGAACACAATGAAGTGAGTAATAAACCATTTTCCTTTCTCCTAAACCAAAAACATTACAAACTCAGTGCATCATAAGGAAAACAATGAAGTGAGACATGACTACTTCATGGTAACTAATCTATCATTTGTCAAACTAAAATGTCATCATTATCTTGATTCTCAAGACACAAACTTGGCAAAGTAAAATGAAGTTAAATGAGTGGTGATATCGAGTGTAAACCACCGATCAAATGGAAAGAATTGAAAACACCTAAGAGGAAATTGGATTTGCTTTTGATGATAGAATGCTTACCTTTACAAGGTTAAACCCTAATGAAAATCTTCCACAAGAAATGTGAGGAACTTTGGAGGATAAGAACAAAGATTAGTCCCTAGCTACATGGAAGCAGGAGGGGGAGCTTTTTTCTTCTTTGGTGTGTGCGAGAGAGAGAGAGAGAGAGAGAGATAGAGAGATAGAGAGAGAGAAGCCCACCTCTCTGCATGTGGAGAGCTCTCATTTTTTTGGGCTTTTCATCCACTTCTCTTTCTATTTCTCTTTCCATGCAAGATCAAATTTAATTTTCTCTATTATGTTCCCCCACCTTGTGAAGTTATTTTCTCAATCTCACTTGGTTCAAGGTTGGTGCTGCAATGGTCATTGTTTTAAGGAAACATGCGATATCGATTTTAATTTTTGGCCTACCGAAGGAAGGACTACATTTGGGGAGTTTCACATTTTCTTAAGCAAAGAATCATCACGTTAGAAGGGCTCACCCTCTATCTATCTATTACACGGCTTGCTCTTGCCCGCCACGTGTAACGTTTTTTTGCACCCTCCACGTCAAGACCTCTGCATGAGCCTGAGCCACCGCCGTGGTTAATGCAAGGAATGGGCCGCCTCTCTTGTAGGTCCCAAGTTGCAGGCTGCAGGTTGCAGCGGCCGCCTCCACCTCCGAAATTGATGAATGCAAACATGCCAACTCCTTCATTTGAATCCTTCGTTTCATCATCGTCATGTTTGCAAACGCGCCAACTCCTTGGTGGTGAGCCTCTCTCTCTCTCTCTCTCTCTCTCTCTCTCTCTCTCTCTCTCTCTCTCTCTCTCTCTCTCTCTCTCTCTCTCTCTCTCTCTCTCTCTCTCTCTCTCTCTCTCTCTCTCTCTCTCTCTCTCTCTCTCTCTTTGTGTTTTTTGCAGCTTATGGCAGGCTAACCCTTTGTGTGTCTTGCAGGCTATCGGCAAGACACGCTTCAATGGATGTGCTCCTTCTTGTGCTTTTTTATTGTGTTGGTTTACACTCCCGATCGGCTTGACGTGCTCCAGTGAACGCACTCCTTCTTGCGCTTTTTCTCTAGACCCTCCCCATACCATGCTTTTGGCCATGCTTAGCGAAGGAGGGAGAGAGAGTGAGAGAGAGGGGGGGCAGCATGCAGTGAGAGAGAGAGAGAGAGAGAGAGGGGGGGGGGGGTAGCATGTAGCATTCCAGAGAGAGGGGGGGTTGCATGTTGGCTGTGCTTAGTGATGGGAAAGGAGGGAGAGAGAGTGAGAGAGAGGGGGGGTAGCATGCATGGTTCCAAAGAGAGGGGGGGTAGCATGCATGGTTCCAAAGAGAGAGGGGGGGTTGCATGCTGGCCGTGCTTAGCGATGGGAAAGGAGGGAGAGAGACTGAGAGAGAGGGGGGTAGCATGTAGCGGGCGAGAGAGAGAGACAGAGGGGGGATAGCATGCATGGTTCCAGAGCTAGAGGGGGGGGGTTGCATGCTGCCGTGCTTAGCGATGGGAAAGGAGGGAGAGAGAATGAGAGAGAGGAGGTGGTAATGGGCGAGGGACAGAAAGTGGGGTAGGATGCATTGTTCCCGAGAGAGAGGAGGGGATTGCTTGCAGCAGTCATTTGGCTACACGTAAACGCCATGGGAAAGGAGGGGGGAAGAGAGAGAGAGTTTCATATTAATCCTTTTTTATATATATAGAGAGTGAGAGAGGGGGGGTAGCATGCAGTGGGCGAAAGAGAGGGAGTGGGGTAGAATGCATTGTGAGAGAGGGAGAGAGAGAGAGAGAGAGAGAGAGAGAGAGTTGCTTGCAGCGACGGCCGTTTGACTGCACGTAAACACCATGGAAAAGGAGAGAGAGAGAGAGAGAGAGAGAGAGAGAGAGAGTTTCATATTTTATTTTATTTTTACAGAGAGTGAGAGAGGGGGGATAGCATGCAGTAGGTGAGAGAGAGAGAGAGAGAGAGAGTGGAGTAGAATGCATTGTTCCCAAGAGAGAGAGGGAGGGGTTGCTTGCAGTGTCCGTTTGGCTGCACGTAAACGCCATGGAAAAGGAGGAGGAAGAGAGAGAGTTTCATATTAATCCGGCAGGTTATTTGCAAGCAAAAGGCAGGTAGATCGCAACTTCTCGAAAGTAAGTCACTCGGTTGATTTTTTTCTTTTGGAAATGTTGAGTTTTTTTTTAATGTTTTATTAATACACACTTTGAAATAATGCGCGTGAGAGAGAGAGAGAGAGAGAGAGAGAGAGAGAGAGAGAGAGAGCATGGTTGTGTGTGTGGGAGTGGGTGTGTGAGATTTTTGTTTTTTAAAAATGTTTTATTAAGTGTGTTGGTTGAGAGTGTGTTGGTTAAATGTTAAAAGTTAAGTTTATTATAATGTTTTACTAATTAGAAATAGCACATGGTTGTGTGTGTGTTTAAGAGAGAGAGAGAGAGAGAGAGAGAGAGAGAGAGAGAGAGAGTGGTTGTGTGTGGATCGAAGTTTGAGTTTTTTTTCTAATATTGAGATTTTCTTAAAATATTTTATTAATACACTTTCAAATAGCGCGTGCATGCGTGAATGATTTAGTTGTGAATGGTTAATGAGTAGTTTGTGTGTATGTATGTTTGTTGGTTGAGAATTTTTAAATGTGTGTGTGTGTGTGTGTGTGTGTGTGTGTGTAAGAGAGAGAAAGAGTGTGTGTGTGTGTGTGTGTGTGTGTGGTTGTGTGTGGATGGGGGTGAGATTTTTTTTTGAAATGTTGAGTTTTTTTTTATGTTTTATTGATACATATACACACTTTGAAATAGCGCGCGTGTGAGAGAGAAAGAAAGAGAGAGAGAGTGTAGAAGTGGAGGTGAGATTTTTTTAAAATATTTTATTAATACACACTCACCCCCACACACATACACTTCGTTACAAAATGAAAAGCCTAATAAGTTAGATTTTCGGTGCATAGACACTGGACAATACATAATTTTTCAATTTGTTGCTTAGAAGCTTGTTTAAATGCCGTTCGCCTAAAATATTGACCCACCAAATGAGTTTTGTAAGGTTTTATCCTTATCCTTCTTTTTTTCTTCAAGAATTATACCTTCAATAGCTAATATTTTTGTCTTGAACATATTTTGCCAAATGGAGGCGAGGAGTATAAGCTTCTAAGGAGAGATAATCAAGTAGTCCGAAGATTGTTTTGAAGCAATGTTTAGGCGTGTTAAGATTGTCAACATTTTATTGGGTTGGAATGCTAGATTTATTTATGTGCCAAGTTTGGTGCTTTAGGAGCTTCTATTTATGGATATATATAACAAGCATGATGTGTTTATATATAAGGTTGGCAAGTTGAGGACCATGAAGTCCATCATGGGCTTCAAATATAAGGCTTATCTATTCATTTCTTTGATATATGAAATTGGTTGGAATTAGGAAGTATAACACAACATACACACCCATGAGTGCCACCATTTGCGCAATGGGGACTTAAACCCGTGCCCTTGGGAGTCTTAGGCAACAATCTCTCTCCGTTGTACTTATTGGAGTTCGACAAGGACGAGCCGTCTATTTTATACACGCAAGATTACTCTTGCCCGTCAAGGACAAATCATGCCACTAGTTTATCTTAACATAAAAAAATACGTAGACTTTTCCTATGTTCCTTGGGTAAAACCAAAGTGAGTAATAAATCTCTTTTTCCTTATGTTCCTTTGATAAAGCTCGAGTGAGTAATTAACCTTTTTCCTTTCTCCTAAACCGAACTCAACGCTTCATAAGGAACACAATGAAGTGAGTAATGAGCTTCATAAGGAACACAATGAAGTGAGTAATAAACCTTTTTCCGTTCTCCTAAACCAAAAACATTACAAACTCAATGCATCAAAAGGAAAACAATGAAGTGAGAAATGACTACTACTTCATGGTGACTAACCTATCATTTGTCAAACCAAAATGTCATCATTATCTTAATTCTCAAGACACAAACTTGGCAAAGTAAAATGAAGTTGAATGAGTGGTGATGTTGAGTGTAGATCAACGGTCAAATGGAAAGAGCTGAAAACGCCCTAGAGGAAATTGGATTTTCTTTTAATGACAAAATGCTTACCTTTACAAGGTTAAACCCTAATGAAAATCTTCAACAAGAATTGCGAGGACCTTTAGAGGATAAGAACAAAGATTAGCCCCCAGCTACATGGAAGCAAGAGGGGGGGCTTTTTTCTTCTTTGGTGTGTGTGCGAGAGAGAGAGAGAGAGAGAGAGAGAGAGAGAGAGAGAGAGAGAGAAACCCACCTCTACGCATGTAGAGAGCTCTCAATTTTTTTGGCCTTTCCATCCACTTCTCTTTCTATTTCTCTCTTCCTTAAACAAACCCCCCTCACCTCCCCCTCATGTGGAGGGATTGCCATGTGGGGAGAGGGAGGGGGTTTTTTTACTTTAAACGAAAGAGAGATAGAGGGTTCATACATATACTTTGTGGAACATTTCTTTTCAACACTCCCTGTCATGACCCTGTGTTTTTCTCTGGACAAGATGCAGATGTGCACGGGGACATGGTGGACAGTGTGAATGGCATCAGGTGGGAGTGAAGATGGAGGCCCATGTGTGGATAACCCCATGTGTGAAAGGGGGCAAAGGAATTTTAACTTAAAAGGTTTTAAAAACCTTTAAAGTAATTTTTAATGCCTTTTTTGAGGAAAACGTGGCCCATAAGCTATTTTGGGGCCACGTGTGCTTTTTGGGGCAAAGGAGGGGCTGCCAGGAAAAGGAGGCGCCTAACTCTTGTGGAGGAGGGCTGCTCATCTGGATATTCAGGCGCCTATCTGAAGAGGAAGTGTGTGCTTTTCTGGGAAGAGGTGGACTGCATACTGGCTGCGCATGGATAGGCCTATGCAGGTAGTGTACGGCTGCTGTCTGCAGGTACAGCCCACGTGGCAGGTCAGGCTGCTGTCTACAGGTACAGTCCACGTGGCAGGTCAGGCTGCTACAGGTGCAGATTCAGGCGCAGTCAAGTACAGGTGCAGGTACAGTCCACGTGGCAGCTGTACGGACAGGACAGAACAGGCGCCTACTGAATCTCTCTTTCTTCTTTGCTTTTTGGAAGGACTGCAGGCAGGCTATGCTACAGAAGCTTCAGGCGCATGCTTTTTGGAGACTAAAGGGCTGGCTGCTGTGCTGTGCTTCAGAACAGAGACATAGGCCTCCTTTCTCTCTCTCTCTCTCTCTCTCCCTCTGCTGAAGAGTAGACAAGGGTTGGTTTTCTCTTGACACAAAGGTGGACAAGGGCTGTTTTTCCATGAACATAGACATCATGTCGATGGCGTTCAACTGATGGAACTTTCAGCCTTTCTATGCTTTGATTCGGGACTGTTTTGGGACAGTTTATGGGCTGTTTAGTTGCAAATTCAGCTATGTGCTTGGGTTTTTGGCTGCAAGTACAGGTTATTTGGTTATGTTTCTTGGCATGGGAGTGAAGCAAACTCGCATGGCTGCGTGCTCATGGAGCAGATTGTTTTCTTCCTGCTAGAAAGGAACAGTGGGACCTACAGTTATGGGCATCTCTATGTTGCCAGATGTTTCATGAGGGAACAGGTAACTAGATGTATGGAAACAGAACAGAAGTTTCAAAAGGGAAACAGGCCTAAGGGTTTCATGTGGAAACAGGTCGTAGGTTTTCTCGAAGAAACATGTTTTGGGTTTCTCCAGGAGATAGGTCACATGCATGCAGAAGGTACAGGAATGGACACATGTTTGGTACAGCCTTGCTACTGTCAGGACAGGGGTCAGGGAATCCATGACAGAGATGGATAGTACCCTTGGAAGGTAGAGAGGGTTTGTACAGGTGTGTCAACTGTATGGTATGCTATGCTGTGATGCGAGTTCTCTTTTGAGAGACAGTTTGGGAGTTTGTGTTGTGATGTAGAAGCACTGGATGTGTCAGGGTGTGATGCTGTTCATAGTGTGAGAGGCTATGGATGGTTGTGGCAACCTTGATCATGGGAGAAAGCTTCTGTATGCAGACTCAATGTGAGAGAGTCTTTTGATATGAACAATGGCTGGACTTGTTTGTGGATGCCGTGTGGATTAGAAGCCAGATGCAGGTTCTTTGCAGGCTTCAGGAGTTCTATTGGGACGGCTGAATTACCAGCCTTATATTGTAATCAAAGCTCTTAAAATCAATTAAAGAAATACCGCAAGGGGCGCCACTGCGATTTGGGGCCAATCGGTGTCCGTGTACTATTTGCAGGAGCACTCTAGCTCCCCCTGTTTGTTTTCCTTTTCTAGGTCCTCAATGGTGTTGAAGTGTTTTATGTGCGAGTGTTTGTTCCACCGCCCTTTGCTTTCTGAAGGCCGGTTTACAAGGTTCCGTTGCCGGGACCCATCGTCGTCTTTTTCAAGTGGGCGAGCTTAGGGTTGTTTTGGTCGGGACACATCGTCGACTTTCTCAAGGAGGCGAGTCCGTGGTTGCTTTGGTCGGGACAATCGCTAACTTTCCTAAGGGGGCGAGCTCGTGGTTGTCTCATGAGAGTCACATCAAAAGCTTCAACATGAGGAAAGTGAAAAGGAAGTGCAGGACACAGTACAGGATTTTGTGTCTTTGCCTATATGAGGTGAAGAGCAAAAGCTGAGGATGAAGTTCAGGAGAAAAGACACCAAGGACAAGAAGTAGTCGGCCAGGAACAAGAAGCAGTTGAAGTGTTATGGTGCAGGAGACGCGTTGAAGGCTATGGTTTTCGACAGTTTGTCACCAGTGGTATCTTCATAGAGGCTTCATGGGTTCGGAAGACAGTTTCTTTCTATGTTTAGCAGTGGTGATCTACTATGCTTCATCGAGGACTTGTGCTTATCACTTGGGTGGAGTGCAAGCAGGTTTTGGGTGCCTGAGGATGTATCAGATGAGGCTCAGATGGAAGTGGAAGAACTTGACGAGGTTCTTATTCCTGAGCATATACTGGCACATAAGGAAAGAAAGGTACAGGGTAAGGTTTCCCGTCGCTATCCTGTGAAGTTCAAGAGCTGTTCACTGATGGATACGAAGTGGATGGAGGAGGTTCACTGATGGATGCGAAGTGGATGGAGGAGGATGACTTAGCAGATTCACCTCAGGAGTTGCAGCTTTATCTTGATGCCTATGAGTTGGAGCCGACTCTTGTTGTGGCTCATTCAAGTTCAGCAGAGCATGGGTCTGGAGCATTGCCTGATGCTCAAGAGGGGGGTAGCACCTCCGCTCCCTTGTTACAGACAGGCTCAGTTGTTATCTAGGAGTCGCTTGGTGACATCTTTGTATTCACCCGAAGGTACTGAGGCTGACAGTACATCTACTTATGGGACTTCTATGATCTTGTGTTCTAGACACATGAGATGATGGTTGAGTATGGTTCACAGTCGCGCGCACCTGGAACTCTAACTGCAACTATGGATAACTCTATGGAGGACATAAGTCTTGCGAGCAGTCCTAGAGTTGGTTTGGTTCATGGAAATATGGATCGAATTCTATTTGTGCATGTATGCATACACTTTTTGAGGTAGAGGTATTTTTGTATTCTGGTGCCATTGGATCCTGGTACCATTGAGAATACATTGGGAAATACTCTGCATTGTGTCATGTGCTGCATGTATGTTGGTATGATACATCAAGTGCTTTATTATGTTCATGGATGCACCATTGGGTGTAACTCCTGCGGGATGGCCATGAGACATATGTGGGAAAGTACTTGGTAGATGTAGTGTTTGGATGCATTGAGTGCTTTCATATGCTCATGTTTTACCTTCAGTCGTGGGTCCTGCAGGATGCCCATGGGCGTAAGGCTTGCGAGCAGCCCTTAGACTGTTACTTTGGAGTAGCTAGAGCATTTTGAGGAGCATATCGTTTGCGAATGCATATATGTGTCATGCATATGTGTGCCATATGTAGAATGATGCATGGTTTTGTTTTTGGCTAACACCGTTAACGTGTTTCCATTTGGTTTTAGACTTTTGCTGTAGGTTCTGAAGGAACAAGCAAGAGGAGTTTGTCACTGTGGCGTGACAGTGTGGCTTATTGTGCAGGATGATTGTTTTTATCACCCAGATGCATTGGAAGGCCATTGTTTTTGCCATATGGGGTATCTTTGCTCATGAGATGCCTTACTGTGCCATTGAGTGCAATCGAGGACGCTTGCCATTTTTCAAGAGGGGGGTATGTCATGACCCTGTGTTTTTCTCTGGACAAGATGCAGATGTGCACGGGGACATGGTGGACAGTGTGAATGGCATCAGGTGGGAGTGAAGATGAAGGCCCATGTGTGGATAACCCCATGTGTGAAAGGGGGCAAAGGAATTTTAATTTAAAAGGTTTTAAAAACCTTTAAAGTAATTTTTAATGCCTTTTTTGAGGAAAACGTGGCCCATAAGCTATTTTGGGGCCACGTGTGCTTTTTGGGACAAAGGAGGGGCTGCCAGGAAAAGGAGGCACCTAACTCTTGTGGAGGAGGGCTGCTCATCTGGATATTCAGGCGCCTATCTGAAGAGGAAGTGTGTGCTTTTCTGGGAAGAGGTGGACTGCATACTGGCTGCGCATGGATAGGCCTATGCAGGTAGTGTACGGCTGCTGTCTGCAGGTACAGCCCACGTGGCAGGTCAGGCTGCTGTCTGCAGGTACAGTCCACGTGGCAGGTCAGGCTGCTGCAGGTGCAGATTCAGGCGCAGTCAAGTACAGGTGCAGGTACAGTCCACGTGGCAGCTGTACGGACAGGACAGAACAGGCGCCTACTGAATCTCTCTTTCTTCTTTGCTTTTTGGAAGGACTGCAGGCAGGCTATGCTACAGAAGCTTCAGGCGCATGCTTTTTGGAGACTAAAGGGCTGGCTGCTGTGCTGTGCTTCAGAACAGAGACACAGGCCTCCTTTCTCTCTCTCTCTCTCTCTCTCTCTCCCTCTGCTGAAGAGTAGACAAGGGTTGGTTTTCTCTTGACACAAAGGTGGACAAGGGCTGTTTTTCCATGAACATAGACATCATGTCGATGGCGTTCAACTGATGGAACTCTCAGCCTTTCTATGCTTTGATTCGGGACTGTTTTGGGACAGTTTATGGGCTGTTTGGTTGCAAATTCAGCTATGTGCTTGGGTTTTTGGCTGCAAGTACAGGTTATTTGGTTATGTTTCTTGGCATGGGAGTGAAGCAAACTCGCATGGCTGCGTGCTCATGGAGCAGATTGTTTTCTTCCTGCTAGAAAGGAACAGTGGGACCTACAGTTATGGGCATCTCTATGTTGCCAGATGTTTCATGAGGGAACAGGTAACTAAATGTATGGAAACAGAACAGAAGTTTCAAAAGGGAAACAGGCCTAAGGGTTTCATGTGGAAACAGGTCGTAGGTTTTCTCGAAGAAACATGTTTTGGGTTTCTCCAGGAGATAGGTCACATGCATGCAGAAGGTACAGGAATGGACACATGTTTGGTACAACCTTGCTACTGTCAGGACAGGGGTCAAGGAATCCACGACAGAGATGGATAGTACCCTTGGAAGGTAGAGAGGGTTTGTACAGGTGTGTCAACTGTATGGTATGCTATGCTGTGATGCGAGTTCTCTTTTGAGAGACAGTTTGGGAGTTTGTGTTGTGATGCAGAAGCACTGGATGTGTCAGGGTGTGATGCTGTTCATAGTGTGAGAGGCTATGGATGGTTGTGGCAACCTTGATCATGGGAGAAAGCTTCTGTATGCAGACTCAATGTGAGAGAGTCTTTTGATATGAACAATGGTTGGACTTGTTTGTGGATGCCGTGTGGATTAGAAGCCAAATGCAGGTTCTTTGCAGGCTTCAGGAGTTCTATTGGGACGGCTGAATTACCAGCCTTATATTGTAATCAAAGCTCTTAAAATCAATTAAAGAAATACCGCAAGGGGCGCCACTGCGATTTGGGGCCAATCGGTGTCCGTGTACTATTTGCAAGAGCACTCTAGCTCCCCCTGTTTGTTTTCCTTTTCTACGTCCTCAATGGTGTTGAAGTGTTTTATGTGTGAGTGTTTGTTCCACCGCCCTTTGCTTTCTGAAGGCCGGTTTACACTCGCTCTCTCTTCATTCATGCTTATTGGGAAACATGGATACATTCCTGATCTCGAGAGACCATATGTCCTAAGTGTGTTTAGTTGTGAGTGCACCTTATTGGAGGTTCCATAATTTTACCTTGTCAATCTTGACCTCAATCCAAGTTAATCAAACCCCTACTTTTGAACATCATGAATGACTTCCTTGCATACATCTTCTCTATATTATCTTAAGGAAGAGTTTCACAAAGCTGCCACTTGTTGGAGGTTCGAGAAGAGGAGGAAGAGATTTGAGGAGGTTTGGGTAGAATTTGATTTTGGAGGCCTCAAAAGAAGTGCAAAGCACGGGTTCCCAACTAGTTTTTTTTAATGCAACTTGGCGAGAGAATATTTGGGCACAGGGTACTTGCTGTTTAAGACAAATCCTCTGTTATATGAGATCATACACAAGTGAAAAGCTCCATTCACCGTCCACAAGCTAGAAGTAATATGGGCACGACAACGACACTAATATTATTAAATCGTAGTTACTATTTCTGGGGGGGGGACACACACACCTATCCACCCACCACACACAACACACACATGTTAGCGAAAGAAACGTTTTGAGGGATCACCCCACACATGCAAAGGCTTGTTTTACCTAGTCACTGAGGACGATTAGTGCCCACGAAAAGGGTAGACTTGGGCAACGAAACAGGTTGGACATGGGATGGGCAGACCATCGACACAGAAAAAAAAAGCTCCAATTTTGATATGTTCGTCCCAATCAATGTTTTGATGAGGCATTTGGCGGAATCGTTGTGCTAAAACTTCACGGTAGAATTGGAAAAACGGTTGAACGATAGTTATCAATCTCTCTCACAGGGGGGCGCACACACACAGGGGGCCCAATAAAAACTTTCCATAACATATAATTTTGATCGTCAAGCCTGAAAACATCGCAAAGCAATCGACGGTTTTTTCTTTTAAACAATCATCAAGAAGAGATCTTGAAAAAACAAACCTTCATGGTACGACTCCCGCAACACTATTGTGACAACTCAATGCTTCCTTGAAATAGAAGCGAGACAAAAGATAAAGGAAAACAAAAGCAAAAATGATTCAGGACTGCATGACTGTAAAATTCTAACTTACCCTAATAAATTTCGAAGTAAATTGCCTCCTTAATTCCTCTGGCACTCCCAGAGGAATGACCCGATGGCGAGTTCGCGCTTGCCGGCGAGGGTGCGGGGGATGGAGAGACCGTACTCCTCCAGCAGACGGTCCAGCTTCCACTCCGGCATGCTCTCGTAGTCCGCCCGGCTGTACCTCGGGTAGTGCAGGGGCATCTGGAACACGCAGGGCACCAGCCGCTCTTGCCCCACTGTGGAAGGGTAGGGCTTGCGCAGGCGGGGAGAAGAGCATGTCTCGAGCTGCCGCTCCATGTGCAGCAGGTGCTGCTGCGAATTCACGCGCTTGATGTCGGAGAGGAGCTTCTGGACGGACTGCTCCAGCAACGACACCCGCTCCAGTAGCTGCAACACATCCTGCTCCAACAAAGGGTTAGGGCTAGGGTTACTGTCGAGGTTAGGGTTAGGGTTCCGCTCGGGAGCAAGAGATGCCATGATAGGCTTAGCGTTAGGGTTGAGGGTGCGCAACTGCGAAGATTTTGGAGTGCAGGGAGGAAGTTATATATGTCTGATGTTTCTTGTGTCCCACGCCGGAGGTCTTCTTCACATCAAGGAGGGTTTCGGGTGATTGTTGGCGCCGCCCCCGAACGATGTTTTTTAGACACGCGCAGACGTGGAATCGAACGACCCGCCCAAAGTACTCTCTTTTCTGAGTCAAATAAAACCCACAGGTTCTAATCAAACAGGTGCATCCAGGGTTCGGGAAAAGACGGGTTCGCTTTAGCCTAGAACTTGTTCAACTTCGGGAAAATCCTTCTCAAATTCTTATGAGAAGGAAATAAAACCCTTTCAAATTTTACAAGTTTTAGTTATATTTTCTAAATTCACATAGAAAATACAATCTCAAAAATAGCAATTTCCTTCTCATTTAGTGGGTGAAAAGGATTTAGTTCCTTTTCCCTAAAATTGTTTTCCCGAAACCTGGGTGCATCTTCTTTTCTTTCTATTTCTTATGGAGCTAACAGCCCCCCGCCACATGGTGACTTTTTTTGGCTTGCCATCGTTCTACATGTGCCATGTGCCCTCTTCTCTAAAGAGTTAAGGAGCTAGCTGCCTCTTTTCGTTGTAGGCCACCACTCCATGCAGCAACCGCCGGTTTGATGTTGGTTGCAGGTTGGAGGGCATCCCTTCAATGTAGGAATTTGAATTCCCACCTCTGCCTCTTTTCGCTGCAGGCCACTACTCCATGCAGAGCCACCGCAAGGTGCAGGAGCCGTCGGTTTCATGTTCGTAGCAGGTTGCAGGTTGTGGGAATTTGAATTCCTATCGGTGTTCTTTAGAACGTGCGCCTGGTGAGCCATATTCCCACTGTCTCTCTCTCACATTTACCTTTGCCTTGCCTACTTTGAAGCTTGCATTGTGCAGGTATGCTTCCCTGACACTTGCGCTTCCTCCGTCGTCCTCCAAGGTTTGCTTCTTCCCTCCTTCTCCTTAATGGCTTCTCTTTCTCATGCTGTGTGTGTGTGTGTGTGTGTGTGTGTGTGAGAGAGAGAGAGACCAATTGCTCTATTTTTGGCCTCCCCTCGACAGTTTGCTTCCCCAAGGCCTGCAAGCATTTGAAGTAAGTCCGATCTCCTTATCCTTACATGTATTCGTCGTTTCTTACATGCATCTTACGTGCATGCAATAAATCACCGTTTCTTATGTGCATGCAGTAACTTGTGTGTGTGTGTGTGTGTGTGTGTGTGTGTGTGTGTGAGAGAGAGAGAGAGAGAGAGAGAGAGAGAGATTTCGAGCCCGATGCGCGTGCAGTAACTCTCGGGGGTGTGTGCAGTTTTTCGCCGTTTCTTTTCTACATGCAGTAACTTGTGTGTAGATGTGTGTGTGTGTGTGTGTGTGTGTGTGTGTGTGTGTGTGTGTGTGTGTGTGAGAGAGAGAGAGAGAGAGAGAGAGAGAGAGATTTCAAGCCTGACGTGCATGCAACAACTTTCGGGAGACGTGTGTGCAATAACTTATTGGGGGTGTGTGTGTGTGTGTGTGTGTGTGTGTGTGTGTGAGAGAGAGAGAGAGAGAGAGATTTTGGGGGTGTGTGCAGTATCGATCTACACATGTGTGCAATTTTTCGCCATTTCTTTGCTGCATGCAGTAACTTATAGGGGGTTGTGTGTTTGTGTGTGTGTGTGTGTGTGTGTGTGTGTGTGTGTGTGAGAGAGAGAGAGAGAGAGAGAGAGAGAGAGAGAGAGATTTCGAGCCCGACGTGCATGCAGTAACTTTCGGGGGATGTGTGTGCAATAACTTATTGGGTGGGTGTGGGTGTGGGTGTGGGTGTGTGTGCGTGTGTGTGTGTGTGTGTGAGAGAGAGAGAGAGAGAGAGAGATTTCGGGGGTGTGTGTAGTATCGATCTGCACGTATGGATGCTCCACTCTCTACATGTGAATTCATGGGTAGTGGTTGGGCCATGCTTCTTACGTGCATGCAGTAAATCACCGTTGCTTCTACATGGATATATATGGCAAGCATGGTGTGTTTATATATAGGTTGGCAAGTTGAGGACCATGAGGCCCATCATGTGCTTCAAATATAAGGCTTATCTCTACTCACCCTCCAAGGACGAGCATTTATATATATATATATATATATATATATAATTGGCTGGAATTAGAAAGTGCAACACAACATACACACCCATGCGTGCCACCGCTTGCACAATGAGGGCTTGAACTCGTGACCTTGGGACTCTTGGTGGGCAACAACCTCTCTCCACTCCTCTCTCCACTGTACTAATTGGCGGTCGACAAGGATGAGCCTTTTGTTTTTATACATGCAAGATTACTCTTGCCCGTCAGGGAGGGTCATGCCACTAATCTGAGTAAAGATATGTTAAAAAATGCGCTTGTGTCAAATAAAGACAAGGGTATAATCAACCCAAGAAAGAAACCTATTAGGCTTAGCCCAGTATGTATGAAAGTGTCATGTAGGCTGTAATGCCTGTGAGACCGACGGTAGACCGGATGGCCATATCCGGGGTTCAGTGGGAGAGGACGCCCATGCGGAGTCATGGGTGGCCAGGCTAGTGTGGACGGCAGGCCACACACTATATAGCCTAGGGGATGAGGGGCAATCTTCATTCTTCCTCTATGGCTGGGTGGTGAGCCAGAGGCCGTCCCCTCTCGTGGTAACGCCCGTAGTGGCGTTACGGATATCTAACACTGATATCAGAGCGTGGTTCGAGGGGATCGTGAGAGTCTGCGCGTGAACGGGGGACCGGAGCCCACTCGATGGTTTTCATCCACAATCTTCTCACCCTTATCTCCTCAAGGGAGTGTGTGGAGGGAGGCGAAAACACACGTTTTGAAGGGAAGAACTCTTTCTCTCTCTCTCTCTCACTCTCTCTCCCCGTCACACACAGCAAGCAGCATCGCAGGTAAGCAAAGCAATTTTCATTTGTTTTTTTTTCTGCTGCGTTTGAATGGCTGCGAAGGAAACGTTCAATCTGTGTGGAAGGGGGGGCGCAGACCCGAAAGCTTTGAAACACACGAGGGGTGTGGGAGACGTGGGGCGAATAGCACGATTGTGCGCCACCCGTCTGTGTAAAAACTCTTTGTGTAGAGGGTAGCACGACTGTGTGTGGGGGGTAAACACACAGACATTTGCGAAGACCATAGCGAAGAGCTGCTGTGTGTGAGGCGAAAACACACGTCTGCTCTTTGCGCCGTCTGAGCACCCTTGCACCGTCGAACAGCCTTGCGGGGGCGTGAACAAAAGAAAAGGGTTACGTGCAGTGCCATCAGATGTGTGAGGCGCCCAGGCAAGCCAGGCCCACGGCGGCGCCCAGGCAGGCCAGCCCAGCCCAGCGGGCGGCCAGGGTGGCGGCAGCCCCAGTGGCGGCGCCCAGGCAGCGGGCGGCCAGGGCCATGGCAAGCCAGCCCTTAGGCGGCCAGCCCAGCGGCGGCCAGCCCAGCGGGCGGCCAGGCGGGCGCCAGCCCAGCGGGCAGCCAGGGCCACGGCCAACCAACCAGCCAGCGAGGGCCACCAGCGGCCAGAAAAAGAGGAGAAAAGAAAAAAAACAATTCTTTTTTTATATTTTCATTATTCAATTTTAATAAAAATTAAAAATGAAAAAAAAAATTCAAACAAACGCTCTCTCTCGGCTGGGGAGGAAGGATAATCCCCGCAAGAAATAATCCCGGCAAGGCACCTCTCGATCATTTTAATTTTTGTTATGAGTTGCAGGTATTTTTCTCGTGGATCGGAGCATCCCGGAAGCGTCCTTGTAGAGGCTCGCAACGCAACCAAATCGACAGGCGACCGTAAAGGGGGGTGACTATTATTCTCTCTCCACCACTGCTCATTTTATTAGCGTTTTTTTAGTGATTTCTGAGTTCTCGCATTATTTTTTTTTGCAAGAATTAAAGATGTCTGCTAGGCGTAGTGTGTCCCCACCGCCTTCTACTTCTCTAGGTTTTTCCAGTCTCTTGTCCTCGGTCGCGGGTTTGACCCCAACCGACCCCGACCGAATTGTCAGGCCGTACACGCCCGACCGTTGTTCGGTCCGGAGTGCGCTCGTCGATCACTCGTGATCTGCCAGCGCCCTCCTCGTCTATTGACCTCGCCTTAGGACCCAGCGAGCCCGCAGCGGCCGCATTGGCTGATGACCCCTTTCTGGCCGATGAGCCAGAGGACATGAACACTGACGTCGCCGAGGAGACCGAGGAGGACCTCTTGGATTATGACGACGACAACTATGACCTATTGGACCCTGCTGATGTCCTGACAGAGACGGAGCTCTCTAGTGGACTGTTTAAATATCTTAATGCCAAATTGAACACTATGGGTAAAGTCCAGGCTGATTTAGTAACGATGCTACAGAGCATCTCCACACAGTTATAGATGCACTGACAGCCGCCTCGGGTAGTACTCCGACTCCTCGTGGTAGCCGAGCTCCTGCGGCACGGGTGAGCGTAGCCTCGCCAGTAATTGCAGGAGTACAGGCCGATGCGCCTGTGCGGGGCCGTCCGTAGTAGCGACAGCTTCATCGTTGTTAAAAGACTTAAAACCGCCTAGTTTTGGTGGCGAGGAAAAGGAGAGAAACAAGGACTCAGTCAATATGTTTCTAGCGAAGTGGTCAGATTTGCACGCGCTGCAACAGCAGCCTAGCCGTATACAGCCCGTAGAGGCTAGCCTCTCATTAACCGGCAAAGCGTACAAGTGGTGGATGAGTTTGACAACTCGCCCTGCCACTTGGACGGAATTTGAAACGATGTTTCGAAAAGAATTTTTGCCTGTTAATGAGGCAGAGAGAAGCTGGGAGTTATGGGACAAGTGCGATGGAGAACAAATCCCTAACTCAGTACATCTCAAACTACAGGGAGATAGTACTCAAGCTAAAGGGAATCGATGCATTCCAAACATTGCGAGGCTTTAAGAGAGGCCTCAAAGATGATTACCTTGAGTACGTAGAATCCCTACAGCCTAAAGACTTAGCAGAGGCAATTCAATATGCACAGATATTCGATGACATCAAGCGCCGTAGTGCGCGTGGTGGTTCTAGCAGGGCCGAGGGTAGTGAAAAAAGGAGGTCAGGCCTCAAAAGAAAAGGGTTCCGCAGTGAGAAACAAGGGGATAGGACGGACCAGGAAGGACAGGGTGGTCATTGGTCTAAAAAACCGCGACCATCCAGGAAAAAAAGAGACACCGAAATCCAAAAGAAAGAGCAGTATATTAAAGCGCGAAAGGAAAATCGCTGCTTTAATTGCAATGAAGTAGGGCACACGAAAGCTGAGTGTCCAAAGCCTAAAGCCAGCACGAGTGGCAACGAGCCCAAAAAAGATGGTAAATCTTCTAGGCAGTTGCATACAGTGCAGAGACTCCCTCTCAGTTCCGCAGAGTTCAGAGAGGTGACAGTGTGTCATTGTGATGAGTATCATGCTTGTTCAGTGACACCAGCGATGTGGCAGCCTACTGTAGGTCCGCATGACATGGTGCGCATGTATGGCACCATAGGTGGCCGTAGAGTCACAGTTTTTATTGATGATGGAGCTAGCCACAACTTCTTGAACTACTCGTTAGTCAAGAAGTTGGGATTAACTGAGACCCGGAGTGATCATGAGTATACTGTTGGCCTAGCCAACGGATATGATAAAACGGTATGGAATACCGTAGTATTGGGGGTCCCATTATCTATGCAGGACTACGAGGCTCCGCTTGACTTTCAGGTCATGCACTTAGCCAGAGCAGACGTATATCTAGGCAGGGAGTGGTTGTATGGCTTGGGCCCAGTTCTAGCTCGGAATTACTTACATAATACGCTATGTTTTGAGCACGGAGGTAGAGTCATCACCCTGCAGGGCGACCGTACTGTCCCTGCCACACCACATTTCCTCCATGGAGCTATGTACAGCGGTCCGCAGAGACCAGATAGCAGAGGTATATGCTTGTTACCCTCTTTTGAATTCTGTTTCCGTAGATGAAACAATAAATGATGTTTGCGTAGACAAACAAGGAAAACAAAATAACCTTGGACGAGACCCACTGCTTGAAAACCCTGTTTGGCATGCATGTGATTCAAACAAGAAAAAATCCAAGGTGAATGAGACATTAAAGAAAAAGTACGTAGATACTTTAATGAATTTATTAGAGGAATTTCAGGATGTTTTTCCTGATGATTTACCAGATGGTTTACCACCATCTAGGGACGTAGACCATGGCATCGAAGTTATGCCAGGATCAAAATCTATAAGCAAACCTGCTTATAGATTAAGCCACTCCGAGGCACAGGAGGTGGAAAAACAATTAACAAAATATTTGAACAAAGGCTTTATTCGGCCTAGTTCAAGTCCGTGGGCATCGCCTATTCTTCTGGTAAAGAAGAAAGACGGATCTATGCGGATGTGCATAGACTATAGGGCTCTTAATCAGATAACGATTAAGAACAAGTATCCAATGCCACGCATGGATGAGTTGTTCGATCAACTCTATAGATCGAGATACTTCACAAAAATAGACCTGAGATCTGGATATCATCAGGTTAGAATAAAAGCAGAAGATGTTGCGAAGACAGCATTTCGGACCCGTTTCGGGCATTTTGAGTTTTTGGTTATGCCATTTGGGCTAACCAATGCTCCAGCGACGTTTATGACGCTAATGGATAGCATTTTACGTCCATATTTGGGAAAATTCGTAGTAGTTTTCCTAGATGATATTCTTGTGTACAGTAAGACACAGAAAAAACACATAGAGCATTTGCGTCTAGTGTTCGAGTTGTTGCGAGAGCACAAACTATTTGCGAAGAAGAGCAAATGTGAATTTTTTGAAACAGAAATTCACTATCTTGGCCATATTATATCCGCCGATGGTACGCGGATGGAGCCAAAAAAAGTAGAGGCTATTCTTAAATGGCCAGTGCCGAAGAATCTCGAGGAACTGCAGATTTTTCTTGGCATGTCGGGGTTCTACCGACAGTATGTGAAGGACTACGCGAAGATCGCAGTCCCGTTGACTGACCAGTTACGGTCAAAAACAAAAAGCATTAGTTGGGGAAATGCCCAACAGAAGAGCTTTGACAAGCTCAAGGTGACCGTAGCAGCTGCACCTGTTTTGACAATTGTCGATCCAAATGAGCCGTTTGTTTTGGAAACAGACGCTAGTAATGAGGCCATTGGGGCCGTACTAATGCAAAGGGGATGCCCAATTGCATTTGAAAGTAAAAAGTTAGATCGTGCGCAGCGTAACTACTCGGCTTACGAGCGAGAGTTACTAGCGATAGTTCATGCACTGAAAAAGTGGAGACACTATTTACATGGTGCTACTTTTGAGGTCCGGACGGACCATGAAAGTCTGAAATGGCTTTCAAGTCAAAATGAACTGAAGGGTAGAAAAGCTCGGTGGGCGGAGATTCTACAGGAGTTTGACCTTCAGATACGTTACCAGAAAGGTAAGTATAACGTGGTGGCAGATGCACTTAGTCGCATGCCACAGATTAATGAACTTAGTTTCACAGTCTTCAAGAATGATTTCTTGGAGTCTCTACGTGGTTTATGTGAGCACGATCCATCTTTTACAGAGGTCTGGCGCGCTGTACGCGTACGCACTTCTTCACAGACGCGACCACCTCCCTCGTTGGCACGTATTGCTAGTCCGGAGAGACTGGCTGAAGGTGCAACGAGAAGGGAAGCGAGAGTTAGTCCGGAGAGACTAGCCGTGTCTTCTGGGTATAGTTTGGAACCGGAGAGTTCTGACGTATCACCTTCATCACCTTTGACTGCCACGGCTTCAAAGGGGAGTGATAAACTTTGTCGGGGGGAGAAATATGCTAATTACTCCATTGACGACGGGTACTTACTCTACAAGGGTAGAATATGTGTACCAACTATTGGTGACTTTCGGGCCCAAATTCTTAAAGAAAGTCATGATAGTCCAAGTGCGGGACATCCTGGGATTCAGAAGACCTATGCACTAGTAAAAAGACAGTTTTATTGGCCTAGTTTGTTTAAGGACGTCCAGACTTATGTGCTGAAATGCAATAAGTGCCAGGTCAATAAACATGAACGTCTTAAGGTTGGAGGACTACTCCATCCACTGGAGATTCCTCAAGGGAAATGGGAAAGCATTTCCATGGATTTCATTACCGGTTTACCCAAGACGAGTCTAGGGAATGACTCGGTGTGGGTGGTAGTGGACAGGTTAACTAAAATGGCAAAGTTTATTGCCACGAAGAAAACTGTAAAAACGCCAGAGTTGGCAAAACTCTTTATTGAACATCTCTACAAGCTATATGGCCTGCCCGCAGATATAGTGTCAGATAGAGATAGAAAGTTCAACAATCATTTTTGAAGGGAAGTCTTCAAAAAGCTGGATACTACTCTGAGTATGAGTACGGCAGATCATCCGGAGTCTGATGGTCAAACTGAAAGAGTGAACCAAATTCTAGAGGATATGTTGCGTTCTTATGTTAGTAAGAAGCAATCTAATTGGGAAGAGTACTTGCCCTTATTGGAGTTTGCCTATAACAGCTCCAAACACTCAGCGACTGGATTTACACCATTCAAGTTAATGTATGGATTCCAGCCGAGATCTCCGATGGTTGTAGGCCTAGAAAAGGAGAAGATTCAATCTGTCAAGGATTTCCTTGAAGATATGAATGATATGCTCAGAGCTGCACGTGAGAGCATTCGTAGCGCCCAAGATCGTGCTAAAACTTATGCGGATAAAGGACGAAGAAAGGTGACCTTTGCAGAAGGTGACTTTGTATTCCTCAAGGTTCCTGCGCAGTCAGAAACCATGAAAACGGGAAAGTGTGACAAACTTTCTCCGAGATATTGTGGTCCTTTTAAAATCCTTAAGAAGATTGGGGACGTAGCATATAAACTTGAGTTACCGGAGAGTTCTCAAGTCCATCCTGTCTTCCATGTCAGTAAACTGAAGAAATTAGTTCATGGGTTAGAGAACGCAGTTTCTCCAGAGATTTTGGTGGACTTGATAGAGCCACCAAAGATACCACATGAACCTGAAAAGATTCTACAGTATCGTGATAGACAAACCCGACATAAAGTGTACCAGGAGGTACTTGTTAAATGGACAGATAGGGATGAGGAGGTAGCAACCTGGGAACGCCGTAGTGCAATTTCCAAAAGGTTTCCCCAGTTTGTTTTCGAGGACGAAAACTCTTCTTAAGGGGGGGTAATGTCATGTAGGCTGTAATGCCTGTGACCGACGGCAGACCGGATGGCCATATCCGGGGTTCAGTGGGAGAGGACGCCCATGCGGAGTCATGGGCGGCCAGGCTAGTGTGGACGACAGGCCACACACTATATAGCCTGGTGGGGGATGAGGTGCAATCCTCATTCTTCCTCTATGGCTGGGTGGTGAGCCAGAGACCGTCCCCTCTCGTGGTAACGCCCGTAGTGGCGTTACGGATATCTGACAGAAAGTCTCTATGTTTTCAGGAAATTATAGGGTTAAACTTGAAGTCAAAGCCAATGAAGTTTGGACCAAAGACCAGAAGGTGGTACTGCAAAGTGAAACAGATTGACTACACTTATGTGGTCGTTTATAGAGCACCTAGTTGGAACCAAACCAATAGTTAAAACCTCGGCTAAGAAGGGCGAAGTTTTGGAGAAACAGTCTCCTAAAGGCTGCACTACTGAAGCCATGATTGAGGCTTACATTCAGCTAGGTTATCAGATTTCATGGGGACATACTTCTTTTGCATTAGAAGATGACATATGGTTTTTGGTTTGTGATTTGCTGAACAGGGCTTGAATGCAATGATGTAAAGTCTAATGTAAAGATGTAAAGTTGCTTTTTGGTAATATATATCTATCTATCTATTGATCCTTAAAAAAAAAGGAATCAACCCAAGAAAATATACAATAAGTCCCTTTACACGTTGCATCTAGGAAAACCGTAATTTTGTCCTAAAAATCCCAAGGCTTAGTGGGGGAGATCTCCCCCATCCACAAACTTGGGTAGGGGAGATCTCCCCCAAGAGGTGGGACTCCTCCCCTTTTCCAAAGGAAATGTGTAAAGCCCTTGAATGCTGGGCTTTTCTACAAGTACTACTCATTCTAGAGACTAGGCTTGAAGTACTATTGTTTGAAATAGCTAGTACCCCTCATTCAATTGACTAGGCTTAAAGTTCTATCATTTGAAATAGCTACACATTAGTATTCATCACATGAAAACAGTTTTTTCAAATAACTATACTTGGGACCTCAAAACTTTACATATCTTTTTTAACATTTTGCTTATCTTTGAGTTTAAATATAACCAAAATGTCTTAAATTTTACAGTTTTGTACAATTCATGAAATATACTTAAGAATGAGAATGTTGCAAGTCCATTGTTAATAGTTTCTAGATTTTTCGTGAACACCACAGAGCACAAAACATTATGGTTAAGGTCTTCTTTGAAGTAATTGTATCCTATGTGGCTCTAAAACCTTCCAAAAGGTTGAAAGCTCCCCTTAACAAGAAAGTTCCATACCCACAATATAGAACACAAAAAATTGTATCCTTTGTGGCTCCAAAACCTTCCAAAAGGTTGAAAGCTCCCCTTAGCAAGAAAGTTCCATACCCACAACATTGCAATTG
Source organism: Cibotium barometz (assembly GCF_041138505.1). Lineage (NCBI taxonomy): Eukaryota > Viridiplantae > Streptophyta > Polypodiopsida > Cyatheales > Cibotiaceae > Cibotium > Cibotium barometz. Next base: position 38,781,335 of record NC_141101.1, on the reverse strand, counting down.
TACATGTTTGTGTGCCCAATACATCTCTCCCACTTTGAAATTTACATTCAAAGAAAACCTAATTAAGGCTTGGTTCACATGAGTCCTCAAAAATGGAAAATGTGAAATGACCTAGTGTGTATATTTGAGGCTAGATTATGCCTAAGGTGGCCCACGTGTTGGTACACAGGTTATATGTGACTTGTGGGCATGGGAAGTGTGAAAGCCTAGTTATTATAAGTAAGCTTTCACTTTATTATTATTAGATAGATGCCCAAAACAGTATAAGTGTCGTGAGGGCTCATAAGTGACTATCCCTTGAAGTGGGAGGCGACAAGGGGCAACCTATGTAGTATGGAGCACGCGAAGGGCAACAAGTCTAACATGCCCAGCTCGTCGGGTGTGTGAGGTACGCGTCTTTATGTGGGCATAATCCAAAGAGGTGAGGGCTGACACGGCCACTGTTGTCGTCGTCGCGACACTGTCTGCTCATCGAGGAGACATGTCTGCTCGAGGACTATAGACTGCCCGATTGTGAACCATGTTTTGAAAATAGGCACAAGCTTATTCGTGGGGTAGAAAAAGAAAGCTTTCAAAATATATTTTTAAAAGAACAAAGCTAGGAATCCTTGAAAGCTCGGATGAGAAAATAAAAACTGCCTGAGGGGAAGGTACTTGAAAGACGGAGATTATATAGAATATCCCTTGACCCACTCAAATGCCAATTTTGGGTGAGGCATGGCATCTCCATTAACGAAAGCAAGCTGAAGCTAATTCTTGAGCTCCCACCACCTACTAACTTCAAGGGTGCCAGTGTTTCATGGGACGTGATCGAATACTATAGAAGATTTATAATCCTATACGCCGACATAGCAAGACCCTTGTACAGGCTACTTGTCATCTTTAAGTGGATGGATGAGTGTCAAAAGGCCTATGACACTCTCAAGAAAGCCCTAGCAAGCGCAATATTATTTTCCATGTGTACATAGATGCCTCAGGGTTTATAATTAGCTGTGCTTTGGTACAACTAGGAGAGCATAACATGGATTTCCCTATTAGCTTTGCCAGCCATACCAGCTGAACGATGTTGAACAAAACTACACCACCACAAAAAGAGATGGACTCTCAATGGGTCTATGTTGTAAAGAAGTACCATTATATGTTGGCGAGCAAAGTCGTATTTTTCAAAGACCATTAAGCGCTTCTCTACTTGGTTAATAAGCCTTGTGCACAACAGGAAGGATAACCTAATGTTTCTTGATCCTTCTAGAGTTAGATTTTATGGTGATGACCGTGCGAAAGGCTCACAACATGTGCATGCCGACCACTTGTCATGCATCCCAATGGAGAATCGTCATGAAGGATGAACTATTTGGTGCCCCACTCTTCAAACTCTGTGTTTTGTTCCATAATGGGCCAAAGAGGTAGCCCATTATTTGGCTAATGACATTCCCCCTGGAGAGACCCCTCAATCGAGATAGAGCATGCTACCTTATCAAAAAGACATCTCCTTACTAATTATGGGGCAATTATACAAGTTAGGCTAAGATGGGATCATAAGGTGTTGTTCTCAGGAATTTAAATACATTGATATCCTTGAGCAAGCCCACTTCAGCATAGTTGGAGGACATTTCTGAGCAGACACACCACTGCCAGAAAAGTTCTGCTCCACTTTGTTTGGACATGTGGTTGAAATTGTGAAAGGTTGCGGATGAATATCAGTGATTCGGTGAGATTCACAACCGTGACAAAAATGCCCTTGTACCTTGTTGTGTCTCTTTAACCATTTGAGAAGTGGGGTATTGACTTTGTTTGACCAATTAGTCCAGCAGTAGAAAAAAAACAAGTCAAGGAAAGAAGTTGTGTTGGGGCAAAAATGAAAGTAGAAAACAAAGAAAGTAGCAGGAAGGATACTTGTGAAGGAAAGCCCACAAGGATGCCACAACTTTTTACGAAATATGGTTCTCTAATCACTGACCGTCTAGGTATATCTCAAGATGGGGGGATGACAAATGAAAACCTTGCCCCCATCATCTAGATTGCTAGTGATCAGAATACCACTAACCAAGACACCACGAAAAAACTCTCTGTGTAAGATGCGCATGCACGTTTCCATCCGTCCATGCATGTTTCTATTTGTGCATGCACGTTTCCATTTGCATACACACGTTTTTATCTATGCATGCACGATCATATATATGCATGCACATTTACATGTGTGCATGCAAGTTCCCACTTTCTGTGCATGCATTTTCACATCTCAGCACGCACATTCGATGTTTTGATGAATGCACATATGTCGTTCTACATGTTCTAAGAATGCTCTATGTAATGCGTACATATGTTCCCAAGTAAAATGTTGTAAAAATAGAGGCCCCCCTCTCATTTTCCCAAGTAAAATACTATAAAAACAAAGGGGCCCCCTCTCGTTTTCCACTATTCCCTCTGTAGCTAGCGAAACTCTTGCCAGTTTTTTCCACAATCCTCTTTGCCTTTTAGCCCTCAGCATTCTCCTCACTATCATTATGGCCATTGCTGCTGCTAGGGTCCAGATGTCACCACCTGTTTTTGCTTCATCTCCTCTTTATGATACCCACCTTAGCACGGGCATAGTCCATGATGCCACAACTGTTGACCTGACCTTGGCTCTCAATGTCGATGTGGTCTGTGAGGCCTTGGGGCGGGCTATAGAATCTTACCAGAAGTTGAGTGGCACATAGGGCATGGTCTGCGACATTATCAGGGGGGGCCTTGTGAATAAAGATAAAGTCAAATGGGAAGATATCACCCACCATAACCTACACACCCTTGTCCATGTAACCTTGCTAACCAATCTTTGCTTTGGGGGGGGAGGGGAACATGTACAACAAATGCAACCTCTCCCTCCTCTCGCTAGCCTCAAGTAGGGTCAGGTAGTGAGCTGGGTCAACCACTTCCACCATGAGCTCCATAATATTTGCACAAACCTGGCTGGCAAGTTTAGGGCCTCCATGATCCTCACCAAAGTCATCTACTACATCATAGGTTGGGGAGAGCTCTCCGAACCATTTAGCTACCAAAGCGTTGCCACCCGAGTAGGCCTCCTCCACACCCAAGTCGCTCCCTCCTAGCCCACTCTTCAAACACCAAGAAGCAGAGGTTATACCAAGAGGCCACCAAAGTCATCTACTACATGATAGGTTGGGAAGAGCTCCTTGAACCATTTAGCCACCAAAGTGCTGCCACCTGAGCACGCCTCCTCCACACCCCAATCGCTCCCTCCCAGCCCACTTTTCAAACACCAAGAAGCAGAGGTTAGACCAAGAGGCCACTGCGAATGAAACATTTGTGGATTTTTTGGAAAACCTCTCCTTTGTGGAAATCTTCTCATAAGCCCTTTTCCACTCATAGGACCACCTTTGAAACTTCCTAGTAGCTTCTTTTTCCTCACTGCTCCAGAACCCAACAAGGAACATAACAACCTACATGGCTTGATAAAAATAGAAGATAGATGCAATGTAACAAGCTCTCCTCTTGTTGGTGCACACCAACCTGGCCCTAGCTGAAGGCTCAGAAGAATGCAACCACCACTACCCTCAACAATTGGTTGTTGTTGTAAGTCCAGTTCCTAGAGGCTGACTCCAGGATTGCCCATCTATAACGCGAGCTAGAAGTCCTTGACACACGGAGGTTGAAGGGGGCCCACATTGCCCCAGATCCCAAACCAAAGAAGAGCTCACCCGAGCAACATGCAAAACTTCAATGAGTTGAGATAATGGCACACAACCGCCAATAGCTCGTGGGGACGAGGTCCACAACCAAATGTTTGAGCACCACGCAAGGACTTTTGGAGGGCCATCAAGGACGTGACCACTTATCAAGCAACACTCATCAGAGCTCAAATCTAAACGCCAACATGAGGAAGTTGCGTTGACAATCAATCGAGAAAAAGGTGGATTACTTGACGGATGTAGCCACAACCGACCGAACCTCGTCATCCCTCCCCAACCACCCTCTGGCATCCTTGAGCTGTACCTCCAACTCAACCTCTTCCAACACAACATCTTCATTGACGAAGATATCCCCCCACCACTGCCTTTTCCACCATCTTCTCTAAAGTCCCTTACACCTCCCACACCACCCTTGGCATGCTCTTCTTCCAAAATACCATCTTCCCTTACTGAGCCCTCCACCATCTTCCAACTCCCATTTCCCTTACCTTAAGTAGAGTCCTCACTTTCTCTGACCACTTGGATGAGGGGGACTTCATTGATCTCTTCATTCCCATGGAGTTATGCCCATACCACCCCACCTCCCATCAACATCATCAGTTGGGTGATCTAGCGGATACATACACACACAACTGGCATGTCGTGGATGAAGCATATCACCATCTCACTACAGAGGCCAACACCACTTATGGCCCCATTAGAATCCTTGTATTATACCACCGCATTTGGAATCAGCTGGAAAAACTGATGCACACCAGCAACAAATGCCATCTCTTTACAACACGATCCATGTGGCTTACCCCTAGGACATCTATGAGATGAGGAATATAGAAAGGCCCTTGAGTTTTATCAATCCATGAAGCCAACACTCAAAAGTGAAGGCTCAAAGTCAAGGATGAGAAAGAGGACACCATGGATAATACCAAGGACAAAGACAATGATGATGTGTATGATAACAAAGACCTATCTAAAGAAGAACCCCCAAGAATAATAAGAGGTCCTAACAAACAAGCTTTACATGGCCCTTCAACATTAGGGGGCCCCTCTTTAGCTACACTTGCCTTAGGATATTTTGCCAAAGGCAAGGATAAGGAAGAAGCCTTGACACCTTTCTCCTTGGACCAACCCTCTACATCAACCCCCCCTCTTACTTCACCACTTGCCACATCTCCCTGGATATCCCCACCTACTTCTCCAACTTTTCCATCACCCCCCTCATCTCCCAAGCTAGACCCATCACCACCAACCTCTCTCGCGGACATCCTCAATGGACTCACCAAAGCCTAAACCTTGCATGCTAACTACCCCTTTCTCCCACAACAGGTCTTGGAAAAAGGTGAGATCCCTCCCATCGAAGAACAGCTGTAGATGCACTCCCTTGACCGGCCATTTAACTGGGGATATTCTCTCGACAGGATAGACATTGACAAATCCCTTATAATTTTGGACCAATGGCAATGCTCAGATCTTGCCCCCGACAGTAAACAAGATCATTGATTGCCTTGATATAAGCCTTATCAAGTTTTATCTAGACTAGAAGTTCCATCAGTGGTCAAGATATCAACGTAAGAGGGGCCCGGGGGGGATATAATCACGCATGCTCTTATGGGGGACAACCTATGTGGCGGTGCCCTTACCTCCTCAAGTCCTGGTGTTAGAAAGAGTATTGCTATGTCCTGAGGTATCTCAGGATCATCCCCCTTTATTTCTCAATCGAATGCATATGGGCCTGGGACCTCTTCGATTAGGAGATCAAAAAGAGCCCCGAGCTGTAGTTTAACTTGCCCATCTCAACCACCCCTTGTCCTGTATGAAGAATGGATGCTTTGCACCATACGCAAGTTCATCTAGGATTATGATGCTATGCCAAACCTTGATTTGGTCTGCCACACCATCTCCTTTTTTAGGCTCATCATTGTCCTGTTTGGTGAGATTCCCTGACTCGCATGCATTTGATGAAGGTTCAACAAGGCATGGCCTTCGACATCAAATAAGGGTCCCACACTTTGCCAAATACTTAGCTACAAGTGAGTATAGTGGATGCAAGGTTGATGTATTCTCACTTTTGAAGATGCAAGGTTGATGTATTCTCACTTTTGAAGATGCAAGGTTGATGTATTCTCACTTTTGAAGATGTGTTTGAAACTGTATTCTCACTTTTGATGTGTTTGATGTATTCTCACTTTCGAAGATGTGTTTGAAACTGCCTTTTGGACATCCTACAAAGCCTTCCATCAAACCACCCACTATACAAAGTCCTGCATTGACTTCTACTGAAACTTCAATAGCTTCTATCACTAGTGGTCCACAGAGCTTCACTACCGATTCCAAGGATGGAACCGTTGTCTAACATTACTCGAAAACATGTGGAACTTATTAAAGCCATATTTTTGTACCGTGTAATGTGCTTAATGTAAAATGATTATGAGAAATCTCTGAGCTTATGACTTGTGTAATGCCAAAAAATAGTCAAACACTGAGCTTACAACTTGTGTAATGTCGATGATGTACATTTAGGCTAGGAAATTAGCCTAGAATGGCTTATTATAATGTGCTTCATGTAAAACGATTATTAGAAATCTTCGAGCTTATGACGTGTAATGCCAAAAGATAGTTAAACTCCGAGCTTATGAATTGTGTAATGTCCATGATGTACATTTAGGCTAGAAAATTAGCCTAGACTAGCTTATTGGTCCCTCAGACATTAGTTGGGTGGGGCCGGGCATTATACAAATGAGTCTTGTATATAAGACATTTTCACTAATGAGAAAATACATAATCCCATTCTCACAATAGCATTTGAGTCTTCTTTCTCTTATGATTGAAATCACTTATATGCTCTTCTCTTCTTCTTGTTGCATGCATGTTTAGGGTTTTTGTGGGTGAGTGATGGTGTTGATGTGTGCTTTCTTCTCCCTCTCTTTTTCTCATGTCTACTCTCATGCTTTCAGTCATCATGGCATCGAAGTAGAGAGGTTGAGCTTTCCATAGCTCTCTCTCTCTCTCTCTCTCTCTCTCTCTCTCTCTCTCTCTCTCTCTCTCTCTCTCTTTTCTCCCCACCCAATATAAATCTCCTTTATGGTGGCAACAAAGGAGGTAAGGTTGAGGACCCTAGCTCTCCACAAGAGAGAGTTAATCTACCCAAAGTGGCTTGAGGTGCAAACTGGTATGACCCTTGCATTCTCCTCTCTTCTATCTATTGTGCAAGGCTTGAGTGTTCTCTCCCATTAACAACAAGCCTAGATCTCACAAGATATAATGGATAAGAGTAAAAGCATTTGACCTAAGAATGCATAAGCCCAGATGTTACCATTACACATGTCCTTAATGGTAACTTTTAACATGTGTCCCTTTGATTTATTTAATCAAGAAATCCTTGACTTGGGAGATAAGATCTAACCCCACTTTGAGCCTACACAAAGGCCCCTCATGTACACATGTCGAAAGTCTCCTGAGTCTAAATAGGATTCTTCTTTATTATGTATCCTTCCACATGCTCTCCACATACTAGCCATAAGCCTCAACAACCTTGGCATTAATTGATTGCCATTTTATTTTTATAGAGTTACCAGGCCATGTAGACATAAGTTTCACTCTTATTTTATGACATTAATTCCCTTAAAGCATTAGCCTAATTTCCCATACCAGTGTGCTTAGCATCCATATATATGGTATTTATAATGTAAAACTCCACTCATTCTCACACTATGGTATTTAAAATTCTATTTACATATGGTATAACACTCCACTCATTCTCATACCTAACATAATAATACATAGAAACACTTGGAATCCTTCATGTGAAACACGATATTTGGAGCCAAAGCATAAAAGTCGGGTGAGCTATCAACTTCACATTCAAGCTTCCCATGTTTCCATCAACCTCATGAGAAAGCTTTCATATAAGCATTAACATTTTCTACAAGGCCCTTTTTGGAAAGCATTACTGGCATACCAAATGTTGAGTCCCACATGCATGAACATATATATAATACATTACAATAAAGAAGCCTCAACAAAAGGAAAATTTTTGTGTTACATCTACCCCAAACCAAAATGAAATTATATCCTTAAAGTTCAACTGCATACCATCAAGAATCATGTGCATGAAATAAGGCCGCCTTATCTTGATTTTTGTGCATGAATTGTCTTTAGAGTTTGAATACACCTTTGTATGCCTCCTCACCTCTATTTCTTTTACGTTTAGAGAGAGTTAGGGAGAGAGCTGGCCAGTTCAAGAGAAATAGAGACAATTAGAGAGAGTAAGAGAGATAGACCTTTGGAAAGTGCCTGGTGTGTTGGATAGATTGAATGGCATAACTTTATACATAAGTGCCCCACCCTGTGACAAATGTAGTCTTATCTGGATCATTTAGGTCTATTTCCATTTGGTTACAACTCGAGAACCCATCAAGAACGTTGTAGACCTCCTTGCCTACTACGCGCTCTAGCACATGCTCGATGAATGGTAATGGGTAATGATTCTTGACCATGGCTAAATTAACCTTTTTTAGGTTAATGTAAACCCGAATCTTCCTATTTTTCTTAGACACTATGACTATTAAGGATAGCCATTCCGTGTGCTCTATCTTGTAAATGAATCTTTCTTCTACGAGTTTGTCAATTTTGTCCTTGACCATTTGGAGTATTTTGGATTTATTTGGTAGGCCTTATGCCTTAATGGCCATGCTCCTTCCAAAATGGGAATAATGTGCTTGAGTAGTCTTGGAATTCTGTGAGAAGGTCAATGAGGCCTTTTTCTTCTTCTAGAGATAAGTCCTTCCCAATGTATACATGTTTGGGATCCTCATTAGGTCCTACTAGGTTGACCTCCTTCGTAAGATGTTATAGGCTTCCTATCACAAGTTCTCTTTGCTCTCTCAAAGTGTACAAAGTAGTCACCGCATTGTACATTCTGTACATTGTACAAAGATGTTATAGGCTTCCTGTCACACAGGTTCTCTTTGCTCTCTCAAAGTGTATAAAGTAGTTGCCGCATTGTACATTTTGAAATGCTTAGGTACCTATCTAAGGTTTTTAACACAAGTGCTCTCTTGCAAGGCATGCTTAGCTTCTTTCTCAGATTCTACTAAAGCTTTGTTCTTTGCTCTTCTTTGCAGAGCAAGAGAGTTTTATAAACTCATTTCATCCTATAGGTTCATCTCTCTCTGTGACCATAACCTAACCAAAACTTCATAAAGATTGACCTCCTACCATTGATGGCAGAAGTTTACATGGGAGTCTATGGCTTTGACATATCCCATGTAGACTTCTACCATTGATGACAAAAATCTACATGGGAGTCTATGGCTTCGACGAAGCCAAGGTCCTTTTTTCCTCCCTGAAACGATATGGGTCATCTTTTTTTTATCTTTTTGGGCCCCAAGTTACCACCTCTTGGTCACAGATATCGCCTTCAAACTCTAGCATATGTTGCATTGCTAGCAGTGTTCAACATATATATATATATATATATATATATATATATATATATATATATATATATATATATATATATATATGGAAGCGATTTTCTTACAATCTGTTGTGGCATATCTTATGTCTATTCTAGTTGGGAAGATATATATAGTTGCAAGAATGTTCATCCAATTTTTTTATTCTTTCGGCTCAAGAAGTGAGTGAAACTCCGAGATTTCACATTCCTCATCCAATGTTTTGTGTGATAGGTTTGGCACATGCTTAGCTCAGTGGTATTATTGGTGGTTATGGAGTCTTTAAAAATAGGTCCACCACTCATAGGATGAGTTTTCCATGTTCGTAGGTTTACTTTGAGGGTTTCATTCCTTTCTGAATGTAGATGTGGTCTGTGTCCCAATCATGGACCATTTAAACCTCATGAAGGGTCAGGTCTAGGATGTAGTTATATGAATTAGGCTGTAGTGAGAAGTTCATCACACAGAGGAGTCTTGAATTGGTTGTTCTTTTATTCCCACTTTTAACTTTCCATCCATCCAATCCTTTTAGTACTTCCATAGGCTTGGGCTTCCGTGAAGTAAGGAGCCAACATAAATTTGCACTTGGGAGGAAAGGAAGGTGTTGAGTCTAGCTATGTCTCTAGGTGTTTGTCCATTCTCACTCACATAGCTTTTGGGGTTGGTAGTAATGGTGTATGGAATGGGTATAGGCCCCCTTGAATATGGTAATCTATAGTCATCACCCAAGAGTTTGAAGACCATGGCTCCCCTAATCCATGTTTTAAGTTTTCTTAGGTTATGGGATGGATTAGTTTTTTCCCTGGTCTTCTCTTGAGTTTTCTTAGGTTTTGGGATGGATTGGTTCTTTCCTTGGTCTTCTCTTGAGCAAGGTGAAATTGGTCTTTGCATTTTCATCCTCTCTAATAGTAGGGACTACTGGAGATTCGGCCTCCATTTGCACCTGGCATGCTCTTACCACTTCTTGGGCTTCTTTCCTCAATAGGGGATTGGAATATTCTGTCAGCTTCTTAGGTAGGTTGCTAGGATCAATGCCTAGTTCCTTTAGGTCTCTAGTGGGTTGGGATTCAATTCTTCTCTTCATCCTCTAAAGAGGATGAAGAAACGTTGGAAACTATATCCTCACTTGATCATTGTTTCACAATCTTCCCCTAACCTGCAAGCCACAGGGGTCCCCAAACCAAGCACTTTCGAAAAGGACAAGCAAGTAGAAGACGAGGACCAAAATCTGGTGCTAGCCCTAAAGGCCATTGCTTGGAAATCAATTTACTAAAAGAAGGAGGCTAAAAAGCTAGCATAAAGAAATAAGAAATTACACCAAGAACTGCAGGACACCACACCCTCCTAGGAGTATGTAGAGATTTTGAGAGAAGCTATGGAGGGCAGAGACAAGGCCAAGACACAAGCAAAGGATTACAAAGAAAAGCTTGAAAGGAGCACAAAGTTTGAAATTGACACAATCAATGAACTAAATGCACTAGAATTGGAGATACATCATTGTCTAGAGAATGAGGCTCAACTTAGAAGAGAAAGGCCCGGAGATTGGGCAGAGTATAAGACGCCACTTTAAAAGCAAATAGAGGAGGTGCATCTAGTGGCAGAAAGGGTATGGCAGACCCAAAAGACCAGATTGCAATGGAAGCTAGAGTTGCGTGAAGCAAAAAAAGAGACCGCGAGGCTACAAGCAGAACTCGTAGGTGGAAATACCACGGATAACCCAAAGATATTGCCGGTCGGTGTGCTAATAAGGAAAGAGTGCGGAGAGCTGCTAGTTGAGGTCCAGAAGTTGCAGGATGCCAACCAATCTCTAAACAAAGAAAATGAGTGCTTGCTGAAAGACAGGCTAGCAAATAATTTAGCAGCTCTGTGGTCCAGCACAAATAATTCCTTCTTTGAGGCCTCCCATGTAATGTTCTTAGAAAATTGTTGAAGGCTAACAAAGAACTGCCAACATACTTTCAAAACGGAGATAGAATAAGGTCTAATACTGATCAGGAAACCCCTTCCTCTAGAGCATCCATGTTCTCAATACTTGTTTTCTCAAACTTCGGAGAGGGAACGAAGATGCTGCCACCAAGGATGCAACCACCAACCAACGTCGATGTCTGGAAGTGGAGCATCGAAGATCCAGATGCGAAAAAGACACAAATCCCACTTCTAGAACATCCGACAAAATAAGAAGAAGCCACACAAGTCAAGTGGAGGCCTATCCCCATGGCAAAAAAGAAACTTCTAAGGCAGACCCCACTCGGATCGGTGGTAAGAGTTTTTGACCTCTTGCAGACTCCGTAGACCGACAAAACAGAGGTCTTGGGTGCTCAAAAGAGCAGGCAACAAAGCTGAAGAGGATTGAGAAGCATGCCACCTACTCACATAATGTATACATTCTGGATTGTACTCCTCCGAAAATGTTCATAAGGTTTAAAGATAAAATTGTCAAGGGAATGGGTTCCGGAGCGGATGCTCCAGCACCAGCTATGCCACGTGTTACGCCCAGTGGCTCAAAGACCATAGAATGCCCACTCATACCACTTCCCACATCGTGTGAGCACCACCTTGGTACTACACGTGTGAAGGTGGCGTAGGCTGTAACCACCAGAATAGTTGTTGCCAAGATCAAGAAGACAAAGCTTAAAAGGATGGCTGATCACTACTGCAAGCTTGCAAGTTGCACGAGGTTGAAGGTTGCACAGGTTACACGCTGCTAATAGCTAACAGCTAATAGTTGACATCCAGTAGTGAGAAGTACAACATGGTCATAGTCCTCAGGAAGTAGTAGTCTCTGTGTCGTGCAGTTGCTCTGTAATGGTCCTGCAATGTTTTTAGAAGTAATACAGTAATCAAAGAGCAATGTTGCCATTCATTATGTCTCTCTGTTAATCATTGCAATGCGTTGAATAAGAGTGTTATGTCTATGTTTTAATAAACATGTTGTGCACTAGAGAGAGAGTTATGTTGCAGAGTGAGAGCAGAGTGAGAGTGTGTGGAGTTCTAAAGCAGAGCGGTGATCTGAGTGTCCCCATGACCACTCTAGAGATGGTGTTCGAATCTAAAGCTCTAGCGGTTGGCTACACGCCTCCCATGGCATTACCTAACAAGTTTGTTACCTCAAATCCTTGTCTTGCCATTCCGTCGAGAAGGAAATTAGTGAGAAACAATCCTGTGTGGCTCAAAGTAGGAATCCCTGTGGGAGAGGGACAACTACTAATCTCTTTTCAATGATGGACTTGGGGACAAGTCACAATTTTCTCTCATTGTATGGGACATGGGTGAAACTGAAAAAGCCAGAGTTGGAACCCACATTAATCAAAGTTAAAAGTGTGCATGCGGTTGGAACTTTTGGAAGTTTGAAAGTTAATATTTCCACGAGAAATAACCCTTGGCCATGTAAGGTTTTTGTCATGCCTGCAGAAGAGGAAATGTTTCTTAGACCAAACTTGACCCACCAAAATGTCTTCCTAGGTCAGACCTAATGTTAATCACAATGGTTAACATTATTTTTAAGTGTGGTTACGCTTCATGTAACTCATTTTTATGTAAATTGTGCTAAGTGCTTCATATAAAAGATATATGGAATGAACAAGCTTACGACTTGTGTAATGTTAGACCATGAGCATAAGCCTAGGTGTACATATGGCTAGAAGAACCAATTTTGGGCCCCCAATTGTAGAATGGGCAGCCAGTCGTTGTAAAAAAAGAGCTCATGTATATAAGTGACTTATGAAATATGAAAAGGGGACAATCCCATTATCACAATTGAGTTTCCCTCTCTCTCTCTCTCTCTCTCTCTCTCTCTCTCTCTCCCTCACACACACACACACACACACTCTTATGGCTATGGTGGTAAGCTTGTGTGCATCCATGAATTCTTGCTTGATTGTGTGTGTGTGTGTGTGTGTGTGTGTGTGTGCATGTAGTTGAGGTTCTCATTGATTGCCTCTTCTTCTTCTACTTGCTCTCTGTCTTTCTCATCTTCAATCTTGCACACATGAAGGTATTCAATAGGAGTTGAGCTCTCCATAGCTCCCTCTCTCATTGCTCCTCACCTAGCTTGTGGAAAGCTCCACTTGAGTGACCCAAGTGGTGGTGGAGTGAGCCCCTACCTACAAGCCTCAAATCGAGGAGTTAACCCTCATTAGGGGTGGCTAAATGCTAGTTCCCGAATTGACCCTTGCATTATCTTCTTTCTCTTCTCTTCTCTCACTCTCTCTTGTGCAAGGAAGCATGCTTATTTTGCTGAGCATCTTTGGCGCCGTTGCTAGGGAATGTATCTAGCTTAGGGTCCTCCACATCAAGCTCTACTCTATCTAGTAAACAAACCTTGTACCACAGCGGGTAGAATTGATGGCTCCTAATTCTACTAGAATTTAACTTAATCATCACGGTACATAAAGGCTCCTATCATGTATTGGCTGACCATATGTTGCAATCCCTAATGGAGAGAAATCGGTGGGTGTTGATGATGACCTACCAAATGCCCCCTATTCCAGCTATGCTTGATTCTTGAATGGGGAGAGGAAATCACACACTTCCTTGCTAATGATTATTAAGGGACTAAGGTTATGTAGAAGGGGAAGAGAAGGGTGTGAGTGTGAATGGACTTAAGGTCCACTTGCTCACCTATTTAAAGGTGGAGCTATGAGGCATTTTGTATTGAGCAGCCTAGTTGTATGCATAAACAACTTAATAAGCAAGATATTGTTCTTGTATTTTGTGAGTTCTTTTGCTCCACACACTTGATCTAGCATGAGCACCACGTTTTCCCAACATGGTATCTAGAGCTTAGATGATTAGAACCACTTGTGGGTTAGAATAGGTCAAAAATCTTCACTTTTCCTTATCTCTTCTTGTGTGGAGCTCAACCCTCTCATGGTGGAGGACTTCTAGCTGCATGTAGAGACAAGATCTCTCAAGGATTCCAACTAAGGAAGTGTAGAGAAGCCGTGGGCGCATCATTTCGTACCATCAATGGTTTGATTGCTCTCGTATTCAATCACGGAATTACCTCTGTATAGCAGCCCGCCGGTGCCATTTCTTGAAGCGCTGCTGGTCGTACAGCCATAGCCTGCCTATGAGCCACCATTAGGGATGGGCTTTGAGGGCTTTGGTAGCCCATTAAGTGAGGACTCTACAGCTCTAATATGAGCTCATTCCATCCACGGATGCGCCGGCTAGAAGCAAAAGACCAGGCGCCTCTTTCACTTTCTCCTTCAAGCTTCCATTAAAGCTTCAAAGTGATTTTTTTCTTGCTCATATCATCACCTCCCTTGCTCATATCAATCAAGTGGTGTAGTGAATGTTTGTTGCTGAGTTTTCTCTTGATTTTGAAGAGGTTCCATTCACATGAGGTATCCATAAACCTCATGCTCAACAAGCTTCATCATCAACATCAACTTTCAAGCTTTCAAAGTGTGCTCATATCATCACCTCCCTTGCTCTAATCAATCAAGTGGTGTAGTGAATGTTTGTTGCTGAGTTTTCTCTTGATTTTGAAGAGGTTCCATTCACATGAGGTATCCATAAACCTCATGCTCAACAAGCTTCATCATCAACATCAACTTTCAACTTTCAAAGCTTTCAAAGTGTGCTTTTAAGCACTAATTGTGTTGTTTAACACTAATTAAGCTGTTAATCCAACAAAGGGATGTTATTATAAAGTGTTCTTAAACACTAATAGTGTTATTAAACACTAATGGTGAACTAATCACCAAAATAAGTGTCATTTTACACTAAAAATGTGCTTTTTAGCACTAATAATGTTTTATACACACTAATGGTGATATTAATCATCAACCAAAGTGTTGCTTAGCACTAAGGTGGTCTTAACCATCAAAGGAGGAGGTCATCTACATTAAGGAGGCTCTTCTTCATCAATATTGGAGGCCGGGCACACACCATAAGTGCCACATTACAAGTCTTCATTTCGTCAACCCGTTTCTTTCAAAGAGAAACGGTGCAACCATGAACCAATTTCTCTTCCAAAGAGAAATGGTGCAACCATGAACCAATTGTCTTCATCTCATAAGCCAAAGAGGTTGAAGATTTCTAGTTTTTTCATTAACAAACTCAATATTTGAGTGGTTTAAACTTGAACACATGTACACTTATAGTGTTCATTTTCAATGTTGTTGTGTATTACCCTTGAGGCCCTTGTTTGTAAGAGGCATAGGCATGTCCTAAGCCGTATGCTCTCGTTTCCCAAGCCCAAGGCATGTTATTCCGCTGCATATTCAATATTTTCATCATATAAGATGAGTTGTAAGGTTAAGCATAGAATCCCTAAGTGCTCTACCTTATTGTTTGTCATGATTTTAAGCATCTTTTGGCATTGTTTTTGTAAGAGGCATTGGCAACATTATGAGCCATACCCTCTCCTTCTTGAGCCAAGGATGATGAACCTTATTGGTTTGAGCATTTACCTCAACCAATTACTCATTTTTATTAAGCTTGAACCTTCAAACCCTAATGGGTATCATGTAACCAACATGCACGAAAGTTGTTGTACTTGTGGAGTAGACACTGCCCTTGACCAATCCATAAGGCAAGTGGTAAGACCCTCCCTTTCCCTTTCCCATATAAATCTACCTCATTGCTCATGGAGGAGGTATGGTATTAAAGGAAGCATCAAGCATGTTGAAGGAATGAAGGAACATCACTGCAGTGCACCGGATTGCCCCTAGCACTATCGTGATCATCACCCCAGTCGATTTGTTCAATCCTAGCACCCCATCTATAAGCAAACCACTTAAGCAAGGGTGGCAGCCTTGTTTTGATCATTGTGTGAGAATGTTCAAGGTGGAAAGCATGTGGTGGAAGCAATGGCATGTATGTCTAAAGCATGTCATCTACAAGAAGTCAAGCAAACACAAAGAGTGGGGTGCACCATCATTGAGGTGTACATCTTCATTGACAACAAATAAAGACTTAGATGGCATCATTGTATTAGCCTCTAATTCTCTAGGAACATACTTGTAAATCCTAGATAATCACACCTATATTCCAAACCTTGTATGCCTAATGTTATAAAGGCATCCTATGTCCAATACCACCTATTCCATTCTTTCATAGTTGGTATTGAGGAGGGATATTAAGGGACTAAGGTTATGTAGAAGGGGAAGAGAAGGGTGTGAGTGTGAATGGACTTAAGGTCCACTTGCTCACCTGTTTAAAGGTGGAGCTATGAGGCATTTTGTATTGAGCAAGGCCTAGTTGTATGCATAAACAACTTAATAAGCAAGATATTATTCTTGTATTTTGTGAGTTCTTTTGCTCCACACACTTGATCTAGCATGAGCACCATGTTTTCCCAACAATGACCTGCCCCCACTGAAGCACCAATCAACAAAGGACTAAGAAAGATGCCTCATCAAGAAAGCTACCTCCTATCAGTTGATTGCAGGACAACTCTACAAACAAGGAAAGGAAGTAATCATGCGATGCTATGTCTATGAGGTAGATTACGTCTCTATTTTGGAGCAAGCTCACTCTGGAACTATAAGAGGGCACTTTACAACAGATACCACTACTCGGAAGATCCTACTGGCAAGCTTGTGGTGGCCAATCTTGCTTGGAGATGCCGCTGAATACATCAAACGATGCGATGAATGCCAATGGATAGCGATTTCACATAATAAGGACAAAATTACCCTAAACCTTGTCATGTGCTTACAATTGTTTAAAAAATGGGGCATCAATTTTGTGGGACCCATTAGTCTAGCTTCGCGACACACCCAAGCCTTGTTCATCATAGCTACCATGAACTATTGCACAAAATGGGTTGAAGCTAGGGCCACAAGAAAGGCTGATGCAAGGTCCATACGAGTGCATGACCACTCGCTTTGGGTGCCCTCTTGAGATTGTGAGTGACAATGGCACCCACTTCATTAATGAAATAAATTTCTTGTTGCAAGAATTCTTGGTCATGCACCGAAAATCTTTACCCTATTACCCCCAAGCTAATGGCCAAGCCGAAAGCATAAACAAAACCCTATGCACTATCTTGACCAAGATCGTAGAGGCAAGTCGTGATGACTGGGAACAAAAGTTGTTGGCTACACTCTGGGCTCATCACACAGCATACAAAGTGGCCATTAACACAACACCCTTCAGCTTAACCTACATCATCGAAGCAATTATGCCTATGGAATTCTTGGTGCCAAGCTTAAGATTTGTTGTATATAGGAAAGGTTCACTTGAGCAATTGGCTTTCTAAGCTTGAGAAGCTCGTTGAAATATGTCTAAGAGCTGTGTATGGTATGATAGTTAAAAAACTAAGGCACAAGCAATGGCTTGATGACTAACTCAAGGACAAGGAGATGAATTAGGGGGATATGGTCCTCCTCTACATCACCAAAAATCACAAGAAGAAACTCAAATACAGAGGGCTAGGACCTTTCCTAGTGACTGAAATAACCCCATAAGGTGCATTGCGCATTGAAACTCTTGATGGTGTCAAGATGGCTGGTTATGTCAATGGTAGCAAACTAAAATGCTACTACGGCCCACTCACACAAACCACCCTATGAGGAATACACCTCAAAAAAGAGAAAAAATGTAAAGAGGATGAAATGAAAAAAATAGCACAAGAGGAAGCTAGGGAACGACAAGCGAAGCTTAGGGGCAAACAAATCATAGTAAACATGGCCTAAGTAGTTGACCTTAAGAACATGAATGGGAAGTGAAACCTACTCACATTATGTGGTTAGGAATGACCACTCTGACAAGTTTCACACAAAAACTAGAACTTGTTGATACGGGTGCTAACCACAATTTAATGTCTTATGACACATGACACTCTCTCAGGAGGCCAACCTTATTAAACACCCCCACCACCATCACCACTGTTGCTTCGTAGACCATTCAATATTTAGGTTTTGTTACAATTCTATTTCACATTGGAAATAACCCCTTGGAAGGCAAGTTCTATGTCATGCCTACTACATAAATAATGCATAAAAAGAGACCCTTCTAGGATGTGGATGGATGGGACACAATTGGTGTCAGATTGATTGGGATGTAAGGATGGCAATGCTATAATAAGTCTCCAAACAAGTTACCGAATAGACGAAGAACCAGAGCCACCCAACTCACCTCCACAAGGTAATCCCTCCTCTTCACCAGCCCCAATCACCCGGACTACAAACCAATACACAACTATTCCACCCAAAACGAGGCCTCTCCTTCCCCAAAATACCCCATCCACTCAAAAGCCTTAGCTGCCCCAAGTAACAACTCAAACCTCACCAATTGAGCCCGCTAACACCGCTAACTCTACTAACACCACTAATTGCCAGATACCAACTCACCCGTACCACCCAACCCAATGATTCTCTTTGTTGGGTACCCAAGAAGATCCTCATTACCTAGGGTTATTATAAGGGTGTTAACAGTCTATGGATTCCCCGAAGATCCAATCTCTCCCCTCAAACCTTAGCAAAACCCAAAGCTTTGGCAAACCCAAAATCTCCTATTCCTCACCATATGGGCTAACTCTCATGGCAACGGCCTCCAATAAGGCAGCCCCACAAGCCCACAAAATCACAGAGAACATTCGACAAATACCCTCGCCACCACTCACCTCATCCTCAACCCACAATTGCCTATAGGTGGGGGGTACCCACAACCCACAATTGCCTATAGGTGGGGGGTACCTAAACCTCTTCTCACTATCCAAAAGTTCTATGTGAAGGTAATCAACAAATGTGGTTAGCGTGACTGCTGACGTACACCTCCCTATTTCCAAGCTCCCAACACCGCAAAACAATTTCAATGGAGGCCAAAGTATGCCCCAGCTGGTGCCGCCGCTAGCACTCTGAACGATAAGGGGAAAGAAATGATCCAGGATAAGGCCATGCAACCCCCACTCACTGTCCACTAGTGATATCCCATCAACTTGGACTATCCCACCAGCCCTTGTCATCTGACTCCCTCGTTGCACCCCTACTCAATCACTTGCCTTTCCAGGCCCCCATCATATAGCATCTCCATCCGATGAATCACCAAAGCTTCCTGCCAAGCTGCCAACCTTTCCCAAACCCAATTGGACCCGCCTTCTTCATGTCGCCAAATTGGGCAAGGAGTCAGTACAAAACCCGAACAGGGTGCTGACATATAAGATTCCTCCTTTGCCTAAATAATGAATAAGTTTTACCTCAATCCCTTGTAATCATTCCCTATTTCAGAATGCAAGAAAATATTATTTTTCCTTTTTTTTGCAGAGAGAGAAGAAAAATTCTAGAGAGAGGTAATTCAATATTACGATATTTTTTAGATATAAAAATTCTCCTAATATCTAAAATATATTCCCGGAAACAGAAGCTCAAAATAAATTCCCCAATGTGCATTAGGAATCAATTAAAAATGATATAAGGGACCATAGCCTAAGGGTCTAGATTTTTAGAAATTTTTGGATTATGGTCCAATTAAGGTTCCTATGGGCCAATAGGATTAATCCAAGTGTTGGGGTGAGATAAATCCAAAGAATAAAAGAAAATACCCAAAAATGAGTAAACATAAGATGAAGAGTTGACTGAGTACAAGGTTTATTAGTTAAAAATTAAGAGATAATACTAAAAAATGAGATATTTTGGAGAAATGATGATTTTTTGACACCTTGGTAAGGAAAGGGGGACCTTTGAGGTAGGCACCTCCTTCACATTTGTGGGAGGGTTTTTTAATTCAAAAAATTTGTGATATTTTTATCTCTCCTCTCTTGCTGCTCCTTCCAAAATCATTCTTCATTTGTAAGCATATTCATCTCTATTGTTTCTAAGTGCTACTAATTCAATTTTCCTTAGGAATTCTTCATCCCTCTCTCCTTTGAATAACTCGTACTCAGTCCTATCACATAGGTCTTAAGCTAATCTTCAAGCGGTCTCCAACTCTTGATCAAAGCCATATAATAGAACTCTCTAATCCTCAGCGGGGGCACCAAAACATGGGAAGAGAAAAAAGAATCTAGCCTCTATAGCATCCAAATCACTCAAAACACCCAACTCAAGTTACCCAATAGCAACCTTGTAGCTATCCTCTAACTCTCTTCTTCCTGCTTTGTTGATATAGTCGGGGACACCTAACCTTCTTCAGCCTAAATCAGATGACCCATCAAAATGTCTTCTTGGGTCAAACTTGACTCTCAACAACCCTGATCTTTCGCCCCAATACCTCAGCTAAACTCTTCTGATATGTTGCTGACCCTATCTAACTCCAGCTGGACCCTTAGCTTACTGTTATTGACTCCTACCTAATCTCGACTGACTTTATCAAACTTTCAAGCAGCTTCTTGTCCTCTAAACTCTCATAATTTCCTCAAAATCAACATTCCTCAAATCCCTTGCTCCAAAACTATTGATCATGTCAACTGACCTCTGCTAACTCCTGTCTAATCCAATCCAATCTTGAGTAAACTGATCAATGTCTATTTCAGCACTAATTGACTTTAGACCTTCCCATTTTTGTGTCCTCTAACACATAGAAACCCTCAAGCACCTTATATCTCACGAGATGATTCAACACTACAACTCTTTATCTAATATCACAACTGACTTCTAGCTCACAAAAATTTTGTCTAAATCTGATAGTCTTGTGGCTATCAGACTTGACCCTAACTAGCTTTCTCTCAGCCCAAAAGAATTATTTCTACCCTTCTACACTATCAACTAACTTATCCTAACACTGAGACTGACCACTTCTTATTCAGCTGACCCTGATCCTAGTCACCCAACTCTCAACACTAACTTAAACATCACTCATAATCGATCTTATTAACAATCTCAATCAAAATAACACAACCATCACAACCAAAACACCATATCCCCAAACTCATCCATCCACTCACAACAAGTTCAAACCTAAGCACTTTGTATTCTTCATATTTGCAAAATGAAAACCAATATCTACAGCCTTGAGACTTTGGCTTAAATAAGAAATAAAAAACATAAAAATAGAGAAAACCTATACAGATAGATCCCTGCCTGCCAGTTCTCTAAATCTTCATCTTCAGCTCCACAAATTCAAACCTTTTGCTGAATTCAATAACCATCTTTTGCAGATTTCTTTCTCTATTTTCCTCACTCTCTTAGTCTTCTTCTTCAAACACAAACTACAGTTGAGATGTATTGGGTAGCTCCAAGTTCCAATGGAGATTCAAATAGAGAATCCTGGGCTTGCCTCCTGCAACCTTCAATTGATCATCTGACTCTCTCACTCTCTCTGCTCTAGTCTAGCCCACACCTACTTAGACTGCTTTAACAGACTTCTCCCTTTGAGCTCTTCTTCCTCTCTATTCTTCCTTCCCTCTAGGTCTCTCCTTTCGTGCTTGAAATCTCTAGGAAAAAAACCTCTCTATCTCACAAAAAAAAAGACTTTTTCTACCTTGCTTCCTGAAAGAAACCACTACCTAATTTCTTCGAATTCCCCATTCTCTTTCCTATTTTGTCGTGTTCATTCTTCTAGGTCTTCGTACATCTTCACAAATAGTTTTCCTTATAGCAAGTGTATGGCTTACCCACATGCCCTAGCTATTTAGATTGATTTCAAACTATGTCAACCATCTTGGCCCAAGAAAAGCTAACTTTAGACCAACATATGTACAATACAACTTCCTATTAGTTTTGGGTGCCACAAGCATTATCCGAGCTTCCCGCTGTTTGAGAAGATGCCACTGCAGGATCTTTTTCCTCTTTATCCTTCCATTGAATGGAGCCTCTAGCTCGTTGGCCCCTCCCATTATAATAGAAATCACTGGTATTATGAGAATTAGAAGTACAGATGGCACACTATTTCTCACTTAGTGCACACTCTTTAGAGAAGGATGACCTAGATTGCGGCACGTCGAGCACCAGACCTCTTTCAACAACTTAGCAGTAGCCGAAGATTCTCCAGACACCACCGTGCTAACCTTCCTGCCCTTGTGGGTCTTCTTGGTCGCTTTCACTGGTTCAGCATCTGAATCTTTGCTACCACTGTCAAAAGAATCTCCATCTAGACTCTTCTCATCCGAATCTTCAGAGCTACTGTGCTTCGTCCCATGAGATGAGCTTTTTCCCGACTTCTTTTTGGATTTCTGCCTGCTGGGTGTGTCGAACGCGTGCGCATGTAACTGCATCATCAAGAGAAGGCGTGGTCGCCAGTTACATGTGAACGCGTGTGCATGTAACTGCATCATCAAGAAAACATCGTGGTCGCCAAGTGTATTACGCACTTAAATACCAGTGTATTAATATGAGAATGATTACCCTCTTTGCATACAACATTAGTTGACAAGATAGTTTTACTGATAAATTAATACACAACTGATTATACACAGTGCGACATGATTAATGCTTTACTAACATAGACTGTTAGATTATCGCATGAAATGTTGATTGATTGATTGCTTATAATACATAGGCATATAGCCTTTAAAACAATTACATGGTCGTGGGATTCAGACAGGCATGACATCCCATTTACTTCCTTTGAGATCCCAAAATGACTATTCATTTAAAGTACGCAGTGCGGCATATACACTTGCGGTCCAGGCTTGCGGTGTGCGGCCCACATAACAATGTTGAGTGATGTTCAATGGTTGTTGTTCCTCCGAGAAAGGAATAAGAAAGGCTAGTTAGTAAATTAAAAGGTTAGAGATGGGTGCCTGTGCACATGCTTCAAGAACAAGGATATTATGATGGAAATCCCATCATATGGTTGCTAAGATCAAACAAAGTGCATAAACCCTCACCATCGACTTCAATTCCAAGAACTTCACCTAAAGTTTGATATAAGAATGAAGGCCCAAGCAACACCAAGCAAGCCACTCAACCGCTCTCGTGCATACAACACCTACACAAGAGCTTACATGTTCAGTCAACCCCAATGGAAACCAACTAGAAGATGTAGCTACCGCCTCGACAACACTTAAGCCACAAATTTAAGAATCAATCCCCATGTATACAATAGAGACTTACAAGCACATCAAGGAAAAACTCACAATACTCTTTTCACCCCTCTAGATGAGATGCATGAGTGTAGAAGCTATGCGGCAAACATAAGAACCTATTCTCTCAAAAATGAGAGTAGCCACCATAAGAACTTGTTGCTCGCAAGGTGGTAACAATAACATTAGAAAAAAAAAAGATAAAAAACACAAGGGCATAGCTTACTATTCTGTTGGCTAACTTAATGTAGCAGCAGCTGCTCCATGCGTACATATCTATACTCATGCACTCGAGGGCATTTGCACCAAATCCTCATCATCGAGATAATTTTCTAGGTATATCTCTGGATGGGGGCCCATGGTGGGTGTGACAGCCTGGTGAATGTTACAATCCATCGCCTGGAATTTTCCTTCAAATTACAAATCTCTCCTAACAAAAACTAGGTTCTTTAACAACACGTTGATCTCTAATTCTTCAAATTACAAACCTCTCCAAATGAAAACTAGAGTCTTCACAACACATTGATCTCTAATCCTTAGTGAAGATATCTAAATTAGCCTCACAAGTTGACGTAATTCTTTCATGCCTCACTAACAAGTGGTTACTTCAACATGCAACAGCTCAATAAGAGTCTATTTGACTCATTTGATGTACTTCATGTTTATCTGCTTCATAGAGCACTTAAGTATACATAAAAGCATAAAAAGCACATGGGAAGAAGCATGCAGGAACAGGTCCTACTCAACAACGTTTGACAAGAATCTTGACACTAAAAGGGACATCATTAAAGGCCAAATTCTTCAAGTGATGAATGTCGCTTCAATAAATCAAATGAGGAACTAAGAATCACAATCTCATTCTGATGATTTTTTCTATGTTCCTCCGGATCCTTCCTTCTCTTCTACCCTATTATTAACATCTCTCAGATTCCCCACTAACACCAATAACATGTAACTCTGTTTGTGATTGCCAAAAATAATGTGAGAAAAAAATATACCCACAAAAAAATGCTCACAAAATGCAATGAATCGCAAAAACCCCCAATGTTTGACAAATTTCATGGCATCACCAACATAGTTGGACACCATAACCTAGCTTCCAAGATTTTTATTACCGTTACCTTGCCCGTAAAATGTCCATTGGTGGTGATTCCATTATGAGCCTCTTCTAAAATGGTTAGAAATTTATCCTCCCTGATACACCATCTCAACATATGATCTTTGCATAGCTTATATAATTCACCAGCTATCAAATAATAAGGTGCGTTTAGCTTAATAAGTCATTGGCATCCTATCCTGTTTAATGGCTTGTCCTATGGAAATCCTTAGGAAAGACACTCGGAGATTTTTTCACTCCATTCTGGTAATAGATCTAATTTGAATGGATTAGCATCTGGTAATTCATCATCAATACTAGTGGGAAACTTCTCCACAAGACACTCGGAGATTTTTTCACTCCATTCTGGTAATAGATCTAATTTTAATAGATTAGCATCTGGTAATTCATCATCAATACTAGTGGGAAACTTCTCCACATTAGGTATTCTCGACATGTTGTCTACCAATACATGCTGTTATTAATAGGCAACAACCATACATTGTAACAATAAAGTCAAAATCCCTTAATAGGCAACAACTAGCAAGATGAGTAATTGGCCAGTCATGCAAGGTTTGTTGACAAGGTACAACATATCCTGATGATCCACAAAGAAGATGAATTGATTAGCCAACAAGTAGTGTCTATACTTTTTCACCGCATACACAATGGCTACTCCATTATAAACCTACAAGACAAAAAAACATAGATTTAGTGTAAGAGAACTAGATAGTAACATAGATAATGAGAGAAACACAAGTGTTGCATTCCACATTGATCCTGCACCTCCACAAAGGGAGCTTAAACAAAGTGCTTAAGATGCAATTAACTTCATTTGGAGGAGAGAGATGTAAGAGATTGCACCTATTAAGTACTAATTTGCTCACACAATCTTGGTAGAATTACTGAGAGCAAGAACATAATCAGAGGGTAAACACAGTGATGATTGACAAACATTGTGGAGATGAGCCTCATCGTACATCTATATACACCTAAAGATGCAAAGCATCCCATAACTAGACCATGTAATCTCATGGCCATACATTGTGCCACCATATTCATGGTGTAGAATCAGCATATAAAGTACTATTAGGAATTACTATGCATTACCCTAGGCTGCCATCACCATCTAGACTCACCATGGGGTCCACATTGGACCCAAAATTCTTGAAAATTGCAACAAGACTTCCATCTTTCTCGAACAAAGGAGAAAATTACAGACGTTGGCATGAAATCAAGGATAAT
The DNA here is from genome assembly GCF_041138505.1 of Cibotium barometz. NCBI lineage: Eukaryota > Viridiplantae > Streptophyta > Polypodiopsida > Cyatheales > Cibotiaceae > Cibotium > Cibotium barometz. Next base: position 38,755,937 of record NC_141101.1, on the reverse strand, counting down.
TAGAATAGAAATATTCACTTTAATAGAAAAATGTTAAAAGTGAATCCAAAAAAGCCAATGTATTAATCAAAAGACTAATAATTATTTCAACAAATCCACACTTTGAACAAGACCTATGTTAATATTAGTTGTTGATAAGCTCCTTTCAATGATCACCATTCGTTGTACATTCATAAGCACTATCAGTGCACTTTTCTACCTTTCTTTGGTTGAGAGCTTGATGGGCTATGATCATGGAAAGCCTTGTTGACATCTGTATCCCCAATCTTCTCAATGGCCATAGCAACCCCAAAATTTGAAGCTTCCATGGCTTTTGCAGTATCCAATATATCATCACCATTCATTCATCATTTTTATGCCTTCCAATATCTTTAAAATTGTCTTCGGCATCCTCATTGAATAGAGCATCATTCCCTTGGTCCTCTTTATTCCTTTGCCCTACATCTTCAAATTCTATAGCATCCCCAACTTCTTTATCATCATCTGTGTCATTTTTGTTGTCAATATCATCACCTTCATTTTCCTCCTTTGTACTTGGCGGGTCGTCAATGTGAAGATTTTGAAGGTTCTCTTTTTCTGCATCATCTAGTGTTTACTTTTTTGTGCCGCCACTTGCACCACACCACTCTTGCAAGGACGGGTGACCGTCTAAAAGAGCAGAGCACTTTGATTCTAATGCCATCGCTTCCAAATCATCTTTGCATAAAGCAATACATCATCCCTTCTTTAGCAAGCTCTCCTCTAGCACAACTCCACCACAATATATCTCTACAACATAGCTGTGTTCAGGACAAAACCCTATGAGATGAGACCATCAATAAAGCCTTTGTCAACGAATTCTCTATTTTGGCCACTAGAGCCTGAGATGAATATATTTTTTGTGAGAACCTTATCAATGGCCTTAAACTTATCAACCTTGCTGATGAAAAGAATAACAGTTGCAATCTCAACTGTTCCAGATGTCCAGGCATCATCTTTTTGTGTGTGGATCATGCCAAATTCATAGTGCACCTTTGTTGACTGGCTAGAAATCCCTTCGATAAGCATTCCAATGGTGATGAAATCAACAAAACACACAAGAATATATTCATATTGTGAGTTTAGTGTGTTTAAAGCAAGTGCCAACTTGGAGAAAAATTCTGACGAGAGCTGCTCCTTTGTATCATGTAGGTCCATGTGATTGCCAGTTGAAATGGTACATGCTCTTCTACAGAAGGATATAATCTTTGTCATATCAAAACCCACCCCCCTAATTGTCCAAGGAATAGACTCTTGTTGAGATACAATACCCATAGATGCTCTATATAGGTGATTGAGTAAAGTTACTACACTTTTTGGAAGTGAAGGATGTTTTTTGAACAATTGAGAGAGTCCCTAAAACAAAGGACTGGTTGTAGCTCCTCAATTGATTATACTCATACTCCCCTAGCTTATATGTCTCACACACCTGTTCCCAAGTCATCTTTTCCGTTGTCAGATCAAAATAGAAGGCGGTTATTACATCTTTGAGCACTCGATCTGTTTTTAGCTTCCAAGCCATCTCCTCCATATCCATTCTTTGATGGGTTTGCTTTCTCTTGTTAAGCAATATTCTCTTGTCAAGAAGTGCTGTTTGAATGTCCAAAACTTCACTCTTTTGAAGGCCTAAAATGCACCTAAACAACGTTGGGCCTAGCGTGATTGTTCCTAGTGCCTGCTGAATTTGCCCACTCTTCAAAGTTGGAAGTTTGGGATTTTGATCAAGACCTTTAGTTTGAGTTTCGCCCTTTGTATTTGGTAGCAAGACTTTTGCATATAGCCTCATGATCTTAATCCAATTCTGCCATATATCATCATCACATAGAAGCAAGTGTAAATCCTTTTTGACAAAATTCTTTTGTAGTGTGTGCTCCGTGGTCTCCACAAAGGCCTGCAAAGTTGCAAAGTAAGAAGTTAGCCCCCTTGCTATAGATATCACAAAATATTAGGAGGAATCATGCATCTATGGGTTTTCAATCATTTGGAGCTTATGCTCAAACTTGAGTTTGAGCCTCACTTGCCAGTGCTAAACCAGTATATAATGGTGATGCTCGATCTTAGGTTTGAGCATCACCTCCGTATGCAAATCTAGCACTTGCAAGTGAGGCTCCAACTTAAGTTTGAGCCACAATTAGATACGCAAGTGCTACACCATCACAAAGAGGTGAGGATTGAAGTTCAATTTCAAACCAAACTATTAAGTTTATGCAATTTGAGAAGAAGCCTCACATGCATCTTTTTTATGCTACTGCTACACTTGAAACTATAGATCCGTAAAAGATGTTATGAAAAGTAAAGAAGAAGTAATGTATGTCTATGATTTACCAAGATATAGCAAAGAATCAAAAGAGTACCTTCCAAGACTCGTCCATCTTGGGTTGATTGACACCAGGCAAAGGTTTACTAGGATGATTGTTTGCATGCCATTGTACTCGAGCTTGTAGAAGTTGATCGAGGAATGACTCCTTTTGCATTGACTTTGCAAAACAGATAAATTTGCATCCTTGGAAATGTCAAAATCTTGGGCAGGCAATTTACAATTATCTTTGATCTCGTGAACCTAAATTGCTGACGCAGTTGAGGGGTCACTTTAGCCTTATTTAGAGCCTGCAAGCTTTTTACAGCATTAATGGAGTGTTGACCAGAGATAATCCAATATTCAACTTTATGAATATCTTCTTTTGCGAGTTTATCAAGGGGTTGTTTTGTAGCACGATTACAGGGCATCAAAATTGCAAGTATCTCCTCTTGCTTTGGGTCCTCAATAAAGTCTTGGGTCAAAATACGAACCCAATCCTTATTTAACCGTCTATACACATAGTTTGAAGGAGCAGGATAACATTTCATCACATCAATGCTGAAGACCTCATTTAAGGATTGGGTCCTCAATAAAGTCTTGGGTCAAAATACGAACCCAATCCTTATTTAACCTTCTATACACAGTTTTTGAAGGAGCAGGATAACATTTCATCAATGCTGAAGACCTCATTTAGATCAAAGGGATAATATCCCTTCTTTATTTCTAATGAGATCATTGCTTTGATGCCCTTTTTTGGAGTCTCAACCTCCATTAGCTCATCATCAGACACATCTATCTCCTTTGAACCACTTGCTGGTTTTGTCCTTTGCCTATTTGAAGAGATTTCTTGAACCTTTGTAGAGTGCTTTGCCTTTCTCTTCTTTTGCAAGTGCTTGCTCCTCTTCTGGCACCTGAGAGCTTGCCATGTCTTCAGCTGCTATTGTGCTTACATCAAGGACTTTTGTTTTGTCACCCTCCTTTTTATGTTTTGAAGAAGTTGCACTAGCATTTCTAGATGCTTCAAGTGCACTCTTCACTATGGCCCTGCCTTTTTTCTCCACAATTTTCCTAATTTGAGTGGTGGTTGTCTCCTTTTCAGGTATGGACTTTTTTCATGAATCCAAAGCCTTCTTTGCATGCCTCACCGCTTTCACCAAGTCCTCCACATTATCCACCCCTGAGTCTTCTTGATTGGAAAAGTCAATGATCTTTAATCCTAGCTTTACAATAGACTTGTCCTTTCCTAGTTTACTGCCTCTCATGTCTGCTGGGTGAAAAGTGTCCAATGATAAGCAAAACTTATTTGCTTTTGTAGTTTCTCCTTCTGGCAATACATTTCATGTGAAGCATGGGTTTGCTCTTGCATCCACATCATCCTTAGTGCCTACCACAATCCCCATATCTCCATATGATGTATCACCTTGAGACGACAGAAACAAATGGAGGACTCCTTTGAAGTTTGCACTAGCATCGTAGCTATCCACAAACCATTTTACTCCTTCTTTGTTACTCAATTCGAAGGTTTTATCCACCTTAATTCTAGGAGTGACACTTTTAGCTTGAATTGTTATTTCGAGAGCATCCAGAGTAAAGATTGGTGCACCATGTGGTTGCGAGGTAGCGGGCGCTCTGCTAGCTTCCATTCCTGTGAAGCACAAAAAAAGTTTCAAAACCTTAGAAAAAAATGGATTTAAATGCTACATATCAAATCAAAACCTATCAAACTTAAGAAACTTAATGCATGCTACAATTATTGATGCTTCACTTAGTTTTCTTGAATAGCGGCGGGCCTCACTTGCATTTACTTAATCCATATAGAAGCTCAACTTAAGCTGGAGCCTAGATCCAAGTTGTGCACTCATATGCTAGGGGTACGCTAGCATAGAGAGGCAAGGCTCAAACTCAAGTTTGAGCCTTAAGGCGAAGTTCCATGTATGGGAGGCTTAAACTTAAGCTGGAGTCTAGATCCAAGTTGTGCACTCATATGCTAGGGGTACACTAGTATATTTGAGCCTTAAGGCCAAGTTCCATATAGGGGAAACCCGAACTTAAGCTAGAGCCTAGATCCAAGTTGTGCACTCATATGACAGGGATACACCAGCATATAGAGACAAGGCTCAAGCTCAAGTTCGAGCCTTAAGGCCAAGTTTTATGTAGGAGAGGCTCGAACTTAAGCTGGAGCCTAGATCCAAGTTGTGCACTCATATGCTAGGGATACGCTAGCATAGATAGGCAAGGCTTGAACTCAAGTTGGAGCCTTAAGGCCAAGTTCCATGTAAAGTTAAGCATGGAGAATGAGCCTTAACACATAAGTTCCATGTAGGGGAGGTTCGATCTTAAGGTGGGGTCTATATCCAAGTTGTGCACTCAGATGCTAGGGGTGCACTAGCATGGAGAGTAAAGGCTCAAACTCAAGTTCGAGCCTTGAGGCACCGGAGTACACTAGCATGGAGAACAAAGGCTCAATCTGAAGTTCGAGCCTTAAGGCCGGCGTACACCACTAGCATGGAGAACAAAGGCTCAATCTGAAGGTCAAGCCTTAAGACCGGGGTGTACTAGCATGGAGAGCAAAGGCTCAAACTCAAGTTCAAGCCTTAAGGCTGGGGTACACTAGCATGGAGAACGAAGGCTCAATCTGAAGATCGAGCCTTAAGACCAGGGTGCACTAGCATGGAGAGCAAAGGCTCAAACTCAAGTTTGAGCCTTAAGGCTGGGGTATACTAGCATGGAGAACAAAGGCTCGATCTGAAGTTCGAGCCTTAAGGCCGGGGTGCACTAGCATGGAGAGCAAAGGCTCAAACTCAAGTTCGAGCCTTAAGGCCGGGGTACACTAGCATGGAGAACGAAGGCTCAATCTGAAGTTGGAGCCTTAAGGCCGGGGTGCACTAGCATGGAGATCAAAGGCTCAAACTCAAGTTCGAGCCTTAAGACCGGGGTACACTAGCATGGAGAGCAAAGGCTCAAACTCAAGTTCGAGCCTTAAGGCCGGGGTGCACTGTTGAGATATCGAGCTCTAGTGAGGCGGTGGACACTGATGACCCACCTGGGGGATAGGCCCCGCACTTACACCACTGGCATGGTTGGTGAGATCTTGGGTGATATGCGACCAGTGGGATGACAGGCTGTGTGACAGCCACTCTAGAGACGCATAGTTATAGCGCCAGCTCATTTAGTCGGGTTCACACTATAGAGAACCCGTGTATGTATTTGGTTGAGTACCTTTCATATTTAGAGTACTCTTATTCTTGTATATGGTGTGTTGAGTGTTGAGTAGAGAAGAAGAAGATTTTCAGCCTCTCACCTTGTGTGTTCTCTATTAGGGTTTTGTGAGTGTGTGTGTGTGCTTGCAAGAGCTCAAGCTCTCTTCCCCCCTGCATCTTTTCATGGTATCAGAGCCTGGTTCGTGCTAAGGGCTGAGCTACAAGCAAGAGAACCACAGGAAGCGGTACGAGGGTAAGAGCTTCAACTACTCTTCCCTATTGTGTTGGTGACTACACCCTTGTCGGGAGCTCTACGGGAGGCACCGGCAAACGATCTCCGATTGAGGAGCTTTCTTCGCGGGAGTGAAGCTATAGGGCAACTATATAGTCCTATGGACTGAAATTTTCGGGCCGAAAACTCGTTTCGGGCGCGTCTGGACCTCCGTTTTTCAGAAAGCAGGCGATTTCGAGCACTGCGGGTAAGTCATCGATTCTCTGCAGAACTCTGTTTTAAGAACTGCAGGAAGACAGATTGACTGTGCAGACACTGTGGGTGCTACAAAGAGGTCTACAGTTGCCATTGGGTGTATGTATGTGCATTGAAGTCACTGGTTGTGACATTTGAGAGTACTGTAGTACCGCTGTGCAGAAAATACAGCATTTGTGCAGAAAAACCAGAGTGCAGTTTCTGGTAAAGTTGTGTGTTTGGCAAGATGTCAAATGATGGGATAACTCAGATTGTGGCTGAGAAGCTGGATAAGAATAACTTCCATGCTTGGAGGTTCAGGTTGACAAATTTCCTGATGGGAAAAGGTTATTGGGACTACATAGAAGGTGAGCATGAAGAGGCACCGGAGATACCGGATATACCGACTGCTGCAGATGTGAAAGAGTTTAAAGACTGGAACCAAGGAGCTAGGAAAGTAATGTATTGGCTTTCCATTAGTATACAGGACACCATGATTGGGCATATTCAGGATGCCAAGTCCCCCAAGGAGGCGTGGGACACCTTGGTAAAGCTTTATGAAACAAATACCAAGGCACATAAGATACAGTTGAAGAATGAACTTCATACTGTGGAAAAAAAGAACATGTCTGTGAATGACTATGCGTTGAAGATAAAGGGTATTGTGGAATCCCTTGCATCTATTGGTGTATCAGTAGATGATGATGATAAGGTGGAGGTCTGTCTACGTGGTCTCGGGCCACAATACAAGGCATTTAAGACGTCTATTCAGACTCGGGAAAACATTCCCAACTTTACAGATTTGGTGTCTATGCTGATTATCAAAGAGAAGAACTTGGGTGAAGACCAACAGTCTTCACAAAGCAAAAACAGTTCAGAGCAACAGGCCTTCTACACGAGTTCAGGAAGAGGATGAGGTAGAGGAGGCCGTGGACGCGGTCAAGGAGGTGGCCGAACAGGTAATCAGAATTATGGCCAGCAGCAGCAGCAACAACAATAGTCCCAGAATCAACAACAACAACAACACGCAGGTGGAAGAGGCAAATTCAGAGGCAGGGGGAGTCAAAGAGGCCGTGAAAATTGGCAAAGGCAATATAATGATACACGTGAATGCTATTATTATGGTAAGCCTGGACATGTGCAGTCAGAATGTTATAAGAAGCAGGCTGACATGCAAAATGGGAAAGTGCAGCAAAACAACTATGCATCCTCAAGCAAAAATAATGAGGATAATGAAAGGTTGTTTGTTATGCAGCATGTTGTGAATGCCATGTCTGAAAATGTTGATGCAGTACAAAAAGATAATGTATGGTATGTGGATTCAGGCGCTTCGAACCACATGACGAGTCATGGGGAGTGGTTCAAGGAGATGAAAAACTCGGAAAGACCAGGTTTTGTGGAAACAGGGGATGACACTGCTCATCCAATTGCCCACATTGGAGATGTGCCATTGTCTATGCAGGATGGCAAAGTGAAGTACCTTGCAGATGTACTTCATGTACCAAACATAACAAAGAATCTGGTTTCAGTTGGCCAGATGATTGAGCAGGGTTTGCAGGTTAGGTTTAACCCTGATGGGTGTTATGTCGAAGATTTCAAAGACAAGTGCAGGTTGGTTGCAAAAGGCAACAGAGTGGGCAGAATGTTTACATTGAATGTAGACATGCCTGAAATGAGTGCTGCGATGTTTGCAAATGGTTCAGGAGTTGTTGCAGACACAGACATATGGCATAAAAGAATAGGACATGTAAATGTGCAGAGACTGAAGTCTATGGAAACAAAAGGAATTGTGACAGGGCTGCCAAAATTTAAAGTGGAAGGTATGCAGAAAATATGTGAAGCATGCTAATTTGGGAAGCAAACAAAGCATGTGTTTCCACGTAACAGATATGTGAGCAAAAATGCATTGGATGTTGTGCATTCAGATGTATGGGGTCCTACGAAGACCATATCTATGGGAGGCTGCAGGTATTATGTGACTTTCATTGATGACCACACAAGGAAAGTGTGGGTATATTTCATGAAAGAGAAGAGTGAGGTGTTCACTCACTTTCGGAATTTCAGAGTTTTGGTTGAAAAGCAAACAGGGAAATATGTAAAGTGCCTAAGGTCAGATGGAGGGGGAAAGTACTTCTCCAATGAGTTCTCTGAATTTTTGAAGAAGAATGGTATTCGAAGACAGTTTACATGCAGATACACTCCGCAGCAAAATGGAGTTGCTGAGCGGAAAAACAGGCACATTGCTGAGATTGCGCGAGCATTGATGGAAGAGAAGAATATGCCGCATTGCTATTGGGCTGAGGCTGTTTCTACAGCAGTATACATCATGAACAGGACTCCAACTGCAGCCATACATGATGTAACTCCAGAGGAGAGGTTTACTCGCAGAAAACCTGATTTGTCTCATCTGAAAGTCTTTGGATGCATTGCATATGTGCATGTGCCAAATGAGCTGAGAACTAAGCTGGATCCGAAAGCTGAAAAATGTGTGTTTATTGGATATTCCCTTGAGCAAAAGGGATACAGGTGTTATAACCCTGCTACACGTGAGTTGAGAGTAAGCAGGGATGTTATCTTTGATGAGATGAGCAGCTGGTATGCTGCTGAAAAAGAAGCTGTTGGGGCTGATGTGAGTGGAAGTGTGGTTGCACAGAATGCAGGTCAGCAATCACAGTCTTTGAGTGGACCAGGAGAGTCCTCATCTAGTGGGTCTGTTGATAGACCATGGAGTGGCAGGCTGCGTCATAATACCAGCCCTGCAAATGTGATTACTACATCATGTAAAGGAAAAGAGAAAATGGTTGAGTCCCTTGGTATGCCTGACATTTCTGCAGGGCATTCTCATGTTGATGGAGAGTCTAGTGGCTCAGATATGAGCCTTGATGAGGAGCTTGGGATCCCAGCTATGAGAACACCTGGTGTAAAGAAGGCTATGGAAGCCATGAATGAAAAACTGCGAAGATCAGGGAGAGTGAAGAACCCTGTGCAGAGATTTACATATGATGGTTATGTGGCACATCACTATGCATATATGGCAAAGGTTGTGCAGGTTGTTGAGCCCACATGCATTGATGAGGCTGTTGGAAATGTGTGTTGGGAGAAAGCTATGGATGAGGAGATGGATGCACTATATGGAAATGAAACTTGGGATTTAGTGCAATTGCCAGAAGGCAAGAAAGCCATTGGATGCAAGTGGGTGTACAAAGTTAAACATAACAGTGATGGAAGCATAACAGGTACAAGGCTAGATTGGTAGCCAAAGGATATGCGCAGACATATGGGATTGATTATGAGGAAACTTTCAGCCCAGTTGCCAAGATGGCAACGGTGAGAGTTGTGATAGCAGTGGCTGCGTCAAAGCAATGGTCTTTACATCAGATGGATGTAAAGAATGCATTCTTGCATGGGGATTTGCAAGAAGAGGTGTATATGTTGCAGCCACCTGGTTATGAGGATGTGGGTCACCCCGAGCATGTTTGCAGGTTGAAGAAAGCCTTGTATGGCTTAAAGCAAGCACCAAGAGCATGGTCTGACAAGATTTCTGAATATCTTGTCACTATTGGCTTTCATGTAGCCAATGCAGATTTCTCATTGTATGTGAGACATGGTGATAGAGGGGTTGTGCTTGTTGTCATCTATGTAGATGACTTGATTATTACGGGGGACCATGATGCAGAGATCTTTGATGTAAAGATCTTGCTTAGACAGAAGTTCGAGATGAAGGATCTGGGGGAGCTCAGATATTTCTTGGGCATTGAGGTGATTAGGTCACCACATGGTATTGGATTACTGCAGAGACAGTATGGCTTGTGTAAGATTCCTCCCCCACCCCCTTTTTGATGTCTAGTATCTTTCCCTGTAATCAATCCCTCTTCAGAAATATAAAGACCTTGTTTCTATCTGTTTTAGCCTAGAGAGAGAAAAATATTCTAGAGAGAGAATATTCAGATTTTGAATATTTTTGGATAGAAAAATATCTCTTCTAATTCAGATGAGTTCCCCTGAAACAGAAATTCAAAAAGAATTTTCCAATGTGCAATTGGAATTAATTGAAAATAGCTATAAAGAACCTTAGCCTAAGGGTCTAGATTTTTAGAAATCTTTAGACTATGGTCCAATTAAGGTTCCTATGGACCAATAGCATCAATCCATGTGTAGGGAGGAGATAAATCCAACTTGTAAAAAGAAAATACCCAAAAATGAGTAAATGCTCACATGAGGTGAAGAGTTGAAAATGTACAAGGTTTATTAGTAAAAAAATTATGAGCAATATTAAAAGTATGACATATGTAAGGAAGAGGAGTTCTTTAAAGGAGGTGCATATTTCACATAAGATAAAGAGTTGAAAATGTACAAGGTTTATTAATAAAAAATTATGAGCAATATTAAAAGTATGACATATGTAAGGAAGGGGAGTTCTTTAAAGGAGGTGCATATTTCACATAAGATGAAGAGTTGAAAATGTACAAGGTTTATTAGTAAAAAACTATGAGCAATATTAAAAATATGACATATGTAAGGAAAGGGAGTTCTTTAAAGGAGGTGCATATTTCACATGCTTGAATGAGTTTTAAACTCATAAAAATTGAGATATTTCATCTCTCCTCTCTCCTCATTTAAGTCTAGTTCCAAAAAGTTAGCTTAACTGACCTAAAAATGGTCAAATATTGACCAAACTGATTTAGAAAATTCTAGAATCAGTTTGTTTGGTTAGGAGCTCAATTTTTCCTATAAATAGAAGCCTCCCCCTTGTTGAAAAATAGATAGTGTTTATGCATCGTTACTCTACTCCACCTAAGCCAGAAACTGTGAATTCATTTAATAATTCACTAGTTTTTGGAGCTTCCCTCTTTCTTCAATCCCCATTAGTGGCTCCATCAACATACTTAACCAATTGATTGGTTGGGGGCCTCTACCGTGAACAAAGAATCAAGCAATTTGTAAGGTAATTAGTGAATATTGCTCTTTTCTATAATTTCTCAATGTTTCTCTCTTCTCAACCCCTCTCAAGCTTGAGAAGCTTAATTGGTATGGTTTTTTAAATGCTATTAAAGTTAATTGGTGAATAGTAGTGAAGAGTTACATAATTTAATAAATGCTATTGAAGTTAATTTTTATTTATGTTTAAACTCTAATGGTTTTTATGTAATTTCTCTCTCTCACTCAAGAAATGGTCATACTCATGACCCATTCTCAATCCACATGAAGCTTTTCATAAAGCTTTTCCTTAATCCAAGATTAAGCTATGCTTGAGGCCAAATTAATGGCTTTTTCATATGCTTTTAGTTTATGCATATTGATGATTCAATCCATTATAGATTAATGATCCAATTAGAGATCATTTTAATTATTTCCTTAATGATAAGCTTTATCCCTTAGAAAAAATTGAGATTTATCAGTCATAGCAGTGGAGCTATGGCAAAATTTTTATAAAAAATATGCATAAAATAATTTCATTCAAAGCATAAAAAGAGGACTTCCTACCATATTCTAGGAATTATCATCCTAGATTAATTGAAAGAATTTCATTATAATCATGGAGAAATTGAATTTTAATATCATGCATAAAGGATAATTTTTTTATATCAAAAGTGTTACTTTTATCATTTTTAATTTTCATGCATAGAAGTATGCATAAAGGAAAAAAAAAATTATATCAAAAGTGTTACTTTTATCATTTTTAATTTTCATGCATAGAAGGATGCATAAAGGAAAATTTTTTATATCAAAAGTGTTACTTTTATCATTTTTAATTTTCATGCATAGAAGTATGCATAAAGGATAATTTTTTTTATATCAAAAGTGTTACTTTTATCATATTGGATTTCATGCATAGAGGTATGCATAAAAGTTGAATATTTTATTATAAAAGTGTTACTTTTAGCATAATTGAATTTCATGCATAGAGGTATGCATAAAAGATATGGGAAGTGATAAGATATGATAAGATGCATGTGGATGTGGATGTGGATGTATGAATGTGGATGTATGGATGTGAATGTGGATGTGGATGTGGATGTATGAATGTGGATGTATGGATGTGGATGTGGATGTATGAATGTGGATGTATGGATGTGAATGTGGATGTGGATGTGGATGTATGGATGTATGAATGTGGATGTATGGATGTGAATGAGAATGTAGATGTGGATGCATGGATGTAAATGTGGATGTGGATGTATGGATGTATGCATGTAGATGTGGATGCATGAATGTGGATGTATAGATGTGAATGAGGATATAGATGTGGATGTATGGATGTGAATGTGCATGTAGATATGGATGTATATATGTGAATGAGAATGTGGATGTGGATGTATGTATGCATGTGGATGTGGATATGGATGTGTATGTATGAATGTGGATATGGGATGTGGATGTATAAATGAGGATGTGAAAATGGAGATAAGCATGTAGATGTGGATGTATGGATGTGAATGTGGATGTGGATGTGGATGTATGAATGTGGATGTATGGATGTGAATGAGGATGTGGATGTGGATGCATGGATGTAAATGTGGATGTGTATGTATGGATGTAGGCATGTAGATGTGGATGCATGAATGTGGATGTATGGATGTGAATGAGGATATAGATGTGGATGTATGGATGTGAATGTGCATGTAGATATGGATGTATAGATGTGAATGGGAATGTGGATGTGGATGTGGATGTATGTATGTATGTATGTGGATGTGGATGTATGAATGAGGACGTGATAATGAATGTATGCATGTGGATGTGGATATGGATGTGTATGTATGAATGCGGATATGGATGTGGATATGGATGTGTATGTATGAATGTGGATATGGGATGTGGATGTATAAATGAGGATGTGAAAATGGAGATAAGCATGTAGATGTGGATGTATGGATGTGAATGTGGATGTGGATGTGGATGTATGGATGTGGATATGGATGTGAATATATGATATGTGATGTGAAGGAATCTGAAGTGAAGAGATGGAAAATGATATGATTGGATGAGTACACATATAAATGAAATGTGGAATAAGTAATGTGGATTGCATGAGGGATAATGTGGAAAAATGAGAGTTAATATAGAAATTGTATTTGTAAACTGTTTGTAAATGCTGTTTGTAAATGGCTGTTTTATGTCAAGAATGCTGGGAAAGCATTTTGACCGTCTTGTGATTAAGGTCGTGGAGACCTAACTGATAAAGTTGCAACTGCTGACGGAGAGTCAATGGAGGACGTCTCGCGTAGCAAGGTCGGCCGAGGTCTTGACCAGCCTCGGTTCGATTAAAATGGTGAGCTTCCGGTACGGTGGATGAGGGACCAAGGAAGCGGCCTATGAGTGAAGCGCTAGGTCACCTGCGAAGGATCCTAGAGGGTGCTGACCATACGGTGCTCGGGCTCTGGGTCGCCTAGGATACCCACGCGTGCGTCGAGGAAGATATTGGAACAAGGAGTAAGAGTTGTTTTCTGGAACCGGGCATGGATCTGGTTGACTGACCTTGCTGGTCCTCAACGGATGAGTCCATGGCTCTTTTATATGGATCTGTTGGTTGATCTTGCTGATCTTCAACGAGAGTCCATCTTGATAAGTGATTATATTGCCGAGTATTATGGGCTAGGAACTATAGAAACGGCCCCTGAGTGGTCAGGTGGTGAGCGTTCTAGTTGCCAATGATGCCATAGATACTCTGATGAAGGAATGATGGAAAATTTGAGAATCAATCGGATAATTTGGAAGACTGTGATCAGTGGTACTATGGTTTCATTAAAGGATTGTTTTAAAGTTAGCTGATGCTAAGAAAAAGGCAATTTCATATTGGGTGTGTAAGTGGTGTGCCTAATTTTATGTTTGCATGAACTTCCGGCTAGGGGGCCTTGGAACTCTTTTCCTTGGTACCCGGGACAAAACCTAACCAAATTCTAAATTGGATCCCATCACTACAGTGGTTGGGCGGTTGGCTAACCCATGGGATCGGATGGGGTTAGGCTGGACTGATGGATCCGTAAATTGAGATTTAATTTCTATTATTACGATAGATGAAGTAAATCCCGGATAGAAATTGTTCTATGGATAGGAATCAACGGCTGTGCCTCTTGATGGGGAAAAAAGCGTTGATCCCAATGATTCAAGTGCAAGTTCTTCCTTGATTTGACCAAGTACCGTTAAAGGTGCAGTCAGATCAGTTGATCCGTAACGATCTTGACTACGTTAGAGTAAAGAGTTATCCTGGTGGAATCGCCCATGCTTTCCGGGTAAAGGAAGTTTTTTCGGTTTCGGTTTTGGACAAACCGACGGATTAGTCTCTTGTCCGGATATCCGTGGGCGAGGCCCCGAATGTGGGACCCCTGTCCCGCGCGAGAAGTGCTACTTCCGCTGCTAGTACCCGAATCCGTTGCTCGGTGGGAACAGGGGGATCTCACAGTTGGTAACAGAGCATTTGGTTAATAAACATCAATTGAGAAGACAAATAGGTCAGAAATTTATCAAGAAACACAAAAAGGTTGTAATTGTGTGATATAATTCATACAATTTGATATTCAAATTGAAATTCGTAATTTGGTAATTGGGTCTTCAGATAGAAGTACCGCAATTATATAGAATCCTTGACTTGCTTGAGGCCTAGACATGATGGTATTTACCTTATAATCCCAAGGGCCGTGACTATCCGTATATACCGAGAGTATAACTGCAGCTCTTTACTGACAGTATATACGAGTAAATCTAAGACTTGAAATTATAAGCGTTAATGCTATCCAGATGATGAATTTGAATGTGGTTGATATGATTTTTAATTCTGTTTGGGAACTGATGAATTGATTGGGATTCTGATTGAAAAATGATGATTTTTGAAATTTAGTTGAAATATAATAACTTGAGCAAAACCGCAATGAGGATGAATGGGACGAGTCCCTGTAATGATAAATGATGATAATGATTTCAACAAATCACTATGAGATTAGTGGATTGTGCTGTCAAAGTACTACTGTTAACACTTGACTCGGTATATCAAGTTAAGGGATGACAAATTGAGAACTTGCTTGACTGAAATTCCCGTGGAGGAATGTTCAAAAGGAAATTTTTCGGTCTAATGGACCATTATCATGTTAAAGATATGAATGATATGATCTGAATATTAATGATGAGTTCTATATAAGGGATATTTATCCCAGTGTTCTGTTGGGTTGACCAGAATATAAGGAAACCCAAAATAAAATTGGATCTTAAGAAAAAGAGTTGTCCTCTACTTGGCGAGATGAGGACATCTCACACTTTTTAAGTGGGGTAGAATGTAAGATTCCTCCCCAGCCTTCGAGGTATACAGGAGTAAGAATCTCCCTTTTTGATCTTAAAATTATTCCCTCTCAAAAATAAAAGAAAGATTCTGTTTAAAAAAAGGAAGACCCTTTCCCTAGAATACTTCTCAGGAGTCACGCTGTTTTAAGGATTCAGAACAATGAGTTCAGAAGTGAAAATCGGTGTTTTGGATACCAAGGTTTTGGTCTTCATTCGAGTACGACACAAAAGAAGTTCTTTATCTATTGGGGAGTTTAAGAAGTTATCCCCCAGATATTGTGAGCCTTATCTGACTTCAAAGAAAGTAAGTGACTTAGCTTACGAGCTTCTTTTATCTCCTCATCTCAAAGTTCTTAATGCCTTCTATAGAAAATTGTGCCAAACCCAAATCATGGAAAGACGGTAAAACTTCAGTGGCAAGCTACCGTTGGCTTCTAAGTTACGCTAGCTCCTTCCTTTATATAAGTCGTAACTTTTACTTGTCGCTCACAGTAATCTTACTTCCATCGATCTCCTTTCTTCCTAATCTCCTTCATGGCTTGGCAACAAGAATTAGTTTTATCCATAATGATTCCTCACCTTCAAGACGCAAGTGAGTCTGTGAAGAAGGATTTTATAGAACAGTATGAGCGCTCACTTTTCCCTCACTTGGGAACTTCTGTAGCGCAGACCAAATGGCGGACCTATCAAGACATAACTAGGGTAACACCCTGGGGTCAGCAGCACTTCCGTAACAATGTCCGCTTGGCCATGGTTATTGAAGCTTTGGGTTTGGGTCCCCGATACTACTGCGTCATGAGATCAAGACATCCTGGGTTTTCTGAGCGGGTCTTCTTACTGGCGTGTTTTCTTCCTCATGAGAAGATATGCCTTTACCCCGTTTTTGGCTTGCCTCTCAGAGGTCCTTTTGTTAGAACACCTCATACCACTGAGATAGGCGCAGCAATAACCCACAGAATCATTCCCATAGATGAGTTACCTTATACTTGTGCAGCTTGTGAGGACTGCTTTTGTGACCATATGATGGACGGGCTTATGGAAGTGTAAAGAGTTCCTCTATCTTTACTGTATAAGTTCCGAGAATGAATAAAGTTTAAATCTTGTTCGTATTTTGAATCTTGCTCTCTTTAAGACTTATCTTGGTGGTTAATCTTGATTAAAATTTTTCTCTAAGTCTCATATTCGTGCATCTTGCGAAATTATCCCAGTTTGCGAGATGAGGACATCTCGCATTTTTTTAAGTGGGGTAGAATGTAAGATTCCTCCCCCACCCCCTTTTTGATGTCTAGTATCTTTCCCTGTAATCAATCCCTCTTCAGAAATATAAAGACCTTGTTTCTATCTGTTTTAGCCTAGAGAGAGAAAAATATTCTAGAGAGAGAATATTCAGATTTTGAATATTTTTGGATAGAAAAATATCTCTTCTAATTCAGATGAGTTCCCCTGAAACAGAAATTCAAAAAGAATTTTCCAATGTGCAATTGGAATTAATTGAAAATAGCTATAAAGAACCTTAGCCTAAGGGTCTAGATTTTCAGAAATCTTTAGACTATGGTCCAATTAAGGTTCCTATGGACCAATAGCATCAATCCATGTGTAGGGAGGAGATAAATCCAACTTGTAAAAAGAAAATACCCAAAAATGAGTAAATGCTCACATGAGGTGAAGAGTTGAAAATGTACAAGGTTTATTAGTAAAAAAATTATGAGCAATATTAAAAGTATGACATATGTAAGGAAGAGGAGTTCTTTAAAGGAGGTGCATATTTCACATAAGATAAAGAGTTGAAAATGTACAAGGTTTATTAATAAAAAATTATGAGCAATATTAAAAGTATGACATATGTAAGGAAGGGGAGTTCTTTAAAGGAGGTGCATATTTCACATAAGATGAAGAGTTGAAAATGTACAAGGTTTATTAGTAAAAAACTATGAGCAATATTAAAAATATGACATATGTAAGGAAAGGGAGTTCTTTAAAGGAGGTGCATATTTCACATGCTTGAATGAGTTTTAAACTCATAAAAATTGAGATATTTCATCTCTCCTCTCTCCTCATTTAAGTCTAGTTCCAAAAAGTTAGCTTAACTGACCTAAAAATGGTCAAATATTGACCAAACTGATTTAGAAAATTCTAGAATCAGTTTGTTTGGTTAGGAGCTCAATTTTTCCTATAAATAGAAGCCTCCCCCTTGTTGAAAAATAGATAGTGTTTATGCATCGTTACTCTACTCCACCTAAGCCAGAAACTGTGAATTCATTTAATAATTCACTAGTTTTTGGAGCTTCCCTCTTTCTTCAATCCCCATTAGTGGCTCCATCAACATACTTAACCAATTGATTGGTTGGGGGCCTCTACCGTGAACAAAGAATCAAGCAATTTGTAAGGTAATTAGTGAATATTGCTCTTTTCTATAATTTCTCAATGTTTCTCTCTTCTCAACCCCTCTCAAGCTTGAGAAGCTTAATTGGTATGGTTTTTTAAATGCTATTAAAGTTAATTGGTGAATAGTAGTGAAGAGTTACATAATTTAATAAATGCTATTGAAGTTAATTTTTATTTATGTTTAAACTCTAATGGTTTTTATGTAATTTCTCTCTCTCACTCAAGAAATGGTCATACTCATGACCCATTCTCAATCCACATGAAGCTTTTCATAAAGCTTTTCCTTAATCCAAGATTAAGCTATGCTTGAGGCCAAATTAATGGCTTTTTCATATGCTTTTAGTTTATGCATATTGATGATTCAATCCATTATAGATTAATGATCCAATTAGAGATCATTTTAATTATTTCCTTAATGATAAGCTTTATCCCTTAGAAAAAATTGAGATTTATCAGTCATAGCAGTGGAGCTATGGCAAAATTTTTATAAAAAATATGCATAAAATAATTTCATTCAAAGCATAAAAAGAGGACTTCCTACCATATTCTAGGAATTATCATCCTAGATTAATTGAAAGAATTTCATTATAATCATGGAGAAATTGAATTTTAATATCATGCATAAAGGATAATTTTTTTATATCAAAAGTGTTACTTTTATCATTTTTAATTTTCATGCATAGAAGTATGCATAAAGGAAAAAAAAATTATATCAAAAGTGTTACTTTTATCATTTTTAATTTTCATGCATAGAAGGATGCATAAAGGAAAATTTTTTATATCAAAAGTGTTACTTTTATCATTTTTAATTTTCATGCATAGAAGTATGCATAAAGGATAATTTTTTTTATATCAAAAGTGTTACTTTTATCATATTGGATTTCATGCATAGAGGTATGCATAAAAGTTGAATATTTTATTATAAAAGTGTTACTTTTAGCATAATTGAATTTCATGCATAGAGGTATGCATAAAAGATATGGGAAGTGATAAGATATGATAAGATGCATGTGGATGTGGATGTGGATGTATGAATGTGGATGTATGGATGTGAATGTGGATGTGGATGTGGATGTATGAATGTGGATGTATGGATGTGGATGTGGATGTATGAATGTGGATGTATGGATGTGAATGTGGATGTGGATGTGGATGTATGAAAGTGGATGTATGGATGTATGAATGTGGATGTATGGATGTGAATGAGAATGTAGATGTGGATGCATGGATGTAAATGTGGATGTGGATGTATGGATGTATGCATGTAGATGTGGATGCATGAATGTGGATGTATAGATGTGAATGAGGATATAGATGTGGATGTATGGATGTGAATGTGCATGTAGATATGGATGTATATATGTGAATGGGAATGTGGATGTGGATGTATGTATGCATGTGGATGTGGATATGGATGTGTATGTATGAATGTGGATATGGGATGTGGATGTATAAATGAGGATGTGAAAATGGAGATAAGCATGTAGATGTGGATGTATGGATGTGAATGTGGATGTGGATGTGGATGTATGAATGTGGATGTATGGATGTGAATGAGGATGTGGATGTGGATGCATGGATGTAAATGTGGATGTGTATGTATGGATGTAGGCATGTAGATGTGGATGCATGAATGTGGATGTATGGATGTGAATGAGGATATAGATGTGGATGTATGGATGTGAATGTGCATGTAGATATGGATGTATAGATGTGAATGGGAATGTGGATGTGGATGTGGATGTATGTATGTATGTATGTGGATGTGGATGTATGAATGAGGACGTGATAATGAATGTATGCATGTGGATGTGGATATGGATGTGTATGTATGAATGCGGATATGGATGTGGATATGGATGTGTATGTATGAATGTGGATATGGGATGTGGATGTATAAATGAGGATGTGAAAATGGAGATAAGCATGTAGATGTGGATGTATGGATGTGAATGTGGATGTGGATGTGGATGTATGGATGTGGATATGGATGTGAATATATGATATGTGATGTGAAGGAATCTGAAGTGAAGAGATGGAAAATGATATGATTGGATGAGTACACATATAAATGAAATGTGGAATAAGTAATGTGGATTGCATGAGGGATAATGTGGAAAAATGAGAGTTAATATAGAAATTGTATTTGTAAACTGTTTGTAAATGCTGTTTGTAAATGGCTGTTTTATGTCAAGAATGCTGGGAAAGCATTTTGACCGTCTTGTGATTAAGGTCGTGGAGACCTAACTGATAAAGTTGCAACTGCTGACGGAGAGTCAATGGAGGACGTCTCGCGTAGCAAGGTCGGCCGAGGTCTTGACCAGCCTCGGTTCGATTAAAATGGTGAGCTTCCGGTACGGTGGATGAGGGACCAAGGAAGCGGCCTATGAGTGAAGCGCTAGGTCACCTGCGAAGGATCCTAGAGGGTGCTGACCATACGGTGCTCGGGCTCTGGGTCGCCTAGGATACCCACGCGTGCGTCGAGGAAGATATTGGAACAAGGAGTAAGAGTTGTTTTCTGGAACCGGGCATGGATCTGGTTGACTGACCTTGCTGGTCCTCAACGGATGAGTCCATGGCTCTTTTATATGGATCTGTTGGTTGATCTTGCTGATCTTCAACGAGAGTCCATCTTGATAAGTGATTATATTGCCGAGTATTATGGGCTAGGAACTATAGAAACGGCCCCTGAGTGGTCAGGTGGTGAGCGTTCTAGTTGCCAATGATGCCATAGATACTCTGATGAAGGAATGATGGAAAATTTGAGAATCAATCGGATAATTTGGAAGACTGTGATCAGTGGTACTATGGTTTCATTAAAGGATTGTTTTAAAGTTAGCTGATGCTAAGAAAAAGGCAATTTCATATTGGGTGTGTAAGTGGTGTGCCTAATTTTATGTTTGCATGAACTTCCGGCTAGGGGGCCTTGGAACTCTTTTCCTTGGTACCCGGGACAAAACCTAACCAAATTCTAAATTGGATCCCATCACTACAGTGGTTGGGCGGTTGGCTAACCCATGGGATCGGATGGGGTTAGGCTGGACTGATGGATCCGTAAATTGAGATTTAATTTCTATTATTACGATAGATGAAGTAAATCCCGGATAGAAATTGTTCTATGGATAGGAATCAACGGCTGTGCCTCTTGATGGGGAAAAAAGCGTTGATCCCAATGATTCAAGTGCAAGTTCTTCCTTGATTTGACCAAGTACCGTTAAAGGTGCAGTCAGATCAGTTGATCCGTAACGATCTTGACTATGTTAGAGTAAAGAGTTATCCTGGTGGAATCGCCCATGCTTTCCGGGTAAAGGAAGTTTTTTCGGTTTCGGTTTTGGACAAACCGACGGATTAGTCTCTTGTCCGGATATCCGTGGGCGAGGCCCCGAATGTGGGACCCCTGTCCCGCGCGAGAAGTGCTACTTCCGCTGCTAGTACCCGAATCCGTTGCTCGGTGGGAACAGGGGGATCTCACAGCTTGGACATGTTGTCCAAGTATGGTATGACAGGCTGTAAGCCTATTTCTGTGCCATTGGATCAGAATGGCAAGTTGAGTGCAGATTCAGGAGAGATCTTGGAGGATCCTACTATGTACAGGAGCATAGTAGGAAGTTTGATCTACATGACGATCACCAGACCAGATTTGAGCTATGCTGTTGGGTTGGTGAGTCAGTTTATGCAGGTTCCACGGAAACCGCATTTGGATGCTGTGAGACGCATACTGAGGTATGTGAAGTCTACTTTACATTGTGGACTATTCTATGAGACTGGGACAGAGATATGTGTACATGGGTACACAGATGCTGATTGGGCTGGTAGTATCTCAGACAGAAGATCTACCAGTGGATTCATGTTTTCTTTGGGGAGTGCTGCTGTGACTTGGAGCAGCAAGAAGCAGCCTACGGTTGCTCTATCGAGTACGGAGGCCGAGTACAGAGGAGCTGCTATGGCAGCATGTGAGGTAGCTTGGTTGAGAAAGCTACTTGCAGATTTGGGTCTATCAGTGGATAGACAAGTTGTCATTTTCTGTGACAACATTAGTAGTATACAGTTGGCCAGGAACCCAGTCTTTCATGCTCGTACGAAGCACATAGAGGTCCACTACCACTTCGTCAGAGAGAAGGCCTTGGCAGGAGACCTTGACCTTGTTTATGTCAGCACAGAGGATCAGGTAGCTGACATCTTCACCAAAGCATTGGGTACAGAGAAGCTCCGCAGATTCAGGGCTTCGCTTGGTGTACATGAGATGGAGTTGAGCTCGAGGGGGAGTGTTGAGATATCAAGCTCTAGTGAGGCGGTGGACACTGATGACCCGCCTGGGGGATAGGCCCCGCACTTACACCACTGGCATGGTTGGTGAGATCTTGGGTGATATGCGACCAGTGGGATGACAGGCTGTGTGACAGCCACTCTAGAGACTGGCATAGTTATAGCGCCAGCTCATTTAGTCGGGTTCACACTATAGAGAACCCGTGTATGTATTTGGTTGAGTACCTTTCATATTTAGAGTACTCTTATTCTTGTATATGGTGTGTTGAGTGTTGAGTAGAGAAGAAGAAGATTTTCAGCCTCTCACCTTGTGTGTTCTCTATTAGGGTTTTGTGAGTGTGTGTGTGTGCTTGCAAGAGCTCAAGCTCTCTTCCCCCCTACATCTTTTCATGCACTAGCATGGAGAGCAAAGGCTCAAACTCAAGTTCGAGCCTTAAGGCCGAGGTACACTAGCATGGAGAACGAAGGCTCAATCTGAAGTTCGAGCCTTAAGGCCGGGGTGCACTAGCATGGAGAGCAAAGGCTCAAACTCAAGTTTGAGCCTTAAGATCGGGGTGCACTAGCATAGAGAGCAAAGGCTCAAACTCAAGTTCGAGCCTTAAGGCCGGGGTACACTAGCATGGAGAACGAAGGCTCAATCTGAAGTTCAAGCCTTAAGGCCGGGGTGCACTAGCATGGAGAGCAAAGGCTCAAACTCAAGTTTGAGCCTTAAGGCCGGGGTGCACTAGCATGGAGAACGAAGGCTCAATTTAAAGTTCGAGCGTTAAGGTCGAGGTGCACTAGCATGGGGAGCAAAGGCTCAAACTCAAGTTCGAGCCTTAAGCATGGAGAGAAAAGGAGCAAAGGCTCAAACTCAAGTTCGAGCCTTAAGGCCGGGGTGCACTAGCATGGAGAGCAAAGGCTCAAACTCAAGTTCGAGCCTTAAGGCCGGGGTACACTAACATGGAGAACAAAGACTCAATCTAGGTCGAGCGTTAACACATAAGTTCTATGTAGGGGAGGCTCGAACTTAAGGTGGTCTATATCCAAGTTGTGCACTCAGATATGTGACACATATACCATGTTTATATAAGGAACCCTTGTCATTTAGATTATATAATGTGCACAAAGATCAGTTTTATAGGTTCTCGACATATGTGAAGATACAAAAGAGAGCAGCAAGAAGTGCAAACAATCTATGACGAGCAACGATTGACAAATGGCAAACTTAGTGTGCAATCAAGTAAGCATTTATATTGATTACTGTAATCAATTAAAGAAGGACTTACTTGTTGCGTAAAGTATTCAATTAGATGAGGGAACACACAAAACGCAAATGAGGCATATTCTTTGCTGCGCACGATGGAAACGACTCTCCACAAAACTACAAAACAACAAAACGATAAAGGAAAAACAGCCGTTTCACTACTTCCTACCAACTTCTTGCAAACCTCGTCAAAGATGAAAAAACTGAAAGTACTTAAATCTGAATAATGGCGGGATTTCTCTACCGCAATGGGGTTAAAATTTTTTTCTTGCTTCTCATAAAAAAAATGAAAACACACAAGGCGCCCTTGAGATCACACACTCAATGCCCTAAACCTCAAAATAAAAAGAAATAGTGGTAGTAATGCCAGCTTCTCAACCGGTTTTGAGTCTTCTCCCCGGCAGCGGCGCCAATGGAGAGACGGAAAACTCTCTCACTTGTAGCAAGAGTTGTATGATCCACACTAAGCTCAATCCAATGGGATTTGCATCCCTTTCGGAGCTAGGGATTCAACCCGTACCGGTGCACAAAAGCTTATCCATTTGATGATGGAGAGAATGCTAGGAATACTACTACTATTGACATAGACTAACACATACTCAAGCTCAATCTTGCCACACTCAATCACTCAACATCCCACTCATTCCATGCATCCAAACAAGAAGAAAGCTAAGCTATTGCATACACAAGCTCAAAGCATCCTTCATTCTCAAGATCTTACTTCCTAGCATGCACACACACCTTGAAGCTATCAACAACAAAGAAACATGCTTACTAGAGAATAGACATGAGAAGAGAGACAAACATCACTCATTGCATTAACAAAAGAATAGACTTACAATAATGTAGCTGGGGAGAGAGAAGAGCTTGCACCTCTATGGAAGAAGAGGGAGAGCTAGTCTCATGAGAGCTCAAACATGAGTTTGCCCAATGTGTCCATGCTCTCAAATGAGCCACCTTTTATACAAAAATTCTAGAACTCTCAAAAGTTCCCATGTGGGATTATTGTGAAGCCCTCTCCCACATACATCTATAAAGTGGAACTCTTTACAAGAGCCCTAAGTATCTTTTTTTTGTTGCATCCTCGGCATCCTTGTATTGATCTTCATTTGCATGCAACACTCCCCCCTTCCTATTTTGCGCACGTCCTCGAGCGCGGTAGTAGCAAGAGCTGCAACAAAAAACAATTGATGCATTGAAGTATTTTATTGAAAAAGAAAAAGAAAAGAAAAGAAAAGAAAAATCAGCAATGATAATTTTCACACGTGAGCATACAAGTGCAGGGCTGATTTATAGTTTTAATTAGTACTAAAATAGGTGAGTAAAGACTAGTCAAAGTGAGACTTAAGTAGTAGATAATGCTATGCAAAGGCAAGTGTGCTTTGTACACCGCCGGTTATGACCGTAGTCTCAATGTCCTACCAGTATGTAAGTTACTCCTAAATGGCATACCTACTCCTAAATATGAGCAAAGGTGATTGGAACTCTCTTCTTTTTTTTTCTTTTTTTTTTCTTTTTTTTTTTTAATATGTGTGTAGAAGTTGATGAAGATTAAGGTTCTATCCCAAAGAGACCCAAGCAATGGCCAAGAGACCTCCGCCAAGAGAATCTAAAGACCGCTAAGTATCTCAAGGGCGACAGACCCTTTTTCTTTCTGTTATGACCTAAGGAGTACCCCTTGAAGATGAAAGCATCGGTCTTGAGGGCCCATAGTGTACCCCCGAGTCCTACCAACATCTATCAAGGCGATAGATTCCTCAAAGTTCTTCTTCTGAAGTTTTTAGACATCAGTGTTCACCCCATGGAAACCAAGGCATCGGCCCCAAGGTGCTAAGACAACCTCAGGTCCTACCAAGCATTTCACATGGCGGTAGACACTTCCTGTCTCAATTTATTTTGGATATATATTTATTAAGGCACATTTTCATAAATTTTTATTACTCCTAGCACCTAGCTCATATCTAAGAGGTAGCTACCACTAAGGATAACTAATATACCTTGAAAACATAAGTACTTGGCATACTCCATTGGTATATATCCTACACTGTCTTTAAATAGAAATATCTTTAACTAAGTCTTCTAAGACTCTAGAACTCACTCACCATATTTTAACAACTAATCAAAAACTCAAACCAGCCAATATTGTGTGAACATGCAAACCATATATTCGAAAGATAAGAGCACAAAAAGAAGTAGAGATTAAGATTTGAATACACCTGTTGTAGTGCTCTGTTGATGTTGTTCGTTTGCAATGAGGCATTGCTGATTTTGGTGCAGATTGCTCCTCCTTGATCTTTGTAAGCGTAGCATGTCTCCCCCCTTCCTAATTTGTTTGCACGATAGGTGGACTATTGGGGCGTGTTTGATGCTTTTGTTTTTTACGGAGATCTCTGCAAAAAGTTTTATTAACAAAAAGGAAAACAAAGGAATAAAATTTGTTAGTGGTGCCAATCACCGAATATAGCCGAGGGGAAAAAACCCAATGGGAGAAAAATGCCCTGGCTTGTCGATCTTATTGATGAGTCGCTGAGCTTACCCTTGCCTTGGTAGTGGAGATCATCTCAAAAAGTACATAATCCTTTAAAGGCATAAGGAACCACACTATTCAAACATTGATCTACCAAAGAGCTTCATTTGTAGTGTTAATGCCTTATCTTTGGTTTTAGGTATGTCCTTCTTGGGTGCGAATTTTATCAATTGTTTTGGAATTTGAGCAAGATAAGAGGATTTAGGCATTGAAATGCTAGAATCTATGCTCAAATGAGACTCCTTTGGACTTGCCTTAGGTACACCAGTTGATGGTTGAATTGTGAAACAAGGAGAAATAGGGACAACAGGTGTTTCAATACAT
Organism: Cibotium barometz; assembly: GCF_041138505.1. Classification (NCBI taxonomy): domain Eukaryota; kingdom Viridiplantae; phylum Streptophyta; class Polypodiopsida; order Cyatheales; family Cibotiaceae; genus Cibotium; species Cibotium barometz. The sequence continues at coordinate 38,729,930 of NC_141101.1, read as the reverse complement.
GTTTTAGGAAGATCAACACAAGTAGATTTGTAGGTGCTATCACAGCCACCTTTTCTTTCTTGAAGAGTTTGCGTTGATTTCTTTTGCACCCACTGATATGGACAATCAAGGGTGGCTTTTGGAATCTGTCTGAAACACTCTTTTACCTTTGGCAAAGCATGGCATTTTGGAAGCCAAATTGCTGTTGCACCCTCATAATAACCTTGTGCTTTAAGAACCCGTTTTGGGACCCATCGAGTAACAATCCGAGGTTTGGGCTTGGAAATGATGTGCTTCTTAAGAGGCTTAGCAACAGGACTAGATGGTACAAGTTGGTACGCATCTTTGGGTAGCCACATTGATAATTCCTTCTTACCTGGCCTTCTTTGTGCAGCAACTAGATTAGTTGGAACATGCCAGCCATGGCCCTCACTTGAGTACTCATCAATTATCCACATCATTTGTGTTGGAGCTTGTGTCTCTTTCTTATCAGCATCATTAACAGATTTGAGTGTTAAATTCTCAACTGAGACTTCCTCGACATGCATAGCTGTTGTGGATGCATTCCTATAGTACAAATCATCTCGAAGGTTATGTGGTTGTACCATTCGTATAGGAACAATATCATATCCATCTGAGTCACAGAATTGAATTGGCTTCGGTAAAGCACATGTCGATAATGTTGCAAGGACATGACTCCATTCTAATGGATCAATTAAATGCTCAGGGAAGGGTTGTGGAATGTATGCCTCGTCTGATACACTTCGATTACCCTTAAGTCTCTCAGTGTTGAAATCCCTACATGAGGCTCCACACATCCATAGATCTTCTCGCCCATTTGACAATGTAACTCTTGAGCCCTCAGATGAAGCAGAATCAAACTCATCTATCGGAGACCTTGTTACATCACGATATGAGTGATTCCTTAGGTTGACCCTGGTGATGACAGAATCATGTCGGAGGTACAAATAATTGTATCCCCAATCTTGAATCATTTGAAATTGTCGCATGAATGGTCTACCCAATATCACTTCATAGTTTGGATGCTTTCCAAAATCCACTACTGCAAAGGTATGCTCATATTCAATCCCACATGTGGTGACCAATATGTTCTCAAGCAGCCCAAGGGGATGTTCTAAGCTTCCATCTGCTAGCTGCAAGCGCATCCTTGTACTCCTAATAGCTGGTTTGCCCCATTTCTCCCAAATGGACCTTGTCACAATGCCCACTCCTGCACCACTATCAAGTATTGCAGTTGAAGATACTTTTCGCACTTCTAATGGAAGGGTAGCATTTCCCTGATCGTCTTCACAAAATTTTCCTACTTTGTTGATAGGAACTGGCATAACATGCTTTGTTTCAGAGTGTATAGTACACTCATGGTGACCCTTTTGTAGCAATACCTGCTCTGACAAACATGTTGCAATATCATTCCACAACTCAGGTTTAAGCTTTATCAACTCAAGCAAAGGTAAGGTACAAGCCACTGGTGCTGACAAAATAGCTTGCACCATACTCATATCCTTCTCCTTTGTCAACCTTTTATGCATGGAGGGTATCCTTAAGGTTTGAGAACAATTCTCATATTCTCCCAGATACGATGGTAAGGTTTTCATTGTATGCTTACTTCTAGGAGAAACAATTGTTTGAACTTCCTCCGGGATGCTTGGGTGTCTAAATTTGTTTTCCGTGCCTCTGGTAAAATCCACCTCAGAGAATGGAGGCGAACTAACAGAAGACATGTTCCCATTAATTTTCTCATTTACTGCGGCCCACATGTCATTTGCCATGTCCTCATTAGCATCAATAACTTCATCATTGCATGGGAAGACAAGGCTAGGTGATGGCAGAATGTCATCTTTCAATGGAGTGTCAATTAGTGCAGACCTTTCGCTCTGAGCTTGTGAAATGAGCTCACTTTTCATTTCTCTACTTGATGACACTTCTGGTATGGTTTCTAATGTTGGCTTAAGAGAGGTTGGGCCCCGAGGAATAGGTGGTGGTGTTCCCTCAAGTATTGACTGAGCTTCCCTAATGAGTTGCTGGTGTACAGCTAGATTGATCTTCTCCTCACGAGGGTTTGGGTATTCTTGAAGCTTTTTGGGTAGCTCAGATAAAGCTGCAATGCGACTTCTATGAGCATCAATGATGGCCTCTAGAGTCTCATTCACTTTATCCACAAAAACAGAACCCCCAGAACTAACCTCAGTCGTACTAGCCTCATCTTGTTTAACACTAGGCTCAGGTTGAGGTTGATGTTCCTCACGCACTTCCTGGGATGTAAAAGTTTTATCCTTTATGTTTTGTTTAGAGGCTTCTTGAGAACTAGTGGATGTACTTTTAGTTTGTTTGTTTCGGTTCTTCTTCCTCCGAGTGGTCTTTTTTCTACTGGACTGTAGGGTTTTGTCCACTAGATTTGTCTTTGCGTCCCTAGTTCGAGGTGTCTCATCAGTTTGCATTTCTGCATTTCGTGTCTGTGATCTAGTCATGACTCTAAGTGGCACGACATCATCATTCTCAGATGAAGGTGGTGATGGAACTGTACCTACAAGGTTGAGTGAAACCTTTGGTTGAGAGGTGCCTTCCTCATGTGGTTTCAGCAGACAGTCTTTTGGGAAGTGTTCTACACAACACCCTAGACAATATCTTTCGATTGGTGGAAACTGTTGTACTGTTGTATTTGACCGAGATGCTTGCCTTGAGCGATGTGGACAATCACGAGCCCAATGGGGTTCTCCGCACTCATAACAGGGGCCCATTGGTTTGGCCTCTACTTTCCTTGGCTGCCATTGACCTGAGGGGCCTGGAGTCCTAGGTTGGTAGCCGCCTAGCAACATTAAAGAGTTTTGTTCCCCTGGTTGAGTCTCCAGTGCTTGGCTTGGGTATGCGGGACTTTCAAAGATATTTTCTTTGGATGAATATGATACATATTCTTCTTCCACATAGCCTGGGTTTACCAATTCTCTACACATATTTGAATTGTCGTAGTCGACAACCCTCACAGGAGCAGTCCCTGGAGCAGGAGGTTGAGCACCAAGAACAGGTCGTGCTTGTTCTTGTGTCATCGGTGGCTTACGTTCAAAACTAGTATACTGTTGATACATTTGTGGAGCCACTCCACCTCTCGGCTGCTCACGTTCCTGTCTCATTCTCGCAATGCGAGTACATTCCTGTGTGGTATGAGTAAAGTTCCAAGCACAGGCTTGGCACCACTTTTTTGTGGGTTGGTTTGTGACTAGAGGAGAAAAGGTATTACAGTCCTCTGTTTTATGGTCACTGCCACATGCTCCACAAAGATGAGGGCCTGTAGGAAGTACACTCCTCATTCTCTGCTGCTGTTGTTGTGGCTGCATGGGTGGACGATAGGTCTGTCCCAATCTCCGTAGTACTAGGTTAGCTATCTGGTCTGGATTTACTAGCGCGCTAGACCCTGAACTTTGGTCATCACCCCACTAATTTCTAGGTTTCACCTCAGGGCCAAAACCATCTTGGAACTTGAAGTTATCGGTGAAATCCATAGCATCATGGCAACACTCATTGAAACTTGTATGCTTCTTTGCATAGAGATGTGTATGCAGTGTTGAATTTTTGAGGCCTTTTAAGAAGAGAGAAATTAATCGACTTTGGGCGGGTTTCTCATCTTCTGGGCAACGATTAATGTACTGCTTCATTCTATTTACACAGTCTCTAACACTCTCATTCTCACCTTGCTTGAAAGAGTAGATGTGTGCTACCGTGTCATGTTGAATTCCCATCAAGGAAAAAGCTGCAATGAATCGCTCTTCCAAAACTCGTAAAGAAGTTTTGTCTGAAGCCTCTAATGCCTGAAACCACGCAAGGGCTTTTCCTTCAAGAGTGAGTCCAAACCCTTCTATTTGAGTATGCTTATCAGCAACTTGCTCAGCTCGAACTGCTTGCCTAAAAGCTGCTACATGGTCGTATGGATCTCCCGACCCTTCATATTTCTTTACCAATTTCTGAAGAGTTGATGGCCTTACTTGTCGTGAATACTCATCATAGGGTCTACGGCCTCTCACTCTCAGTGGAAATTGTTCCTCTCTTTGGAAAGATGGTCCACATGTTTCCAAAATTGGTGTGGGTACCCTATTACCAGCCTCACCAAACCCTTCCAAAGATCTTGTCACCCTCATTTCAGGAGGTGCATTTATGGGAGGCCGAGTTGGCTCCCATATCCTCTGATTGTTATAGTGAGAGAGATGTTGGTGTGGTGTGACCTGAGGTCGCACATTTGGTGTAGGACGATATCTTGGTGCTAGAGTTGGGCTACTAGCAGTGGTCCACTTGGATGTTGAAGGTCCCTCTTTAGTAAACTCTCGTAGGGGAGGAGCAACAGTTTCTCCAAGAAAGGCCGTCTCTCCTGGTTTGGCTGTATTTGTTGATAACACTTCCATAAATAATGGTTGTCCTTTCCACGTGAGTTCCCGAATCTCCTTCCAATCTAAGGTTCGGTATTCATTGGCCCATTTATCAATTATTCTGTTCATGTGTCCTGCAAGCTTCTCAACTACCACCACATGAGCTAGAGGAAGATCTAGCTGTGGCAATTTAGTCGTGGCATAATATCCCTCTAACGAGTCCTTATAGACCTCTTGAAGTGGGTCATCCTGTAAGACCTTTGTCACAGGAATTTGTCGTACAAACTCCCATTGGCTTTCAGTCCCCTGATCCAGTTTACTCTTGCCTTTCCTATCCCTTTCCAAATTTAGATCTACAAGAAGTAAATCATCTATGGATGGCTTTGAGGACTGGGCATTGGATGGTCCAGGCATGTCCGGCTCGATGAGCCAATCATCTCTAGACACCCTTGCTCTGGAAAGTTCTGATAAGTCTAAGAACTCGGTTTTAGAGAGCTCCCCTAATTTGTCTACCTTTTCTGGATGGTAGGTGACTTCGTAGCGAACACCATCTCCACCCATATACATGTTACCCTGGTCATTGACTAGAGGTGCTCTATCAAGTTCTGAGAATATGTCGGCGATCTTAACAAGATACCGTTGTTGTGGGTCCCTAAAGATCTCAGCTCCCTGAGCATTTGTGTAGACATATTGGAGTCTCACATTGAGTGTTAACCCCACGGTGTCGGCTTCAAATGGATTAAAGGATCTTGAGGGTGTCCTATTTGGGGCTACGGGATGACTATTTGTCGGCACTAGATTGTCCATGGACAATGAACTAGTTGTTCTAGAGGAAATGGTATCGGATTGGGATTCCGAAAGGGTTTCAGCAATATCTGCCAAATTTCCTACCGATTGGGTCCCACTTTCTTGCGTAGGCACTCTAGAAGGTGCCCTATGTCCTATGGCAGAATCTACACAACGTCCCGACCGCAAGTGCATAAGGTCAAATTTTTTTGGTTTTGTTATGTGTTTTTGTTTTGTTTTGGTTTTGGTTTTTGTGTTTTGTTTTTTTTTGATAAAAATATATATATATTTGTATATATATATATATATATTTTACCCTACCTAACCACTAAAGGCAACTAAAAATGGGTCTGTGTGGCGTAACTATCTACCCTATTTTTTTGTTATTTGTTTGTTTTTTTTTAATGTTTTTTTTATTTTATGATTTTATGATTTTTACTTTTTTTTAACACAAAAATTATGAATCACACTAAAAAATACTAATTATGCACAAAGTTACAAAAATTTAAAAAATGCAAGTTAAACTAATTATGCAAAAAAATTAAAGAATGAAGAATTACAGAATATGCAAAAAATAATAGACTCCTAAAAAATCAACAATTTTCTTTTGTCTTCTTTTGTTTTTTCCTCCTTTTTTGGTTTTTTTTTTGTTGGTTTGTTTTTTTTTTGTTTTTTTTTGTTTTTTTTAATAAAACTAATAAATTTCGTACCAAATATAAAAAATATGAATTTACTAATTATGCTTCATTTACAAAACTTCTAAAAAATAAAAATAAAAAATGCAAGCTTCTTTATTATGCAAAAATTTAAATGATGAACAATGATTTCGAAATAAAAATTGTTTTTTTTTCTTCTTTTTCTTTTTCTTTTTTTTCCTTTTGTTTTGTTTTGTTTTTTTTTGTTTTGTTATATTACAAAAATTTAAAACAATGCAAATTACCCAATTATGCTAAAAAATACAGAAATGAAAAAATAAAAAATATGCACACAATATGGACTCCTAAAAAATAAAAAGAATTTTTTTTTATTTTAATTTTTTTTAAATTTTTTTTTAATTTTTTCTTTCTTTCTTCTCTCTATATATTTTTTTTAAATTTTCCACTATTCTTTTTTTTCTTTTTTTCTTTAAAATAAAAAATATTATTTTTTTTGTTTGTTTTTTTTTAATTTAAAAATAAAAAAACATAAAAATTAATTAAAAAATAAAAAAAATGAAAAAATGAAAAAATCCACTAACCTTATCGTCTGCTCGCCGCTCGCCGCACCGCTCGCCGGATTTCCCGCCGGCGCACACCGTTTTGTTTTTGCCTGCTTGCTCCAGCCTAGCGCCAGCTGCTCTTTTCCACTCGGCCGGCTTCCACACAGTCACCTTCCAGCCACCGTCTGCCAGCTGAGGCCTCTTCACTACCTTCTTCTTTCTCCTTCGGCCACTTCACCCAGGCGCCCTCCACTGACCAGCCTTTGCTGCCTGGCCTTCTTGCAGACTTCCCGTCGGCCTTCCACTACCCGCCTTCACACTGCTGCTGCGCCCGATGAAAACGCCCCCCCACAGCGCCTTCTTCGCTCGTCAGTCCACCTCCACTGCCCGCTTCGACCTCTGCTGGCCGCCTTGCCTACAGCTTCTCGCTCAGCTTCTCATGCCAACCGACTCTCGGCCTTCTGCAAAGGCCCTACAACCGCCACCTCCACGTAGACGCTTCTCCACGCCGCCTTTCGCCTGCGCTCTTGCCGACGGCCTCCTCCTCACCGTCCACCTTCGGCTGTTGGCCTTTGCCGCCACCTTCACTCCACGTCACCCAAAGCCTTAGTATATATATAACTATATATATAGATATATATATATATATATAGTTTTCTTTGCTCGCTTATGCCCACACTGGCGGCCGCCTTCCACTGCTGTTGCTGCACCCAATGAAGACGCCCCTCCGCCTTCTTCCACGCTTCAGCATATATATATATATATATATATATATATATATATATATATATATATATATATATATATATATATATATTCTTTGCTGCGCACGATGGAAACGACTCTCCACAAAACTACAAAACAACAAAACGATAAAGGAAAAACAGCCGTTTCACTACTTCCTACCAACTTCTTGCAAACCTCGTCAAAGATGAAAAAACTGAAAGTACTTAAATCTGAATAATGGCGGGATTTCTCTACCGCAATGGGGTTAAAATTTTTTTCTTGCTTCTCATAAGAAAAATGAAAACACACAAGGCGCCCTTGAGATCACACACTCAATGCCCTAAACCTCAAAATAAAAAGAAATAGTGGTAGTAATGCAAGCTTCTCAACCGGTTTTGAGTCTTCTCCCCGGCAGCGGCGCCAATGGAGAGACGGAAAACTCTCTCACTTGTAGCAAGAGTTGTATGATCCACACTAAGCTCAATCCAATGGGATTTGCATCCCTTTCGGAGCTAGGGATTCAACCCGTACCGGTGCACAAAAGCTTATCCATTTGATGATGGAGAGAATGCTAGGAATACTACTACTATTGACATAGACTAACACATACTCAAGCTCAATCTTGCCACACTCAATCACTCAACATCCCACTCATTCCATGCATCCAAACAAGAAGAAAGCTAAGCTATTGCATACACAAGCTCAAAGCATCCTTCATTCTCAAGATCTTACTTCCTAGCATGCACACACACCTTGAAGCTATCAACAACAAAGAAACATGCTTACTAGAGAATAGACATGAGAAGAGAGACAAACATCACTCATTGCATTAACAAAAGAATAGACTTACAATAATGTAGCTGGGGAGAGAGAAGAGCTTGCACCTCTATGGAAGAAGAGGGAGAGCTAGTCTCATGAGAGCTCAAACATGAGTTTGCCCAATGTGTCCATGCTCTCAAATGAGCCACCTTTTATACAAAAATTCTAGAACTCTCAAAAGTTCCCATGTGGGATTATTGTGAAGCCCTCTCCCACATACATCTATAAAGTGGAACTCTTTACAAGAGCCCTAAGTATCTTTTTTTTGTTGCATCCTCGGCATCCTTGTATTGATCTTCATTTGCATGCAACAACACACAAAACGCAAATGGGCACACAAAAGTCTTCGATGTCTCACATAGACGTGATGGATGCTTGAAGCCTCCGATGGCGTGTGGGCGTGTTGGTTTTGCAAGAAATAGAGGTCGGAACCAACGCAGACGTGTTGATTGCGAGAGGAAAAGAAACTGTTTGAAACGTAGGAGGACGCAGGGATGAATGAGTACTTCAGAGACAGGAAACAGAGATGATTATTGCATACGATGGCATGCGCGGTGGCGATTTTACGATGACGATGACAAGCACTGTACGCTCACACCACACAGAATCGCTTTGAGTGCAGAATCGCGTTTAGGGTTCGCAGGTCATTTGGTTTGGTTCAAACGCGAGGTCGGACACTTTGTTTCTAATTAAGGCGAGACATTCTTTTTTTACATGGATGGGACGTGTCTTTGGGAACACAGCTAGTGCGGTTGGGGGGAAGGGGGAAATTTAAATTTCAAACGAGAGGGGCGGTTCAAACGAGAGAGACGGGGCAGCAAGCGATGCCTCGTGCAGTGTGCGATCGGGAGAGTTCAGTGCAGTGTGCGGTCGGGTGAGACTGCACCACACGTGCGGTGCACGATTAGGTGAGACCGCACCGCACGTGCGGTGCACGGTCGAGCGAGCTGCTCGGGCATGCATTGCGCCTCCCGAAGCGTGCTCTGCTTTGGGAGCACCGCTGCTCTGCCGAGCAATGCGCACGACTGTCGTGAGACACGCTTGGTCGAGCAGCCGCCGCCGCTGCTCTGCCGCCTTGCGCCTCGAGCAGCGCGGGCACACTTGGCTGAGCTCTGCTTCGGGAGGACAAGTGCGGGTGTAGGAGAGGAGCGTCGAGTGCCGCAGAAAGAAGGTTTCGGTTTTGGTTTCTTCCCCCAAGGTCCAGGTCCCAGGTCTTTTGATTATAGTTAGTTTCACTTTTGTTTATATACCCTTCTTCATCCACAGCCCACTTGTTCTCTGGGATTATCCTAGCCTCCCTCTCTATTCCTACTTGCTTGTGTAATAGACAAGGCTCAAACTCAAGTTTGAGCCTTGAGATTGAGCTTGAGCTTGAGATTTCTTCTTTTCTTTCCCTCTTTCCCCATACACCCAAATATACTTATAAACTATGCGATTAAAAATTCAACTAAAATCTATATAATGCACAATGGATCAAACTTGAGTTTGAGCCTCACGAAGGAGAAGAGTCTCAAATCCAATGTCCATTTGCTCATTTCCATGTCACATTATCTTCACTAGCATATTGTTTCTCTCTATTGCTTTCTCTTTGCCTTTGTTGCTGTTGTAACCACTCACCTTTGCCTTTTGTAGCTATGAGACATTGATGGCTGATTGACACCATACCTTGACTCAATATCCCAATGAAACGGTGTGGCTAGATGCAGAGGGTGATGAAGCCTACCTCTTGGGAAACTAGCATATACATGAGGTGAGGATTATCACTTCAATTGGGACCTCTTAATAGCAAACTAGCATATGAAGGTGAGGCTCAAACTTTGGTTGGAGCCTCCAAGCAAACTAGCATCTGTGGGGGTGAGGTTCAAACTTTACTTTCAGCTTCCTAGAAGCGAACTAGCATCCGCGGGTGAGGCTCAAACTTTTGTTGGAGGAGCCTACTCTTCTAGCTAACATATGCAAACTAATATATTATGCAAGTGAGGATGATAACTTTAACTGGAGCCTCCTAGCAAACTAACATATGATGGTGAGGCTCATGGAGCCTCCTATCAACAACAAGCTAGCATATGCAAGCAAGGCTCAAAGCTTTAGATGGAGCCTAGCCTCCTAGTAAACTAGCATTGATAGGTGAGATTCAAACTTTGGTTGGAGCCTGAACTCATGTTGAGATTGAATTACATTTATATTTTTGTGTACTACCGCCGTAAAAACATCGCTTCAATCTTTCTTATTGAGATCTTGATTTTCTCAGGGATTGCAGGGTCTAAAATAAGGTGCTTCACTGTTTCTCATTGATGGTTCTGCAAGGAAGGCACGCGGGGTTATTCATTCCATTGATGCATCTCAAACATGTGGTTTTCAATTCATTGGTGAGACATGTGCAGCAATACATGTTCAACAAAGCTTTGATGACACATTTCTCATTCCATTTGCCACAATGGATGCAAGAACAATGTCTCAAGCAGTTGGAAGCATCATCAAATGGCCATTGGTCAACCTTGTTTTATGGACAAAGACATTACTAATACCAAAGAGGATAATTTTGCAGAACTTCTTGTTGATCAAGAAGATCACTTTATAGATAGGGAGAGCTAGAAAGAGAAAAGTGTCATCCTCTGGGAATGGAGTAGTATTGCTGGTCCACCCATACGAGGCTATAAATTGTAGAGAACTAGGGGAGAGTAGCTTGGGTGTCATTATAGAAGGATCTTTGCATCCAAGTTCAACTTGTGTTTCAGGTCTGAATTTGGTTAGTTGGCCGATCAGGCAACTCACATTTGAGAATGGTGAACCATTAGTGAAGGACACAGAATCTTCTTCTATTGATTAGGGTATTCAAGATCACTTCATGCAAAAAATATTGACAGCCTAAACAATTTGATAAAAAACAGAAGCAGTAGACAGCACACACAAGGGAAGCAAACCCTAATCCATAATCATCAACCATAAAGAAGGAGAGAAGCCATAGTCACCATCTCTCTCACACACACAAAGGAGAACACAACATAGTGTTATGTCCACACTACAAAGTAAACCTAATGTAATGTCCACACCACACATGACCTGCTGGACGCGGTCATAAACACACCACACGATATCTATCTACCATACTGTCACTCTGTCAGCACCCATGTGCTATCCTCCAGCTGTATACGAGCTTGACATTTCAACACTCCCCCTCAAGCTCGACATGTCCATCTCTAGGACTCCCAATCTAGTACGGAAATACTCGAACTTATCTTTACCAAGTGCTTTGGTAAAGATATCTGCAACCTGCTCATCTGTCTGCACATATGTCAAATCAACATGCCCATCTAGCACTTTCTCTCTGATGAAGTGATAGTGGACCTCAATATGTTTGGTCCTGGCATGATAAACTGGGTTGCTAGCAAGCTGAATACTACTCATGTTGTCACAATGAATGACAACTCTCATATCACTCTGAATCCTGACATCATCTAGCAACTTTTTCAACCACATAGCCTCACATGCAGCTATGGCTGCTCCACGATACTCTGCCTCTGTGGTAGATAAAGCAACTGTAGGTTGCTTTTTACTGCTCCAACTCACAGCTCCACTACCAAGGCTGAAAACATAGCCACTGGTAGATCTCCTGTCATATGCACTACCGGCCCAATCTGCATCTGTATATCCATAGACATGCATGTCTTTTCCTGCCTCATAGAAAAGACCATAATGCGCGGTAGTTTTGACATATCTCAGAATCCGTCTCACAGCATCCAAGTGAGGTTTACGAGGACTCTGCATAAATTGACTCACCAAACCAACTGCATAACTGATATCTGGCCTCGTAATGGTCATGTAGATAAGACTACCAACCATTTTCCTGCACATGGTGATATCATCAAGCTCATCACCCAAATCAGCCCTAAGCTTCATGTTTTGCTCTAATGGTGTCAACATGGGTTTGCATGCTGTCATACCATACTTTGCCAGCATGTCAAGTGCATATTGCCTTTGCACCAACCATATACCCTTGTTTGTTCTAATCACTTCAATGCCAAGAAAGAACCTCAAATCACCAAGGTCTTTCATATCAAACTCTTTGCATAAAGAGACCTTAACCTCATCAATGCCTTTCCCACAATCACCTGTGATAATCAGATCATCAACATAAATGACTATCATCACGATACCATCATGTGTCTTCTTCACATAAAGTGAAGAGTCTGCATTTCCAACCACAAATCCAATACTGACAAGATATCTGCTGATCTTGTCACTCCAAGCACGAGGTGCTTGCTTCAAACCATAGAGTGCTTTCTTTAACCTGCAAACGAAAGTAGGATATTTTGGATGTACATATCCTTCTGGCTGTTCCATGTACACCTCTTCTTGTAGTTCACCATTCAAGAAAGCATTTTTGACATCCATTTGATGTAATGCCCAACCTTTTTGTGCTGCTAGTGCAATGATAGACCTCACTGTCGCCATCTTAGCCACTGGGCTGAAAGTTTCATCATAATCAAGACCATAAGTTTGTGCATATCCTTTAGCGACCAGCCTTGCCTTATGTCTCTCTAGGCTGCCATCTGACTTGCACTTTACTTTATACACCCATTTGCATCCAATTGCATTCTTTCCTTGAGGTAACTCAGCCAATTCCCATGTATCATTTTTGTCCAAAGCATCCATCTCTTCATCCATGGCTTTCTGCCACACATGCTCTCCAATAGCCTCTGTATAGCATGTAGGTTCCACATGCTTTACCATAGATGTCATGTATGCATAGTGCATAGCAAAATCTCTATATGTCAATCTTTCCACTGGATATCTGACTCTCTGGGATCTCCGCAATGCATGCGGGTCACTCTGTACACCTGTAACTCTAGCATGTGGTGGCACATATCTGTCCTGCCTAGCACCAGGTGTGCGTACAACAGGTATCCCGAGCTCCTCATCCAAACTCTCTGAGCTAGAGGACTCATAGCCTGTGATCCCAATTCCTTCAACTTTCTTCTTGCCTTTATCCATAGCACTACTCCCAGTGCTCACACTCTCATGCCTCAATCGTCCTGACCATGGACGTACACTGCTACTACTCTCAGCTTCTGCTGCTGGCCCAGACATAGTAGTAGAGCTAGAACTTGCTTGTGATGGCAAGTTCACAGGTACATTAGCCTCAAGTGTGTCAATGACTCCCTCATCTCTTGCTTTGTACCAACTAGCAAGCTCATTAAACACCACATCACGTGAGATGACTACTTGTCTAGTTTGAGGCTTATAACATTTGTAAGCTTTTCGATCCTGTGCATATCCAACAAATACACATTTCTCTGCCTTAGGATCCAACTTTCGTCTTCTTTCATCAGGCACATGGACATAAGCTATGCATCCAAAGACTTTGAGATGTCCAATGTCTGGCCTGTAACCTGTAATCCGCATCTCTGGCGTGCTTCCATGAATGGCTGCTGTAGGTGTTTTGTTCAGGATATACACTGCAGTAGCACATGCTTCTGCCCAATAGTAATCTGGCATGCTCTTTTCATTGAGCATTGCCCTTGCCACTTCACATATGACTCGATTCTTTCTCTTAGCCACACCATTCTGCTGAGGTGTATACCTGCATGTCAACTGTCTCCTTATCCCATGCTTCCGCAAGAAATGCTCAAAAGCTTTTGAGGTGTATTCACCACCTCCATCTGTTCTCAGACACTTAATCCAACAGCCATATTGTTTTTCTACAAGAGCTTTGAAATCCATGAATTTTTCCAGCACTTCACTCTTCTCTCTCAAAAAATATATCCATGTCATCCTGCTGAAGTCATCTATAAATGTCACATAGTATAGACTTCCTTTGATAGATGGGTTTTGTGCTAGGCCCCATACATCACTGTGCACTATCTCAAGTGGTCTATTACTCATGTTTCCTTCTCTAGGAAACCTCAACCTTGCCTGCTTTCCAAACTGACAGGCTTCACAAACATGCATATGTCCATCATATTTAAATCGAGGCAATCCACTGACAATGCCTCTTGTTTGCATGTTCTTTAATCTCTGTATATTGACATGTCCAATCCTCTTATGCCACATGTCAATGTCCTGCACAATCCCATTGCTCTTTGAAAACATGGCTGAGCTCAATTCTGGTATGCCTGCATCCAATTTGAACAACCTTCCTTCCTTCTTGCCCTTGGCAACTAATCTACAGCCATGCTTAAAATCTTCCACAAAACAGCCTTTCTCATTGAATCTGACCTGTAGTCCCTGCTCAACCATTTATCCTACTGATGCCAAACTCTTTGTGATGGATGGTACATATAACACTTCTGACATATTTTTCACATTTCCATCATGCATCTTCAAAGGCACACTGCCAACATGTGTTATAAGATGCTGAGTATCATCTCCTGTGACCACATAACCATTTGTATCCAATGGTTGCATCTTCTCAAACCACTCACCATGACATGTCATGTGGTTTGAGGCACCTGAATCCATATACCATGACTCATCTCCAGCATTCTGAGAATCCATTGTCCCCATAACATGCTTCATTGCAAAAAGATGATTCGAACTCCCATCATTGTTACTGGTAGATGCATAGTTTCCATGTTGTGGTCTTCCATTCCTCACATCATTCTGCTTTTTGTAACAATCTTTTGCCAAATGTCCAAGTTTGCCACAATAGTAACATTCAATCCCATTCAAATTTTGTTGAGGACCTTGCCATCGTCCTCTACCACGAGCACCTGTTCCAAATCTCCCCCTATGGGATTGAAATCCACGACCTCCACGTGATCCAAATGATGACTGTGAATTCTGAAAATTCTGATTTGATTGTGGTTGAGTAGACCTGTCATTCCAACCACGTCCTCCACGGCCTCGAGGGGTAAATCTCCCCCTGCCTCGAAAGCCTCTAGATGAGTAAAATGCCTGATTCCTTGCATGCTCATCATTACTCGATGAGGATGCACCACCTGTAAGACTCATACCACCAAGTCCAAGCTTCAATTCTTCCACAATGAGCAATGACACAAGCTCATTAAAGTCTGGCATTCCTCCCAACCTTACTGAGATGGAAGTGTCAAAAGATTTGTACTCTTTGCCTAAACCACGCAATGTGAGAGCAACCAAATCATCATCATCCATCGGGGCATGGATTGATGACAAGGAATCAGCATAACCCTTGATTTCCTGAACATACTCATGTATACTCCTATTCCTTCGTGTTACACTGTGAATCTGTTGCTTTAGTTGTATCTTCCTTGCACCAGTGTCTGTCTCATACATTCGGCACAATATACCCCATGCTTCTTTCGGTGTATCTGCATCTTGGATGTGAATAAGCAAGGCATCTGTTACACATATGGAAAAATAATGCAACACCTTCGAAGACCGCTCTACCCATTGCTTGTGAGCCAGTAACTGAGCATTATTTGGTTGAGGAGGTAGGTATGGCTCCGGTCTTCCTTCGAGACAAGACTCCACAACCCTTTGCCTTTCAAAAAACTCTTCATTCGAAACTTCCATACTTGAAAGTTAGTGCGGTCAAGCTTCTCTCCAACAATCTGTATCGGACCATCTCCCATTGTTGCAAAAAAATAGAGTAGATGTACCCTTTCAATTACAATGTACGAAGTACCTGTAATGCTCCAAATCTCTCCAAATCACATCAAATGCTTGCAAATTGTGTGCATTAACATCCCACAATGATTCACCAACAATGTACACTCGATCAAAGTTGAAATCAAATGAAACTCCTTCACAAAAAAGTTTCTGGTTTTTTTCTCGCCAGTAAATTCTCGCCAGTAACCAGTCAAGATTATGCTCTAAATCCTTCAAATCTTGTCCAAATTCAATGATTCAACTTGCATTAGCTTCCCAACACATTGCTCCAACATATCCTAGAAGGGTTTGATCCAATTCTTCAAGGGGAATGAGAACCACCAATTTTTGTAACCTCTGGTTTGAATTTTTCTGCATCTGTCAGGTACCACCTCTCACTAAAATTGCTCTATCTCCTTCAAATCTTCTCCAAATCCAAAACTTTTTGATTCAAAAGTTTAGCAACTCATAGGACTCTACTTGTACCAAAGGAATTAGGCCAATTTGATATAGACAAAGATTAATGCCTTGATTAAAAATGCTCTGTTTCTGGACAGAATTTCTGCAAACCTACACACCTCTGATAAATCACTTCAATGAGCTCCAAATACATCAAATGAGCTGCAACCAAGCATCACAAGGCCTTAGCAATGTCTTTGCTAAACTCTCCAAGCTTTAAAGCATTCAATTTGGTGTCCAAATGAGGGAATTAGACCAAATTCATTGCAAACTTTCCAAGAAACTCTTCCAAAAAGCGCCGCCTGCTCTTGGAGCTCTAGAAGAGAGGGGTAATCACTAATGAGTGGATAGGTCTCTTAGCAATGACCTAATCTATCATGGGTATGAAGGGTTTGACTCAATTTTGAGTAGAATTGCCACAATTGATCCTCCACGGGGCATATATTCTCTGGTTTGCAGGAGTCAAAAAAACCAGAATTTTTCTTTCACAAATCTTCTGAAATACATCAATGTTTCATGCAATGGTTTGCTCCAGTGTTGCTAATACATGTGCCCTTTCACAATACATGAGAACCTCTGTGTTTCCTTTGTATTTGCCCCAATACATTTGACAAAATACATTCCTTCACAAGCTTTCCATGAAAGCTTCAAAACCAGAAATTTTCTGCTTGCTTTATGCACTTCAATCTTCACTGAACTTGCTCTTTGGTACCTGCAATCCGCAGAGGGGGTCTTGCTACACTCACCAATGGTCCTTAGCTCTCAAATCTGATGCCGGTGTGTGCTCCACAGCTTTCTTTTGCTCCACAGCTTCAATGGCTTCCTTCACAGCTTTTTCTTCTTCTTCCCTCTTCTCTCACTCACTCACACAACACAGCTAATGAGCTCTTGGCTCTGATACCATGATAAAAAACAGAAGCAGTAGACAGCACACACAAGGGAAGCAAACCCTAATCCATAATCATCAACCATAAAGAAGGAGAGAAGCCATAGTCACCATCTCTCTCACACACACAAAGGAGAACACAACATAGTGTTATGTCCACACTACAAAGTAAACCTAATGTAATGTCCACACCACACATGACCTGCTGGACGCGGTCATAAACACACCACACGATATCTATCTACCATACTGTCACTCTGTCAGCACCCATGTGCTATCCTCCAGCTGTATACGAGCTTGACATTTCAACACAATTCAAGTGAGATGAAAAAGAGGATGATGATGTAGAGGGCAATGATGGCGATAGTTCTGATGACAGACACCATGATGCCATGAGCACTGACTATGATATCATTGAAGGGACAAATAAGAAAAGAAGCTATGTCCATAGGGTAAGGGTAATGAAAAATTACGATAAAACCCATGGAGCTAGCAAAAAATGTGATGTTGCAAACATTCACAACGTCACAACCATTGATTGTTTTGCGAGAAGCGATGTTGTCAATTTGGAGATAGATCCAAAATCATGCAAGCTAGGGTACACTTTTGGGGACAGAGCTATAGTACATGATACACATTTGTACTGGATCGCATGGGCATGGCCTATAGACAAGGTCAAGCTGATGAGTGCTTTGATTTCACATTTGATGGGAAGAAGGTTTGTAGTAAAGCGTGGTATGTAATGCATGGCATTGGTAAGTCAACGTTCTATAGGCTCAGAAAGAAGTTCTTGAATGGTGCATGTAATGTCAGTCATGGCAACAGTGGGATAATACGGAAGGGCATGACACATGTTGAGATGGCAAAATCAATCATACAGGGCTTCATAGATAATAATGCCGATCAAATGCCACATAGGTCAAGGACAACTATGCACGGAGCCCGCGAGACCCAACGTGTTCTACCAGCAATGTACAAACAGGTGGACATATTGCGTGAAGTGAATGACACACTTGTCTCATTTGAATACCGGCCCCACTGTCACAACCATCATTCTCAAGATTGTGGAAAACAGAGTCCAAGACAGTTAGTTTATCAAAAACCAGCACCTTCTCAAAATGCGACATTTGTATGGCAATCAAGGTCAAGTTGGAATCAACAAAAAATCAAGAGGAGCATGCCAGATACATGGTACAAAGAAGGGCACACATGTTGCAGCAAATGAGTTGTAGAAATCTATACTATGCTTGGAGGAGCTCTTCTGAAATGAACCCAAATAGGTATTTGTGTATTATACATGATAAGATGGACTAGAGCAAGACTGCCATACCATAAATTAAACTAGTTCCTAAATCTCTCAATGGGGTTGAGAGGCTTCCAGTATCCTTAACAAGAATGCTCACTCATGGACATGGACAAACAGCTTATGGTCACTTTGCCTTGGGGTTATGGCCAAGTGGTCCCAACTTCACAATTTCATCTCTCTCAAAATGTTTAAGAAAGTTAGAAAGAGGAGAGCAACACATGTATGGTGACTTAAGCTCACAAAACTCAAATGCAAAACCACGAACAGATTTTTTTTATTGTGTTTTGTCTAATATGGCCCTATATCAGCATATGGAAGTGATGAAGGAGAGAAACACATATTGCAAGCAGAGCATTGAGGATGCAGATGCAGAGACACATGTAGAAACAAATGTGGATACAGAGGGAAATTGTTCTTCACATATGCAGTCAGTCTTTCATACTAACACACATGTGCAGGATAGGGGTAATGGCAATGCCTCAAGTTTAATGCCATCAAATTCAAGGACATTTTTCAAGAGATTGCCAAGGATGTTGTTGTTACAACTTGACAATTGTGGTTCTGAAAATAAGAATCGTTATGTATTTGCCTATCTATCCCTATTGGTTGCACGAGGAGTGTTTGACATGGTGCAGCTTGGTTTTCTTATGGTTGGTCATACTCATGAAGATATTGATGCATTGTTTAGTCGCTTCTCTGAGAAGTTGAGGAAACAAACCATTTCACATTTCCACATTTGATGAAGATCTTTAATGAGTGTGTTAGCATGCATCCAGCACCCTTTCTCCTATAAAAGGTGGCAAACTTCAAAGGCTTTGTCAAGGGATGCTTACATGATGGAGCCGATAGCTTGATTGGACATTCAAAGCCATTGCAATTTAGGTTTTATATGAGTGATGGAATACCTTTGATGCAATATAAAGTACACCCCAAAAATGTTGATTGGTTACCAGAAAGCGGTATAGAGTTATGGAAGAGAAATGACCAGGGAGGACCCAAGCTTCCTGAAGGCTTTCCAAAAGTATTGCCACCCTTTGAGTATGTTAAGGAAAATGAGAAGGTTGTGTAGGGCTTAAAAAAACATGTCAATTGGTGGAAAGAGCACTTGCAAGAGAAAGGAGACCAAAGTGATTATGCTAAGTGGATCAATCTGGTCCTTGCCTATTGTGGAGAATCTTTTGCTAAACATGCAAACCCCTAGTGCAAGGGAAGACATTGGATTTCATGACTTTTGGCCAAGGAGTGTATGCGAAAAAGCTAAGCCTCTTAACCTTCAAGTGGAGGATAATGTAGATGAAGGGTTTGATGTAAATGAGGACCATTATTGTGGTCCACTGTGCAACAGACCTACTGTGAAGAGTTCAACCCAACTCTTGATGTGTCTAAAGGAGATTTTGTGCTTGTACAACCTTGTGATGCAAATTACCCAATATGGTTGGGAGTGACAACAAGTGATGTTGATCAAAACAACAACTCGATAAACTAACTACTACAAGTTCAAATGCAATATTGGGCACCAATTTCAAAGAAGAAGAATGCAAGTGATGTGGAGGTTTATAAGGATTGCTGGAACAAGTATTGGCGAGAGAACATAAATGATCCTCAGTGCTGGGAAGACACTAGCTGCATCATTTGGGCATGGAAGCCCAAGGGTGGACGGCTTCCAGAGAAAATCAAGATTTTAAAGGCTATAATACTCAAGGCTAAACAGAATCAATTGAATCAACATGACTATGTTTGATGGTCAACTGGAGGCTATGTGATATAAACAAACTTAATTCTTAGTGTGCATGTGTGTGTGTGTGTGCAGGCAAATTTACATCCCACCAACATCATATATACTTGTTACAAATGTACAATAGTACATAAATCATATCGCATTATTCAAATGCTTGTTGAGAACATCCAATAATAAATCTTGCATATCGCATAGTAAACATTGTATTGGATCTAACATTGTCCCAAAATTGTGCTTATTTTTCAAAATTCCTAAATTTGAGTTTGATATGAAAGACTGGATGAACTCTAACATGTGGAGGTAGTTTAAGTTTATACTCAACCGTGCCAATCCGATGTATAAATCGAAATGGACCACAATATCTCTAGGAGATAAATTCGAGCATTTTCCTTTTGACAAAGTCTGAAAATCTTTAGGAACTTTTAAATAAACCAACGCTCTTGGTTCAAAAGACCAAATTGAGCGTCCTCTATCAGCATAGAACCGTGCCCTATCCTAAGCACTCCTGATAGAATCTCGAGCTTCGGTTAGCATTTCTTGCATATCATGCAAGAAATCCCTCGATGCATCAAGCTCGATGTCCTTAAGACCGACATCAATAGGTGCCCTGGGTTGATACCCATACATAAGCATGAACAGACTAAAACCAATAGCCGTATATTTAAAACTGTTATAGGCAAATTCCATCATTGGAAGATATTTTTTTCCAATTTCATGCTTTTCTAGAGACATGCACAAAGCATATCCTCTACAATCAGATTCATACGCTCTGTTTGCCCATCAGACTACGGATGATCAGAGGAACTCATACACAAAGTATTTTTCCTCGTTGTAAACCATTCAGAATAAAGTAGAAAAACATGGCATTATAATAGCAGGAACCAGGTATCCATCAGCGACCCGACGTACCCACATCTGCACATGGAATTATTGGCTTCCTGAGTTACCCATATCAACATAGAGAGTCATCAACATCTCGATGAGTCACATATGTCCATTGGTAAACCATCAGGTTGACTGTATAAATCACCTAAAGTACGGAGCTAGAGAAAGAAATGCCAACAAAGGAAAATTCCAAATTTCCTTAATCCGAACACAACAAGATAAACTCGTTGAACTCTAAAGAAAGAGATTTCAACAAGTGAAAATGTCGACGAGATTACACTCATCAATACATGTAGACTATAGATAATAGAAGTTTATCTATAGCCTAAGTCTCAAGATAACATAGCCTTAGCCTCAAGATAACATCAAGAGACCATAGCCTAAGCCCCCCTTGAGTGTGCCCCATGCCCCTATTATATAGGAGGGCCCTCAAGTGACTCTTGACTCTCCATCTCCCATGTGTGACCCTTGGAAGCCTGACCCTAACCTTAACCTTTAAGGTTAGTCCTAACCCATGATCCACTAGAGCTTGTTCCCATGCTCCCATGCTCACAAGCCTAATGTGGGTTAGACTCCTAGTATATGCACACATAATGTGCATATAACATTCTATATGCGCAAAGTGTTGCCGGCAATAACTTTGTTCCCAATCGTTGTGGCTACCCTCAACCGTTTTGGTGAGAATGGCACACACAACTTTGTTCCCAATCGTTGTGGCTGCCCTCAACCATTTTGGTGAGAATGGCACACAAAACTTTGTTTTAGTGCTTTCATATTAGCTTGAGGGTAATATGGGGAGGACTTTCTATGAGTGGTAAGGAATTCTTGTAAGAGGAATTGGATTACCTCATTAATGAAGTGCATTCCATTGTTGTTCACAAGCTCAAGTGGGCAATCGAAGCGTGTGATGACTGACTCCTATAGGAATTTTTATAGTCAAGCGTGCATTGGGTTTATGGGAAGCTCGAGCTTCAAACCATTTGGTGCAATAGTCCATCAGCGATTATATATCGGGCTTAAGTGTATTTGGTTGTGGGACTAATGAGCCCAATGAAATCAATGCCCCACTTCTTGAATGGTTGCAAGGACACGACATGGTTTAGGGGCATGCTGTCCTTAAACCAAGGAATTGCCACACGTTGGCATTCATCGCACCGCTTAACATATTCTACTGCATCAGCCAATTAAGGTGGGCCACCATAATCCAACTGTGAGAGCTTTGCGTGTAGTGATATCTACTGCAAAGTGCCCCCCAACATAGGCAGCGTGAGCCTGTTCTAGAAGGAAGAAATATTCGTCTTCACGGACACAACATCTTAGAATCTTGTCTTTCCCTTGCTTGAAGAGTTGGCTTCTTGCAACAATGAGTTGGTAGGTGGCTGCCTGTTTAATTAGGCATCGGGCATGGTCCTTGTTTAGGAGGGGGTCCACTGGTAAGCCATTAGCTAGAAAGTGTGCTACCTCCTCGCCCCACTCAAGAATTAGACCTAATTGGAATAGGTGAAATCTGGTAAATCATCATCAACTCCCACTGGCGGCTCGCCGTTACGGATTCTTGACATGTGGTCTACCAAGACATGTTGTGAGCCCTTCCACACTATGATAGTGAAGTCAAACTCAAATAAGATCAGCAGGCCATCTAGTGATCCTTCCTGTTGTACATGGCTTTTTTACCAGGTATAGCAGACCTTGATGGTCTACAAAGAAAATGAATTTGGTCTCTAGAATATAATGGTAAAACTTCTTAACGGTGTAAAACATGACCAACCCTTCTCTTTTTATCATGGTATAATTTCTCTTGGTCTCATTCAATTGGCGGCTAGCAAAACTGATGGGAAAATCCATCTTGTGTTCACCAAGTTGCACACATGTAACATCAAAAGCAGAGGTGTCAATGTGGACAAGAAAGATAATATCCCAGTTGGGGGACCTTAGAATTGGAGCACTAGCCAAGGCTTTCTTGAGGGTCATATAAGCCCGTTGGCATTCCTTTATCCACTCGAAAAGGATTAAGAGTTGGTAAAGAGGTCAATCTATATCAGCATACATAAAAATGAATCGCCGATAATACCTAACATGTCCATGAACCCCCGTAAAATTGGTGGATGGAGGCAACTCAAGCATGAGCCGCACCTTACTATCGTCTGTGGAGATTCCCTGTTGGGAGACAATGTGTCCCAGGATAACTCCATGCCTAACCCAAAACTGGCATTTGAGTGGGTTCAATGAAATGTGATACAGCCTCCTTGCATCTTTCCAACACCTTATGTAAGTAGTCAAGGTGTGTCTTCCACAAGGAGTTGACATAGAGATCATCCATAAAAACCTCAAGGAATTTTCAAAGATATTAATTATAGGCCATGCACATTAGTCGCTAGAAGGTACCAAGGGAATTGGTCGGCCTGAAGTGTTGAAATATACAAGTGAATAGGGTGTGTGCGGGAACAAGCCCTTAGCAAGAGGCTGTAAAAGAGAATCTGTAAATGAGAGAGAAGCTGTGAAAAGGTGAGAGGTATCTACTGGGAGAGAATAAAGGGTAGCATGAGAAGATTTAGGATGTGTGGAGATAGTCTGGGAAGAGGTGGAGAGAATTAAGCAAAAGAGGTGGAGTGAATCAAGGAGAGATCAGTGGGATTAGATGCTTGGATGTAAACTCTATAAATTGAGGCATTGGCCTAATGAGAATTTGCTAGTTTTTTATTATCCATGCCTACATTAAGCTATCAGTTAATTGCTCACTAATTGCATCTTAATCATCATCTAATCTCTTTGTTAATGATGTTGATTCTTGCATTTGATCCACCATAGCTCATCACATTGTTGCAAATTTAATATGGTATCAGAGCCTAGCTTAGAATCCATCAAATTTTTGAGCTCATTATCTTACTAATCACCTAGTTAATTAAGATTAAGAAATAATCAAGTTTTTAGCTCTCTTTTTCAATAGCCTCTGTACCCCCAGCTGGTGGAGGGGCTTGATCTCTCTCTTGCCACCACAACATTAGCCCAAACCTTTCAAGCCCCACCTAGCCAAGCCTCCCATGCACCAGCCTATCAACTCGAATCGCCAAACACCATCTGGAATTGCCGATTTTCATGAAAAAGACAACGCTATTTTTTCTGAGGAAAACTTCAATTGTGGCTTCACTACTTGGAATTGGGAGCAATGGAGTTAGCCCAAAGGGTTTTTGGATGCTTTGAGCATGCTAGTGGCCTCAGAATCTAGAAATTATTAAGGAAAAGTGGAATCAAGCTCTGCATCAAATTTGTAGAGATGACTTTCGTAAAAAAGAGATTAAGCATTCAATGTTTGGTCAAATCTTGTGTTTCTTGGCTTAATCCTCTACTAGACTAACTGCTATTGATGGCTTTGGAAGGAGTTGAGATCATTTGAACTCTAAGGCCCCATATGTGGACTCCCCACATACTCTATTTTTTGCACACAAAATAGAGGATTATTTTGCTAATCAGTACTAATCACTATATTTTGGTGCAATTGAGGGTTCAAATTAACGATTGGGTATCTGATACAGATCCCTATAACTTCAGATTGCAATTCGGAGATGGTTTGATACTCCAACCATTTAATATAGATTTGTTACCCTTTGCTTTATGTAATTTTTGGTGAATTTATGCTGATAAATCTGTTGTAATCATCACTTAAACATCAGATTGAGTTGTAAAAGGGTAGACACTACCCTTGAATCTTGAAATTGGATCAAGAGGTAAGACCCCCTTCACATCATCATGAGCATGGCACAAGAGATAGCCAAATTTAATGGGGAGCAGTTTTATACATGGCAAATTTAATGGGGAGCAGTTTTATACATGGCAAACAGAATGGCAAACAGAAACTATGTGAGGGAAGATATGAATGCCCAGAGGTGAGTGGGGAAAATGAGTGGAAGAGCAGGAATGAGCAAGCATTAGGACTCATCGCACTCAATTTAAATGATGAAATCATTCATCACATCACATGGATACAATGGGCAAAAGATGCATGGGATGAACTCAATAAATTATTTGGCACTCAAGCAAAAAATTCAAAAAGATAAATCTGTTAATGCACTTCTACAAACTTGATATGAAGGAAAGTGAATCTTTAATCACACACTTGAACAAATACAAAAGCATTAAGCAACAACTGGCAGCCATTGGCAAGAAAGTGAAAGATGATGAGGCACTAGCAGTGCTTCTGAAGAGTGTGGACAAAGGTGAATATGAAAACATTGTAGCAACCTTAAAGAATGTACCTGAATTGAAGCTACATGAGATAGAAGGAGCTCTACTAGAGTAAGAGACCAAGGTCAAAGAGCAAGGACACATGGCAAGAGACTACTACAGCAAACCCAGTGGAGCAAACCCAGTGGAGAAGGAACGACATCGGCAAACTTCATGGAGGCTCCTAAGGAAGTGGAGTCAGATCATCTTTTCTGAGAGAGAGAGAGAGAGAGAGAAACCCCACAACCCAATGTAACCTGCCGCCAATAGAGTAAAACCACCTCTGAGCCACCGCCGATGATGTAGGCCATCTGGTAGATGTATGTGTGAGCACTTTAGTCAAGGTCACGGGCACTTGTAGTAGTCTTGGACACATAGAGAGAGAGTGTGTCAAGGACTATGAGTTTAGGGACTTGAGGCACTGGTCGCGGACTACTAAGTAAGAGGGAAACTTGTATAGGGTCCAGGTGTGCTAGGATTATTCACTTGAGGGGAGGTGTTGAAATATACAAGTGAATAGGGTGTGTGCAGGGACAAGCCCTTAGCAAAAACAGGCTGTAAAAGAGAATCTGTAAATGAGAGAGAAGCTGCGAAAAGGTGAGAGATATCTACTAGGAGAGAATAAAGGGTAGCATGAGAAGATTTAGGATGTGTGGAGATATTCTGGGAAGAGGTGGAGAGAATCAAGCAAAAGAGGTGGAGTGAATCAAGGAGAGATCAAAAAGATTAGATGCTTGGATGTAAACTCTATAAATTGAGGCATTGGCCTAATGAAAATTTGCTGGTTTTTGATTATTGATGCCTACATTAAGCTATCACATCTTAATCATCATCTAATCTCTTTGTTAATGATGTTTTTTTATAGTTCCTAGCTCATAGTAACCGGCAATATATTCACATATCAAAATGGAATCTCCGTTAAAGATCAGCAAGATCCACCAATGGATCCGTATGAAAGAGCCATGGACTCATCTGTTGAGGATCAGCAAGGTCAACCAACCAGATCCATGCCCGAATTCAAAAAACTACTCTTACTCCTTGTTCTAATATCTTCCCCGACGTACATGTGAGTATCTTCGACGACCCAGAGCTCGAGCACCGTATGGTCAGCACCCTTTAGGATCCTTCGCAGGTCACGTAGCACTTCAATCATAGGCCGCTTCCTTGGTCCCTCATCCACTGTACCAGAAGCTCACCATTTAAATCAAGCCGAGGAGGCTGGTCAAGACCTCGGCCGACCTTGCTACGCGAGACGTCCTCCGTTGACTCTCCGTCAGCAGTTGCAACTTTAACAGATAGGTCTTCCATGACCTCATTCACAAGACGGGCAAAATGCTTCCCCAGCATTCTTGACATAAAATAGTCATTTAAAAACAGATTTCACATACAAATACAATTCTAACAATATTTCCATCTTTTCTCATCACTCCACATCCTTTCACATTAGTCCCCATCTTTTCTCATCTTTCCACAATTTTTTTTTCTTCATCGATCTCTATCACATCACATCATTCCCACATCAATTCACATCCAATCGCATCATCCACACATCAATCCACATCATCCATACATCCATCCACATCAATCCACATTATCCACATCTTCCATACATCCATCCACATCAATCCACATTACCCACACATCAATCCACATTATCCACACATCAATCCACATCATCCATACATCCATTCACATCAATCCACATCATCCATACATCCATCCACATCATCCACATCAATCCACATTATCCACTCATCCATCCACATCAATCCACATTACCCACACATCCATCCACATCTTCCATACATCCATCCACATCAATCCATACGTCAATCCACATCATCCATACATCCATCCACATCAATCCACATTACCCACACATCAATCCACATTCATTTCATAAGTATTCCCATTCTCATCTAATCACATCTTTTTCTATCTCATCACTTATTTCCTCATTTATCCTCATCAGATCACATCTACTTGCATCTACCCATACATCTCATCACTTCACATACATTAACATCTATCCAATTTACATCGCATCTTAGCACATCCATTTCATATCACATCTCATTCATTCATTCACATGCTAACACATTCATTCACGTCCCTTATCAATCATTCACATCCCGTTTCACATGTTATCACATTCATTCACATCCTATATCATTCATTTGCATCCTGATTCACATGACATCACATCTCATCTATTCATTCACATTTATCTGATTCGCATCACATATCATCACATCTATTTACCTCTCATTCTTCACTTCTATTCTCATCACATCCATCCTCTATTCATTCTCATCTATCTGATTTTGGTCAATGAGCCTGGGCAATTATAAGTTGCTCATTCCTAAAATCCCTTGCGTACTCATTCATTATGTTAATAAATTGATATATGATTCACATCTTATCACATCTATTTATAGAATGTAAGAGAATTCTTATTTTTGATATAAAGATTCTTTACGCATCTATTTATGCATAAGAACAACTTCAGTGGGCAATAACACTTTAAAAAAAATCCGTTTATGCATCTATTTATGCATAAATTCAAGTTTAAGGAGAATAACACTTTCAAAATAAAAATAAATATTTTATATGCATCTTTCTATGCATAAATTCAATTTTAAACTCTTTTGAATAAAAATAAATTTCTTTATGCATCTTTCTATGCATAAAATCAAAATTTGATGAAAGTAACGCTTTTATAATTTAAAAAAATCTTTTATGCATCTATTTATGCATAAAATAAATTTTAAGGAGAATAACACTTTTGAAATAAAAATAAATCTTTTATGCATCTTTCTATGCATAAATTTAATTTTTAATGAGAATAACTCTTTTGAAATAAAAATAAATTTCTTTATGCATCTTTCTATGCATAAAATCAAAATTTGATGAAAGTAACGCTTTTATAATTAAAAAAATGCTTTTATGCATCTATTTATGCATTAAAAAAATTATTTTATGCATCTATTTATGCATAAATTTAATTTTAAGGAGAATAACACTTTCGAAATAAAAATAAATCTTTTATGCATCTTTTTATGCATAAATTCAATTTTAATGAGAATAACTCTTTTGAAATAAAAATAAATTTCTTTATGCATCTTTCTATGCATAAAATCAAAATTTGATGAAAGTAACGCTTTTATAATTAAAAAAATTTCTTTTATGCATCTATTTATGCATAAATTCAATTTTAAGGAGAATAACACTTTCAAAATAAAAATAAATCTTTTATGCATCTTTCTATGCATAAATTCAATTTTAATGAAAATAACTCTTTTGTAATATTTATCCTTCTATGCATAGAAATTAATTCTAATGAAAATAACACTTTTATTATAAAAATATTTCTAATATGCATTTTTCTATGCATAGAATAAAAATAACACTTTTAGAATACACAAGCGGTGGGGATTACTGTTTTTGAATAATAATAAAAGATAAAACTTATTTCACAAAATTTAAGAAAAATTTTGCCATAACCTCCTTTGTATGGCTGACCTTTTTTTTTTTCCATTCTCAGGTTACTTAGAAATTATCCCAAATGGTTTAAAGCATTGTAAACTAATCAAATTCCACTTTTTAAAGAGAAACAATATGAAAAGTTTAATTCTAACAATTTGATTACACATCTAGGATAAAGAAAGGCTGAATTCAAGAATGAAGAGAGGGGGAAAGCCTTTCCAACAAGGCATAGCACCATTTTTTATTTTAAAGAAAATAAAAATTAGAAAACCATTAAATGGAATAAAGAAAAAGTAGGATTTCTAGCTTACATGAATTTTTGTGAGCTTTCCTTTGGCTTGATGGTTTGAGGGATCTACTCTTGTTTGCAACAAGAGTGGCCACCAATTCTTTTGAAGAGGAAATGGTCAAAAACTAATGAATTATCAATAAATTCACTGTTTTTAGCTCTGGGGAGGAGTAGAGTAACAATGCATAAAACACTATTAACCATTTACAAAGGGGGAGGCTTAATTTATAGGAAAAAGTGAGCCTCTAACCAAGCAAACTGATTCTAAAATTTTCCAGATCAGTTTGGTCAATTTTTGACCATTTTTAGGTCAGTTTAGCTTACTTTTTGGATCTAGTTGAAGTAGGAGAGAGGAGAGATGAAAATATCTCATTATTTGTGAGTTTAAAACTCAACCACACATGTGAAATAGGTGCCTCCTTCATGAGGGGAATTCCCCCACACTGAGGTGTCAAAAATGCATCATTTCTTCTAAATATCGCTTCTTTTTTAACTAATAACCTTGTCCTTAGTCAACTCTTCATCTTATGTGAGTATTTACTCATTTTTGGGGGTATTTCCTTTTATTCTTCAATTTATCTCCTCCCTACATTTGGATTAATCTAATTGGTCTCCATAAGAACCTTCATTCAAAAATTTCAGAAAATCTGGACCCTTAGGCGCTAAGGTCCTTTCTACCTGATTTCAATTTATTCTAATTGCACATTGAAAATTTCTTTTTGAATATCTGTTTCAGGGGAAGCCATTTTAGACACAAGGTGGATTTTTATATCCAAAAATATCTCAATTTTGAATTACGTCCCTCTAGACATTTTCTCTCTCTAGGCCAAAACAGGGTAAAACAGGATCTTTCTTTTATTTCAGAGAGTGGAATAATTATAAGATTAGAAGGGGAGGTTTTTACACTTGCACACCTCAAAAGACAGAGGGAGGAATCTTACACATTCGAGCACATGTTTGGTGAAGGGTAAGGGATAATGATCTCATATGGTGGCGGCATTGACCTTTTTGAGGTCTACACACACTCTTACCTTCCCATTCTTTTTGGGTAGTATCACTATGGGTGATACCCATTCCGTGTGCTCTATTTTGTAGATTAATCTGGCATCAATGAGTCTATTGATTTCTTCTTGGACCATCTTGGAATATTGTTAACCACATATTGGTTAACACATTCCTACGACAACTATGTCCGCATACTTATGTAATGGGCGCCTGTGCTTGACTGTAAATCTCGTTAGTTGATGAGAGAAATGCTGTAAAGATGCTCCCAAGTATACAGCCAAACCATAGAG
This sequence comes from Cibotium barometz, assembly GCF_041138505.1. Lineage (NCBI taxonomy): Eukaryota > Viridiplantae > Streptophyta > Polypodiopsida > Cyatheales > Cibotiaceae > Cibotium > Cibotium barometz. The sequence continues at coordinate 38,699,912 of NC_141101.1, read as the reverse complement.
AAAATCCTTGTAACTATGTTTTGGGCGCCCCGGGTCACTTACTCCCAGGTGGCCTAGTGGAAAAAGAGGATTTTCTCTATGGTTTGATGGACAGACAAGAGGATCTTGGTCAGTTGGCCAAACCATAGAGAAAATCCTTGTAACTATGTTTTGGGCGCCCCGGGTCACTTACTCCCAAGTGGCCTAGTGGAAAAAGGCTTGGAACTATAAAAACCAAATTTTCTTATCTGTAACTCATTCTCTCATTTGTGCAATATACGTGGAGTGTTCTCTCTCTCCCTCTCTCTTGCAACTCTAATCGAGCATGTGTGGTGTGCTTAGGGTTAGGGTTTGGGAGTGACTAGTGCTAATCACTTGTTCCCTCTTGCTTCCCCCCCCTCTCTCTCTCTCTCTCTCTCTCTCTCTCTCTCTCTCTCTCTCTCTCTCTCTCTCTCTCTCTCTCTCGTGATTAGGCTAACCAACGCGATCCTCTTTCCGCGCGGAGATTCCACACGATCTTCACCCCCCAGAGAGCTTGTATCACCCCCTAGGATTAGAGCAACCGCCTCGGTGTGACAATGAGTGCGGGAGGATGGGGGTGACGAGCGGCTATGGTGGAGTTCTTGAGCCTAGCTCAAGCTCGAGATAGGAAACTTCCCATGACTATAATCACATCTTTAGTTTAACCTAAACATTGCTAATCCACCTATCAAATCTCCATGCTTAAACTCCTCACCAATTAGGAGTAATTAGAGGGCAAAGAAGAGGGTTAAGGAGTGATTGATAGTGTGATTAAGGAGATTAATATTTAGTTAAGTTAGAGTGTCTCTAAATTAGTAGAAATCTAGTAATTTAGAGGTAGCCTCTAACTTTAGTCCTTTCCCACCTACTTACATTAATGAGGGGATCTTAGTTGTCCCCCACTCACTTCCCTCCAATTTGAAATTCAAATTTCAAAAGTTGCCACAATCGTTCCATTCTAAAGTGTCGTGTCCGTTCCATTCCAAAGTGCCATTGGCTATTCCATTCCAAAAGTGCCGCAGCCGTTCCATTCTAAAGTTGTCGTGCCTGTTCCATTTAAAGTCTCGTAGCCATTCCATTCTAAGTGCTATGGCCGTACCATTCCAAAGTGTTGTGGCTATTCCATTCCCAGGTGTTGTGGCCATTCCATTCCCAAGGGTCGTGGTTGTACCATTCCAAAGTCCCATGGCCGTTCCATTCCCAAGCTCCATGGCCGTTCCATTCCCAAATATTGTGGCCGTTCCATTCCAAATGCGTGGCCATTCCATTCTAAAGTGCCATGCCGTAAAGTACCTAAGCCCCGGTTGTACAGTACCAGCCTAAGTGTACGGACGTACCATTCCCAAAAAAAAAATCAAAAACTTCTAAATCTTTAGAGGTGCTTTTGGTTTACCTCCCTGACTCACTAGGGTTGTTTTTACATGTATAAAATGCCTCAAAAGACCACTTTTAACCTTAAGGGTGCATTTACGTGCAAGGTAAAAGTGAGCTAAAACTCTATTTCGGGCCCGCGCGCGAATTGTTAAAGCTTTTCTAAGCTTCCTTGCACACCATGGACACCTTTTGGTCCTGGTTGCATGCCCCCAATGCCTCCATTCCATTCAGCAGCACCCGGTCCCCTCAATTGCACATTCACATGTGGTCGCCACGCCACACGTTTGGCCATGCGGGTGAAATGATTTTTGAAGAGCCCTCATCTAGTGGGGCCCCTCCATACCTACACCACCTCGGTGTGGATAGCCACCTTGCGCATACTCACGTACCTCCTTCTCTATCCACCACGGATCTATTCCCACCCCCACCCTTGCACCACCTCCCCTTATGCCACAACTTGACATTCCGAGCTTAGCAGCACAAGCTCTAGGAAGGGAAGTGTCACACCACTTGCACCCACAAACATCACATACAAAACCTATGTGGGCAAAAATTTTCAAACTTCTACTAAAATTCCATAGAGTTGGAGACCCCGTATTCCACATCAAGGTCTTCTTAACCAAATCTATCAGGCATTTGAAATTTTTGACAAAGCAACCAAAGTCCATCTCCTTAGACTCAGCCTTGAAGACAAGGCTGTGCAATGGTTCCAATCCTTGGACCCTCGGCACAAAGGTGCTTTCAATGCAATGAGAGAGGCCTTGATACTTGGCTTTGCACCCTACGGTCCCAAATGGAGCCCCATCATCCAACTGTTCCAATTGGAATAGAAGCACAAGGAAACATTACGTGACTATATAGCACACATCAAGTACCTTGATTCACATTGCGAAACAAAGGAAAAAATGAGTGAAAAATAATTAATGGATTGTTTCCTCTTGGGCTTGCACAATCCAAGGATTCATGACCGCCTGTTGGTCAAGGACCCCTCCATAGTTGATCAGGCCTGCAAATGGACGATCTTTCTTGATGACAACATGCGAGAAAGCTATTCCACACAATTGGCCACCATGCCAATAACAACCCAAAGCTCATTTGTAACCTTTCCTTCCTCTCCTCCTGGGCCCCAAGCCTTACTTGTGGCACCATCCCAAACTAACTACTCACACCTAGCGCCACACCGACCTTTTCTGCAGTACAAACCTTTCCATTCCAACTGTTGCCTCTCCAGGTACACCTTATTGCTCATGGAAAGATCCCAACCAGGTCCATTACTAAACCTATGGATCCCATGTGCTCCACCATCCCCGAAGCACCCTTAACACCTCATCTCCCTTTTCGAGTGCTTCACATGGATCCTAGACCACGTGTGCATACTATAGGTGCACCCATAGGGAAACCTTCCTCTTTTGTGTTTCCTTTGCTGCCAAGGACCCCATAGAGTGGTTGAATGCCCTTAAGAAATGCTTGCTAGTGACACCACAATGTCATGGTGGCTATGGAATTGACCATTACTACAAGATTTCCCTTTGCAATCAGTTTCTCACTCCACAGTTGAAGGCATGCCATCCCTCAACGTGTTGAGCGTTCAACATGGGAATATTTTGACTGTCTCATTGAATGTTGTCACATAGTTGCAAACCAAGCTAACGAAGGCCACATCCCAAAAGAAAAAATGCTCTAAGCATGTTTCCATGGAGAAGATCGGGTTAGCATCCACACTGGCTCAACAAAGGGCACATCCTCCTCCTCCGGGAGCAATAATCGTGCTGAATAGCCACTCCCCCATGCAACCGAGCAAAAACTCACCCACCAATGGGAAAAATGGCTGGCCACTTATCCCAATGCCATCCTTGAGAAGAAACCTCTTTAGGAGGCCCAAGAATTGGTAGAGCACTATTAGGCTCAACATGAACCGCCGCCCATTTTTGTAACCTTTAACCCCGTACTTGAGTGCGCGCCACCCCCATTGAACTTGAACTTTCGCACCAAGTAAGGAAGGAGCCCTCGCAAAATGCTCAAGGTTGTAGAAGATCCGTTCACCAACATGATGTTGAAAAACAAAAAGTTTTCCCCACATGTGCCCCTAGATCCGCCAGTGCCTATTCCACAAGCTGCCCAACCCAAGTCCCATGTTCACATTGAACAACTCGATGTGCAAATAGTGACATAGAGTCCGAGAGTGACTCATGAGGTCTACACACCAAATTTGCTGAGGTATTCTATTCTCCTCTATGGCCACCAAATCTCGACCTCCACCCCTATCAAATAAGGAACAAATTGAACTTCCATATACTATTGCTGGTCCACCCTATGATCAAGGCTCCGCCCCTCAAGAAGCTCCTACTCATCAACGCGACCTAGCTGGCCTCTCTGCTTCGTTTCCTCCCAAATCCAAATGCCCATTGAAATCTTGTTAAAAATTAGTCCAAATTTATGGAATGACCTTCGGGATTGGATGGAACACAAACTACATGCTTCTATGGAGGAGGGCGCTACCTCAGATTCCTGGGATGAATCTGAGCCCCATCATCCAGATTTACTCCATCACCACAATCCACAATCCAAAGGCGCACCCACAATTTGCACGTGAATGCGTTGGGACAATACTTTGAAGGTGATGATACAAACACAGCCTTGCCCACTTCCTATAATGGACATGTGGTCAAAGGCATCCTGGATGGTGGTGCTAGTGTAAGCATCCTCACACAAACATGTTGGGAAAACTGGGGTCAACTGTGCCTTAATACCACCACATTGGTGATCAAGCTTGTGGACGGGAAATCTGCAAAACCCCTAGGCATAGCACATGACCTCAAGGTCAAAGTTTGTGACATGACATTCCACCTCACATTTGTTGTCATGGACTTTTGTAATGTTGCCTATGAGGATGCATCTTGGGTTGACCCTTTTGAAAAGATGCAGGGGAGAAGAGAGCTTGAGCTCTTGCAAGCACACACACACTCACAAAACCCTAAAAGAGAACACACAAGGTGAGAGGCTGAAAATCTTCTTCTTCTTCACACAACACTCAACACACCATATACAAAGATAAGAGCACACACATATGAAAAGGTGCTCAACCAAATACATACTAGGGTTCTCTACAGTGTGAACCCAACTAAATTAGCTGGCACTATAACTATGCCAGTCTCTAGAATGGCTGTCACATCCCACTGGCCACATATCACCCATGATCTCACCAACCATGCCAGTGGTGTAAGTGTGGGGCCTATCCCCCAGGCGGGTCACAATGTCCACTGCCTCACTAGATGAGCTCGATATCTCAACACTCCTCCTCGAGCTCAACTCCATCTCATGTACACCAAGCAAAGCCCCGAATCTGCGGAGCTTCTCTGTACCCAATGCTTTGGTGAAGATGTCAGTGACCTAATCCTGTGTGCTGACATAAACAAGGTCAACTTCAGTTGGGCCAAAACCTTCTCTTTGACAAAATGGTAGTGGACCTCTATAAGCTTCATGCGAGCATGAAAAACTGGGTTCCTGGCCAGCTGTATACTACTAATGTTGTCATAGAAAATGATAACTTGTCTATGATAGACCCAAATCTGCAAGTAGCTTTCTCAACCAAGCTACCTCACATGCTGCCATAGCTACCTCACATGCTGCCATAGTAGCACCTCTGTACTCGGCCTCTATACTCAATAGACCAACCGTAGGCTGCTTCTTGTAGCTCTAAGTCATAGCAGCACTCCCCAAAGAAAACATGAAGCCACTAGCAGATCTTCTATCTGAGATACTACCAGCCCAATCAGCATCTGTGTACCCATATACACATATCTCTGTCCCAGTTTCATAAAATAGTCCGTAATGCAAAGTAGACCTCACATACTTCAGTATACGTCTCAATGCATCAAAATGCGGCTTTCGAGGAACCTGCATAAACAGACTCACCAACCCAACAGCATAGCTCAAATCTAGCCTGGTGATCGTCATGTAGATCAAGCTTCTTACTACGTGCCTATACATAGTAGGATCCTCCAAAATCTCTCCTGAATCTGCACTCAACTTGCCATTTTGATCCAATGGCACTGAGATACGTTTACAGCCTGTCATACCATACTTGGACAACATGTCCAAGCCATACTATCTCTACAGTAATCCAATACCATGTGGTGACCTAATCACCTCAATGCCCAAGAAATATCTGAGCTCCCCCAGATCCTTCATCTCAAACTTCTGTTTAAGCAAGATCTTTACATCAAAGATATCTGCATCATGGTCCCCTGTAATGATCAGGTCATCTACATAGATGACAACAAGCACAACCCCTCTATCACTGTGTCTCACATACAGCGAGAAATCTGCATTGGCTACATGAAAGCCAATAGTGACAAGATATTCAGAAATCTTGTCAGACCATGCTCTTGGTGCTTGTTTTAAGCCATACAAGGCTTTCTTCAATCTGCACACATGCTCGGGGTGACTTACATCCTCATAACCAGGTGGCTGCACCATATACACCTCTTCCTGCAAATCACCATGCAAGAATGCATTCTTTACATCCATCTGATGTAAAGACCATTGCTTTGACGTAGCCACTGCTATCACAACTCTCATTGTTGCCATCTTGGCAACTGGCCTGAAAGTTTCCTCATAATCAATGCCATATGCCTGCACATATCCTTTAGCTACTAATCTAGCCTTGTACCTGCTTATGCTTCCATCACTGTTATGTTTTACTTTGTACACCCACTTGCATCCAATGGCTTTCTTGCCTTCAGGCAATTGCACTAAATCCCAAGTCTCATTTTCATATAGTGCATCCATCTCCTCATCCATAACTTTCTCCCAACGCACATTTCCAACAGCCTCATCAATGCATGTGGGCTCTACAACCTGTACAACTTTTGCCATGTATGCATAGTGATGTGCCACATAACCATCATAGGTAAACCTCTGCACAGGACTCTTTACTCTCCCAGATCTTCGCAGCTTTGCATTCATGGCTTCCATAGCCTTCTTTACACCAGGTGTTCTCATAGCTGGTATCCCAAGATCCTCATCAAGGCTCATCTCTGAGCCACTAGTAGACTCTCCATCAACATGAGAATGCCATGTAGAAATGTCAAGCATACTAAGGGGCTCAACCACTTTCTCTTTGCCTTTATGTGATGTACTAATCACATTTGCACGACTAGTATTATGATGCAGCCTGCCACTCCATGGTCTATCAACTAAACCACTAGATGAGGACTCTCTTGGTCCACTCAAAGACTGTGATTGCTGACTTGCATTCTGTGCAACCACATTTCCACTCACATCAATCCTAACAGCTTCTTTTTCAGTAGCATACCAGCTGCTCATTTCATAAAAAACATCCCTACTTACCTTTAACTCACGTGTAGTAGGGTTATAACACTTGTATCCCTTTTGCTCAAGGGAATACCCAATAAACACACATTTTTCAGCTTTTGGATCCAGCTTAGTTCTCAGCTCATCTGGCACATGCACATATGCAATGCATCCAAAGACTTTTAGATGAGACAAATCAGGTTTTCTACCAGTAAACCTCTCCTCTGGAGTTACATCATGTATGGCTACAGTTGGAGTCCTGTTCATGATGTAAACTGGTGTAGAAATAGCCTTAGCAAAATAGCTATGCGGCATATTCTTCTCTCCCATCAATGCTCGCGCAATCTCAGCAATGTGGCTGTTTTTTCGCTCAACAACTCCATTTTGCTACGGAGTGTATCTGCATGTAAACTATCTCCGAATACCATTCTTCTTCAAAAATTCAGAGAACTCATTGGAGAAGTACTCTCCCCCTCCATCTGACCTTAGGCACTTTATATATTTCCCTGTTTGCTTTTTAACCATAACTCTAAAATTCTAAAAATGAGTGAACACCTCACCCTTCTCCTTCATGAAGTATACCCACACTTTCCTTGTGTGGTCATCAATAAATGTCACATAATACCTGCAGCCTCCCATAGACATAGTCTTCGTAGGACCCCATACATCTGAATGCTCAATATCTAGTGCATTTTTGCTCACATTTCTATCACGTGGAAATACACGCTTTGTTTGCTTTCCAAATTGGCATGCTTCACATATTCTTTGCATACCTTCAACTTTAAACTTTGGTAGCCCTGTCACAATTCCTTTAGTCTGCATAGACTTCATTCTTTGCACATTCACATGTCCAATTCTTTTATGCCAAATGTTTGTGTCTGCAACAATTTCTTAACCATTTGCAAACATCATAACACTCTTCAGGCATGTTTACATTCAATGTAAACATTCTGCCCACTCTATTGCCTTTTGTAACCAACCTGCACTTGTCTTTAAAGTCTTCAACATAACAACCATCAGGGTAAAACCAAACCTGCAAACCCTACTCAATCATCTGGCCAACTAAAACCAGATTCTTTGTTATGTTCGGAACATGAAGTACATCTGCAAGGTACTTCACTTTGCCATCCTTGTATAGACTATGGCATATCTCCAACATGGGCAATTGGATGAGCAGTGTCATCCCCTGTTTCCATAAAACCTGGTCTTTCAAGGTTTTTTATCTCCTTAAACCACTCCCCATGACTTGTCATGTGGTTCGAAGCACCTGAATCAACATACCATACATCATCTTTATGTGATGCTTCAACATTTTCAGACATGGCATTAAAACGACATGCTACATAACAAACAACCTTTCATTATTCTCATTGTTTCTGCTCAAGGATGCATAGTTGTTTTGTTGCAGTTTTCTATTTTGCATGTCATCTTGCTTCTTATAACAATCTGCCTGCACATGTCCAAGCTTACCACAATAAAAGCATCCACGTGTATCATTATACTACCTTTGCCAATTTCCACGACCTCTTTGACTCCCCCTGCCTCTGAATTGGCCTCTTCCACCTGCGTGTTGTGAATTCTAGGACTGTTGTTGTTGATGCTGCTGGCCATAATTCTGATGCTGTTGTTGTTGATGCTGCTGGCCATAATTCTGATTACCTGTTCGGCCACCTCCTTGGCCGCGTCCACGGCCTCCTCTACCTTGTCCTCTTCCTGAACTTGTGTAGAATGCCTGTTGCTATGAACTGTTTTTGTTTTGTTAAGACTGTTGGTCTTCACCCAAGCTCTTCTCTTCTATAATCAACATAGACACCAAATCTATGAAATTGGGAATGTTTTTCCGAGTCTAAATAGATGTCTTGAACGCCTTGTATTGTGGCCGGAGACCACGCAGGCAGACCTCTACCTTATCATCATTATCTACTGAAACGCCAATAGATGCAAGGGATTCCACAATACCCTTGATCTTCAATGCATAGTCATTCACACAGACATACTCTTTTTCTCCACAGTATGAAGTTCATTCTTCAACTGTATCTTTCGTGCCTTGGTATTCATTTTATAGAGTTTTACCAAGGTGTCCCATGCCTCCTTGGGGGACTTGGCATGCTGTATGTGCCCAATCATGGTGTCCTGTATACTGGCAGAGAGCCAATACATAACTTTTCTAGCTCCTTGGTTCCAATCCTTGAACTCTTTCACATCTGGAGCAGTCAGATTGATCTCGGGTATCTCTAGTGCCTCTTCATGCTCACCTTCTACGTAGTCCTAGTAACCCTTTCCCATCACAAAATTTGTCAGCCTCCTGAACCTCCAAGCATGGAAGTTGTTCTTATATCAAGCTTCTCAGCAACAATCTGGTTTATGCCATCATTTGACATCTTGCCAGACACACAAATTCACCAGAAATAGCACTCTGGTTTGTCCTGCACAAACTGCTATATTTTCTGCAGTGGTACTATATACTACACTTAAATGTCACAACCAGTGACCTCAATGTGCATACATACACCCAATGGCAACTGTTTACCTCCTTAGAGCACACACAATGTCTACACAACCAATCTGTCTTCCTGCAGTTCTTAAAACAGAGTTATGCAGAGAATCGATGACTTACCCGTAGTGCTCGAAATCGCCTGCTTTTTGAAAAACGAAGGTCGTAACATGCCCGAAACGCGTTCGGCCCGAAAAAATTCTTTCAATAGGACAATATAGTTGCCCTATAGCTTTACTCCCACGAAGAAAGCTCCTCAACCAGAGATCGTTTGCTGGTGCCTCCCGTAGAGCTCCCGACAAGGGTGTAGTCACCAACACAAATAGGGAAGAGTAGATGAAGCTCTTACCCTCGTACCGCTTCCTGTGCTTCTCTTGCTTGCAGCTCAGCCCTTAGCATGAACCACGCTCTGATACCATGAAAAGATGCAGGGGAGAAGAGAGCTTGAGCTCTTGCAAGCACACACACACTCACAAAACCCTAAAAGAGCACACAAGGTGAGAGGCTGAAAATCTTCGTCTTCTTCACACAACACTCAACACACCATATACAAAGATAAGAGTACACACATATGAAAAGGTACTCAACCAAATACATACTAGGGTTCTTTATAGTGTGAACCCAACTAAATGACCTGGCACTATAACTATGCCAGTCTCTAGAATGGCTGTCACATAGCCTATCATCCCACTGGCCGCATATCACCCATGATCTCACCAACCATGCCAGTGGTGTAAGTGTGGGGCCTATCCCCTAGGCGGGTCATCAGTTTCCACCACCTCACTAGATGAGCTCGATATCTCAACACCTTTCATGAGACAAACCTGATTGATCCATGATTGGGACATGCATCATGTCTACCTCCGCAAAGGGTCTCAAAGGCTTAAGGTCAATTTAAATACCCGGCACTCACATCCCATGTTCAAAGCTCCCTTCGCTGAAGACTCTGTGACGCTCGCCAGGAGAAATGATCTCTTGGTTTGTGATGCTTGTCATGAAGCCCTTGATGACGTGTGAGTGCCATGCACGACCACTTCTGTCAAGAGAAGTTCTATGTGGTTACCATAGGTAATACAAAAGAAGCAGTCATCCTTGGAGAAAGTTGGGTCCAAAACGCTATAAGAACAATCAACTTTTCTGACAACACAGCTACCCTAAAGATCCCCCAAGGCAATGTAACAATGATCCTCTAGGATGGGGAGTGCCTCGAATCTGATCCTCTACCCCCACCAATGGCTTCCACAAAGGGTATTCTCACACCCCCCACAATAATTGGTAAGCCTTCCATTGCCCCTGAACTACCACCAGACCTCAACCCACCAAGCATATGGATTGGACTCCCAACCACCCGTGAATGGTCTACAACAGTGGGCAAGCCCACACATATCCTATGGTCCGCACCAATCTCATATTCTTGGAGGTGTGGAAAGCTCTTGGAGAACCCACACTAACAATAAAAGACACTTAAATTCAAATATCATGTGAAATGTGTTTAATGAGTGTTGGGTCTTTCATTCCTAAAATTTCTATTGGAAATAAACAGTTGGAGTGCATATTTCATGTTATTGATGCATGAGCACTCCAAGGCCAAATTATCATTGGAAAAGAGTGGATTGATGCCACTCACTGCCAAATCAATTGGCACAAAAAGATGGCCACCATGGCAATCAATGGCCAAAAGGCCACAGTCCTCTTGTGTCCGCAACAAGTGGAAATCATACACACACTCTCGCCCACAATTTCCCTTACTCGTCCCACCCCATCCTCATCATCGGCAGTGTCCCCTGTTCTCACACCCCATTACTCACCAAAACTGGTTAATTGGCCACTGTCGTCGATACCATCCACTAATGACAATCAAGCCTCGTTGTCAACATTGCCCCTCTACTTTGTAACCTCCACCACCCACATTGCAAGCACCCCTAAATGGTGGGTTCCCAAGAGTCTTCTTGCCACTTAGGGATTCTATGATGTATGCAGAGAACTTTGGATCCCCAAATGACTATCTCTAAAATCCAAGCACAAAAGGCCAACTAAGCCAACAAAAACTAGCCCTAAGCCCAAGATTCAATTTTGGATCGTCTTTGACCGCATGTTACGAGTACAAGGCTACTATGAAGGCAACCCTTGCCTCTAGCTACCCAAGCATGCCGCTTGTGCTCATTCCCCACAACAAATCCCTAGGAAGCCACAACAAAAGGCCCCACGGCCACCGGTTCGGCAACCCAAACACAATGAAGCCAACAACACTAGGAGAACACTAGGTGCCTACCAACGTGCTCAAAGCTCAAGGCTTTCATGAAGGCAACACACACATGTGGCTCCCAAAGCCCTAATCAAAAGACTCTCCTCCCGTCAACAACCACATTATATCTCAAAGACTCGTCTCAACAAAAAATCTAGAAGCCTCAACAACCACGAACCTTCATCACTCGTCGATAGCGTTGGGTGCCCAAATGTCTCTTAGAAGCCCAAGGCTTCCATGACGGCAATTCCATCATTTGGATCCCAAGACATACCCCTCAGCAAGTCGCCCAAACTACACCACCCAAGCCAGTACTTGTCCAATCAATGAAAGATGGTTTGGTGACCAATGGGCAGACAAGCCCCCTCCTCCTCGATAAACTCCTACAGACTTGCCCACACCCAACCCATGGACACTTAACAGCTCAAATTGCCCACCCCTTTTCCCCAACAGAGCCTCCTTCACGAACCTCCACCTTGCCCCTCGACTTCGTCACCAAACCAAGGGGCAGTGCTACAAATGGCTGGGCTTATCTCACCACTCAAAGATAAACTCCAAGGTAAGATCACAAATTTAGCCACATGGGCCACTCAGTACATGGGAACACCTTTTGCCCTCGCCCATGCACGACACCTACAATTCTCACTGGGCTCTGTCCTCACACACACCACACAAAGCTTCATCATCGATAGCCATCCAGGTACATCTTTGGATGGGGGGACCATGGTGGGTGCAAGCCTGGTCCATGTGGTACGACCCATCGCTTGGATCTTCTTAATCACCCTTGCTTCACCCGAATAACTGTGCTTCATGTCTAATAAATCCTACCCTTAACTTCTTCTTCGGATCCACATGTCTGGATCCTCGTAATGGACTACCACTCCTACAACCTCAGGATCCTAGAGATCCAATGACAGAAGAAAACCCACAAAAAGAAAAAAGAGACAACACCGCAAATTGATACCTCCAAAGATACCCATCACGGTGTCTTGATGACAAAGATGGTAGATCTTCATGTACATTGCCACCATCGACATACATCATCTCGGAGTGCAAGCAGTCTCCATGCGTGTTGCCTCCTTCCCCCCTCACCACTTACTTACTAACACCATTGTTTTACTCCCCTCCTTAATAATACCACCTACCACATGGATACTGGTGATTAAGTATTCCACACTAATCTCCTCATTCAAGCACTCTGACTCCTCTAATGAAGATGTCCCACCACAAGAGGACAAAAAAGAAAAACACCAAAAATAAAATAAAGAGTACTACTAGTGGGCACATACAAAAAAGTAAACCCATGAGATCCCATCAGACTAGATGGATACTTAATCGCTAGTACTTCACTTACTTCTTTCCATCTTACCAACTCTCCCACCCTCTCTCATTTCTGAAATGACAGGAGAACCAACCAACCAACCAAGTGCGACACTTCCCCGTGTGCTCGACAACCCCTCACTGATCACGAGAACGCGATCAACTTTAGGAAGGGGAGTATGTTAACCACATATTGGTTAGCACATTTCTAGGACAACTATGTCCGCACACTTATGTAATGGGAGCCTGTGCTATATTGTAAATCCAGTCATTTGATGAGAGAAACACCTTAAAGATGCCAAGTATTGAGTTTTGATGGACAGAAAAGAGGATCTTGGTCAGTTGGCCAAACCATAGAGAAAAGCCTTGTAACTATGTTTTGGGCGCCCCGAGTCACTTACTCCCGGAGGCCTAGTGGGAAAAGGATTGGAACCATAAAAGCCAATTTTTGTTGTTTGTAACTCATTCTTCTCCCATTTGTGCAATAGAAGCAGAGTGTTGTCTCTCTCCCTCTCTCTTGCAACTCTAATCTAGCATGTGTGGTGTGCTTAGGATTAGGGTTTGGGAGTGATTAGTGCTAATCACTTGCTTCCCTCTTGCTCTCTCTCTCTCTCTCTCTCTCTCTCTCTCTCTCTCTCTGCAAAGTTTTAACAATCTCTCTCACTCACTCACTCTCTCTCTCTCTCTCTCTCTCTCTCTCTCTCTCTCTCTCTCTCTCTCTCTCTCTCTTGTTTGAGTGATTAGGCTAACCAATGTGATCCTCTTCCGCGGGAGATCCCACACGATCTTTGCGAGAGAGCTTACATCACCCGTAGGACTAGAGTAATTACCTCGGTGTGACAAACAAGTGCGGGAGGACGACAGTGACGAGTGGCTACGCTGGAGCTCTTGAGCCTTGCTCAAGCTCAGCGGATAGGAAACTTCCCACAACACGTTAGGGTAGGGTTTTCTTAAAAAATACTTCGGGTTCATATGGTAAGCCCTTTGTTTGACCAGTCTTGCTCCATCAATTGGAATGGTGTGCTTGACTACTTTGGGAGGTACACCTTTCATATCTGTGTACTTCCAGGCGAAGCAATCTTGGAATTTTGTGAGTAGAGTGATGAGCTCGGTCTCTTCCTCTGTAGAGAGGTAATCTCCAATGTATACTGGTCTCAGGTCGGGTCTTTGCCCGAGCCTGCTAGGTTAATTTCTTTTACTTTGGATGGACCATCATATGAGGTCCCTGTTTTTCCATTGTGAGACCTTTGGGCCGAGCCATATTGTACAAATGTCATCTGAAAGATCTTAAAGTGTTTGGGAACCTGTTCAAGGTCTCTTCTTCCCTAGTGCTTTCTTCTTTTATCAGATTTTTGGCTTCTTTTTTTGCCCAAGTGCTAACTTTTTAATGCGTACTTTGCACACAGAGCGGCAAAGCTTTTTTGGTTTGGGTTTGGGATCAACGGGCTTCATTGGCTTTGGGGTGGTCATGTGGACCAAAAGGGAGCTATTTGTAGACTCCTTTTTCCATATCTGGTTCAAGTGGTCATGTGCTTCAACTGCCCCAATATATTTTAGCTAGTGGGTGGCTGAATTGTCTCAGGAAAAACATAGCATTTTGGCCTAGGGAATCAATGAGGCTTGCGATTTCTGTGTGGGCATGTTTCCCTTGATGGTTTTGGTTTAATGGACTGTTCAAGTTCCTGAGTGGTGACATTAGGTAGGTATGCAGTGCTATAAGCATGTATAGAGATGTGATCTCATGCCCATCTACCATGGAAAACCTGGTTCCCGTGCATCTAGGAAGTATGTCCAAGGTAGCAAGGATATGCATCCAATTCTCAGAGTCTTCTGGATCTAGAAGAGGTGCACATTTCTCACTATCCTTTTTATCATCTAGTGTCTTGTGACACGTTTGACACAGATGGACTGCAATGGATCTGGTTGTTCTGCGAAGGGTCTGCCATTCATGGGATGTACCTTCCACGTGCGTAGGTTGATCTTCACTGTTTGATCTCTTTCCTTCAAATGTAGATATGGTTGGTATCCCAATCGTGAATCATTTTGGTTTCCCTCATGAATGATCACCCAAGGATGCAGTCATATGAAACTGGATGATGTCCGAAGTTCATCACCACAAAGATGCGGTGGAAGGTAGTTCCAAGGACCTTTATTTTCAAATCCTTCAATAGACCAATGGGTCTAGCAGTGGCTCCATCAACAAGTTTGACCAGTAATGTTGTGTCATCCATGGCAGGTGATCCCCATTTTTCCCAGCATTGTTTGGTAACAATGCTCACTCCTGCTCCCCTATCCAGGATTGCTGTGACTTGGAGACCATCGAAGGTTGTCGGCAATGTAGCATTGAGTTCATCGCCTTCAAAGTATTTTCCAAGCTTATTTACTCATACTATGGGGGTGCCAGTGATCTCGTGGGGTTCAACGAGCTTGCCTTCCTCTGACTCATTAGAGCTATCTAGCTCTCTGGATTCTTGCATGCCCGTCCCAAGGCGTACCTCCATCCAATTCTTCAGATCTTTCCATAAGCTTGGGCTAACTTTAAGCAAGGTGCCAATGGGGATCTGGATCTGAGAAGAGAGGAAGGAAGAGAGACCAACAATTCCTCTAGGAGCGGAGGTTGTTCCATGAGGAAGGTTGCCTTGGCTTGTTCTCGAGCTCTTGTGTGTATATGGTATCTGGATGGGGATATCTGTGTCCATTCTTCTGAGATGGTCACTCCCCAAGTTTCTGAGATATTTAGCTACCTGGTTCCCTTGGTGGGTGGTAGCTATCGTAGGGGGTGCTGCTACTTATATTGGCCTATGTGGGGGTGACGGGTCTGGGAGATCTCTAGTATATACTTGAGCTTCTTCAGTGGGTCTCATGTTGGAGATCGAAGGGCATGGCTCGAGGTAAGAAGTAGGAGGCTCATCGTCTATCTAAGCTTAGCAGTCCTTGACCAATTCTTGGGCTTCCTTCTCCTCTAATTCAGTAAGCTTTTTAGGAAGCTGGTTAGTGTTGATTAGTTTCCTGGCTAGTAGACCTTCCTCTTGTGACAAAGAAGTTGATACATGTGTGGTCGTGCCATCTTCCGAACCACTCTTTATAACTACCCGGCTATCTCCCTTGGCGATTCTCGTGGTTTTCTTTCTCAAGCATCTAGTTGCTCGTGGTTTTCTTTCTCAAGCATCTAGTTGCTCGTGCTAGTTCAGGGACATTCTTTGAAGATAAGGCCTTTTCTTGTCCTTGGTCTCACAAGCTGATGCCTCTTCTACAACATGAGCTGCGGCCCTCTATCTGTTTTGAAATCTAGTTATGGCGTTGGGAGGGACCATATGAATGAAGCCATCTCTTACACTCAATAAGTTAATGTTGGTGCTCAGATCAACTTCACGACCCTTCCCTGTTGTCTTAGGTCTCAATGGGAAATCCTTATACATATGGTCTATCCCACACAGAACGCATAAAGGGGTTAATGCAAAAGCACCTAAAGAGGTACTTCCCATCCCTTTCTTGATTGGACACTCGGCCACTTGGTGAGGTCCTGCGCAATGATAGCATTGCATGGGTGGTCATTTCGCCATTACATTCATGTCCCGGCCCCGTGGCATTGGGGGGGCTGTTAAGTACACTGAGAACATTTGGTCACCCTCCATTACATAGTGGCTTAGAATTTGAGAGGGTGGACTGGTAGGTTCCAGAGGTTTGTAGGTACGAACTTCAAGAACTTCCGCCTCGTCCCCTTCTTCAAAGATTTCCATCAAGGTTAGCTGACAAATAGGTGTGATTCGCGGGCAATAGGGGTTGAGGTGGTAGAACTAGGGGTGGTAAGGGCATTTCAAGTACCCTTAGAATTCCTCTTTGGGCCACCTCTTGGCCTGGTTGAGATACATTGTGAAGAGAAGGTGCTGGCAAAGCTAGCGGTTGCCTTGGGTTTGCAAGCAAGTCTTGAGGTAGAGCCCGGGCTTGAGAAGCACTTTGCTGATAGCAGTTTGTGACTTCGTGATTGTCTCATATTTGGCAATATGTGCAATAGAGGGTGGAACGAGGTCACAAATGTGGACACTCCGTGCTGGTATGGTTAGCTCGACAAATTGGATATTCTCGTCAGGGTACCAGATGGAGTCCTATTGAGCAGCTCCACAATGTTAGACAAAAGGATGGTGAAACCATCTGAGACTACATCAACAAAGTCCGATATCTCCACTCTCATTCTGGGTGAGAGATCCCTGCCCCCTCCGCACAACAAATTCGGGGGTGCTAGCAGCGGAAGTAGCACTCCTTGCGTAGTGCAGGGTCCTCTCACTTGGGGCCTCGCCCACCACGGATATCCCGACAGGAGACTAATCCCTCGGTTCTTCCAAAACCGAACCCGGAAAAACTTCGCTTGCCCGGAAAGCATGGGCGATTCCTCCAGGATATTTTTACTAACGTAGTCAAGGTCATTACTGACCAAACTGATCCGACCAAACCTAAAGTCACTTGGTCAGATCAAGGAAGAAACTTGCACTTGGATCATAGAGATCAACGCTTTTTTCCCCATCGAGAGGCACAGCCGTTGATTCCTTTTTCCATAGAACAATTACTATTCAGGATTTACTTCATCTAGCGTACTACAACAAAAATTGAGTCTCATTTTACGGATCCATCAGTCCAGCCTAACCCCATCCTGTCCCATGGGTTAGCCAACCGCCCCAACCACTGTAGTGATGGGATCCAATTAAGAGTTTGGTTAGGTTTTGTCCCGGTACCCAGGGAAAAGAGTTCCCATGCCCCCTAGCTGGATGTTCATGCAAACTTAAAGCTAGTCACACCACTTACACACCCAATATGAAATTGCTTTCTTCACAGATTCAGCTATCTTTAAAACAATCATTTAATGAAGCCATAGTATCACTGATCACAATCCTCCAAAATATCCGGTTGAATCTTAATTCCTAATCATTCCTTCGTCGGAGTATCTATGGCATCATTGGCAACCAGAACGCTCACCACCTGTCCACTCATCAGGGGCCTTTTCGATAGTTCCTAGCTCATAGTACCTGGCAATATATTCACTCATAAAAAATTCAAGATGGAATCTCCGTTGAAGATCAGCAAGATCAACCAACAGATCCATATAAAAGAGCCATGGACTCATCCGTTTGTGGACCAGCAAGGTCAATCAACTAGATCCATGCCCGGTTTCAGAAAATAACATCCACATCCATTCTTCACATACACATCCGCATTCATACATCCACATACACATCCACATCTATACATCCACATCCATTCTTGCACATACACATCCACATTCATTCTTCCACATACTCATCTACATTCATTCTTCCACATACTCATCCACATCCATACATCTACATCCACATCCACATCCACATCCATACATCCATATCCATATCCACATCCATACATCTACATCCATATCCACATACACATACACATCCACATCCATACACCCACATCCATACATCCACATCCATATCCACATACACGTCCACATCCATATCCACATCCATATATCCACATCCACATCCACATCCACATCCTTACATCCATATCCATATCCACATCCATATCCACATACACATTCACATCCATACATCCACATCCATATCCATATCCACATCCATACATCTACATCCATATCCACATACACATCCACATACATCTACATCCATATCCACATACACATCCACATCCACATCCATACATCCACATCCATATCCACATTCATACATCCACATCCATACATCCACATCCATATCCACATCCACATCCACATCCATACATCCATTTCCATATCCATATCCAAATCCATACATCTACATCCATACATTCACATACACATCTACATCCATATCCACATTTATTCATTCTCATACACATGCATACCCTTTCTTTCACATATTCATCTGCATTCACATCCAATCACATCCCATACTCATCTTATCGAATCCCTTCTCATCCTATCACATCCCATACACATCTTATCGCATCCCATATACATATTATCACATCCCATACACATCTTATCACATCCATTCACATGCTATTCCCATTTAATAGCTTTTTCTAGATTGATACGGATAATAGGACTTTTTCTAAATTTCTGCCAATTGCTTGGCCTAATTAAAGATTCTTTTTCTGACAACTATTTCCATAAAGATAAATTTAGGAATTTTGGGAATTATTCGAGTCCCATTTCTTATAGGATTGGTTGGAAACTCGGTATTTTTGTGTAGTTTGAGCTAACATCTATTTGTTGGTGCACTCTTTGTGCCATTAGATTATATCTTGACACAACTATTTGGCGTATTTGTTTGTAGTTGTATAGATACATACGTCAATGCAACAATATTGGAAGGACAAGGGAAACATGACACTGAACTTAATTGAGATTATACAACACCTTTCATATAAAGAAGATAATGTTAAATACTATCTCCACTTTGAGACATTGAAGTAAAAACATGGGCTTTATTTAATTTGCCAAAAGAATTCTAAATATCACTTAAAAAGGAACCTTAGAAGTGAGAGATCTCTAAAGGGTGTAGTGTTAGAAACAACAAAACAAAAAGTAAATCTCAATGACAGTACAATGTGCTAAGTTTACGATTGATCCACACATAAAAACCCATAGACACTATATCAAGATTATAAATCATGATATATATACTCATTTGAGAGACATTGAAGTAAAAACATGGGATAATAATGCCAAAGAACACTTGGAAAAGGAACCTTAAAATCGAGGGATCTCCAAAGAGTGTGGTGTTTAGAAACACCAGAAGTAATCAAATTTCAATGAGATTGTTACATTCAAGTTTACAATTCATCCGAAGACAAAAACCCTTCGTAGACACTTTGTCAAGATAATAATTGAGTACAAATTGTATCTCAAACATAGCGTTTTCTCATGTATTGCTCCAATACATACAAAGTTTCTCTATCATAAGCTGCGTCATTTACTAAAGTGTTACAAGTATACTCCCGTTTGTTCTTTGCATAAATCCAACCGCGCTTATTGTTGTCTCCAAAAAACTTTGAAGCTCCTCTATATTTTGATTCCACATCTTTGGAAAAATCAAGTAGGTTCCGAGCATATTCCACATTACATTGTAGAGGGTATCATCAAAAATTAGCGTGTTATTTCCATCTAGGTCATGAAAAATTCTCCATGCTACATCCAAGTTTTTGTGGTATACAAATCGATATCCAATTAGAAGATCCGTCTTTTGACATGCTGCCTACCCTGCTACGACCTTAAACTTTTGATGGTGCCGAGGAAAGCACAACTCAAGAATGCGTCGAGTC
This sequence comes from Cibotium barometz, assembly GCF_041138505.1. Lineage (NCBI taxonomy): Eukaryota > Viridiplantae > Streptophyta > Polypodiopsida > Cyatheales > Cibotiaceae > Cibotium > Cibotium barometz. Next base: position 38,679,867 of record NC_141101.1, on the reverse strand, counting down.
CTTTGTAGTCTATTAGTACTCCAGATCCATACCTCAAACCATTGCATACAAAAATCAAGGAAAGTGAATGCATCTTTGCGAATCAAATGCCAAACACTTGTATTCTCTTCCACAAGATGCATATGTTTGGCCCAGTCTGGACATACATCACCATGTTGCATCTCAATGGTCTTAAGTAAAACACCATTGAGTTCAAGTATCAATACTCTTCTTTGTTTCCTTATTGTATCTGGGGGTGGTGGAACTCTTTTGCTTCTAGGTACATGAGTCACCAATGATTGGTGCCACCTCAATAGTAAGTTTTCTGTACACTTGAAATCAAAGCTTTATGCTTCAACATATCCTGTTGAAAACAAAATGTATGGTTAATGGACATTCAAAATTTTAAATAAATATATTATGTGCCAACAACAACATAAATTCATCCATGATATGGATGGTCTTAAACCTTCATAGTCAAACGCTCCAATACCTCAGAAGTTCAACCAAAAAAATAAAAGAGCGAGTATATTGTCAATGCTAAATTTCATCAAATTTATTGAATATGATGTATAAAAGATTTTCACTGTTGAGATAATTGACTCTATCCAAATTAAATTATAATATTCATAGCCTTACACCTTGACAAGGCAATTTATCTTCAATAAAAAACAAACACATCTTCATTGCAATCGAATTGCAAATATTGACAAAAGAGATAATCAAATGACAGTAAGTTTGGAGGCATTTGATTGCTTGATACAATAGTGTAAAGATTTGGCTCGTACAATTCAAAAATTAAACCCATCTAAGCACATTGTTTTGGCCAAAGCCTAAGTCTATCTTATGGGCTTTTAGTACAAAATGGCTCCAAACATTCTGCACCCAACAAGTCTTGATATTTGTGCAGATCCCATACTTCAAACTGCATGTTTAGACCTCAGAAATGGTTTCCTTCGACCTGCAGCAACAACTAGTATGGGTTAGGTTGGAATCTGATTATATAGTCACTCAATGTTTAATGAAACCAGACATTATCCTACCCATAAGCTCAAGTAAGCCTTTTGTAGCCTTGATATATATGCTTTTGCTCTGCTAGCTGTAACTCCACTTATGAGATGAACACGATCATATCCCAAGCGAGTAGCATAAGCAATAGCGTGTTGATCACTCAAAATCCTTCTTTTGTAACACACTTTTAACAAGCTTAGCTGGTCTTTGGATAGTAATGGTACTCCAGCTTTGGATGCCAACATTGCTAGATCCTTTCTTATGGATTCTACTTCTCTTTTTTTCGCTCTGGATTGGACATACTTTAGCTTATCACCATACAATGGTAAGTGTGAAGATGAGTTTTCCATTTCATCTAAATATTCGTTGAGCTCTTCTCGCAAAAATTGGGAGGTGAATTGGAGCCAATCTTCCAGTACATCTTGAAAATTGATAAATAAATTATGACCATGTGTGATAGGAGATTGACCTAGCCGATTAAGCAAAATAATAGACCTAATGTCATTTGTATTATTTAGATTTAAAAGGTAGGGTAGAAGGTCATTGCACAGTACGTAGTCGTGCCCTCCTTGAAAACTTTTAGGGAAGAGATAGTTGTCTTTTGGATTAACACATCCCTTGAAAGGGCTATCATCAATAAGCAATGTATTCTTCTTATTGCAAATATATTGGCACTGATTCCAAACCTTGAGTAAAGGTTTAGACATAGCCTCAACAGTAGGCTTATCTGGCCTATACACTTTTCAAAGATTATGGATATAACATTCTTCTTGTCCCCACACCCCATAAAGAAATGATATTTCTTATGTGCATAGTATTCAAGAGTGTTTACATAGGCACAAACATTCTTGTGTAGCATGGTGGACCAAATACCAACATGAAAGTACTGGCAAATCTCATCCAAAAATTCAAAACACCCGGGGCGAGTAACAACTATGGTGCGACCAATATCAATTCGAATACAATTTGTTTGTGGATGCCTCTTCTCTTCCTTGTTGAGTAAAACTCCATTAAGATCAAGTATAAGTGCATGTTTCTTTATGGTGATTGCACGAGGAATATTTTCTGCATACTGCACGAGAAATATTTTCTGCATACGATACAAAAGAATGATAACACTTTAATGTGTTTACATACTTGACAATGTTAAAACAAGTGATCCTATATTATCAATGAGAGCTAATTACAACAAAACATCCACAAGTTTACTTTCGTTTCATGCTCCCATACTCATCTATGAGACTATGGCTCCTAGACTTGATTGCATTTCCCTATTGATTAGTAAAGATTGAAATACTAATCTATCTCCATCTCTGTCAAAAGAATATAAACTTCCTAGAGGCCTACTCTTTTGTGTATCGGAACGTAGCTCCTCGACACGTTGCTCTATTTCTTGCGCACTTAACTTGTGATTGTTAGAAGCAGTTGTACCTGCAAAAACAACTCTCACTGAGAACCATACTTTTTAACACACAAAATTGATGAATAAATCATCTTAAATAACATCCTATTGAAAAAGATCTACCTTTAGTTTTCTTGGCACCCTCTGCCGCCGCGCAGAGTCCTTGATTTCAACTATTCTCTCTTTATTCGTAGCATATGTAGCCTCGTCAATTTCTTCAACCCCCTCTGCCGCCACAGAGTCCTTCATTTCAACTATTTTTCCTTTATTCATAGCATATGTAGCCTCATCAATTTGTTCGACAATCTCTTCTTGTCTCTCCTTGGTTGCAAAAGTCTCTTGAAGCTCTTCATTAACTTTATCTTTATTCTCACTAACCTCAACATTAACTTGCAAGTCAGGAATGTCCTTAGTCTCTTTAGTCCTATCACTTGAAGGCCTTGAAGATGTTTGCAAAGCTGAATCATCGATGTGATCTACCTCCACCATGTTGTCTTCATTATTTCTAGCATTTGAATCATGAGAGTTGATCTCTCTAGTAGGGCTTTCATGATGATGTTCTAGTTGAGCAATGTTATCTTCGTCTTTCCCTTCTTTGTATATATCTGTAAGATTAAAATAAAATGCTATTACTTTTAGGATTTAAATAATACACCAAGGATAATACTAGTCATTTTTATATTTACACATATACTTTTTGAGTCCAAAATTAGATTACTCAACATTGAGTGATGTACCATAATGAACTAGGAACCATATTACATGCCAAGACTTTCACATAAGGGTCAAACTTGAGTTTGAGCCTCACTTACAAGGGCAAAGTAAAGATCGCTCAACTTGAGATTGTGCCTTGTGTTAGAAGACATCCCCAAGGTTGGACATAAGTGGAGGTACGGCTCAAACTTAAGTTTGAGCCTCACCGCTACACTAGGATATGGAGTAAGTGTAATTTCTTAATAGTAAGTGTGCATCATCATTTGTATTAGGCTCAAACTTAATTTTGAGCCTCGCTGCTAGACTAGGATATGGAGTAATTTCTTAATAGTAAGTGTGCATCTTCATTTGTACTAGACGTTGGCATGAAATAAAGGATAATTAGAATAGAAATATTCACTTTAATAGAAAAATGTTAAAAGTGAATCCAAAAAAGTCAATGTATTAATCAAAAGACTAATAATTATTTCAACAAATCCACACTTTGAACAAGACCTATGTTAATATTAGTAGTTGATAAGCTCCTTTCAATGATCACCATTCGTTGTACATCAATGCACTTTTCTACCTTTCTTTGGTTGAGAGCTTGATGGGCTATGAGCATGGAAAGCCTTGTTGACATCTGTATCCCCAATCTTCTCAACGGCCATCATAAGCACTATCAATGCACTTTTCTACCTTTCTTTGGTTGAGAGCTTGATGGGCTATGAGCATGGAAAGCCTTGTTGACATCTGTATCCCCAATCTTCTCAACGGCCATAGCGACCCCAACATTTGAAGCTTCCATGGCTTTTGCAGTATCCAATATATCATCACCATTTCCACCTTCATCATCATTTTCATGCCTTCCAATATTTTCAAAATTATCTTCGGCATCCTCATTGAATAGAGCATCATTCCCTTGGTCCTCTTCATTCTTTTGCCCTGCATCTTCAAAGTCTATAGCATCCCCAACTTCTTTATCATCATCTGTGTCATTTTTGTTGTCAATATCATCACCTTCGTCTTCCTCCTCTCTGTACTTGGCGGGTCGTCAATGTGAAGATTTTGAAGGTTCTCTTTTTCTGCATCATCTAGTGTTTGCTTTTTTGTGCCGCCACTTGCACCACACCAATCTTGCAAGGATGGATGACCATCTAAAAGAGTAGAGCACTTTGATTCTAATGCCATCGCTTCCAAATCATCTTTGCATAAAGCAATACATCGTCTCTTCTTTAGCAAGCTCTCCTCTAGCACAACTCCACCATAATATATCTCTACAACATAGCTGTGTTCAAGATAAAACCCTATGATGAGACCGTCAATAAAGCCTTTGTCGATGAATTCTCTATTTTGGCCACTAGAGCTTGAGATGAATACATTTTTTGTGAGAACCTTATCAATGGCCTCAAACTTGTCAACCTTGCTGATGAAAAGAATAACAGTTGCAATCTCAACTGTTCCAGATGTCCAGGCATCATCTTTTTGTGTGTGGATCACGCCAAATTCATAGTGCACCTTTGTTGTGAGACTGGCTAGAAATCCCTTCGATAAGCATTCCAATGGTGATGAAATCAACAAAACACACAAGAATATATTCATATTGTGAGTTTAGTGTGTTCAAAGCAAGTGCCAACTTGGAGAAAAATTCTGACGAGAGCTGCTCCTTTGTACCATGTAGGTCCATGATTGCCAGTTGAAATGGTACATGCTCTTCACTAATACAGAAGGCTATAATCTTTGTCATATCAAAACCCACCCCCCTAATTGTCCAAGGAATAGACTCTTGTTGAGATACAATATCCATAGATGCTCTATATAGGTGATTCAGTAAAGTTACTACACTTTTTGGAAGTGAAGGATTTTTTTTTGAACGATTGAGAGCCTCCCTAATAAAGGACTGGCTGTAGCTCCTCAATTGATTATACTCATACTCCCCTAGCTTATATGTCTCACACACCTATTCCCAAGTCATCTTTTCCCTTGTCAGATCAAAATAGAAGGCGGTTATTGCATCTTTGAACACTCAATCTGTTTTTAGCTTCCAAGCCATCTCCTCCATATCCATTCTTTGATGGGTTTGCTTTCCCTTCTTAAGCAATATTCTATTGTCAAGAAGTGCTGTTTGAATGTCCAAAACTTCACTCTTTTGAAGGCCTAAAATGCACCTAAACAACGTTGGGCCTAGCGTGACTGTTCCTAGTGCGTGCTGAATTTGCCCACTCTTCAAAGTTGGAAGTTTGGGATTTTGATCAAGACATTTAGTTTGAGTTTCGTCCTTTGTATTTGGTAGCAAGCCTTTTGCATATAGCCTCATGATCTTAACCCAATTCTGCCATGCATCATCATCACATAGAAGCAAGTGTAAATCATTTTTGACAAAATTCTTATGTAGTGTGTGCTCCGTGGTCTCCACAAAGGCCTGCAAAGTTGCAAAGTAAGAAGTTAGCCCCCTTACTATAGATATCACAAAATATTAGGAGGAATCATGCATCTATGGGTTTTCAATCATTTGGAGCTTATGCTCAAACTTGAGTTTGAGCCTCACTTGCCAGTGCTAAACTAGTATATAATGGTGATACTTGATCTTAGGTTTGAGCGTCACCTTCGTATGCAAATCTAGCACTTGCAAGTGAGGCTCCAACTTAAGTTCGTGTCACAATTAGATATGCAAGTGCTACACCATCACAGAGAGGTGAGGCTTGAAGTTCAATTTTAAACCAAACTATTAAGTTTATGCAGTTTGAGAAGAAGCCTCACATGCATCTTTCTTATGCTACTGCTACACTTGAAACTATAGATTCGTAAAAGATATTATGAAAAGTAAAGAAGAAGTAATGTATGTCTATGATTTACCAAGATATAGCAAAGAATCAAAAGAGTACCTTCCAAGACTCGTCCATCTTGGGTTGATTGACACCAGGCAAAGGTTTACTAGGACGACCGTTTGCATGCCATTGTGCTCGAGCTTGTAGAAGTTGATCGAGGAATGGCTCCTTTTGCATTGACTTTGCAACAGATAAATTTGCATCCTTGGAAATGTCACGAGAAATCTTGGGCAGGCAATTTACAATTATCTTTGATCTCCTGAACCTAAATTGCTGATGCAGTTGAGGGGTCACTTTAACCATATTTAGAGCCTGCAAGCTTTTTGCAGCACTAATGGAGTGTTGACTAGAGATAATCCAATATTCAAGTTTATGAATATCTTCTTTTGCCAGTATATCAAGGGGTTGTTTCGTAGCACGATTACAGGGCATCAAAATTGCAAGTATCTCCTCTTGCTTTGGGTCCTCAATAAAGTCTTGGGTCAAAATATGAACCCAATCCTTATTTAACCTTCTATACACATAGTTTGAAGGAGCAGGATAACATTTCATCACATCAATGCTGAAGACCTCATTTAGACCAAAGGGATAATATCCCTTCTTTATTTCTAATGAGATCATTGCTTTGCTGCCCTTGTTTGGAGTCTCAACCTCCATTAGCTCGTCATCGGACGCATCTATCTCCTTTGAACCACTTGCTGGTTTTGTCCTTTGCCTCTTTGAAGAGATTTCTTGAACCTTTGTAGAGTGCTTTGCCTTTCTCTTCTTTGCAAGTGCTTGCTCTTCTTCTTGCACCTGAGAGCCTGCCATGTCTTCAGCTGCTATTGTGCTTACATCAAGGACTTTTGTTTTGTCACCCTCCTTTTTATGTTTTGAAGAAGTTGCACCAGCATTTCTAGATGCTTCAAGTGCACTGTTCACTATGGCCCTACCTTTTTTCTCCACAATTTTCCTAACTTGAGTGGTTGTTGTCTCCTTTTCAGGTATGAACTTTTTTCGTGAATCCAAAGCCTTCTTTGCATGCCTCACCACTTTCACCAGGTCCTCCACATTATCCACCCCTGAGTCTTCTTGATTGGAAAAGTCAATGATCTTCAATCCTAGCTTTACAATAGAATTGTCCTTTCCTAGTTTACTGCCAGTCATGTCTGCTGGGTGAAAAGTGTCCAATGATAAGCAAAACTTATTTGCTTTTGTAGTTTCTCCTTCTGGCAATACATTGCATGTGAAGCATGGGTTTGCTCTTGCGTCCACATCATCCTTAGTGCCTACCACAATCCCCATATCTCCATATGATGTATAACCTTGAGACAGAAACAAATGGAGGACTCCTTTGAAGTTTGCACTAGGCTAGCTTCCATTCCTGTGAAGCACAAAAAAGTTTAAAAACCTTAGAAAAAAATGGATTTAAATGCTACATATCAAATCAAAACCTATCAAACTTAAGAAACTTAATGCATGCTACAATTATTGATGCTTCACTTAGTTTTCTTGAATAGCGGGGGCCTCACTTGCATTTACTTAATCCATATAGAAGCTCGACTTAAGCTGGAGCCTAGATCTAAGTTGTGCACTCATATGCTAGGGGTATGCTAGCATAGAGAGGCAAAGCTCAAACTCAAGTTTGAGCCTTAAGGCGAAGTTCCATGTATGGGAGGCTTGAACTTAAGCTGGATTCTAGATCCAAGTTGTGCACTCATATGCCAGGGGTACACTAGTATATTGGAGCCTTAAGGCCAAGTTCCATATAGGGGAAATCTGAACTTAAGCTAGAGCCTAGATCCAAGTTGTGCACTCATATGACAGGGGTACACTAGCATATAGAGACAAGGCTCAAGCTCAAGTTCGAGTCTTTAGGCCAAGTTTTATGTAGGAGAGGCTCGAGCTTAAGCTGGAGTCTAGATCCAAGTTGTACACTCATATGCTAGGGATACGCTAGCATAGATAGGCAAGGCTCCAACTCAAGTTGGAGCCTTAAGGCCAAGTTCCATGTAAAGTTAAGCATGGAGAATGAGCCTTAACACATAAGTTCCATGTAGGGGAGGTTCAATCTGAAGTTCGAGCCTTAAGGCTAGTGTACACTAGAGCATCGAGAGCAAAGGCTCCAACTCAAGTTCGAGCCTTAAGGCCGGGGTACACTAGCATGGAGAACGAAGGCTCAATCTGAAGTTCGAGCCTTAAGGCCGGGGTGCACTAGCATGGAGAGCAAAGGCTCAAACTCAAGTTCGAACCTTAAGACCGGGGTGCACTAGCATGGAGAACAAGGCTCAAACTCAAGTTCAAGCCTTAAGGCCGGGGTGCACTAGCATGCTGTCAAAATGCTTCCCCAGCATTCTTGACATAAAACAGTCATTTACAAACAGGTCACAAATACAGTTTCTATAATGAACTCTCGTCTTTCCACATTGTTCCACATCAATCCATATTACTTAATCCACGTCCAATTCATATGTGTACCCATTCTCATCCAATCACATCATTTTCTATCTCATCACATCAGATTCATTCGCATCACACATCATCCTCACATCCCATATCATTCATTCACATTCTAATTCACATGACATCACATTTTCATTCTCATCCCGATTCACATCACATTACATCTCATCCATTCACTCACATCGACATCACATCCTTTCACATACACATCCTCATTCATTCTTCCACATTCATACTTCCACATACACATCTATATCCACTCTTCCATGTACACATTCACATCCACATCCATTCTTCACATACACATCCGCATTCATACATCCACATACACATCCACATCTATACATCCACATCCATTCTTCCACATACACATCTACATTCATTCTTCCACATACTCATCTACATTCATTCTTCCACATACTCATCCACATCCACATCCACATCCACATCCATACATCCACATCCATATCCACATCCATACATCTACATCCATATCCACATACACATCCACATCCATATCCACATCCATACATCTACATCCATATCCACATACACATCCATACATCCACATCCATACATCCACATCCACATCCACATCCACATCTACATCCATACATCCATATCCATATCCACATCCATACATCTACATCCATACATCCACATCCATACATCCACATCTATATCCACATCCATACATCCATATCCACATCCACATCCATACATCCACATCCACATCCACATCCATACATCCACATCCATATCCACATCCATACATCTACATCCATATCCACATACACATCCACATTCATACATCCACATCCATATCCACATCCATACATCCACATCCACATCCACATCCACATCCACATCCATACATCCATATCCATATCCACATCCATACATCTACATCCATACATTCACATACACATCTACATCCATATCCACATTTATTCATTCTCATACACATGCATACCCTTTCTTTCACATATACATCCGCATTCACATCCAATCACATCCCATACTCATCTTATCGCATCCGTTCTCATCCTATCACATCCCTGACACATCTTATCGCATCCCATTTACATAATATTATCACATCCCATACACATCTTATCACATCCATTCACATGCTATTCCAATTTAATAGCTTACTGATAATAGAAGTTTTTCTAAATTTCTGCCAATTGCTTGGCCTAATTAAAGATTCTTTTTCTGACAACTATTTCCATATTCCTTCTCAATTCCTCAATTGAATTATATTCAATATTCTTCTTTTGAATAAAAGAATTCATGGGATTTGTAGAAATCAATTCTACCCATATTTTCACTTTTGGTAAATAATCATAAATCGAATTATACTAAAAATTCCTCTTCTTCCCATTTAATTTCTTGGATCCCAATTACCATGGGAATTCCTCTTTTTGCATTTAATTATTTACATTCCAATGTCATGGGAATTCCTCTTTTCCCATCAATTATTTCTCATAAAATAAATTTATCTAAATTAAAATATCTATTATTTTAATATGCTAAAAATTTCTCTTTTGCGCGTCTAAATGATGGAATTCCAAATGTCATAAGAATTCCTCTTTTGACATTTAAATATTTCTCATAGATAAATAAATTCATCTAAAAATTTATCTTTGAATTTAAATAAGTTATCCCATAATTCCAATATACTAGGAATTTCTCTTTTCCCATCCAAATGATGGAATTCCAAATGTAATAGAAATTCCTCTTTTAACATTTAATTATTTCTCATAGATAAATAAATTTATCTTTAAATTTATCTTTAAATTTAAATGAATTATCCAATAATTCCAATGTGATAGGAATTTCTCTTTTCCCATCCAAATATTAGCCATGATAGACCTCATGGGAAAGATTGGGATGAATTTTATGGAACTTGATGAGAAAGATGAGATGATGGGGTCCTTAGTGATGAACCAGCTAGGGGAAAGCTCTTTAAAAGAGTAAGAATATAAATTTGATGATAGGAAAGAAGCCTTAATTTTAGCCGCAAGGTTGAAATTTTGAAAATTATTAAAGAAGAAATGTTACTGAGCTAATCGCAGTGAGATTCCACCACTTATGATTGTACCCAAGAAAAACGAGAGGCTTTGTGTGTGTGTGTCAATTTAAAGAAGGTGAATGCAGCAACCTACTGTAGAGATTATTACCTATTGCTAGCCATGGTCAAGTGGATGAGGAGGGTCGATGTCAGGGCCACATGCACTTCATTCTCTCTCTCTCTCTCTCTCTCTCTCTCTCTCTCTCTCTCTCTCCCCCCTCATTGATCATTGTGTTGGCCTTTACAGCTGGATTGGAGCTCTGTTACATTGATTGGAGCGTGGACATAAAACATGCATATGGCCCACACACAAAAATTGCCCTGAAGAAGACCATGCTCGGCGTGGTCTCCTTAGGGATTTTTTTTTTGTGAATTTCATGCTAATGTGGCTGATCATAAGTGTTTCAACACAAACAAAGAAACCCATACTCATTACGCTGCTCATTGAGAATTAAAGCTAAGTTCACATGGTTTCTTCTCCATAAGTAGACATGAGATCAATGTACACGAGAACCGTTGCCTAAAAGGGAAAAATATAAAATCTATATGTTGTAACAAAAATCTTCATGTTTGTGCAATGGATAATAGATAGAGTGTTCTTTCCCCTTGCAAAACCCTACATGAATGTGTGTGGGTATGTTAATGCTTAGGGTTTGATGCTATCTACTAAAGTGCACATCCTCCTTCTTCTCTTCTTTCTCTCCTCTCGTTCTCTTCTCTCCTTCTTACACCTTAACCATACCATAAGCATAGATGCAGCGAAAGATTTTCAGGATTGCCTTTTTTGTGATTTTTTCATGACTACCTTTTTTTAAAATATTGGAGCCATACCATAACCATAGATGTAACAAATAACGCCACTTCCGTCTCACAAAAAAAGCCCTAAAGGAGGCCGCGCCGGTGCGGCCTCCTTCAGGGCAAATTTTTTGTGTGTATGCCGTGGTGGGTGACTGCTGCGTGCGCTAGTCCACATCCTCACAAAGCTTTGATAAATGAGAGGAGAGAAGGCACGCCCAAAAAAGCATAGAGTAACAAGAGGGTAGAGAGAGTCCCACATCCTCAATGAATAATGATCACAAGTTCACAATGGGTGTGTGTGTGTGTGTGGGCCAGCACCCACACCTTCCTGCCTTCCTGTGTTGCTTTAAAATGATCATCAACAACTCTCTATGTTAATAGGCCAATGGCCATATATCCCCTTCAACACACAAGGTCATTGTCGAGTCACTTTTATGATGACCAATGGCCATATATCCCCATTAGCACAAGGTCATCTCAATCTCGAAGTCACTTTGATGATGACTTGCGACCATGCTCGTCCTCCTCTGAGCTCTCTGAGTGAGAAACAACTCGTAACCTATGTCTTTAAGCAACCAACAAGCAGGGTCCTTGCATCAAGCAATGGATCCTAATGTGGGTGTATAATCTATCTATCTACCTACTCTTTATTAAACGAGGGAGAAAAGGGGCCAAGGAGGAAGGAGGACTTTTGGATTTTGAAATTTGAAGTAAAGGTATAATTTTTCATGCTTGAGAAAGTATTTTTTGTTGCTTACATTCACACTTGGGAAAGCATTTTTCGTTGCTTGGGTTCATGCTTAAGAAAGTATTTTTTGTTGTATGGCCTGGCGAAGACCGTAACAGGTGGGTTAAATGTGAAAATAGATATTTTGCTTTCCCTCTATCAATCTCTTAGGCGTAGCCACCTCCACCAATATCACAATATTTTTGAGTTTAAAACTCCACCACACATGTGAAATAGGCGCCTCCTTGAAGGCCCCCCTTTTCCTTACACATGTGTCAAAAATAAATCATTATACCCAAAATATCTCATTTTTTTAGTACTACTCATAGTTTTTTACTAATAAACCTTGTACTCAGTCAACTCTTCATCTTGTGTGGGCGTTTACTCATTTTTGGGTATTTTTCTTTTATAGATTTATCTCCTCCCCACACTTGGATTGATCCTATTGGTCCATAGGAACCTTAATGGGACCATAATCCAAAAATTTCTGAAAATCTAGACCCTTAGGCTAAGGTCCTTTATACCCATTTCTAATTAATTCCAATTGCACATTGGAAAGTTCTTTTTGAATTTCTGTTTCAAGGGAAGCCATTTTAGACACTAGGAGGATTTTTATATCCAAAAATATCTCAATTTTGGACTACCTCCCTCTAGACATTTTCTCTCTCAAGGTCAAAACAGGATAAAATAGAATCTTCTTTTATTTCAGAGGGGGGAATAGTTACAATATGAGAAGGGGAGGTTCTTACACCTGTACACCTCAAAAGCTTGGGGGGATCTTACACTGGGATAGTCTTCGCTCTCACTGGTGCTATCAAAGACGAGCACCATTTGGCTCCACGCGGTATTAACTGATGGGTCTGACCTTATGAGCAAGGGAGCTTTGTGAGAGTTTACATCGTCAAAGAGAGATTTGTTTCGTACCAATTTATACCTGAACGTAGGTGCATGAATGTGTGGAATTACTGTGCAGAATGCCCTAGTACAATCTTTTATTTTTTGGGAATATTACGGCCGTACGCTTCAGAACGAAATGGGCATACGCTTTAGAAGGGAACGGGCGTACGCTTCTCAGGAAGAAGATGGCATGGGCGTATGCTTCCTAAAAGACACGGACATACGCTTTTTGAAAAACACAGACGTACGCTTCTCAGGAAACAGATGGTACGGGCGTACACTTCCTAAAAGATATGGATGTGGCTTCAGGAAGGAACGGGCATGCGCTTTTGGATGGAGAAGGTACGGGTGTGGCAAGCAGATGGTACGGACGTAGCGAGTTTGCCACGGGCGACGAACACTTTAGAAAAGAGAAATGGTATGGGCATGGCATAAATGGCACATACATACACTTGCTGGAGCTGGGGCAAAAAAGAATGACATGGGTGTGGCAAAAATGACACGGGCGTGGCAGTTGAAGGGAACACATTGGAATGGGCGTACGATTCTGGGAAGGAACGACCGTGTCACACAGAAGGAAAGGCCGTGGCACAAATGGAACACCCGTGGCACTTTAGAATCAGAGAGTTTTCAGAGAATTTAAGACTGCAGGTCTAACTACCACCTGTAATATTCTCTGATAGTGCAGTTGTACCCCTTGGTTAAATGCAATTTATAACTGTGCTGCAAAATTAATGGCTGAGGATTTCCCAAGATTTTCCCAAGAGGAATGGTACGGGCATGGCAAGTTTTCCAATGGCCATGTCCTATGAATGGAATGACTATTCACTTCTCAAAGGTTCATCCAAAATAGGATTTTTGCCTTGTTTCCTTCTCTGATTTTTACAGATTCAGGTATCTTCCCAATGTTTTTTTTTAATTTTTGTTTTGATAGGGAGCTAGAGCTAATCTCTAGCTACCTATTTATGCCTAGAATGCGTAAATAAACCTAATAAATTAAGATTAATTTGATAATTAAGCTATGGTGCAAACTTAATGAAAGATGAACAAAAATAACAAAATTTATGAATGTCAAGGGGGGCAAAGATTGAACACTTACTTATGTCTCCCACACTTGGTGAAGACCTCAATGCTCCAATGGTTTGGTTAACCTCCATAGCTTCATGGAACACCATCAAACAAATAAACAACAAACTCAAACACAAGCAAACAACCGGTGGATTTGCATTCCAAACGGGCCAAATGAGGACTCTAGCAAATGAAATAAGCCTAAGCTCAATGCTATCCCTAGCAGAGGTGCCAAAGATGTTAATCATCCAAACATACAACCTTGCACACAAGAGAGGGGAAGAAGAAGAAACAACCATGTAAGGGTCGAGTCGAAGATGGACACTTAACCAATAACTCCCCTTTGTGAGGCTGCTAGGGGCTCACTCCACCACCACTTGTGTTACCCAAGTGGAGATTCAAGAGCCAGGTGAAGAGTAAGAAGGAGAGAGCTATGGAAAGCTCAACCTTCACTCCATGTCACATGCATGCAAGAGGGACCTTGGTAGAGAGACAAGAGAGGGGAGAGGAGAGGAGAAGCTAGATCGTCACCATCCCTACAAGCATACATAATCACAATCAAACATGCAAGCATCAACAATATAAGAATGTATCCACAAGCGAGCGAGCGAGCGAGAGAGAGAGAGAGAGAGAGAGAGAGAGAGAGAGAGAGAGAGAGAGAGAGAGAGAGGCAAAACTCAAGTGAGACTAATGGGATTTTCCCTTTTCATATTCCATAAAATGTCTTATATACAAGAGCTCTTATTTTACAATGGCCGACCGGCCATTTACAATTGGGGGCCCAAAACTAGATTTCTAGGTCTATGTACATCTCTTTCCTATGACTGGCGTTACACAAGCCATAAGCTCGGTCATCCCATATCTCTTTTATCATTAAGGGCTTTGACGGTTACAAAAAGATAAGTTACAAGAAGTGTAGCCACGCTTGAAAAATATCCCATTTACAATTGGGGGCCCAAAACTAGCTTCCTAGCTCTATGTACATCTCTGTCCTATGACGGCGTTACACAAGCCGTAAGCTCAATCATCCCATATCTCTTTTATCATTAGGTGCTTTGCGCAATTACAAAAAGATAAGCTACAAGAAGCGTAGCCATGCTTGAAAAATAATGTTAACCCGGAGTGGTTAACAATTATTGATAACAAAAGATTCCTAGTTAACTTGGACACATGAAAAGGTTGTAAATGAGACTCTCTCTCTCTCTCTCTCTCTCTCTCTCTCTCTCTCCAATAATGGTATACTACAACAAAAGGTTGTGTTTTCTCGCACACCTGCTAAAAGGGAAAGTTTGGTCAAGTTTTCTCATACTTTTCTAACTGTGTTATTTTTTACATAGTTACAAAGCAGTGACTAATTTATCTAACAACAAAAGATTCCGAGTTAACTTGGACACATGAAATGGTTGTGAATTGAGATTCTCTCTCTCTCTCTCTCTCTCTCTCTCTCTATATATATATATATATATATATATATATATATATATATATATGTATATAATGGCATTCACTACAGCAAAAGGTTGTGTATTCTCACACCTACTAAAAAGAAAAGTTTGGTCAAGTTTTCTCATACTTTTCTAACTGTGTCATTTTCGGCATAGTTACCAAGCACATGAATAAGTTATCTACTGACAACAAAAAATTCCAAGTTAACTTGGATGCATGAAAAGGTTGTAAATTCAGATGTTGACTTAGTTAGATCTATATATCCTTATGTTTAGGTCCCACTTACGGTCTCATGAATTTCACAGGACATGTGAATTTAGATGTTGACTTAGTTAGATCTATATATCCTTATGTTTAGGTCTCCCACTTGCAGTCTCATGAATTTCACGGGACATGCAAATTCATACGATGTGATTTTGGAAGACCTTTTATGAGAAATGCCAAGCTGGTACATAATTGGGCCACATATCACATTTACCTATGGAAGGAGTCACAAATCTTGAAAAAGTAGATGTGCAAACTTGGAAAATGATCCCATTTGATGGGTGGTTATTTGGAAATGACTCAGAAACTATAGACAGAACCACCTCGGTGGTGGTGTAACTGTGTGCAACCCATGAATCACTAGAACTGTCATCGTGTAGGAAGAGCACATCTTGTATGCTCCTCTTTCGAATGATGATTTTTGTGAGAATTGGAGGATGCAAATATTAGCCACGATAGACCTCATGGGAAAGATTGGGATGAATTTTGTGGAACTTGATGAGAAAGATGAGATGATGGGGATCTTAGTGATGAACCAGCTAGGGGAAAGCTCTTTAAAAGAGTAAGAATATGAATTTGATGATAGGAAAGAAGCCTTAATTTTAGCCGCAAGGTTGAAATTTTGAAAATTATTAAAGAAGAAACGTTACCGAGCTAATCGTAGTGAGATTCCACCAATTATGATTGTACCCAAAAAAACGAGAAGCTTCGTGTGTGTATCAATTTAAAGAAGGTGAATGCAGCAACATGTAGAGGTTATTACCTATTGCCAGCCATGGTCAACTGGATGAGGAGGGTCGATGTCATGGCCACATGCACTTCATTCTCTCTCTCTCTCTCTCTCCCCTCATTAATCATTGTGTTGGCCTTTACAACTCGATTGGAGCTCTGTTACATTGATTGGAGCATGGACATAAAACATGCATATGGCCCACACACAAAAATTGCCCTGAAGAAGACCACGCTCAGCGTGGCCTCCTTAGGGGTTTTTTTTTTAATTTCATGCTAATGTGGCTGATCATAAGTGTTTCAACACAAACAAAGAAACCCATACTCATTATACTGCTCATTGAGAATTAAAGCTAAGTTCACATGGTTTCTTCTCCATAAGTAGACATGAGATGAATGCACACGAGAACCGTTGCCTAAAAGGGAAAAATATAAAATCTTTATGCTGTAACAAAAATCTTCCTGTTTGTGCAATGGATAATAGATAGAGTGTTCTTTCTACTTTCCCCCTTGCAAAACCCTACATGAATGTGTGTGGGTATGTTAATGCTTAGGGTTTGATGGCTATCTACTAAAGTGCACATTCTCCTTCTTCTCTTCTCTCCTTTCTCTCCTCTTGTTTTCTTCTCTCCTTCTTACACCTTAACCATACCATAAGCATAGATGCAACGAAAGATTTTCAGGATTGCCTTTTTTGTGATTTTTTCATGACTACCTTTTTTTAATATTGGAGCCATACCATAACCATAGATGCAACCATGACCATAGATGCAACAAATAACGCCACTTCCGTCACAAAAAAGCCCTAAAGGAGGCCGCGCCGGTGCGGCCTCCTTCAGGGCAAATTTTTTGTGTGTATGCGTGCGCTAGTCCACATCCTCACAAAGCTTTGATAAATGAGAGGAGAGAAGGCACGCCCAAAAAAGCATAGAGGGAGGGTAGAGAGAGTCCCACATCCTCGATGAATAATGATCACAAGTTCACAATGGGTGTGTGTGTGTGGGCCAGCACCCACACCTTCCTACCTTCCTGTGTTGCTTTAAAATGATCCTCAACAACTCTCTATGTTAATAGGCCAATGGCCATATATCCCCTTCAACACACAAGGTCATTCGTCGAGTCACTTTGACGATGACTAATGGCCATATATCCCCATTATTAGCACAAGGTCATCTCAATCTCGAAGTCACTTTGATGATGACTTGCGACCATGCTCGTCCTCCTCTGAGCTCTCTGAGTGAGAAGCAACTCGTCAACCTATGTCTTTAAGCAACCAACAAGCAGGGTCCTTACATCAAGCAATGGATCCTAATGTGGGTGTATAATCTATCTATCTACCTACTCTTTATTAAACGAGGGAGAAAAGGGGCCAAGGAGGAAGGATGACTTTTGGATTTTTGAAATTTGAAGTAAAGGTATAATTTTTCATGCTTGAGAAAGTATTTTTTGTTGCTTACATTCACACTTGGGAAAGCATTTTTCGTTGCTTGGGTTCATGCTTAAGAAAGTATTTTTTGTTGTATGGCCTGGCGAAGACCGTAACGGGTGGGTTAAATGTGAAAATAGATATTTCCATAGTGATGGTGAAAGGTTACAATCTACTATTTTTCTCTTCCACCAATAGTAGCATCTGGAGGATGCTCCACATGTCAACTCGCTTTCCCTCTATCAATCTCTTAGGCGTAGCCACCTTCCACAAGGAGTGTGAGGCTCATGCTCACGTACACCATGCTTCTCAAAACATCTCTCCCAACAAGTATTGTTGATCACTATAATTGTTATAACAACCTTGCTCTTGGCTTTTCGTATCCCTTCCTTCCTCAATGGCTCCTACCTCCTCGTCACCAACAATAGCACCACCCCCATAAGCTCACCATGTGCGACAACTATGTTTCCATCACCTACCAACACCTATTGGCCCCTAACTCTCTCCGTGTCCTAACTACATCTTTTTACTAGACTTCTACTTATATTGTGAGATGAATAGTGTTATGTTGATCAAAATTTTTGCAATTGCTTGATTTTAATGTCTCGCTCACTCGTATATATCAATATATATATATATACATGTGTGTAGTTCAACACTCTCAATCCTCCAAGAAAGTACCTACTTTTAAAGACAACTACTTTTTGTAATTTACAAAGGAGGCAGGTCCATAAACTCAAGGTAAAGCATTTTTTTGTAGTTTAAATATAACGCAAAAATTTTCAAACGCCCACGGGCAAGTGTTCACGACGGCGGTGGGCGGCGGGTGCTAAGGTGTCAACGCATAGATAATTACACGCGTCAAGCAAAGAGGCATCAATCCTGTAAGGCACGACATATGGAGCAAACGTGTCGCTGTTTTGAAATCCAAAACCCTCCTACTGTGTCTACATAAAGCTTCGTCGAGCATACTGTGCCTGCATAAAGCTTCGTCAATTGATACACTGCCTCGACCTTTCTGATACACGCTCACATTTTACATATAAGCTCCTAGCACAAGCTCGTTGTTGTTAGCTGGTGTTTCAAACTCACCATGAGCCAGGAGCAGCCCCAGCGCCCGGTCACCTACGGTGATGTGTTCGGGGATGCTGTGCAAGGAGAGATGGCGGCGCAGCCTGTGACGGTGGAGGACGCTGCGTTAATGCAGAGCGCGGAGGCCATTGAGCTGGGAAAAACGCCCAAGGGCGGAGCGGCGGCGTTGATGCAGGCGGCCGCGGACAAGAACGTCCGGGAGAAGACTGTAGATCTGACCTCACATTCCGAGGCTGCGGAGAGGGGCTTCGGGCTGCGGGAGACAAAAGTGGATGGCAAGGTGCACCGACAGGAGTTTGTGGGCGAACAGCCGGTGGCGGACGCCACCTCCTTCGTCCCCACCATTCCGGAGATCGCAGCAACCAAGGGCATTACCATAGGCGAGGTACGTCACGCACTAGTTACCACTAGTTGTGTACGTCAAAGGACGGCGTCAGTGAAGTCAGGTCTACCACCATCAAGGAAATTAATTAAGAGATGCCTAATTAGTAATAATGCTAATTATATTTGTGTGTATCAGGCTTTGGAGGAAGCTGCATTCTACAATCCGGACAAAGTGGTGGACGAGGCCACCGCCCGCGCTATCCAAAGCGCCGAAGCTCGCACCACTGGCATTCCTCTCGGCTTCGAAGGAGGTTTAGGCGCCACCGCCCAATCCGCCGCCCAAAAGAACGCTCAGGGGGAGCATATCACCGTCTCTGGCGTCTTGAGTGTAAAGACTGCGCGCAATCAAAGCTGCCCCCTTTTTCTTTACTCACTAATACATATTGATATCCTTGGTCTGATTGGGTGGCCTGCAGGACGCTACTGAGAAGATGCTTGTGGACAAGGTGGTGACCCAAGAGGATGTCGAGAAGGTGAAACAGGTGGATGATGCTAGTGAGGGCGGTGTTATCGCCTCTGCTTTGCAAGGGGCGGTTGACGCCAACGCGAGCGCAGATCGCTACATCGAACTGCAGCAGCAGGAGGAGCTCTCCGTATCTGCGGAAGAAGCGCAAGGTTTGCGGCGGGAGCTCTAATGAGAAACCTACCTCGTCGTCCAATTTCTAGCCATCAAAAAATCACCTGGCACGTGGTGGTGTTTGTGAATCCATCCTACGTAGATGCGTTTATAATAAGTGGAAGATTTAATCCCGCGGCGCACCCCGCACGTGGTGGTGTTTGTAAATCCATCCCATGTAGATACGTTTATAATAAGTGCAAGATTTAATCCGGGCACTGCATAAAGTTACACGTATACATGCAAAATGTACTCTCCCAAGGAAAATGCACAGATTTGAATGTTTACATGTTTAGTTCAATACCCACCACCCAGTCTTAGATTCACGTACATTCAAAATGTACACTCCAAAGAAAATGTATAGATTTAAGAGAGTTTACATGTTTATTTAAGCCATGAAAAAATGTGTGTAGGCCTTATTTCTTGAATTAGGTGCTTAGGAAATAATAATAGTTAAACTAATTAATAAGCAAGTTATGGATGGATAAGAGTGCACTTCAGGGAGGCAATACCCACTACTGCGCCTAGCCTGTAATACAAAACTAAAATGTTACGATAACTGTGCATATAGGTTCACATACATTCAAAATGTACACTCCAAAAGAAAATGCACAGATTTAACAGAGTTTACATGTTTATTAAGCCATGAAAAAATGTGTAGGCCTTAATTCTTGAATTAGGTGCTTAGGGAAATATAATAGTTAGTATAATAATTAAACTAATTAATAAGGAGGTTATGGATGGATAAGAGTGCACTTCAGTGAATTATGGATAGATAAGAGTGCACTTCTATAACTTAAGTTCTATATATGTCCAAATATCTACACTCAATACACACTTTACATGCTCATTTTAAATTTGAAGCTCCCATTCCCTATTTCCTTGTGGGTCACGCTTCTTTATACTCATGTGATACTCTCTAGCTTCCATGGGACTTGCAAGAGTTCTAGCTTTCATGTGATTTAGAATCTTATGTTTTACTTGAGAGAGCATTTGCTGAAGATTTGAGATGTATGTGAATAGGAGAAGCTCACATTAGCTTCCCTTGGCCTAGTTGAAGAAATCACATATTGAAAGAATAAAGCATTGGTGCATTAAAAAAGGATTTGATTCTTAAACACATTACATTTGGGAATCACACAAAATTTTGCTAATCGTTTTGGAAATCATGCAAATCTTTGTTAATCAATTTGTATTCACGTAACACTAACACGTTGACGTTTCATTCTCAATGCTACTACGAAGAAAAATAGATGATTTTATGGAATGAGAAACAACACTATACTTCAAAAAATTATTTTTAATCGTCCATTAATATTAAAACATGAATGCTATTTAAATTGCACATGCTAGAATTTTGAGATTATTTATCAACATCAAGGTGGATACTTCGATTCATGTTCGATGTTAATCGTTGAATATAAAAGATTTGTCTCAAAATTTTAGAACAAGGTGGATACTTGATTGTTGAATATAGAAGATTTGTCTCATGCAATCCTTGCACAACATGATAACCAATATCAGCCTTGATTAAGCTAAATCGTTTTAACAATAATATATCACTTCCTTTATGCATGTATGTAAGTGAAAAAAAGAAGAAAAACATGAACATGGTATGTTTGTCCAGTTTCAACGTATCGTAGTCTTAGAGAGTCTCCCCAAAATTGGGCCTTTGGCTCATACATTGCAACCAAAAATGCTCAAGATAGTGATCAAACTTTGCAAGAGTGAGGGTGGGGTCCAGACATACACGCTTGTAAATTTTTATCATCACCATCCGAGCACATTTGGATGCAATATGTACACAATTTTCAATGTAGCGTGGCCTTAGAGAGTCCCCTCGAAATTAGGTCTTTGTCTCACACATTGCAACCAAATGTGCTCCGATGGGGTGACTAAACTTTGTGAGAATGAGGGTGGGTCCACACATGCACTCTTCTAAAGCACCGGAGCACATTTGTTTACAATGTGCATGCCATTTGTCCAGTTTTCAATGTGTCGTGGCCTTAGAGAGCCCCCTTGAAATTGGGCCTTTGGCTCGCACAATGTAACTAAATGTGCTCCGATGGTGATCAAACTTTGTAAGGGTGAGGGTGGGAAACACATACATACTTGCAAAGTTTGGTCACCATCAGAACACATTTGGTTGCAATGTGCATGTCATTTGCCCAGTTTTTCAATGTGTTATGGCCTTAGAGAGCCCCCTTGAAAGTTGGGCCTTTGGGGCTCACACATTGCAACCAAATGTACTTGCTAATATATATTGATATCCTTGGTTTAATTGGATCTATAGGACGCTACTCAGAAGATGCATGTGGACAAGGTGGTAACCCAAGAGGATGTTGAGAAGGTGAAACACATGGAGGTCAGTGAGGGCCTTTGCTTTGCAAGGGACGGTTTGACACCAACACGAGTGCAGATCGCTATATCAAACTGTAGAACTAGGAGGAGCTCTCCATATCTGTGGAAGAAGCAGCACTTGTGCAAGGTTTGTGGGAGCCTATTGAGAAAATTGAGCACATTGATTGAAACCTCCTTGTCAAACTTCTAACAATCAAATCTTGTGAATGCTGCCAATCTTCACGTGGCACGTGGTGGTGTTTGTAAATCAATCCTATGCAATTTTCTAAGATGCGTTTATAATAAGTGCAAGATTTAACCTGGGCACCCATATGGCCATGCCTCGACCCTCATGGCATATAATTTCAGTACCCACTCCCGTCATACAAAACAGGGTCTATTTTTTTTAAAAAAAATATATTTTTTAAAAAATAATAATTTATAAAATCGATTTTAACCAAGCTTAAGAAAACTATACAAATATTAAATGTTTTTGTTGAATTGTCCACAAAAGAGTTTCAAGCATGTAAATTCAATACCCTCTAACTAAAATGCTCCGGTAATCTCTAATACAAAACGAAAATGCTCGGGTACCTGTGCATAAAGTTTCATGTATACATTCAAAATGTACACTCCAAGGAAAATGCACAAATTTGAGTGAAAAAAAAGAAGAAAACCATGTACATGGTATGTTTGCAACAAAGACGTGGCACAATCCTCTCCTCAAACTAACTAACATAGAAAAATGAAATAACTTTCAATGTTAAAAGCGTAGAGGAGGATTCATTTTCATAGTGTTGCATGATGTAATCATTGAACATATGTGGGTGGTTGTATAATAAGGGTCATCACTTTGGGATTGTCGTGTCATAGGGATGGGCCATCCTTGAGGTAGCTCGATCGAGTTATATTTCTAATCATATCATCCCAAGTGGCCAGTTGTTCGCTAAATGCTCGGGAGGTAACTCAATCGAGTTATTGACCTTGCCACCAGAGGATGACCATGTAACTCGATTGAGTTACAAGGTAAACATCCACAAGACACCATCTACCTTGACTGACTTACACAGTGGACATCCACACATATTTAATTAAGGTAGGAGGTGGACATTCACATAGCTTGAGTTAGTTACGTGGTGAAAATCCACGTAGGTACCACATAAATCAATTGAGTTACCCGGTGAAAATTTACCATGGAACTCGATAATATACGAGCTGTAGCCATATTTGGTAGTGATGTGTGTGAACACACTAGGACCAACCGAGGCACTTTTCCCTCTTTAGGAGGTTTTTTCCCCATGCTAGTATACCCCCATCTTGGGGTATACTTATCATCTTTGTACAACACACATTCATTATCTATGTATCATCATTGTGTGCTCCCTTGACCTTCTCCATTGTGTGTGTGTACGCGCATTCATGCAACCCTGTTTCAACATTTGGTATCAGAGCATATGCTCCTCGCCCCTGTTGTTGTTGCCTACCCTTCACCTCAAGTCGCCTGCCTTCTTGAATCAAGTCAAGGAGCCCTTCTGGGAGAAGAAAGAGGACCTTAATGAAGTGTGCAGTACTACCGTTTTGTGGGGTTAGATTTTCGTTCCGGGCACATTTGGAGGCCGTTCATGTGGTTTTTGGTTTTTGGTAGACATCTTCTGGAACCAAATTTTCACTGTTCTTCATTCGATTCTAGAGAAGTATTGTCAGTTCTACTATAGATGGGTGTGTAGATACATGTAAAAGCATCATCAGACACTCACCATACCAGATCTTATCTATGAACTACACTTCAACGACATCGATCTCTAGATCTTATTATACGAGTAAAAATTTTACTCACTTTACTCTATATTTCTTTCATACACCTTGCAGGTCTCCAATGCCAGTGGCTTTATTAGAAACCACCTTGGCTGCATCAAAGGATCACTTAGCACTTGGGGGTTATATGATTACTTTCTTGGGTATTATCAGAAATGGCAAAGAGTGATGTATTTCAGATGTTACCCGTTGAGGATAAGCTTGATAGGACCAACTATCCCTGTTATGGTCATATATGATTGTTATGGCTTGCCCAAACCCTCATCAAAACACATCCAATAAGAAGAGTACTTGGCAAACTGCAACTATCGTTGGGTATCTTTTTGATGGCTCAGCTCATAACCCTTGAGGTCTCCAAGCTCCACAACTCCTTGAGAAGCAATTCCACCACGCATCCCGCGAGCATTGTCACACAGTGCCGCATTGCACTACGTGTACTCGTCCCTCCTCTCACCTCACTTCACCCACACAAACACTCACTAACATAGATTAGAGAGAGATTAGCAAGAGGATTAGCAAGTGCAAGAATCTATTGCACAATGGGAGAGTCCCTTGTATTATGAGAGATTTTCACTTATATACATGGCCATAAGTGTTCACACTCACTTAAATTGTGGCTAGCCGGGCACTCTAGGCTCATAAGAGGCCTAATGCTATTACAATGACTACTCTCATCATATATCCATGAAGTACATCACTTGAGACTTCATCCTAACTTGCTACCAGATGCCCTTGAAGCAAAAATCGCCATAAGTATTCCATCAGACCATTACGGGCGCCCATCCAAGTTGTAGATTTGGACACCATTGCTTCATATCTTGTTTGTATGACCTTTTGGTGTGTCTACCTTGACTCCTCGATGTAAGATAATGACAGTAGCTCTTGTTAACCCTATAAATGGGTTAACATTCCCCCCTTCCTGATGCCGATCGCGTCCTCGTCGTGATCGTCGATGAACACCTTTGTGTGGGGAGAATTGACAAGTTTTGTTGATGTCTTTTGATGTTGAGTGACATTCAATGGTCCTTGTTCCTCTAAAAGGAATGAGATAGGCTAGTTATTAAATGAAAAGGTTAGAGATTAGTGGGGATTCCTATCGGGGTGGGGGGTTTTGCGAGTGATTGCATTTTTATATTTTTGTGAGCATTTTTTGGGTGTATTTTCTGCTCACTTTGTTTTTGGCAATTATAAGCAGAGTTACATGTTAATTGTGTTAGTTGGGAAACTAAGAGATATTAATAAGGGAAAAGAGAAGGAAGGATCCGGAGTAACGTAGACAAAATCATCAGAACGATATTGTGATTCTCAGTTCCTCATTTGATTCTTTGAAGAGACATTCATCAATTGAAGAATTTGGCCTTCGATGATGTCCCTTTTTGAGGCACGATTCTTGTCAAATGTTGTTGAGTAGGACATGTTGCTACATGCTTCTTCCCATGTGATTTTTATGCTATATACATGAAGTATATAAAACGAGTCAAATAGACTCTTATTGAGTTGCTGCTTGTCTTCACTAAGGAGTAGAGATCAATGTGTTGTGAAGACTCTAGTTTTCATTTGGAGAGGTTTGAAATTTGAAAGAAAATTACACGCTGTGGGTTGTACCAATGACCAAGCTTTCTCCCACCATGCCTCCCCCATCCAAAGATGTACCTGGATAGTTGTCGATGATGAGGCTTTAGTGCAAATGTCCTCCACTCATGGAGCAGCTACTACATTAACGTAGCCAAAAGAATAGTAAGCTATAAGCTTAACAAAAATGTATTAGCTATTGAAGATCATGGAGAGTTTCTTGTGATATTGTACCATTTTTAGGTAGGTCTTTTGTGTGACTCCCTTGTGTTTTTATCTTTTTTTTTTGGGTTACCACCTTGCGAGCAGCAGGTTCTTGTGGCTACTCCCCTTTTTGAGAGAATAGGTTCTTATGTCTACCGCGTAGCTTCTACACTCATGCTTCTCATCTAGAGGGGTGAAAAGATTATTCAGTGAGCTTGTCCTTGATGCGCTCATAAGTCTCTATTGGGGCAGAAGTGGGATTGATTCTTAAATTTGTGGCTTAAGTGTTGGCAAAGTAGTAGACCTATAGCTTTGGGTTGGTTGCCATTAGTATTGATTGAACAAGAAAGCTCTTGCGTATATGCACAAGAGGGGTTGAGTGACTTGCTTGGTGTTTCTTAGGTCTCCATTCTTATCGAACTTTAGGTGAAGTTTTTGTAATTGAAGTCGATGGTGGTGAGATTGTCTTCACTTGCTTGGTGTTTCTTAGGTCTCCATTCTTATCGAACTTTAAGTGAAGTTTTTGTAATTGAAGTCGATGGTGGTGAGATTGACTTACTTGGTGTTTCTTAGGTCTCCATTCTTATCGAACTTTAGGTGAAGTAGACCTATAGCTTTGGGTTGGTTGCCATTAGTATTGATTGAACAAGAAAGCTCTTGCGTATATGCACAAGAGGGGTTGAGTGACTTGCTTGGTGTTTCTTAGGTCTCCATTCTTATCGAACTTTAGGTGAAGTTTTTGTAATTGAAGTCGATGGTGGTGAGATTGTCTTCACTTTGTTCGTTTTGAGCAACCATACTAGATGGGATTTCCATTACAATATCCTTGTTTTGAAGCACAGGCACCCATCTTCGATGAACATTAGGCACCCATCTTCGATGAACATTATGAATTGGTGCTTGATGCTTTTGGTGCTAAGGTTTCTTTCTTTGTGTAGGATTTGGTGACTTCTTGATGCACTTGGGAATCCAAGCTTTGGTATTACCTTGGTAGTACCCTTGAGCTTGTGGCTCCTTGGTAGTAGCCTGGAGCTACAAGTAGCCGCTTTTCCACCCACATTTTGATACCATTAAGATACCTTGATTTTGGCTGTCGTGGTGCAGTTTTCTTTTTGGTTGAAGTGGAAGTTTTGGGGCCCTCCTTTGGATTGGTTGGCACTGAGGTTGTCGGTTTGAGACTCATGGGCATTGTTGACAATGAGGCTTGACTCTCATGTGGAGTGGTGGCTGCTGAATGTTGAGGTTTTTGAGCATGGAGCTCGCTCTTTTTTTGCGAGGTTGGATGATGAAGAAGCATTGGCTCCGAGGATTTTCCCTTGAGTTTCTTTTCAGAGTAAGAGTGGAATTCTTGAGGAACTTTTTTAGGAGTGGCTGTCAATGGAGAGGTTTTGACATTATAAATAGAAACTCTTTCTCTTGTTGTGGTAAAGATGGAGTCGACAGAGTAGATGGTAAATTGGAGTCGGGTGCTGATGTAAAAGTTTTGTTTTCATGTAGAGGGGCTTCCAAGGAAGAGACTTGTAACTTTTTGTATTCAACATCATAGAAATACCTTAGGGTTGGATCCGATGCGTTGCAGTATGGTATCGTCAACTTTGTGTCATTGACCATCATGATGACCCTATCGCTAGCAAAGCACAATGGTACTTAGGCAGTAATAGTCCATTTATTCCCTAAGATCAAATCTTCTTCCAACACATACTCAACCACAAAAAACTTACACGTAAGGGGGTTAGTTTCAATATACATTGTATGTTCAAAGTACCCCAAACATGGCATGTTCATATCTTTTGTGAATGTAATTTTTTTAGGATGAGCCTTGAGTGTTGGTTGATCTAACAAATCCCATAACTCGAGGGTCATGAGATTGTGTTCTTGATGTGAATAAAGCTGTTCTTGGATTGTGGTGATTTTATTGTAAAGTTCAAATCCAACTATAACCCTTGGGATATTCTAAGTAAGATATCTTGGGAGTTCCAACTCCTCCAAGGTCTCTTCATCCTATTTAGGAGCAATTTCACAATGCCTGTAGGAGTGTTCAAGGTGACTGTTTGCATGGATTCATCAATTGAATACCACAATTCATGTGCCCAAGTTCCACCCCAAGGATGACATCATATTCAAGGGAATCTAGGGTTGCATGGAGGTCAAATACCACAATTTGACCGATTGTTTGAGTAGCATAGTTGAAGCAACCTGGAACTTCAATGTTTTCTCCATTGGCACCTCGCAAAACAATTTTCTTTAGGGATGATTGCAAGTTGGTCCAATGACACCCAAGTGTCTATTGTCAAAAGGTTATGGCTTGATCAAGGGCTAATCAAGGCGCATTTATGCTTAACCTTATTTTCCATAGGGAAATCTAACCATACCATGATAGAATCCTCAAGCGGTACCATGGAAGCTTCAGTTTTTGTTTCAACTTCAGTTCTCGTTTCTGTTTCATATTCCCATTCACTTTCATCCTCTTCTTGGCTCTCGGTTCTTTCAAGGAGTGTCCAATGTATACAATGGTACGGTGGGTCCACTGATCATTTTAATTGAGGTCTGTTTGGAAACTTGTGAATCTGTACATGCTTATTCTGTGTAGCTCTTGAGATCTTGGTACAGCTTAGCTATTAAAGGTGCAAGGGCTGACGCTATGCTAGCCTCACCTTGAGAGAAGAGCACTCCTCCAAATGAGGATTTGAGAGACTGGTTAAATTTTGTAAGGGATTCATCGAATTCCTCACGTGATTTTTTGACTGCATCATTCATGCAATCTTCCCCTGATGGCTCTTCTTAGCTTGATGAGTTCATTTCTGTAGAGAGTACGTCTTCCTCTTGGAAGGGGAAGTGATACTCCTACGGTTTTTGTATTTTGGTTGCTTTTTTGGGTTTGACATTATGAGTTTCAACCATAACCAGTGATCATGTATGACACTCAACAATGCCTTATAAGTATGCTCTCATGAGCTTGCTTTTTGCGTTCCTCATATGTCATGTGATCATAATTTTCAATATGGGGTGGTTGGGCGGTTTCTAGTTTCTTGATCAGACTATGAGGTGCACTAAGTGATGAGTCAGAACTACGGTTTCATACTCACTGAGTGATGTACTAGAACTTGTTTTATCTTCTTACTTTTTTTTAAATCGTTAGGTATTCATTATGTTTGCCCATGCGATGAGAACGAACTTTCTTTTGGGATTTTGAATCATGTGTTGTACTAGAACTTGTTTTATCTTCTTACTTTTTTTTAAATCATTAGGTATTCATTATGTTTGCCCATGCGATGAGAACGAACTTTCTTTTGGGATTTTGAATCATGTGTTGCACATGTGGGTCTTGTGGTTTGAGGGTTAGCCTTTGAGGTGGATGCATTCGCATCATGTGTATCTTTTGGCTCTTTTGGGGGTTAGGTCCTCCACAGGCTCCGTTCCCCTTTCCTTTATTTCAACCTTGGTTTCTACAGTTTGTTGACCCTTGTTTTTCTTGGGTTTAGAAGGTTTTGCATATTATTTTGGTTTCTGTTTTAAAACATTCTCTTCTACCCATTTCGAAGTGTGTTCTTTGGCATTCTTTTTTACTATTTCACATGCCTTAGCTTGAGCGTGTAAGCACATTCAAGGGTACCATGGATAATTTCCCGTTTTGCACACTCAAGATGTTAAGAGTTGTATTATGTGAGACAAGTAGCATTGAAGCAAGTCGCCCTGGGAAATCTTGAAATATGTGATCAATGACACATCGTTCACACATGGGTTATAAAGTGTTAGTGATTGTTGGGCATGGAAGTATTCCAAACTGTGTAGTCTCCCACTTTCTACGGTCCACGAAAATAGAAACACTAAAGTGTTTGTTGAACTTCTTCCTGAGTAGGTCCTACCCTTTGAATTGTATTTGTTTGGGGCACAGGAGGTTGAGGTTTTGAGGTAATTGTAGGTGAATAGGGACATTGGGGTGTGTCATGACTAAAGGTTTTACAATGTATGCAATACATAAAGATAGGCCTAGGGTACGTACATTGGGGATTGGGATGGACGTAGTGATGGCAATGAACACAAGGCATTTCGCCTATCACTTGGAGAGGCATTAAGGATGTTTGGTTTTGAGGGAGCTCATCCTCTCTCTGATAGTTTGGTTCAAGGCTTTGAAGCAAGGCTATGTAGAACTCAATGAATGACATTTTCGAGATCAAATTTTCTTTAGCCTTTGCTTCACTTGGTTTAGATGAGGAACATGTCATATCATGATCATCGTCCATCATGTTGTCATCTAAACATCTTGCTTCTTTACAACATTGATCGAATGTTTTCGTATTGGTACAATGATCAAGTTGTGTAAACTGGTTTTCTTTATTCCCATCATGAAACATCTCTTCAATTGAGCATCGTTTAGTTTCTCCCATGGCTCACATCGTGAGTCCAATATTTTTATCCGAAGGATAAAATCTCTAATGGTTTCCTTTTGTTTTTGCTCAATCGAATAGAGTTCTCTTGCTGCTGCAGTCCACCAATCACCTTGTCTTGAAGGCTATTTTCAAGGTCCTAAAGTTGCTTTGATCGCCGACATTAATGTGATGAACTATCGACTAGCCTTTCCTACTAAGAAAAGGTTCAAGGCATGTACCTTAGTGGGGCAATTTGGATGTCCAAAGGCTTCACATCTCTGTTCAAAAATTTGCATGAATTGAACAGGATCAATCGTTTAATCGTACTTGCCCATGATTTTTGTAAATCTATACGACCATGTTTTTGGATGAGTCACTGAGGCCATGTGTGGGTGCTCTTATGGTTAGGACCTCATTTAGTCCTTGGGCAACCCCCCTTCCTAGATTAGTCAATATGTCCAAGGATTGGGCATTTAGGGGTTGCAAAGGGTTGGTATCTTGCACTTCTAAAGGTTTAGGTCTTGTGGTAGTGCTAGGTAAGGGACCAAATCCCGGGGGGTGATGTGACAGGGGATGTAAAACCCGATGACACGCTTGGTGTTGGCATGTCAAATGGTATTGGGAGATGCATTTGGGGCGGGATGGATCTCAATGGCTCAAAGATTTCAGCCATTGGGTTCAGTTTGGGTGTGGGCCCACGTAATCTTCTCTATCGTTGGCTTAATGAGCAAGCACTCACGAGGTTTTCTTTTTGCCTTTTAGGTTTTCTTACAGCACGTTACAGCCTTAGCAGGCATGGTGCACCTTTCTCTAGGTCAAACGAGGGTATGTTTGCCTTAATTTGCTTAGGCGATAAGCACACGTGAACTTGAGATATTTTTTCAAAAAAGGTGCATGCCACTGGTGTCTTAGAGGAAAGATGAGGTCTCAAAAATGCATGTGAATGTCTTAGGATGAACTTTTTCATAAAAAGTGCATGCCAACAATAGCATCCCAAAAGGAAGAGGAGGTCTCAAAATCTATTTTCCATCACTGTCTCAAGATGAATTTTATTTATTTTTTGTCGTGGAAAGATTTTTCTAGTTTCGCAGCGTGTTTTTGAATGTGTTCCAAAGGAATTTGTAAAAACGTTGTATAAGAGAGTCGTCGTATTTTTGGAGTACTACAACTTTGTCTCTCTGACTTTTTCATGATTTTGTCATTTAGCCACTCAAAAATTAGCTTGAATATGGTACGCGATCTTTTTCGGGCTATTTTGGGCGATTATTAGTGCTTAGGTCCGCTTTTTGCCTCGATTTTCGAGTCGAATTTTGAGGCTGTTGAGCTGGTCGAAGGCCAAAACGATGGATTTTTTCCTCGAATGCTCAAGACCAATTTTCAAGAGCTCGATGCAAGCTTTTTGATGAGCACTAGAACACATTCATCGGACTCAGTTTAAGAGAGATGGACTTCCAAACAAGGATTTTTTTTTCCACAGACTCTTTTCACGGACTCTTTTCACGCTGTGAAATGCATCACACATGAAATGGATCCCACACGTGAAATGAATGTGTTTCACAACTTGTTTTTTAACATGTTCCAAAAGGAATTTGAAAAACATTGTATGAGAGAGTTGTTGTATTTTAGGAGTACTACAACTTTGTCTCTCTGACTTTTTCATGATTTTGTCGTTTAGCCACTCAATTAGTAGATTGAATATGGTATGCGGTCTTTTTCGGGCTATTTTGGGCGATTATTAGTGCTGAGGCCCGCTTTTTGCCTCGATTTTTGGGTCTAATTTTGAGGCTGTTGAGTTGGTCGGAGGCCAAAACGATGGATTTTACCCTCGAACACTCGAGACCAATTTCGAAAAGCTCAATGCAAGCTTTCCGATGAGCACTAGAACGCATTCATCGGACTCGGTTTAGGAGATATGGACCTCCAAACAGGGCTTTTTTTTTTCCACAGACTCTTTTCACGTCGTGAAATGCATCACACGTGAAATGGATCCCACGCGTGAAATGAATCTCACGGAGTTTTTTTTACGAACGGGACCTTTTCACATTGTGAAAAGCATGCATCCCAAACGTGAAATGGAATTCACGATTTTTTTTTTCACGGACGGGACCTTTTTACGCGCTGTGAAATGCAGGGGATCTCACACCGTGAAATAGAACTCACCCGTGAAATGGATCTCACATATTTTTTTTTTCTCACGAACGGGACCTTTTCACGTTGTGAAATGCAGGGATCACACCGTGAAATGGATTTTACGAAAAAAGAAATCTTGGGGAGCCTAGAGAGAAATTCGAGTTTTCTTGTGTGGAGGTGTAATTTTTTGAATTTTAAATTAGGAAGAAATGAGCATTTCCCAAAAAGGTAAGTGGGAACAAAAATTCAACACTTTTATGACATCCCCTTATACCCTTCATAAATGACGCCCAAAAGTGGCCATTTGCCAACTAAGGGGCATCTTTTCATTCAATGCTCATTAGCCTTAATGAGTTATGGAAAAAAGTGCTTAAGAATTAATCAAATATTAATCCTTCCACTAATCTTTTCTCCTTTTAGACTAATTAGGAGCTTTAGTTAACCACTAATCACTAATTAATCACACCATTGAGCACATCATTGTATAGGGCATGAAATTGCTAAGCTATGTGCTTCAACTAATGTATAAATTAGTCCATAATTAGAGCTTAATTAAACTCTTAATTTTAGTCTCTTCTCTTTATGCAAAATTAAGTAAAGAGAGCAAAATTCCTCTAATTGATGAAGGAATTGATGTAATTAGGTGTTTGATGCATCTAGATGCTCTCAAAATACTCAAGAACACTAATTTCGACCTCTTACATGATCAAAATGGACTCCAAACAACATATTTATGATTTTTTTCACTCTTGGAATGGATTAATCGCTCCTAAACAAGAAAAATCAGTCCATTAGTGAAGATTAGTCAACTCTAAGAGTTTTTTTAATGTTTTTAAGAGATTAAGCTACCCTAATTGACTGCTAACACACTTATGCAAACAAATCTAACAAAAAACACAAAAATTAATAATTTTCACTCTTTGTTAAACTTAAAAAGAGAGCAAAAAATCAATAAAAATGCATTCTATTGCATTTTTTGATGCAATGGCAGCCAACAAAGCCTAATAAAATCTATGTGCAAGCCCTAGGAACATTAAAAACCAAATTAACAACAACAAAAAACAACGATTTAAGCTAAAAAGTAAGAAAAAAATCATTCTTTACAAAACAAAAAAAAGAGAGAGCTATTCTTCACTAAATCACACACAAATCGCCATTAAAACCACATATTTTTCATGGTAAACCATTACGAAAGACAATGGGCAATGGCTAATACATAAATTAGAGAAATACGATGAAAAAAGCCAATGGATGATTCCCTGGTATCGACGCCAAAAATGTTATGGCTTGCCTAAACCCTCATCGAAACACATCCAACAAGAAGATTACCTAGCGAATTATAACTATCATGGGGATCTTTCCAATGTCCGAGCTCGTAACCCTTGAGGTCTCCAAGCTTAACAACTCTTTGAGAAGTAATTCCATCATGCCTCCTGGGAGAGTTTTCACACCGCCGCATTGCACTATGCGTACTAGTCCCTCCTCTCACCCTCAGTTCACTCACACACACTCACTAGCATGTATTAGAGAGAGATTAGCAAGAGGATTAGCAAGAGCAAGACTCTATTGCATAATGGGAGAGTCCCTTGCATTCTGAGAGATTTTCACTTATATACATGGCCATAAGTGTTCACACTCACTTAAACTATGGCTAATCGGGCACTTAAGGCTGGCTTAGTGGTTCAGTTTGTGAATGACAGATGTATTGTTCCATGATCGCAGTGATGGCAACATAATGTTTACTTCTGGTACTTTGTCTCATGGCCTTTACAAGCTAGATGCATGTGAAAGACAAAAGCATGTTGTATGTACAACCTCTACCCACAAAGGCAATGGGTGATGCTAGGTTGTGGCATGCGTGCTTTGGTCACTTGAACTTTGGTAGTTTGCTGCATTTGCATAAGCAAGACATGGTGTCTAACACATCTTGAAGCCCCTATAGAACATGTTTGTGAGGGTTGTATTCTTGGAAAAATGCAACGGGCATCATTTTCAAAAATGGTTCAGTTAGAGCTATCTAAAAATTATAGCTTATACATAGTGATGTATGTGGTCCTATGAGAGGACACCATCTATTAGGGGCTACCTCTATTTTGTCACATTCATTGATGATTATTCTAGACATACCAAGTATATTCATTAAAATAGAAATTAGAGGTTTTTATGTGCTTTAAGAACTTTGTTGCTATGGCTGAAAATGTTTCTACATGTAAAATTGGTACCCTGCATTTTGATCGAGGGGGGGAGTATATGTCTTAAGGAGTTTCATGCATACATGGCTGATCATGGGATAAAACACCAATGCACTTTGCCCTATATACCTCAGCAAAACGGTGTAGTTGAACGCCAAAACGTCTCTCATGGAGATGACATGTTATATGGTCAAAAGTCAAAATTTACCTTATGGTTTTTGGCTAGAAGCAGTCATGTGTGCAATATATATTTTGAATAGGTATCCTACAAAGGCTTTGCATACAACTTATGCCTTTTGAAGCTTGGAATGGTAGAAATCTCTATGCATTTTTGGTTGTCTTGCTTATGTACTTTTGTGCATGAGAAACTTTTTAGAGCAAGCTTGACGATAAGGCTGTTAAATGTATTTTTGTGGGGTATAGCTCAAAAAGTAAATTTCTACCAAGCATATTCTTGTGAGTAGAGATGTTGTATTTATGGAAGATGCAATTCAACCCTTGATTTCATGTAAAAAAATATCAAAATATATGTTTGTGGGACATATTCAACACTCTCCTTCTATTGTTCAATGTAGGACACATTAATGTAGAGCATTTGGGTACTCAAAGGAATGCTAAAAATCAGCCCACATAGGATAAAAATCAGCATGCTTTTCAACCCACATATCAGCCCATTGATGAGAAAAATATGGATGATGCAATTGATGAGGAAAGAAGGGAAATCGAGGAGTCAAAAAGTATGCCAAAATGGCTGGTGAAAACACTCCGTGATAGTAAATTGGCCACTCCTTTACGTAGCAAAACATGTGCATGTTCTCATCATGCATCTCATGTTGATGTAGGTCATGATCTTATTGCTAACTTTTCATGTAATGAAGAGGAACTTGTCTCCTTTGATAAAGCAAAGGAATCAGCATAATTGATGAGTGCTATGAAATTTGAATATGATGCTTTACTAAAAAATGATACTTGTTGGGAGTTGTCTGATTTGCCTCGTGGGGAAAGAAGGCCATTGGCATGAAATAGGTTTACAAGCTTAAACATAAAGCTGACGATAGTGCCAAGCGATACAAAGCAAGACTTGTTGTTGCAAAGGGTTATCAATAAGAAAAAGGCATTGACTATGGTGAGACCTTTGCGCCCACATGTCATATGACTATCATGCTGAGTATCATTACATTAGCAACACATAAAGTTTGGAATATACATTAATTGGACATTCAAACTATTTTTTTAAATGGAGATTTTCATGAGGAGGTCTATGTATCTTAGCCTTGTAGCTTTGTTCAAAAAGGTCAGGTATCAAAAGTATGCAAATTAAAAAAAGCTTTGTAATGGTCTTAAGCAAGCGCCAAGAGCATGGTATAAGAAGACACATGCATACTTGGTTGCACAAGGTTTTTGCAAGAATCCTACTCACAATACCCTTTACATTTAGAGGACTAAAGGTGAATCTTTTGAAATGTCAGATCTTGGCCCGTTGCATTTTTATTTGGGTATTGAGTTTTGTTAGCGTAATGATGGCATTGTTATCTGCAGACATAATAGAGGCATTATTGAAGAGGTTCAATCTTGGAGACTACAAACCTATTATTGCTACACCTATGGAACCTGGTTTGCAACTTAAGCCTAAAGATACATATGACCCTTTTGATGATGTCCTATATCAAGAGGCTATTGGATGCCTTATCTTCTTATGTAACACTAGGCTCGACATTGAGTATGGGGTCTTAGTATTGAGAAGATTTATGCATAGCCCAGGTACAAAAAGCATCGGAAGTCTGTCTCACAAATGGGTGTTCCATTACCTAAAGAGCACCAAGCACTTTTGCTTGTTTTATCCCAAGGGGGGTAAATCATAGCTACATGCATTTACAAACTCAGAATGGGCTAGATGTTACAACACACACGAGTGTCCACTAGTGGTTTTTGTCTTTGCCTTGGTGATTCATGCATATCATGGCTCAGCAAAAAGAAGCAACCCATTGTGGCCACTTTTAGATGTGAAGATGAGTACATGGTAGCGTTTTATAGCTACAATTGGGTGTGTTTGGCTGTTATATGGCTCACCCTAACCCTCATTGAAACACATCCAAAAAGAGATTACCTGGTCAACTGGAACTGTCGTGTGAGGATCTTTCCAATGGTCGAGCTCGTAACCCTTGAGATCTCCAAGCTCTACAACTCCTTGAGATGCAATTCCACCGCATCTCTCGCGAGCGTTGTCACACCACTGCATTGCACTACAGGTCCTCGTCCCTCCTCTCACCTCACTTCACTCACACACACTCACTAGCATGCATTAGGGAGAGAGATTAGCAAGGGGATTAACAAGAGCAAGACTCAATTACACAATGGGAGAGTATGTTGTATTATGAGAGAAATTCACTTATATATATGGCAATAAGTGTTCACACTCACTTCTTAAACTGTGGTCGGACGGGCACTTTAGGCTCATAAGAGGCCTAATGCTATTACAATGACTTCTCTCATAATATATCCATGAAGTACATAACCTAGGACTTCATCCTAACTTGCTACCACATGCTTGTAAAGTGGGAATTGCCATAAATACTCTGTCACACCATTACGGGCGCCCATCCAAGTTGTAGCTTTGGACACTATTGCTTCATATCCTAAATTTATGACCTTTGCTGTATCTACCATGACTCCTTGATGTAAAATAATGGCGGTAAATCTTGTTAATCCTAGAATTGGATTAGCATCTCCCCCTTCCTGATGGTGATCGCATCCTCATGATCGCTTGAAGACCTTTGTGTGGGGAGAATGAATAAGCTTTGTCGATGGCGTTGATATTGAGTGATGTTCAATGGTCTTTGTTCCTCCAAAATAAATAAGAAAAGCTAGTTAATGAATGAAGAGTTTAGTGGTGTATTGGAAATTCTTAACGGGGTGGGGGGTGGGGTTTTTTGTGAATGATTGCATTTTTATGTGTGAGCATGTTTTTTTTGGGATGTTTGCTCACTTTGTTTTTGGCAATCATAAGCAATGTGAAATTTGATTTGTGTTAGTGGGGATGCTAAGAGATGTTAATAATGGGAGAGAAGAGAGTCAAGGATCCGGAGGAAAGTAGACTTAATCATCAGAGCGAGATGGTGCTTCTCAGTTCCTCATTTGATTCATTGAAGCGAATTTTTTTTAAAATAAAACTCGTGGTCTGTCGATCGGACGTGAACAGGGGTCCGTCGGCAAAAAAAAAAGAATCTAGACACCACCCCTGTTTGGAGGTCCGTATCTCCTAAACCGTATATCCGATGAAGGCGCTCTAAGGCTCATCCAAAAATTGACATTGAGATCTTTGGCTTTGGGCTGGCCGTTTGAAGTCAAAATCGACCATTTTGGCCTCTAAATAACCAGCAGCCTCAAAATTTGAATCGAAAATCGAGGCAAAAAAATAGCCCAAAAATCACAAAAAATCCCAAAAAACGTGAAAACGATAAACGAACCATATTCGGGCTACTTTTTGGGAGTCTAAACGACAAAATCACAGACGATTCAGGGAAACAAAGTTGTAGTACTCCAAAAATACTACAACTCCCTCATATAGAGTTTTTCAAAATGCCTTTTGGAACATCCTCAAAAACATGCTGCGCGATCGGAAAACAATTCTTGGATTTTTTTTTTGTCTTGAGACAGTGATGGAAAATAGGTTTTAGGACCTCCTCTTCCATCTGGGAAGTTCCTAGCATACGCTTTTTTTAGAAAAATATCTAAGGTTCACATGCATATAGCATGTAAGCTAATTAGGGCAAACGGAGACCCGTTTGATCCAACGAAGAGTATGCCAACCTCTTGAGGCTGTAACGGGCTGTGGGAAAGTATAAAAAGCAAAAATAAATAAATTTGTGATTGCTCATTAAGGAGCATTTAGGCACTCTGACATAGCCTCGATAGAGGGATTGCCAGGGATCACACAAGGACTGAACCCAATGGCTGACATCTTCGAGCCATTGAGATCTATGCCACAAATTCACCTCCCAATGCCATTGGCCATGCCTATAAGAAGCGTGTCATCAGGTTTTACACCCCCTATCACTTTGATCTCACTAGGCTTTGGTACTTTGCCTAACATTCCCGCAAATCCTATAAGTACCAACCCTTTCCTAAATGCCCACACCTTGGGCATACTGACTAGTCTAGGAAGGGAGGTGGCCCAACGACTCACTGAGTCTCTTCCAACAAGAGCACTCACATACGGCCTCAGTGATTCATATAGAAATACAGCCATACAAATTTCCAAAATTATGGGCAAATATGACATAACAACAAACCTTGTTCAATTCATTCAAATGTTTGAACAAAGATGTGAAGCCTTTGGAAATCCCAACTGCCCCACTAAGGTACATGCGTTGAACTTATGCTTAGAAAAAGCTAGTCGCGTTAAGTTTCTTTATCATTATGTCAAGGAGAGATGCTCCTCAGAGGAAATCAGCTTGGCTTATGTGCCAAAACAAAAGACAATATGATAGATTTATTCACAAAGGCTCTCTCAAGAGAGAAGTTTAAAGCTTTTTACAAAGCTTTGAACTTAATTCCCTTTAGGGATTAGTCTAAGCTTCGTCTCATAGTCCCAAAGAGCATGGTTTATCTTTGTACTTTTAGTGCCAGCTCACCCCTTGTTCACATCATCAATCCCAAGGGAGATTTATAGGTATATTTGGTAGTGATGTGTGTGAGCACACACTAGGACCAGCCGAGGCACTTTTTCCTCTTTAGGAGGTCTTTTCCCCATGTTAGTATTCACCCATCTTGGGATATTTATCATCTTTGTACAATCTTTGTACAACACACATTCACTATCTATCTATCATCTCATTGTGTGCTCCCTTGAGCTTCTCCACTGTGTGTTTTTTAAATTTTCACATAACTCGACCGAGTTATGTGGATACCTAACCCATGATGGACATGTAATTTTTTTAATTTTTGTTAGGAATTTTAAAAATTTTAATTTTCACGTAACTCGAATGAGTTATGGAAATACCCATTGAATAGTTGCCATGTGTGCAATGTTGCTGAATTTAAATTATTCAATTTTTCACAAAACTCGAGGGAGGTAAGCAAATAACCATTAGATGATTGACACGTGTCTAAATAAGTTTATATATATATATAAATTTGTGGAACGCGATCAAGTTATATGGCAACCAATCATCGTAGATAGGGTGCCACGTGTTTCTTGTCTCAAAACCTTAACCTTGATCGAGATATAAAAGTCCCCTACCCCCCCTCATTCTCATTGTTCACTCTTAGAGCTCCCTCTCTCCTTAATCTACATTAGCTTTTTACATAATCATTTGCCTAATCTCTAATCTTCATTAAAAATTTTGATCACTTCCACACTTAGGTTAGGGTTTTCATTAGGGTAGCCTCACACCTCCTTTTTAGCATGGACTCACGCGACGAGTCAATTGAGGACCTTATAGCCGCAATTCACCCCATGACCTATCGACGGTCTGTGTGAGGTGCAAATGACACACTATCTACCTTGCATATCGTGGAGGATCTAAAGGCAATGGTATCCTCCTTACTACATTCAGCCTAGGTAGCATCATGTCTATATAGATGAGTGGCTACTACAGATGCAGCGTACCACGTGGCTTGACCTACCGTGAGGTGGAAAAGCTCCTTGGCATTAGGGATTCTATTTTAGATCTATTTATATAGATGGCCAAGGAGTCCGACCTATGTAGTTGGGAAACCACTTCTTATTTCTAGATGCGCCTACCCAGCTATGTGGTGACACATATCTATAGCCGATATGTAGCCGCTATTAGAAGGATGCTACACCATTGCTAAATTCCCTTATACATTGTAAAGAAATTATATGTAGAGTTTGTATTAGTACTAGAGGTGGACTATAGTTGTAACATGCCCATCTTCAATAATAATATATGTCCATTTAATAGATGAAATTGTGGTCCTTTTTATAGTGTAAAAATTAACATTTTAATTGAGCTATTTCTACTTAGAATCTTAAAATTTTGAGTCCGAATTTGAAATCTACATGCAATTTTACCCTAATATAGGATTTTACAACACTTAAAATGGACATCGGAATAAGCCTCTACATAAAATTTTAGTTAAATTACAATAAACTTCTGACCTTAATAAATGCCTATCCGGGTGTCTGATTGACGAACGGACTGCACCCTTGCGACTAGGAAATATTCTCAATGAACAATCATGTTGCTAACCCAAGCGTAGTCACTGTCGTTTTGGTCAAAATAAACCGACACATTTTTGTCAATCTATTCACGACTACCCAAACTAAATCATGACCTCTGTTCATTTTAGGTAATCAAACTATATAGTACATTGAGATATTTTCCCACGGGGTGGCCTTTTCATCAAAGGCATAGCATTTGAATTTAATTCAATCAATTACAAAGCATAAAAATCAAGAAAACCATAGATTTTTATTAAAATTCATAAACGAAGTAAGAAAATTTACATGGAGCTTATAAGCTCTCCTTTGGCTTGAGAGATTGAGGGTTCTACTCTTGTTTGAAGCAAGAGTGGCCACAAATTCACTTTGGAGAGGATTAGGCCAAAAACAATTGAATTATTAAAAAATTCAATGCAGATGGCTCAAGACAGGAGAGTAGAGTAACAGTGCATAAAAACCATTAAGCTTTTACAAAGGTTTTAGGATCCCCATCTTAAAAAGATGTCTCCTTGGGAAACGTGCATCAAAGGACCTTACCCTAGACCATACACATACTAGGGCACCCACATACGGACCGAAAATTGGCCGCCCTAGCATATGGTCTCCACTGGCTACTGCATGGACACCCATATGACCATGGCCCATGGAAGGTACATGCGTACCCCACCTTTGGCCCACTTATAGGCACCACTCTTTTTACAGGCCCATGGAACCATAGACCGGCGTACTTTCACCATCCACCGTCCTTTCCACCTCTCTTTGCTCTCTCTTTACCCGTACCCGTACCAAACCCTATATAAACCCTTGAGCCCCAACACCCCCCTCTATGCCCAACAACAGCCTTTGTGCATGGAGGCTCTTCCCTACAGCTCTCTGCAAGCCAAGCTCTATCCAGTAGCCCTCTCTAACCAAGCTCTCTCTAGCCAAGCTCTCATAGCCATCCCTCTTGTCTTGTGGAGGGGGTGTTTTCCCCTACATCGCTCTTCCCCCCCTCCCCCGTGTGAATAGACTTTAGGGGAGAACCCTTCTCCTCCCCCTTGCCCTCTGGTTCAGTTTCTAGCCAGCTTTTTCTAGCATACTTTTGCTCCAAGAGGTGGTTTCCACCACAGGTGAGTCTTTTGCTCATAAACAATTGTAAGGTCCCCAATCTAAAAAGGGGAATCCTTAAGATAGTCTACTGAGCCTTTAAAAGAATTTCCTAGTTATCGACATTTTGACTGTGAAGAGATACAAGGATACGACTACTAGGTAAGACTTAGCTCTATCTCACAGAGGGGACAAGGATACGACTACTAGTTAGGTAAGACTTAGTTGTATCTCACAGAGGGGAGCGTGGTCTCTTAAATAGTTCTAAAAATTGAATCACCCATAGAGTGATCGACCTATCTTGGGCAACCTCTATCCTTGATTCCTAGAAGCAACGCCTTTTTTCCCATCTATGTGAGGCACGACCACTGACCTAGTTCTCTAGAATAGAATTGCCCAGGGACTTATTTACCTAGCGTAGTGCGATTGATTAAATTTGTTGAAAAGCTACCCGACTAACCAAGTCCACCTGTCCATAGGATGGTGCCGTCAGGGTGATCCACCCTCCCAACTCACCCGTCATTTTTGTTTTCTAATTAATCCTACCACACTGTGTGACATATATAGACAAGTTCATTAATTAGGGATCTTATATAATGTTCTTTAAAATAGCCACTTAACTTAAAACATTGATACAACAATACTAGAAAATAAAGGACTTAATTTAAAAATAATTACAAAGGTTCAAATCCAACTATAGCTAGATCCAAGCTCTCTTATTCCATGTTTTATCCTGCAAATAATCTAGAATCTAGCCTTCCAATCTCCATAGACTAGGCAATCCCTACGGGACCATGCACCTCATTGTTGGTAGCCGGTGAGAACTCAAGCCAACCCGTTGCCCTCTTACGCTTCATCTCGCTTGATCCTC
The DNA here is from genome assembly GCF_041138505.1 of Cibotium barometz. Classification (NCBI taxonomy): domain Eukaryota; kingdom Viridiplantae; phylum Streptophyta; class Polypodiopsida; order Cyatheales; family Cibotiaceae; genus Cibotium; species Cibotium barometz. Next base: position 38,637,224 of record NC_141101.1, on the reverse strand, counting down.
CCGCTCTTTTAGAGGGATATTTACGCCCTAGGGTGGGCTTATTTACCGCACTAGCCTGGGCCCATAGAACTAGGCAACATCCATAACTCTTGCCAAACCGGCGAGTTCTAACTTCCCAATGGTAGGAGGGATACCTTGGGCCGACTCCGGGGCCTCGCTAATGTCGCCACCTGGCTACACAAGCATGGGAATGGGGTTAGCATCAAGGTGGGGAGATGTACCTATACCTTAATTTAAGCAAGATAGCAATATAATAGTTTAACCTAATCTCATAAGATATGAGAAACCACATTATCTTTTCAAGAAAGCAACAATTCTACAAGAAATTTGATATTTTCAAAACAAGGAAAAAATATAGCATCCTTTATCTTTCTTGATTAATGCTTACATCAAGGATTAATCCAAAAACCTCTTTTTAAATGATTTTTAAGCTAACCTAGCCATTTCCTCCATGAGGGACTCTGAAAGGAAGAGTTGGGGCCGTGTTTGGAGCATTCTCTCTTGTGTCGTTATCATGCACACTTCCCGAGGTAGCATTTTTTGCATCTTCAAGAAGGAGCCATATTGTCCACTATCTCATAGCTCGTGCAATCACAAACTCAACGCTTTAGACGGATTGCAATTTGGAGTTTGTTTGCTCACTTTATGGACTCATCCTCCGTGAAAACCACCTCTTAAAGCAAAAAGTGTTTGCTTAAGTCTCTTAGAGCAAAAGTGTGCTTGCTTAAGTCTCTTTATATGGGGGGAGGGAAGTAGAGTGTCCTTAAGTTGAGAGGAATGGCTAGTTGGAAACTGAACCAGAGGGCTGGGGGGGAAGGAGAAGGGTTCTCCCCTTAAGTCTATTCACATGGGGGGGAGAGCAATGTGAGACACCCCCTCCACAAGACAAGAGGGTTGGATGTGAGAGCTTGGCTGGAGAGGGGGCTGCTGGAGAGAGCTTGGTTGGAGAGGGCTACTGGAATAGAGTTTGGCTTTGTAGAGAGCTGTAGGGGAGAGCCTCCATGCATAGAGGCGGTTGCTGGGCATAGAGGGGGGTATTGGGGCTGGGGGTTTTATATAGGGCCTGGTACGGGTAAAGAGAGAGAAAAGAGGGGTGGAAAGGATGGTGTATGGTGAAAGAACACCGGTTTGTGGTGGTTGCATGGGGTAGAAGCGGGCTAAAGGTGGGATACGCATGTATCTTCCAGGGTAGCGGTTGCATGGGTGTCTGCGTGGCCATGGAGACCATATGCTAGGGTGGCTAGTTTTTGGTCAGTGTGTGAGTGCCCTAGTATGTGTATAGTCCAGGATAAGGTCCTTTGACGCACGTTTCCCAAGCAAGCATCTTTTCGGGGCAGAGAACCCTTTTTTGGGTGATATGCGTGCCGACATGTCCGATAGTTGTGTCAATTTTTTTTCAATGAAATTCTCCGAGGTGTTTTCCTGGTTGTAGGGTTGCAATCTGTTCATCAATTGGACACCCGGACATGCATTTATTAAGGTCGAAAGTTTATCGTAAAAAATTTATGTAAAGGCTTATTCTGGTGTTTGTTGAGTGTTGTAAAATCTTATATTAGGGTAACATCACGTGTAGATTTCAAATTTGGACTCATAATTTTAAGATTCTAAGTAGAAATAGCTCAATTATTAAAATGTTAATTTTTACACTATAAAAAGGACCATAATTTCATCTATTAAATGGACATATATTATTATTGAAGATGGGCATGTTATTATTATTAAATGGATATATATTATTATTGAAGATGGGCATGTTATTATTATTAAATGGACATATATTATTATTGAAGATGGGCATGTTATATCCTTCCCCCCTTAAAGAAATCGAGATGTCCTCATCTCATCATGAATTTAGGGTAATCTCTTAAGAGTGTAGCTTCATCTTCCCAAGTTGCATCCTCTTCAAGGTAGTCTTTCCATTGCACTAGATGTTCTGTAGTAAGGGCTCGATTTACGGAGCTGCCTTTCTCTAGAATCTATGATTCTACTAGGTTGCAACTCAAGGACTCCTTGAGTTGGGATTATAACTTTCTCTTCATCAAGAATATGATCGAGACTAGGTACATATTGCTTCAACAAGCTTACATGAAATACAATGCGGACCTTAACGTGGGCTGGGAGTTGTAGCTTATAGGCACTTTTTCCCAAACACTTGATGACTACATAGGGCCCACAATATCTTGGGGGCTGAGTTTCTTATATTTCCTAAGTGATAGAGAGCTACGCTTGGGTCATACCCGTAGAAGAACTTTATCTCCTTCCTCGAAGATCCTTTTAGGTCTCCTTGTGTTGGGGTAATGTTTCCGCCAATCTTGAGCAGCTTTAATATCTTTATAGATAGCCTTAGTCTACTCTTTTATCTCCTCGAGTGGTGCCTGCTCATACACACTGGCCAATTTTTCACATAGATGTTAAATCATCATTTTTTAATAGACATCTCAAGGAGAAGGTATATGTAACTCAACCACCACCAAGTTTTGAGATGTCCGCATCAAAAAACAAGGTTTGTAGGTTGAAAAAAGCATTATATAGGCTAAAATAGGCCACAATGCCATGGTATCACATAATAGACCAATTTTTTAAAAAGATTGGGTTTACTAAAAGTGCTACTAATGCTAAGTTGTATGTTTCTAAAAAGGCATGGCAAGATTTCTTTGATTGTTCTATATGTAAATGAATTAAAACATCACAAGTGACAATGAAGAAATGATCTACCAGACAATGGAATGCTTTGGTTATCCTACATGTAGATGACTTAACCATCACAGGTGACAATGAAGAAATAATCCAGCAAACAATGAATATGCTGGGCTGTGAGTTTGAGATGGAAAACTTGGGTTTTATGTGTTTTTGATTAGGGATTGAGGTCTGCAACAAAATTATGCTTGGGAGATTCTCATAGTATTTGGGATGATCGACTACAAACCTCTCTCAACACCTATGGACTCTAGAGGTGAAAGTGAAGCTTTCTATAGAAGATTCTCACAAGATTCTTCACCATTAGTAGACATCAAAAAGTATAGAAATATGGTGGGGACTTTAATTTTTATCACTAATATTAAGAGACTAAGGTTATGTAAAAGGGGAGGAGAAGGGTGTGTGTGTGAAGGGACTTAATGTCCACTAGCTCATCTATTTAAAGGTGGAGCTAGAAGGCATTTTTGTATGAAGCAAGAAGCCTAGTTGTATTTTGAGCAACTTAATAAGCAAGATATTTTCTTGTATTTTGTGAGTCTCTCCCCTCCACATAGTTGATTTAGCATGAGCACCACGAATTCTAACATGGTATCTAGAGCTTTGGTTGAGTAGGTCACTTTTGTGGTGTAGAATAGGTCAATTTTCTTATCTTTTCCCTTGTAGAGCTGAACCTCTTGGCAGTGGAGGCCCTCTAGCTACTCGTGGAGGCAATATCTTGGGGAGATTTCAACTGGGAAGATGGAGGAAACTACTGGGCGCTCAGACTCGTACCGTCAATGGGCTGATTTCTTCTCTCGCTTGCCGCGGCATTGCCGCCTGAGTGCGCCGGCCGCCAGGTTTCTGCACCGCCGGATGTTGTACAGAAATACGATGCCTGCAACCCATCATTAGCAATGTGGGCTTAGGGCTTTTGAATCCCATAGTCTCTGCAGCATCCAGCTTGAATTTCACGCCTAATGGTGCATCGACGCGTCTGCCTACAACAAAAAAACCAAGGTTGCCTTCTTGAAAACCATTGAAGCTTCAAAATCAAGTGTTTTCTTACTCTAATCCTCTCCTCTTTGCTCTAATCACCTAAGTGATCTTGTGAGGGCTTGTTGTTGATCCTATTTTTGATTTTCAAGTGGTGGCCAACCACATGAGGCATTCATGAGCCTCATTCTCATCAAGCTCCATCATTAACATCATCTTCAAGTGCACAAAGGTTTTCAAAGTGTGCTTATTTATGAGCACTAATAGTGTTGATTAACACTAATGAGGCTTCTAATCCAACAAAGGAGAAGTGTTTTTAAACACTAAGAGTGTTCTTAAACACTAATGGTGAATCTAATCACCAATACAAGTGTCATTAGATGTTAAAAATATTCTTAAGTATTAATCATGTTTTTAAACACTAATGGTGATCTTAATCACCAAACAAAGTGTTCTTTAACACTAATGAAGTTAATCTCCATCAAAATTACTGGTTGGGCACAAACCCTAAGTGCTAAACCATAAAATTTACCACCTATTTATGCAACATCCTTGGCTTGATTAAGGGTTGTTGCACTCTCATAAGCCTTTCTCTTTCTAATTAAGCCTAAATATCATAAATTTTTGGTTTTTTCTTCTTCATAAATCAGCCCACTACTCTCTAATAATCTCCTTCAATACCCAATGTCAAAGGACAACACCCAAATTAAGAAGTTCTCAGGAGAGGGCTTCCACACTTGGCAAGTCCTTGTCAAGTACAAGATGATGTCCAAAGGTTTTTGGCCATTCATCTCCGGCACTAAGGTTATTGATTGAACTAAGGCTGAAGATATTGAAGATGATGAGAAGGCACAAGTCATCATCATGCTTCATCTTGATGAGGCTCTCATTCACCATGTGGACCGGCTTCTGACTGCAAAGGAGAAATGGGATGAGCTTGATAAGCTCTATGGAGCTCGTGGTAAGAATTCCAAGATCTCACTCAAAATTAAATTTTTCAGCTTGGAACTCAAAGAGGGAGACGACATTGGAGCCTTCATCTCTCACTTGAAGGGCCTTATGGCTCAACTTGCATCAGTGAATGTGAGAATGGATGAAGATGATGCAGTGGCTGTTTTGCTAAAAGCAGTCAAGAAGGTGTACCCCACCTTAGTCACCACCCTGAAGAACATACCTAATCCCACCCTTGAAGGAGTTATTCAATCTTGTCTTGATGAAGAAAAGAGGCCAAAGGGAGGAGCTGAATCTTCAAATGCAACCACTTCATCGAATATCGAACAAGCTTTGTCACATCAAGTGGTCAAAGTAAGATGTGTCCATTGCAAAAAGGTGGGTCATTTGGCAAATAATTGTTGGATTAAATATCCCAACAAAATGAAATGTAACAAGTGCAAACAAACGGGACATATCACTTCTAAATGTCCTAACAAAGAGTCTGAGGCTAACTTTATATCAGCCTCTAACTCCACTGAGAAATTGTTTTAAATCTCAATGTAACCACGCCTATATTCCTAACCTTGTACGCCTAATGTTATAAAGGCATCCTATGTCCAATACCACCTATTCCAATTTCTTTCATAGTTGGTATTGAGGGGGGGTATTAAGAGACTAAGGTTATATAAAAGGGGAGGAGAAGGGTGTGTGTGTGAAGGGACTTAAGGTCCACTAGCTCATCTATTTAAAGGTGGAGCTAGAAGGCATTTTTGTATAAAGCAAGAAGCCTAGTTGTATTTTGAGCAACTTAATAAGCAAGATATTTTCTTGTATTTTGTGAGTCTCTCCCCTCCACATAGTTGATCTAGCATGAGCACCACAAATTCTAACAACTAACACTAGACTTGATATCAGCTTCACAGTTGGTGTTTTGAGCAGGTTTTCCCAACAAGCTGCAAGAGAGTCGTTGGAAGCAAGGAATGCAAGTACTTAGGTACATCAGAGGTACTTTTGAGTATGGTATCACTTACAATGTAGGTGACACTCTTATGGGTTACTGTGATTTAGATTGGGTAAAAGATTGTGATTCTAAGAAATCAATTTTTGGATATTGTTTTTCACTTAGTTTCGATGCTTTCTCTTGGACTAGTAAAATAATAAGAAGCAACCTATAGTAGCACTTTCTTCTACAAAACTAAGTACAAAAGGTAGCTTATTTTTCTATTTGTGAAGTAGTATAGTTGAAGAGGATTTTAGTGGACATGGGGGTTTTGATTAGTGGGGATACAACCTTGTAATGAAAAAACCAGAGTTGCATGGTTATTGCCAAGGACCTTGTGTGTCATGCTCGAACAAAGCACATTGAGATTCAGTATATCATTATGTGCGAGAGCTAATTGAGGATAAGATAGTGGAGCGAGAGTATTGCTCTATGGACCAAAAGTGCATCGACATCTTTACCAAGGCTCTTGGGAAGGATCAGCTCACTTTGTATCTTCATCGGCTGTGTTGGGCCAAGAACATAATCTTTCTTCGAGCAGACATTGAGAGGGGATATTAGATATCCCTCCCTCCCTCCCTCTCTCTCTCTCTCTCTCTTTCTCTTAAATCATACACACACACACACACACACACACACACACACACATTCTCTTTGACAAGAGAAGGTATGGCCACTTTAAGACAATGTTGGGCCAAGAACATAATCTTTCTTTGGTGGGTTGACATTGAGGGGGGATATTAGATATCCCTCCCTCCCTCCCTCCCTCCCTCCCTCTCTCTCTCTCTCTCTCTCTCTCTCTCTATATATATATATATATATATATATATATATATATATATATATCTTTCTCTAAATCATACACACACACACACATTCTCTTAGACAAGACTAGGTATGACCACTTTAAGACAATGTTATATATGTTAACCTTGATAGATAAATTGATGTCTTTGCATTACCTTGTGTAGATACCACACGAGGTAGTTGTCAATGAACTTAGATAAGTGAAATTTTCTTGCAAGTTTGGTATGATTTCCTTATCTCTCTCTAAATCATATATACAAACACATTCATGTTGAACCTATTAAGATCTATGATGATTATGCATGTCTATAATACGTGACATTGTTAGTTAAAATATGATAATGTAAGATGAAATTCATCAAATGAGATTTATAATTCAAGGTTTAGGGTTTGGGGTCTAGGATTTAGGGTTTAGGGTTTAGAAGATGAGGCTTAAGGATTATGGTCCAGTATTTGGGGTCTAGGGTCTAGGATCTAGGGTTTAAAGTTTAGGATTTAGGGTGTCTAGGAATTAGGGTTTAGAGTTTAGTTTAGGATCTAGGATTTAGGGTTTAGGATTTAGAGTTTCAGACATAGGGTTTAGGGTCTAGGTTGTTGGGTCTAGGGTCGACAGGTTTAGTGTTTGGGATCTAGGGTCTAGGGTTTAGAGTTTAGGATTTAAGGTCTAGGGTTTAGGGTCTCGGGTCTAGGTTCTAGGGTTAAGGGTTCAAGGTTTAGGTTTTGGGATCTAGAATCTAGGCTTTAGAGTATAGAGTTTAGGGTTTAAGGCATAGGGTCTAGGGTCTAGGGTCTAGCATCTATGGGTTTAAGGGTTTAGGGTTTAGGGCCTAGCATCTATAGGTTTGAAGGTTTAAGATTTAGGGTTCAGGGTCTGAGATCTAGGGTCTAGTATCTAGCGTCTACGGGTTTAAGGTTTAATATTTAGGGTTTTGGGGGATCTAGGGTTTAGATATTAAGATTTTGGGTTTTAGATCTAGGATTTAGGT